>NC_057835.1:46115000-46740000 GCF_910594005.1 Cervus elaphus
ACCCCGGCCTTACTGAATTACAATGCTTACAATGCTCCAGACTTGCCCTGCCTCCAAACTCTTCCTTAAACTGCTCCCTCTGTTCAAAATGCAAAACAGCGCTTTCAAACTGGGCGTGCCTCCAGGACTTCCTCAAACTGTTCTTTTCCCAGTCTTGTTCACCTGGCCTGCTTACCCCTACTTACCCCAGGTTTCTGAACCACTGCTGGTTAATGCCGCTGGTTCTCCAAAAACCCTGGGCTGAATGAATGAAACATCTTAGGAAGAAACATCGTCCATGACATTAGCAATAAATGTCTGCAGCTCAGGATACTGAGATAGCAAGGTACTAAGTTCCTAAGAGGGGCTTCTCTGATGGCTTAGCAGTGAAAAATCTGCCTTCAAGGCAGAAGATGCAGGACAACCCTGCGTCGTTTGATCCCTGGGTGGGGAAGATCTCCTGGAGGAGGAAATGGCAACCCACTCCAGTATTCTCACCTGAAAAATCCCATGGACAGAGTAGCCTGGTGGGTTACAGTCCATAGGGTTGCAAAGAGTCAGACACGAATGAGAGGCTGAGCCTGAGCTTGCAAGTTCCTAACAGATCAGCATTAAAAGACCCATGACGATAACAGGAGAGAGAAAATAAAAGCTACAGTCATTTGAAAACAGATAAGTGTGAAGATAGCTGGAGGACCTTATGAGAGAGGGGAAAGTGCCATTTCCCAGAGGTTGTGCTCTTGAACGTCCTGGACTGCTTACGGTATCTAATGCAAAACCCAGTGATAAAGAAATTACTTAAAAACAGGAGGAGACTCTCAGTCCTGGGGTTGAGGATTCATATAGTGAGACGGGGGTGGGGGTGGGGAAGGGGGAACTGTACAAAAGCACAACTCACCAAGCTTTACACAGAAAAGATCTTATCAGGGGAGCCCCATGTGAGATCAGGCTGTAATTCAGTTTTACCTCAGTAACATTTTATGGACCACTTTCCTCAAGGATAACTGCAGGATGCAAGCATATAACCCTGAAGGAGGTAGGGAAGACTGAGAGAGTGAAGTGTTGGCGTTATCGGCCCATGTCATTTTTCAAAATCACTTTAGAGTCTGCTCTGGTTATTTTATGTTTCCTAATGGGCTATTTTTTTCAAAAGGCTTGTAGCCATTTTCAAATTCAATAACAGTGCATTAAATAGCATCAGGCTTTGGGGAAGGAAAGCAGCCGGTAGGGACAACAAGAGGGAGGCTGGGAGGACAGAGGCAGTGGCCGCGTCTGCAGTGGTCATTGTCGTCCGCGTGTTAATAATGCAGTTCCTCCTTGGCATCTGTGAGCCCGAGAAGAGCTAGGTTTTAAAGTCAGCTGGCAGCTGGGCTTGTCAAGAGGAGCAGCTCCTTTCTGATGAAGCCCAGTTGTAGGATGCACATCTTTGCTGGTTGGAAACTACCGTAAATTCTTTACGACGTAATCTGTGGTGGCTTCAGCTGCTGCGCTCACTGGCAGCCCACGAACCCGCGCCTGGCCCTTGGAGGAGAAAAGCAGTGGGTGTGAGGAAACACATGTCCTTTCCGGCTTCCGAGGGGAGTGAGGAAGCAACAAGCTGGCCGAGAGGGGCTCTGACAATGTGAGGAGCCTGCCATGGACATTCCGAGGGGATGGCAACATCCTTCCGACCTCAAGCACAAAGAGCAGCTTCTTCCTCTAGGAGGTGATCCACTGTTCCCTGTCCTTCAGATGACTCGGCAAGACACAGACCGCAGAACTCTCTCCCTGGCTTCTCTTCCCATTTTCTTGGAAATGATGGTTTACTGTGAAAGTACAAGGAAGTCCACACATCCTCTAAAGTGATGAGATTCCTATAATAAAAAAAGCTTTAAAAATGTCTTGGAGGTATTACTATAAGAGCAGTATAAGCCTCATGGATAAATACACTGCCTCCCACAGCAAGAACTGAAGGATCTTTGCTTGCTTTTTCTCTCTTAAGGGTACTCAGAAAGATCAAGGACCATCAGATTCTGAGAACCCACATGCATACCACGTGTGTGCCCCGCTTGAGACACTTGGGTATTGTAAACAACTCTTACAGTGAAATCGAGATGTTGACTGACAGAACATGCCAGTTAGGACATCCTGCGCTGATTGTCCATCTTCCTCTTTTCCTGGGCAGCCTCAGGAGTGAAGAGAGCTAGGCTTTGGGTTCAGGAAGGCAGAAAATTAAATCCTAGCCAGCTTGATTGCTCCCTCCCTTCCCTCCCTAACAAGTGAATTCAATGGGCCTCTGGTTAAATACTTTACCTCTCAGAGCTTGTAGAGTGGGAGTGAGTATATTATACACATATTAAAAAATTACATAAAAATACAAAAATATTCATAAATATAAAATGTATATTGTATATACTATATATTATATTTGGAGTGATAATATCTCACAGGATGATTGGTAGTTATTTTTAATTTATTTTTAATTGGAGGTTAATTGCTTTACAAGTTGTGATGGTTTCTGCTGTTACAGCAGCGAGAATCAGTCATAATTACATAGATATATTTCCCCTCCCTCTTGAGCCTGGCTCCCAGCCCCGCATCTCGCCCTCAGGTCATCGCAGAGCACCAGGCTGAGCTCCTGGTGCTTAGACAGCAGCTTCCCGCCAGCACACAGCGGGGTGTATATGTCAAGGCTACTCTCTCGGTTTGATCGGTAGTTTTAAATGATGTGATCACTCTCCCCCCCCCCCTCCCCCCCCCCCCCCGCCACCCCCGCCTCCAAGTTTCTGGTTTTATCTCCTTGACCGTGATTCTCACTGCCTAAAATTACCGGAGTAGTTGTTTATTTTCTGTCCATCGCTTCTCCTCCGCCTCGCAAGGGGAACCACTGCCTTTGTTCAGGGCTGTTTTGCCATTGTCTGGGGGCAGTGCTCGGCGCATAGTAACTGCTCAGCGAATATTTACTGAACGAATGAACGTGAAATGAATACACCGGTAAAGCGCAAAGTAGACTCGATAACTGCTAGTTTTTTCTTCTTTAAGAACACGGGTTTACCTTCGCGTTCACTGTCTCCCTGTATAACATGGAAATGCACTAGACCACAGGCCACGGAATTCAGCAGAGTCCTGCCTCTTCAGGCCAAGCGGATCTTTTCTGGATTCTTTAACTTCTTCCGTAGAAGGCTCTCTGAGCTATTACCATCTGCATGGCCTGGAGAAGAATTTAGCTTTAGATTCAAGAGTATTTGTTGGTAAACTGACTTTCTCATTGTAGGGCCATTTCTCAAGCTGTTTTTGTCCCCTCTCCTGTTGTCTTAGCGGTCTTGGAGGAAATTCTCCTGTTGTGGTGACGGTCATTCAGTAGGTGGCGCTCTCTCCCAGAACACTGCCCTTCACGGTCCAGACCACGTTACTGGTGACTGCAGAGTCACAACTGCAAAATAGTCATGCCGATTATTTTGCAACTTTTGTTTCTTTTCTGCACACCACGTCTCACTCTCCCTGTTCTTGTCTTCTCAATTCCCTTCGTACTTAACTAAAGTTCTCTGACCTTGAACTTAGGGAAGCCATGTTGGCCTTTCCCTAAGAGAAGTAGGGGACTAAAAGGAGACATTCATACTGAGTTCTGGGCTTGAAGTTCAGTTTTCATTAATCTTTAATTCATTCATTCACTCATTCATTTAGTCACCAGAATTTTACTGTGAACCAAAGTTGGATGGATTAATGAAAGAAGAAAGGCTCTGAGGGCAATGACGGGTTTGTAGCATGCATCCATTACTTAATGACTTTGGGATAATCTCTTAACCTCTCAGAGCCTCAGTTTTCTGATCTGTAAAATGGGGATGACAATAGTAATTACCTCACAGAGTTGTTCCAAGGAGTAAATGAATTATTATTTATGAAGTACTAAAAACAGTGCCTGGAACACAGTAATATTAAATAAGGGTTTGTTAAACAAATACTAACTACCGCTTTGCTTAACTTTCCAATGAACATCACAGTACCTCTTTATATTAGATATATTATATATTTTCCCCCATTTAAAAATCTCTGAAATCAGGATGGGATGTCATAATTTGGCAAGCAAGAATGGTGATATACAAAATGGTTCATTCATTTTAAAATTGAGAGCATATTGGGTTTGATGAAATATGGCAATTATAAATAACATCTCTTCTGTTTTGCTGGCCTCTTTCTCTTAGGTTGCACATGTGCTCAAACTTTCCCAATTAACAAAGAAAGGAAAATAGAGAAAGAGAAAAGAGTTCTTGACTGCCTCTTTTCTCAAAGCGGCACTGGCTCTGGTGTAGAGCAGGGCCTGGAATGGAATAAAGGGAGAAGGGCCCCCCCAGAGGGTCTGAGTAGAGCTTGGAGGCCTCAGAAGAGTGGTCTCCACCTGTCTTCATTCCCTTGCCACCCAGAAACGACACACATTGGTGAGAGAGCCTCACCGATGAGGACACATAGAGAAAGAAGGGGCCTTCTAAAACGAAGCTTGGGCTTCATCCTGTGATTGTGTTCTGAAAAAGCCTGAGCTTGTGTTGGGAAATGGGTGGCTTTTTAGGAAGTGTCTTCCCAAGTCCTGGGCTAAGAGTCACCATCAGAGGGACTGGACCAAGTACCCACAGAGCAGGTCAAAGTTCCTTCCTGGATAAAGTCTCTGAGTGAACAGAATTTTTGAGTTCCATGTGGTCGTCAGCTCACAGGTAATGCTGGATGGATGCTATGTTTCAGTGTATTTTGTGCTTCTTTTAATGCCTTCAACTTAGATTCTTTCTTGTGTGTAATATGCCAAGCCACCCCTTGTCCCCTAAAGTTTCACTGAAACTCCCCTTCACTTGGTGACTGTATTCACAGAGGCTCATGGGACACTTTGAGACACTCGGATTCTCTCCTTTGGCTTCCAGTGCTCTTGCAAGAGTCAGAAATGACTTAGCAACTAAACTGCCGCCACCACACCCTAAGGCATTCCGATGGTGCCTGTGACACTTATGACACCCCTCTATCCACTCGTTTGAGCACCTCCTTCTAGTCTACTAGGAGTCGGACATGACTGAGCGACTTTCACTGGCTCACTCCTAGCCTACTGCCCTGAAATATTCTCCCAGTGTTCTACCACCCAGAATCTACAAAGAGCAATTCACTGTCCTTTAGTTATTCTTCCAGTGAGTGTATTGTTATAAAAAATAAAACAGCCAGTTATTTTACCAGCATCATGGGTTGATTTGAGAATAGCAGAGGAATTGCAACTCAGACAATGAAGTTATGGCGAAAATACAGGTGAGCCCAACGGCAAACAAGCAAACAAGCTGCTCAAGAAAAGGGACGAAGTTGGGAAGAGTTGTTTTGAATGCAAGTCCATTGGAGGAAGGCAAGAGTGTGGGATGGCAGGAGTTTTCCACAGGCTGGGCCTAGAGGACTCTTCCTGTTGGGGTCTGTAACTGACTTGCTTCTGTTTGTAAATGACCTGAAGCACAGTCCTAAAGGCTCTCCATTCTAGCCTTCTGATTCCATTTTAAATGAGATTTCCTGTATTCTGTCTCACACATGGTTACGAAGTCCCTCTACATAATGCTGGGCAGACAAAGAGAATACCTGTACTTCCCCAGGGGTTGTTAATCTCCTCAGAGACCTTCACACACATTGTCTGATCCAAGCTATGCGTGTGTGCATGCTAAACCTCCTCCATGGTATCTGACTGTTTGTGACCCCATGGGCTGTATGTAGCCCGCCAGGCTCTGTTCTTGGGATTCTCCAGGCAAGAATACTGGAGTGGGTTGCCATGCACTCCTCCAGGGGATCTTCCCGACCCAGGGACTGAACTCTTCTATTTGTTGCATTGGTAGGTGAGTTTTTCACTACTAGTGCCACCTGGGAAGCCCCTGATCTAAGCTGCTCAATGGTAAAGGATCCACCTGCCAATGCAGGAGATAGAAGAGATCCCAATTTGATCTCTGGGTCAAGAAGACCCCCTCAGGAGGGCATGGCAACCCACTCCAGTATTCTTTCCTGAAAAATCCCAGGGACAGAGGAGCCAGGCTGGCTACAGTCCATGGGGTCGCAAAGAGTCAGACACGACTAAGCACACACACAAGCTTTTAAACAGCCATTGACACGGGCATCTCCTTTTTCGTATTTCACAGATGTGGAACTGAGGCGAGGAGGGCTTAAGTGACTTCTTCCAGGGCCAGTCTACTTTCTGATTGACAAGGGGTAAACTAGATGGTGTTGCCTGCTCTCAGGGAGCCTGCCTTCAGGAGAGCTCCCAGGCACCACCTATTTTCTTTGATGTTTCAGTCCAACAGAATGTATTGCTGTGGGTCTGATCTAACCCACACTGCAGCAGTTTTCATTAAACTTTAAAACCCTCCCTTGCACATACCAGAGGAGCCCTTAGCCCTCCACAGCAGACTTGAGGGCTTGCTCCATCTCCCTGTCTTCTTTGCCTGAGGTGTGTCCAGGTGCAGGTTGGGAGAGTCAAACAGTCAATAAATACTTACTGAGCAGCAAGCGCCTTCCTATGCTCTGGGGATTCACTTTGAATTCACCTTGCCATCGACTTGAAAGGATGTTAATACCAAAAATTCTTTGAACGAGAAATTATGACAGAGACTCTATATAATGTGCTCATGTTTCTATGAGCGAGGCAGTAGTATTTATATTTGTTTTTCTATTTTTAATTGTTATATTTTTATCGTTAGGATTCTGTCCAAGCCTGAGGTCTGAGTGGAAGTGCCTTTGGAGCTGGGAAAGGACACAAGGTCACAGCTGAAGCCTTGGTCCGCTGCTTCGGGTGGAGGAGCCTCGGAACCTCAAACTAACCCCTGGCCACCCCTCGGTGCTCTCCTGTGGACACCCCCAGTGTCTGCTGAGTCATAACCCACCCTCCACGTGGAACGGGGTGGAAAAGTAAAGTAACTGTTTGTTGAACTGGCAAAAACTGCAAGTTTTAAATGCCCCAGAAGAGGTTTATTTCTTACACAGCTGGTTCTAAGCAGAATAAAGGGTGCAGGAGGAGATCATGATCAAAGAATTGATTTTCTTTAGTAGATTTTCCTTACTTGGTTTTCAAATCTTTTTTTAAAATTTTATTAAAGTATAGTTGAATTACAATGTTATGTTAGTTTCAGGTATACAACAAAATGATTGAGTTATACTTATATTTTTATCTCTTTACTTTTTCAGTTTCTTTTCCATTATAGGTTATTATAAGATATTGAATATAGTTCCCTGTGCTTTACAGTAGGTCTTTGTTGTTTATCTATTTTATATATAGTAGTGTGTATCTATTAATCCCAAACTCCTAACTTATCCCTCCCTAGCCCTCTCCCCTTTGGCTGAGTAATATTCTGTTGTGTATGCATGTGCCACATCTTCTTTATCCATTTTTCTGTCAGTGGAAAGACCCTTGGGTTGCTTCCATGTCTTAGCTACTGTAAACAGTGCTGCTGTGAACATCTTTTTGAATTAGAGTTTTCCTCTTTTCTGGATATATGCCTAGGAGTGGGATGGCTGTATCATATGGTAAGTCTATTTTTAGTTTTTAAGGAGCTTCCGTCGTGGCTGCACCAATTTATATTCCCAGCACTAGGTAGGAGTGTTCCCTTTTCTTCATACCCTCTAGTTTTCAAATCTTAGGAAGAAGGAAGCTGCAGAGACAGAGATGCTAGGTATCACTAGATGGTACATTTGAGGTGGTCCTTTCTCCTTTGGCATGTTGGAATTGAGTGGTATGGTTTACCTTGCTGGCCCACTGGCCAGAAATGGAGTGGGTTCTGAACTCTCCCTGCAACTTCTTTCTTAGTATTTGCGTCCCACTGTTTACACCCAGTGATAACCAGACACGTGGCCTTGGGTTTGCCTTCTGACTCTACATGGCCTTATTCCTCGTCTTTGAGATGTGACTGCCCAGCCCAAAGGGCTGTGCTGAAGGGATAATGAAGTAATATAGCTCTCAGTCAGTTGTGAGATTCCACACAAAGTTTTGTTGCTTTTCCTCCACCTATTCATCCTATCTTTCTTTACCTGGCTGCCTCGGGTCTTCGCTCTTGCATGAGGGATCTTTTCTATGCGGCACATGGACTCTAGTTGTGGCACATGGCCTCCAGCATATGTGGGCTTAGTTTCTCTGTAGCCTGTGAGATCTTAGTTTCCTTCTCTTCATTGCAAGGTGGATATCTCTGGGCCACCAGGGAATTCCCTCTATGTATTTACGAAGGCATCTGCTTCAAAACACTCTCCAAGTGTATTAGAAGGTACTCAGTGCCCGACCCACAACAGGCCTGAAAATTTAAGACTGTGACTCCTACTGGGGCCAAAGCATGAGACAGACACCTTGGTGATGCTGGTATTCAACATCATTTCTAGTGGAGGAACTGTAAGGGACACCAGCAGAGAGAAGAAAATGACCTCCACAGAGGGAGGGATAAGGGTGGGAGGAGCCCTCCCCTTTTCAAACCTTTTTCCCACCCCACCCACTTCACCAAAGGACTCCCTCATTCTCAGCCTCCCAGACTCTTCCCCTTCCCACTCTGACTCCTTGTTCTCTGATCACAAACCCTCCGTTCTCAAGATAACATACCGTGAAAACACCTGAGATGAAAATGGTTGATATGGCTGTGAGCTGTAAAAGAAAAGCTAGAGCTGGGACCAACCTTAGAGGAGATGTCCATCTGTACAGACATACATATATATATGTACACACACAAATGTATGGGCTTCCCTGGTGGCGCAGATGGTAAAGAATCCACCTGCAATGCTGGAGATCTGGGTTTGATCCCTGGGTTGGGAAGATCCCCTGGAGAAGGGCATGGCAACCCACTCTAGTATTCTTACCCAGAGAATCCCATGCACAGAGGAGCTCTGGTGGGCTACAGTCTGTGGGGTCACAGAGTCATACACGACTGAAGTGACTTAGCATACACTCAACGCATTCCCTATACATATGTCCCTCTCTGTGTTTTGCAAAGAGGCACCTGGGGTCATGCATTGCCTCTGCCAGTGGTTTACATGTTTAACAGAATTAAATAAGAGTAGAGTTTGGATTTTGGTGTTCTAGGCTGTAAAGAGCGGGTAGGGGTGGGGTTTCCCCTTTGCCCCCTGCCTCCACGTGGAGCTGAGAGCTCATCCAGAGCTCATTTACCCAGGAGGGGGTGCTGGGGCTCTAGGGAAGTAGAATACTTCAGGGCTTGTATCTCAGCCCTTCCATCTCCCTTAGAACATAGGGCATTGCTTTCACGTTTAAACAATAAGATAATTCAGTCAAAAGAAAAACACTGAACAGATTTCTTAGACTTTGCTCACATAGGGCTCATCTTTGGAGACTTTCTCCCCTGTTTTGGGCTGATGTGAGGGCCTGATAGACAACGCTCTTGGCTCCTCTGACTATCTCCACAGTCACTCATGTGGTATCCCTTCAGGTCCGGGGCTCTTGGTAGACGGGCCGTGGCTTCTAGGTATCTGAGCTCATTGCACATACCTGGCATGTCCTGGGTGTTGTATGAATACGGTTGCAGATGAGTGAACGAAGGGGGTGGAGAAGCAACAATTAGCCACCCCCAGTTTCATATTGAGACGTTGCATGTGGAAAGCCCTTTAGAAACTGAAAAGAGTTTCCTCATCCTGATTTGGAAGAAAAACACCATCTCCAACTGCTGGAAGCAAAAAAAGTTTCCCTCCCATAGATCCAGCTAATTTACTTAGTAAATATTTCACAGGTGCCTACCTGGAACAGAGATTAAGCATCTATTAGAAAGTCACCTTCAAGACCCGCTCTTCCCTCTTTCTTGCTCACTCTTAGACCTTATTCCCTTCCTTTTCTCTTCTACCAGAGTTTGAACACAGCATCTCATTTGTTACCCTGCATGAGTGTGTGCTAAGTCTCTCAGACAAGTGTGACTCTTCGCGATCCTTTGGACTGTAGCCTACCAGGCTCCTCTTTCCATAGGATTTCCTGGGCAAGAATACTGGAGTGAGTCGCAATTTCCTTCTCCGGGGGGTCTTCGTGACCCAAGGATCAAAACTGCATCTCCTGTATTTCCAGTGTTGCAGACAGATTCTTTACCCGTTGAGCCATTGGGGAAGTTTGGGTACAGTCAATGGAAAACTACACTGTCCACCTTTTCAGAAAGTCTGGGGAAAATGCACTCTCTTCCTGTCCTGCTTGGAGATCTGGGGTCTGAAGTTTACTTGTGTGTTTAGGAGAGAAACACTGAGACAAGTAAGATGCAGGGGCGAGAGAGGCTTAGTCCCCAGGTCTAGCTGCTTAGTGGCCTCTGGCCCCAGGTCCTGTTGTCCTGCCACCTGTATGCTCTGTGGCTCCGTGACCTGACCCCCGCCCGACTTACTTAAGGGTGCCCAAAGTGGAAAGAGTGTAGCCAAATGCCAAAAAATCCCTTCCCTTAGCATTACCTGATTCTGGTGAGGTCAGGGGACTGAGTAGTCACCCCTGAGGTATGATTTCGGTAGCACAGGAAGGCTCCTGCTCAAAAATAAATTCCACATGAGTGCCTGCACTGTTGGTGATTAATTCATCCCTTTATTCATTGAACAAATATTTACCTGATGCTCTCCAGACAACCTCTCCTCCATCCAAACAAAAATGGGGTCTGTCCTCAAGTTAATCAAGAAATAGACAGAACATTCTGAAACAAATACGCTTTACCCAGTGCTTGATGAGGCTCCTAGGTTTTTCAGGAAGGGCCTTGTTTTGCAGCACAGGTTGTTGACTTTAACGTCCAGCCTTCCAAATCTAGCTGATGACCCAGGACCAGTTACTCAACCTGTTAGAACTTGTTTTCTTGTAGGTCTAACAGCAATGGTGGTAGTAATAGCTCACCCCTTGTTGTGAGAATACTGTGAAACACTCCCCCAGAAAAGGAGCATGGGTTTCTAGTAAGAAGTGAATGCAGTATTTTGAAAGTGCATCTGTCTAGAGGCACTGAAGAAGGTTTCATGGGGGAGGTGGCATCTGATCTGGGTCAGGAAGGACAAGTAAGAATTGGCCAGGCAGAAAAGATAGGCGGTGGATCTCAGGCAAAGGGAACAGTGTATACAAACTAGTGAAGCAAAACATCGCATGATGTCTTAGAACTTGAGAGGTTCAGTCTTGAAGGACAGGGAATGTTGGAGAGCTGGGAGGTGGGGCGGTTCACCTACTTGCTGCCCTCTTTTCCTTACAGAGCCTCCTGGCTCACCCTTCACCTTCTTCTTCAAGTCTTTGCTCGAATGACACCCCGACCTTACCCGGTCAAAGTGCATCAGTCCCTGCTCTGCTGGTCCCCTTTCCTGCTTGGTTCTTCTCCAAAGTACTTATTGTCAAAGATAATATAACGTAAGTTGACTTGCTTTATTTGTAGACCTTCTCAAGATCCTTACTGCTCTCCCCTCCCCATCACAAACATAGACTGAATGCCCCCTGAGGAGAGGGATTTTGGTGTTCTCTTCACAGACACCCCCCACCCCAGGTCTCCCACAGAGGCCGGCACAGACAAGACAAGGGAAGCTCTGTGGGCTGGTGGCCCCTGGGCTCTGATGGATAACAAGATGGCGGCTCTGCACTCCACCAGAAGTGTTGGGAGCTTCTGGGTCATTTTTGTGCCTGCTTTTGAGAAACCACACTGAGGAATTCTGACTGTTTTCATTTGTCTGTCTTTGTCCTTCTCTAAAGACTTTCAACATGGAAACGCTTCTGGGGTTGAATTCACGTTTAGTTGGTTTTTTACTTTTGTGTGACTCTATGTGACCAGGGCTGGGAGAGGTGACTTTGGGAATCCAAGGAGACTACCAGGTGCCTGGGGGGAGGAGAAGATGTTGAAAGGACAGGGTGGGGGTTCAGGAATGGAGGCGCCCAGAGACACATAACTCTTTCACAATTTGGCCTGGGGCTGTTCCTATGATTGGGTGTCTTAGCCAAGAATGTCCCCAGAATTCCAAGTCATTTTTAGATGCAGTTTCTTGTCCTGGGTTCAACAGCCTTCCATAAAGTATATTTAAGATCAGGAAAAGAAAGAGGTTTGTGTGCTTATCTTGTTTAGGGCTTAAGGTGAGAGGAATAAGGGTCAAAATTTTCCTTGATGTTTGTTTTTATTTTTGTTTTATAAAATATCACAAAATCTAGAAGAGAGTAACTATAACTAATAGCCTAACACTTGTGTGCCAGTTAAATATGCATTTACCTTAGTTTTTTAAAATGCTAAATTCTTTATTTTTAAAATGCTTTATTTGCCTTTTTAAACTTTTAAAGCAATAAATACTCATACCACTAAAAAAAAAATAACACCAATAAAAAGATTAAAAAGACAGCCATAACAGGGTGGGAGGTGGGAGGGAGGTTCAAAAGGGAGGGGACATATGTATACCCATGGTGGATTCATGTTGATGTATGGCAAACACAATAGTGTAAAGCAATTATGCTTCAATTAAAAATAAATAAATTTTAAAAAAAGACAGTCACAGATTGCAAAGAGGTGTTTAGATGCATACTTTTAACAGATAAAAGAATTATTCTCTAGAATATGTAAAGAGACCTACAAATCAGTGAGAAAAAGAGAAACCATTCTGGTTGTTTTATGGCAACTGCAGATCTGGACAAATCTCCCTGAGTTTTCCCCTTCCCTGGTCCTCTCCTCACTTCTTTTTTTTTTGTCAACAAACCATCCTTTCTTTTTTGGGTTGGTGGGTGAAGGGAAAGGGAGAGATTGTGCTTCTTTTTTTCGTGGCTGAGCCAAATAGCATGTGGGATCTGAGTTTCCAGACCAGGGATGGAACCTGTGTCTCTGGCACTGGAAGTATGGAGTCTTAACCACTAGCCCCTCTCCTCACTTCTTAGCCCCTCTCTGTCACTCACAATTGAAGTTCACATGCCCAGAGTAGAGGGGTCTTAAAGAGAAACACCTCAGTTCCTTTCTCCTTGCCTTGTACCTCATTCTCCTTGAAACAGGACTCAAACAAGACAAGACACGTTGCTATGTCTCCACTCTAGTTGTTCAGTTGCCCAGTCGTGTCCGACTCTTCGTCCCTCCTTCCTTTTTTTTCTAACTTGGAGGAGGAGGGAACTAGTTTGTTCCTGTGTCTCCAAGTGAAAGAGAAAAAGCCTTAATATTTATTGCCAGAATCTTCTTTAACATCTCAACAACTTCAAGAGGTAGGTGTCAGTATTTCCACTTTACTAGTGAAAAACCCAAGCCCTGAAGGATCAAATAGCTTTCAAATGTCACACTGGTGGCAAATAAAGAAAGAACGTTCGAGCCCAGGAGTGTACAATTCCAAAGCTCAAGCTTTTCCCCCTAAACCACACTTCTAAGAACCTCATAATTGTCTCTTGACTTCAGGAATGAATGTGGGATCTTCTCTGATGGTCCAGGGGCTAAGACTCCGAGCTCGCAGTGAAGGGGGCCCAGGTTTGATCCCTGGTCAGGGAACTAGATCCCACATGCCACAACTAAGTGTTTGTATGCTGCAAGCAAGTTAAGATCCCATTTGAAAGACTCCATGCAGCCGAATAAATAAAAATAAAAAAAATTTTTTAAGTGAATGTGCTTGACAAAGCAACATCATTATTAACCAGAGTGACCTTGTGACAAAGTCATGTGCCATGTTGTAGGGGTGAGGACAAGTCTGAATTTGTGAGGGAACACCAGTTTTTCTTTCTATGAGTATGTCACATGTAATAATGGAAGTGAGCTGGTAAAGGGCAAGGGCATTACTAGACACTGCAAAGTTACCGGTTCTAATTGGAGCCGAGAGAAATCAGTTTTTCCCCGGTGTTGGACACGGAAGTCTACATCTCCTACTATGTTGGCATGTGAGACAGGGTTTAGGAGCCTCATATGGCATTTCACAGACTGGAATTCAAATCCCTGCTCTGCTTCTTTTTCATTGTATGGCCTGAGGCAGTTCACTTATCCTAAGTCTGGGTTTCCTATTATTCGCAAGGTGAGACACACACCTGGGTCACAGGGGGCTGTTAAACCAGTAAATGAAGTGTATGTAAAGCACTTAGCCTAGCATCTGGCATGTAGTCAGGCCTCAATAAAAGAGTAGCCATATTTGTTTTACTGTTAAGATCATCATTTGGCATTGCAGGCAGATTCTTTACCGTCTGAACCACCAGGGAAGCCCAAGAATACTGGAGTGGGTAGCCTATCCCTTCTCCAGTGGGTCTTCCCAATCCAGGAATTGAACCAGGTCTCCTGCATTACAGGTGGATTCTTTACCAACTGAGCTATCAGGGAAGCCCTATTTGGCAGATAGGGATTATGAAATGAAGAAATTCATTCAGTCCACAACTAGTTACTAAACGCTAGCTATGTCACAGGCAGTGAACAGCACAGACAGAGATGTCGGCTCTCAGGCATCAGCTATATCCTGGAGTGGGTAGACACAGTCAGCAAAACCAATATGCAAATTAAAAGATATAGTGAAATGTGATATGTGTTCCGGGAAAAATATAAATAGATTTAGGTGACTACCTAAGTCATACATTTAATGTGGACACTCATTTAATCTGAACCGCCATCAGTGAATGCTAATATGGAATCCTCCAGGCAAGAATTCTGGAGTGGGTTGCCATTTCCTTCTCCAGGGGATCTTCCCAACTCAGGGATCGAACCCAGGTCTTGTGCATTGCAGGCAGATTCTTTACTGTCTGAGCCACCAAGGATGCCCTAACATTAGTAGTCCATTGATTGGAAACTTAATGCTGGTCTTGGAGCTTAATTTCTGTTTTTTAATTTTTAAATTTTTTATGGTAATAGTACATTGTGCTGTCTCTGATCATCTCAGTGTCCCGGATAAAGCAATCCTCTCGCCTACTAATAGTTAACAACTCCTTTGAGATTTTTAGATGCTGCTTCCAGATAAATGGATTATTTTTGATCACTATTTTGCTTACAACAAGAATAGCATCCAGTGGCCAAGTTGCTAACTACATTATTAAAAAACAAAAACAAAAATTTGAACCTGCAGGTATAACTGATGGTTTGTTCTATTGGTGGTTGAGGAGAAAAGCATCTCATAACTTAAAAAATGTCCTGGGGAAAAAAGATCAACCATAGACATTCCACGTTTACAGAATTGAGAGAGACACATGTACCCCAATGTTCATCACAGCACTGTTTATAATAGCTAGGACATGGAAGCAACCTAGATGTCCATCAGCAGACGAATGGATATTCGTGGATATGTGGTACATATCCACAATGTACCACATATCCATATGTACCGCAGAAAGCTGTGGTACATATACACAATGGAATATTACTCAGCCATTAAAAAGAATACATTTGAATCAGCTCTAATGAGGTGGATGAAACTGGAGCCTATTATACAGAGTGAAGTAAGCCAGAAAGAAAAACACCAATACAGTATACTAACGCATATATATGGAATTTAGAAAGATAGTAACGATAACCATGCATTCGAGACAGCAAAAGAGACACAGATGTGTAGAACAGTCTTTTGGACTCTGTGGGAGAAGACGAGGGCGGGATGATATGGGAGAATGGCATTGAAACATGTAAATTATCACATGTGAAATGAATCACCAGTCCAGGTTGGATGCATGAGAACAGGGTGCTCGGGGCTGGTGCACTGGGATGACCCAGAGGGATGGGATGGGGAGGGAGGTGGGAGTGGGGTTCAGGTTGGGGAACACATGTACACCCATGGTGGATTCATGTCAATGTATGGCAAAACCAATACTATATTGTAAAGTAAAATAAATGAATAAATAAATAAAACTGGAAAAAAAAAAAGAAATTTTAGGTTTAAAGGGACCTTTAATTATGATGAAATTCCCCTTATGTGGTTCAGACAAGATTGGTTTGACTTGATCTGTTTTGGACTTGAGCTCCGTTTCTTGGGAATTATAGGTTGATAGAAGTTGATACTCAGAAAAGGGAAGATGTAGCTATCAATAGATTTTTCTTGAGAGCACTTGCTAAGAGGGAAAGGAGACATTCCTTTTCTAAGATGCTACTAAGAAGACTGTTAGTCGTATTTCCCTGGTGGTCCAGTGGCTAAGCCTCTGCACTCCCAATGCAGGGGGCTGGAGTTCAGTCCCCGGTCAGGGAACTAGATCCTGCATGCTACAAAGAAAGAGTTCAAACACAGCAACTGAAGATCCTGAGTGCTGCAACTAAGACCCAGTGCAACCAAATAAATAAACAAGTATTTTTTAAAAAATGATTCTTGGTGAGGCATAGCTTTTTTCTTTTTCTGAATGCTTCAAGGCAGTCAGATACTGGGAGAGATGCTACCAGTACCAGGGTTGTCTAGCCCACAAGGCTAATGTCTGTCTCAATCTTGTGTTTGACTATGAAAAGTGTCAGACACACAGACGAGTACAGAGAGTAATGTTACAAAGTAACCACCCCAATCCAAACAACAGTTTTCAGCAATTTTAATATGGATAGATATTAAATGCGTGCATGTGACGTGGTTGCTGAATCGTGCCTTCCTCTTTGCGACCGCATGGACTATATAGCTTGCCAGGCTCCTCTGTCCATGAAATTCTTCAGGCAAGAATACTGGTCAGTAGCCCTTCCTTTGTCAATGGGATCTTTCTGACCCAGGGATAGAACCCAGGTCTCCTACACTGTAGGCAAATTCTTTACCATCTGATCCACCAGGGAAGCCCTAGATATTAAATAGATTTAGATGTAACTGATGATCCCTTTATAACTATTCCCTAGCCCTCTCTCGCTAGACTCAACCAGCACCCTGAAGTTAGTGCATATACTTTCTGTGTCTGGTGACTCAGATGGTAAAGAATCTACCCCGCAATGCGGGAGACCTGGGTTCAATCCCTGTGTCTGGAAAGATCCCCTGGAGGAGGGAATGGCAAACCATTCCAGTATTCTTGCCTGGAAAATCCCATGAACAGAGGAGTCCATGGGGTCACAAAGAGTCAGACATGATTGAGCGACTTTCACTTTTCATATGTGTATATTTTGATTCTACAATCAAATACAATAGCATTGTATGTATGCTTTTAAATTTTGCATAAATAGTATTATATGGCATGGGCTTCCCAAGTGGTGAAGTGGTATAGAATATGCCTACCAATGCAGGAGATGCAAGAAATGAGGGTTCAATCCCTGGGTCAGGAAGATCTCCTGGAGTAGGAAGTGGTAGCCCACTCAGATATTCAGGATTGGAGAATTCCATGGAGAAGTCCATGAGGTTGCAAACAGTCAGACACGAATGAATGACTAACCGTGCATGTGCGTGTGTGTGCGCGCGCACACACACACACACATTATATGGCATGCATTTTGTCCTAGTTTTTACAATCTTTTTGAGGTCTGTCTGTTGATATTAACTATAGACCTGTTAATTACAACTTTCTCAAAAGTGACCAGTAGGATCTCTGACCCCTGGACACATTTGGAAGAGTAGCAAGATGTATTATTCTACATTGTGTCTCTCTGACAGATTCTTCATCTTATTCATCAAACTGTCAACTTCCTGAGACCAAAATACCAGTACAGGAGGTAAAATCTGCTGAGACAAGGAAAAAGAGCTGCTTAAAGAAGCTAAATAGGAAACTAAGCCTTTTAAGTGTAAGTTAAAGAAAGAGAGGAACAGTGAATGTCTTCATGTAATTTTTGAACTCAGTCTCCTGGAGTTTTTTTCCTCTTCCCCATTCCTGCAGAAGCAATCAATATTTCAAATGTTTCACCTTTGGTTAAATTTGCCTATTCTAGAGCTTCATGAAAATAGAATCGTGTGGTATGTACTCTTCTGTGTTATTCTTTTTTCTTTTTAAAAATTTTTTTTAATTTTATTTTTTATATATTTACTTATTTTTAATTCTTTTTTCAATCAGTATAATGTTTTGGAGATGCACTCACATTGTTATGTGGCTGTAGTTTATTCCTTTTTAGTTGACGCATCATGTTTTATGACTATACCACAGTTTGTTTATCCACTGTCTTGTTTATGGACACCTGGCTCCTGTCCATGGAATTCTCTAGGCCCGGGATCGAACTCGGGTTTCCCTCTTTGTAGGCAGATTTCCTGGTCACACGCTAAATGTATATTTAACTTTATAAGGTACTACCATACTATTTTCCAACGTGGCTAGAGTTACAATGGCTTTACATTCTTGTTAATATTTGCTATTGCCAGTTTCTTTAATTTTCAGATATTTGTGGGTATATATCTCATTGGTATTTTCACTAAAAACTTATTAGTTAAAACTAATTTTAAAAACACAAACAAGATTATATATAGCATATATATTCAAAATATATTTGTATATATTTAGAGGAAATGTGTTCAAGAAACTCTAAGAAATATTATTCTAAAAATATATCCACAGTGCTCGCTTCGGCAGCACATATACTAAAATTGGAACGATACAGAGAAGGTTAGCATGGCCCCTGCGCAAGGATGACACGCAAATTCGTGAAGCGTTCCATATTTTTATGGTGAAACAGATCACCAGCCCAGGTGGGATGCATGAGACAAGTGCTCGGGCCTGGTGCACTGGGAAGACCCAGAGGAATCGGGTGGAGACAGAGGTGGGAGGGGGGATCGGGATGGGGAATACGTGTAAATCTATGGCTGATTCATATCAATGTATGACAAAACCCACTGAAATGTTGTGAAGTAATTAGCCTCCAACTAATAAAAAAAATAAAAAAATAAAAATATATCCACAACATTTGGTATACTACAAATCAAATTTAAAGAATGACGTCACTGTGTAAATCTTCTTGACAGTTCTAAAGTTTTATATATCTAATAATATAGCTCTAAAATATTTCAGTATGGTCTTAATTGTTTTTCTCTGAAGACTAGATGTTGATCATTTAAAAAATGTATCTATCTGTTACTCATATATCTTTTTTTGTGAAATATTTATAAATTGTTTTGCCTGTTTTTTAAATTGTGTTGTTCATCTTATTGTTATAATACTTACAATTTATTATTAAGTTGTAAGTATTCCTTAAAATTTAGGCCAGATATGAGTTTTGTAACATATATCCAGTCTTGTGGTTTATCTTTAAACATAATTTTTAAGCTTGATGATACCCATTTGTCATCTTTAAAGGTTATAGTTTATGTTATTTTGTCCTTCTTAGGTAGTCTTTGCCTAATCTAATGTCAAAATGATTTTCTCCTGTTTTTTTCTGAAAGTTTGATTAGTTTAAATTATTACATTTAGGTCTATGATCCATTTTGAGTTAATCTTTGTATGTTGTAAAGTGAGGGTCAAGGTGAATTTGTTTCCATATGGACTATCCATTACCTGTTATTGACAATCTTTTCTCTATTGAATTATCTATCTTGGCACCTTGTTGAACATTAATTAACCATATAGTGTAGGTCTTTTTAATGGAAGCTGTACACTGCTTCAAATGAAAGTTCCTTTTCTTGCAAGCTTTTTTTAAAAATAGAACTTTGTTTTTAAAAAATTAATTAATTTTTGACTGCGCTGGGTCTTTGTTGTTGTGTGTGGGCTTTCTCTTCTTGCTGTGAGCAGGGGCCAACTGTTTGTTGGGTGTTCGGGCTTTTCATTGCGGTGGCTTCTCTTGTTGCGGAGCCCAAGCTCTAGGTACATGGGCCTCAGTAGTCAGCGTACATGGGCTCAGTGGGTGGGGCACACAGGCTTGGTTGCTCTGCGGCACATGGAGTCTTCCTGGACCAGGGATTGAATCCGTGTCCCCTGCATTGGCAGGTGGATTCTCATCCACCGAACTACCAGGGAAGTCGCTTGCTAGCGTTCTGAAACACAATTTAAAGAGCTATCTGTTCATACTCACTCTTGCATCTCTGATAAATATTTCCTTATCCTGGTCACCATTTATGGCAATGGGAAAGGTCAGGCGTTTGGTTTTCTCTTCGGTCTCTTCCTGTCTTTCTCCTGCTCTCTGTCAACACTTCAGATATCCAAGTTGGCTTTCACGACTTTCAAATATTTAAAAATTGACTTGCCCAAGGTGCTCACTCTTGTATTTTTCTAATGAAAAGTCTATAGGCTCCAATATTAGTAACAAGAGCTAACACTTCTATCATATGTGTTGTCACTAATCCAGGCACTTTTAAAGTTATTTAATTGTCTCAACAACCTTATGAAGTAGGAATTAGTATCCCTATTTATAGAAGAGGAATTGGAGGCCCTGAGGGGCTATGCAGTTTTTCCAAGTTTGCTCACACACATAGTATGTAGCTGAGCTGGGATACATGCTCAGTCTCTCCAGAGCCTGTATGCTTTCCCAAAAATGCTAAATTGCTGACTCACCCACCAAATGACTTTATTTGTAGATTGCACACCATCTGTATTATTCTTAAGTTAATATTTTTCTATTAAGTGGAGCTGTAAGGGATCTTAGAAAGCATTTTTCAGGATGAGGAAATATAAGTTGAAAGAGACCTAACCTGGAAGCAGAGCTAGGCCCTAGCCTTGGAGGCCTGAGGGCTTTCCCCTTTACCCACTCTGCCTTCCTGGCCTTGGGGACTTCCTCGGTTTGGACTCCACCAACCTATGGCACTTCCAGATCATGGGGTCCCTAGGATGTAGCACTGTGCTTTCAGAGTTGACTCCCATTCTTTAGCCTCTGAGCTTCCCTAGTGGCTCAGATGGTACAGAATCTGCTTGCAATGAGGGAGACCCAGGATCGATCTCTGGGTCAGGAAGATCCCCTGAAGAAGGGCATGGCCACCCACTCCAGTATTCTTGCTTGGAAAATCCTATGGACAGAGGCGCCTGGGAGGATACGATTTATGGGATCACAAAGGGTCAGACAGGACTGAACGACTAACACTTTAGCCTCTGCACTGCTCACCAGAACCTCTAATAAGGTCTACTCTCAACTAACTCATGGCAGGAGTTACCTAATAAACTCATCCATTTGTCTCCTCCAAGTAATACTCAATTGGACATTTACTGAGCCCTACTATGGAAAAGCTATGACAAGCCTAGACAACATATTAAAAAGCAGAGACATTACTTTGCCAACAAAGGTCATATAGTAAAAGCTATGGTTTTTCCAGTAGTCATGTATGGATGTGAGAGTTGGACCATAAGGAAGGCTGAATGCCAAAGAATTAATGCTTTTGAGCTGTGGTATTGGAGAAGACTCTTGAGAGTCCCTTGGACTGCAAGAAGATCAAGCCAGTCCATCCTAAAGGAGATCAGTCCTGAATATTCATTGTAAGGACTGATGCTTAATCTTCAATATTTTGGCCACTGGATGAGAAGAGCTGACGCATTTGAAAAGACCCTGATACCAGGAAAGATCGAAGGCAGTAGGAAAAGGGGGCGACAGAGGATGAGATGGTTGGATGACATCACTGACTCAATGGACATGAGTTTGAGTAGGTTCTAGGAGTTGGTGATGGGCAGGGAAGCCTGGCATGCTGCAGTCCATGGGGTCTCAAAGAGTTGGACACAACTGAATGACTGAACAACAACTGTGGAAAACACCTTACTACACTCTGCAAGAACATACATATAAAATATAGTAGCATGCTCTCCAAGGGCTTATAAATACGATCAACAACTAATATTATTAAATCTCTAAGAAGTGTCTGTATAGAACAAATTTTACACACATATTGAACCAGTGCTCCATTTGCCCTTCCTTCCTTCTTTTAACTTCTATTTCTTCTTCATTCAGTTAATAATGTATTGGGTGATTTCTTTGTCCAACATTATTGCATTCTATTGTATGGAGAAATTAACATTTACATGGAATCAGAGATCTTGATTTCCAGGTCCTCTCTGTCACTTACTAGCAGGATATATTCTCAGTTGTTGTGTCCGACTTGCGACCGCATGGATTGTAGCCCACCAGTTTCTCTGTCCATGGGATTTTCCAGGCAAGAATACTGGAGTGACTTGACATTTCCTCCTCCAGGGGATCTTGCTGACCCAGGGATAGAACCAGCGTCTCCTGCTCTGGCAGGCAGATTCTTTACCGCTGAGCTTACTTGGAAAGTCCTATCAGCTGGGTGACCTTCGGCACATTATTGAACCTCTCTGAGCCTCTTGCCTAATCTGTAAAGGAGGAAGGAGATAACAAAGCGCTTTGAAAATGCTAATCTTTTTGAGAGCTATAGAAGACAGAACTTGGACTTCAGAGTCAAAAGAGGTGGATTCCTAGCATCACTGAATACAGGACAATGTCTGTGATAATAAAGCCACGTAGAAGAGGCAGCAGGCTGGAAAGTTTAACCTAGGAACTGAGAGCACAGATTCTGACCCTGGCCCTCACTCACATTCTTCCTTCAGGAACTCACAAGTTATTACAAGTCATGACCCTTCTTGAATAATCAAACCAAAATTGTCCATGATCAGATTTCAGAGATTTAAATAGAGGAGGCCTTGACTGACAGGAAAAGAACATTCTTAAAGACCGAGACAGTAATTCAGCAGCCTCACTCATTCATCCCTCTATCAACTTTTCACTGTCTACAGTGTTAGCCTCAAGGCATCATTTTAGATGCTGGAGATCTATGAAAGAGGTTAATGGTGCTTCTAAAGCTTCTTGGTGGGGAGGGGTGTTGTGAGAGAGGTGGGGCTTGAGGGTGATGAGCAGGTTGGCAAACCCTGAGTGAAGGATTGGAGGCAGCTTGTTTTGGGCAGGGCTGAGGGAGATTAACATCCCCAGGCCTCAGGTTGTAAGACAGTTCTCATCATTAAAGAGTTTACCATCAAAAAAAAAGAGTTTATTATCTATCGAGCAAGACAGAAATAGAATCCCAGAATGATAGTACGTTGTGATAGTTGTGTGAAGGAGAGATGTACAGAGTGATATGAAAACACACACACACATTCACAATAACAATCCAAGTTGAGAAGAGCATTGCAGCCTGAGGGAAGATGAGATTTATGATTTGCTTGAATAGTGATCTATGCATTTAGGTCTCCTCTCACTTGTTTTCAACAGCACCTCACTTTCCATGACATTGCACAGTTAGAAAATGCTTTCACATTCTGAATTTCATTTGGTTTAATGAAAATAAGAATGGAAAAAGAGATCATTTCTATTTTATAGATGGGGAGATAGGAAGAGAGGTTACCAAGTCCCAAGGCTGTAATTACCAGAGTGGGAATCACAATGCAGTTTTTCTGATTCTTAGTTAAAAGTCCTTTCCTAGTATGGAAAAAAGTGACTTCAATATCAATCTGATAACTTTTTTTATTGGAATGTAATTGCTTTACAATATTGTGTTAGTTTCTGTTGTACAACAATGTGAATCACTCATTTGTATTAATATACATATAGGAGATGGTTGGATGGCATCACCGACTCGATGGACATGAATTTGAACAAGCTCTGGGAGTTGGTGATGGACAGGGAGGCCTGGCGTGCTGCAGTCCACGGGGCGGCAAAGAGTAGGACATGAATGAGCGAATGAGCGATGGAACTGACTGATCCTCTCCCTCTTGAGCCCCCGTTCTACCCCCCATCCCAGCCCTCTAAGTCATCACAACGCACCGAACTGAGCCCTACAGCAGCCTCCCACTAGCTGTCTATTCTACACATGGGAGTGGGTATATGTCAGCGCACCTCGCTCAATTCACCCCACCCTCTTCTTCCCCCACTGTGTCCACACGTCTGTTCTCTACTTCTGTTCCTGCTCTGCAAATAGGTTCATCAATACCATTTTTCTAGATTCCATATGTTTGTTAATATACAACATTTGCCTTTCTCTTTTTGACTAACTTCACTCTGTATGACATTTTCTGACTGTTTTGAAACCTCATCAATCGAATTTCACCTTTTCTTTCCTATTGTGTAGTTTTTGGTTCTAGAGCATAGTGTTTGGAGTCCTGTATCACTGAGATGCAAACAAGCAAGAACATGAATTATATTCTGGGACACAAAGGACTCATATTTTCAAAGTCAGTGTAATTATAGTCCAGCCATGTTCTACCCTTAGGAAAGAATCTTGCAGTTTTTTGCAACTGTCAAATGAAGGGCTTAGGCTACAATCACTCAATTTTTACATTCTATGATTCATTTTTTTAACAACCAGTGTGATTTTAAAGTATTCATTAAAAAGACACACACACACAAAGGACACACACATACACATACTGAAAAAAAATATGAAAAATTACAATGTAAAATGCTAATAATCTCTATCTTTGGGTAGTTGAATTGTATTTCTTTTTTTTGCTTAAGTATATACCTTCTTCTTGTGTATATACTTTCTTCTTTTTCCTAAGTATATACCTATTCCTTTCTTTTTATAGTAAGTATGGATAGCTTACATAATTTAAGTAATAAATACATAATTCCACTTAGTACTGAAACTGTGCCAAATATGTTATCAGCACTTGGCAAAATCTAGCATACTTGCAGCACAATGGAATCATTTCACCAAGTCTGTATTTGAAATTTCAAATTCATTAATGAGACTAAGTAGTACCGATTTTTGATAAGTGTGTGCTAATTCAATAAGCTTTGCTTTATAGCTAAAGGGAATTGCTTAAGGGAGGTGTTGGCTGATTATCACTGGAAGATACACTGACTTCTAAGTTATCCCATGTCTTTATGACATGTGACCACACCAAGATATAAAAGACCCCAATTTAAGTGCTTATAATTTAGTGGAGTTTAATTTTATGGGGATGGTAGAGGTTAGGCTTTCAAGGTAAAACTTATGCCAAGGCAGAGTAGCCCCTGAAAATATTTCAATCGTCTTCTAAGTACAGTTTTTGTTGCTGTTCAGTCGCTAGGTCATGGCCAAATCTTTGCGACCCCATGGACTGCAGCACACCAGGCTTCCCTCTCTTTCGCTATCTCCTGGAATTTTCTTAATGTGCACCTTATAACTGCATTTATGATAGACTAAGATTTTACTTACTTTATATTGGTCTTTATATTAATTCTTCAGCTTCCCAGAGATGCCACCACTACCCAGTTTCCTGGCTCTATAATCTGTAGTCACTCATCATCATTTAGACCCTCCTCGGGGGGTGACTTGCGTTCTTTGCTGGGAGCATCACTTCGATGAGTACCTTGTTATTTTTCTTTCATTCTTTCTCTCTTCCTTCTTATTTGGTCTTTATGATTAAAAAAATTTTACACTGAGTGTATCTGGTACCATTGTAAAAGAATAATATTTATTCACACATGACCAATGAACAAGACCCAGTGAGTCATGTCAAAGAGACTAGCAGCTGAGGTGGCTGGAAAGAATGGAAAAGATTAGGAAAAATGTGATATGTCAGCTGGGCTTGTATTTGCTGAAAAGTTTTTGTTTGTGTGTGTGTGTGTGTGTGTGTGTGTGTGAGACACTGCCCACTGCCTACAAGGAATTTCCAGTCTAGAGTGGGAGACGGCCATTCATCAGAATTATACAAATAAACCTAAAAGGATAAGAGACAAAGCAAGGACAGGCAGGAGGTGTGGGCCCAGAATGTTGAGCACAGTTACACACTTCAGCAAATGGACAACCTCAGGAAAGAGCTCAGTAAATCTAAGAATAAGTAATCTGGTTTGGGGAGAGTGTATGTTCTTTAGGCAAAGGTAGAAATCATGTTTTCTGAGCGCTTACTATATCTTAGGCTGTCTGATGAGAGGGCCTTTGCTTATTTCAATGTTTGAGAGGTTGGTACCAAAAACCACGGTTTTTAAATGAATAATGGAGGCTCAGAGAGGTTAAGTAATTTACGACAGAAGTGGGAGGGTCCGGAAAGAGACCTTCAGTGCCAGGCTTCAGAATTTTGGTTCTGTTTGGTTGCCAGTGAGGTGAGGGAATTGCTGAAGACTTCTGAGCTGGGGGCATGGTTTGATGGAAAGTATGTTTTAGGAGGGTTTTTCTGAGGTAGGGAAGGAAAGATTTGGTGAAATCAGTGAGGATTGCACCAGTGTAGACCAGGGTGAAGAACACTGGGCCTGTGTGAGAGGGGAAGGCCTGGGAGGGAGAAGGGGCAGAAAATGAAGGTTTTCTATTAATAGATGGCGAGTTAACAATGGACTGGCTATAGAAGGGGGTAGGGAGGTAGTGATAAGAATTCATGTTTTATTTTTAAAAACTCCAAAAATAAAATAAAATAAAATAAAAACTCCCAATGCACAGAATAATGCAACAAAGAAACACGTGTCTACCCCAGAGCTTAACCTCTGCTGCTAAAGTTTGTAGCTTATACAGTAAGTCCCCTAAATAGGAAGCTTCAAGTTGCAAACTTTTGAAGTTGCTGGTATGCATTTGCACGTCCAGTCATATAAGTTAGTTCATTGTCATGTGTGTGCATTCTCTGCAAGTGGTTGTCCTGTTGTGTACTTTACAGTACTGTAAAGTATCTTTATTTCAAGCCCAGGATGTCCGGAAGCTAGAGGGGATGTATCTGATATTACCGTACTTTTCAAGGTACTGTACTACAAGATTAAAAATGCTCATTTTTAGTGTTTGTTATTTAGGTATTATGGCTTCGCCAGTGGCCTAGATGCTAGAGAATCTGCCTGCAATGCAGGAGACCTTGGTTTGATTCCTGGGTGGGGAAGATTCCCTGGGGGAGGAAATGGTAACCCACTCCAGTGTTCTCGCCTGGGAAATTCTGTGAACAGAGGAGCCTGGCGGGTTATAGTCCATGGGGTTGCAAAGAGACATGGTTGAATGTCTAACACTTTAAGGTATTATTTGTGTGACAAGTATCATAAACTATTACAGTACAGTACTATATAACTGTGTTAGCTGGGTACCTACGTTAACTTTGTTGGGTTTACAAACAAATTGGACTTATGAACATTCGTGTGTAGGGGTGTTGTTATTGTTCAGTTGCTCAGTGGCGTCCGACTCTTTGCGACTGAACTGCAGCACGCCAGGCTTCCCTGTCCTACACCATCTCCCAGAGCTTGCTCAAACTCATGTCCATTGAGTGGGCGATGCCATCCAACTATCTAGTCCTCTGTCATCTCCTCCTCCTGCCTTCAATCATTCCCAGCATCAGGGTCTTCTCTAAGTAAGTGTGTAGGGGACTTACTGCAAAATTAAAATGTTCGACATACTACTATTAAAGGCAGAATTCAAGTCAAATACATTATTAGATATAACCGTAGAACAGTTAAGGTGATGAGACAGGGGACAGTCGTATTTTACTTGTTAGGTCACAGGTTTTTCCAGTTGATTACTTTAAGACATAATGAATTCTCACATCTTATAAATGACCATCTTTATTTTCAACTCAGTCTTTAAATTCAGCTTTGGGTTAGCTCATTCGGTGCTGCTCCTATCCTACACCAGAGGTCAGATGATCTTGAGAGATTCCTGGATGGCAGTCTTGCCTGCCAGCTGCCACTCCTGGGCAAACATTTGGCCCTCAGGAGTGTGGGGAGGAAGCGGTGGGGATTGGGCTGATCCCCTCACCCACCCCTGCCTTCAGCCCCAGTGCTGGGTGAGGGGAAGAGGCAGTGTCCCTACCCACATGGGGGCTCCTTAGTGTCCTGAGTCTCTAGATGTGTGGACACTGAAGGTTCCTGCTACTGGGAAAGGAATTTCTGAGGCTTTCACCAGGCCTTACTCCTGCCCTGAGGGTTTAAAGATTCTGAGACTGTCCTCTAACCACGTGGAAGCTAGGCCTGCGTCAGGCCCCCTTAGCGTGATCTTATCATTTCCCAGTGTGTTCAGAGAGTTTATGATGAAATTGTTTAATGTTGGGCCAGGTTTCCAGCAGAAAAGTTCCAAGCGAGGCTCTCTGTGGTTCCTTATGTGAAAGTGTTAGTCGCTCCGACTCTGCAACCCCTTGGACCGTAGCCTGCCAGGCTCCCCTGTCCATGGAATTCTCCAGGCAAGAATACTGGAGTGGGTTGTCGTTCCCTCCTCCGAGGGATCTTCATGACCGAGGGATCGAACCCCGGTGTCCTGCATTGCAGGTGGATTCTTCACCAGCTGAGCCACCTGGGAAGACTGGTACTTCATTATGCCTTTGGTTGATTGTTGCCGAGCCTGGAAAATGATCACCTCCCTTGCTCCCGGTGATCTGCTCTGGGCAGGCGATTCTTCCTCTGCTCACCTCCAGTTGGTAAGGAGGGCGATCGAGGCGGCCCCAGAACTTCTGAGTCAGAATCCGCATTTGAACCGAGACCCCCAGGTGACTGTGTGCACTTTGAAGTTTGTGGAGCCCAGCCTGCAGCAGAAGAGAACACCCATCTCCCCTCTAGTGCCTGAGAACCATGAATACCGATTAATTACTGTAGGGTTCATCGGAATTTCAAAGGAGGGAGATAGCAGGCCACTAAGTTACAATTCTACAGAGCCCAGAGGAGGACAAAGGAGGGTTTACAGTCTTAAGAGCATTTAATTGATGGTATTTAAAACAAAACAAAACACGCCCGCCCAGAGTAGCACATGCTCCTGCCTCAGGCGAGAGCGCCTCCGAACCCCTCAGCTCGCAGATAAACCTGTCCAGAGAATGTGTGAAGGACTTTTAACAGGTTAAGGGACTCTGGGGGCAAAGAAGTGTTTCTAAGAACTGGAAAGCTCTTGATGGAGACAAAAGGTTGAGAAGGAATATTTTTTTCCTTCTTCTGTATTTAAAGACAGCATTTAATATCTGGTTCTTCAGGCTTCTCTGAGGTCTGGAAAGTGTGGACTGGAGTCAGAAGGCTGCATTGCAAACCCTGACACCAGGCGAGTCACCCTGGGCTGGCCACTGGATCTCTTTAGGCCGCTTTCTCCTCCCCCAAATGGACAACAATAAGGCTGGCCTCACAGGGTTGCTGTTAAGATCATATTGGCAGACAGATATGAAGCACTCAGGAACTGATACAGGGTGAGCTTTACATCTTGTTTACAAAATGATGACCTGGAAGTTGCTCACTGGATCCAAAGTCATTGTAGCTAGGATCAAACGCATGCTTGTGGTCCCTGCTAGGCCCTCTTGACCTAACCCATCCCGTCAGCCATCTCTTCATGCCCCTTTCCATCCTTTCTGGGACCCGGGCTCCAGACACACTGGCCCTAACTTCTGCCCTGCCAGCCTGCCCAATTCATTCCCACCTTCTGGTCTCATTCCAGCCTGTTTTTTCAGCCTGATCTTCGTAAGAGAGGCTTTCCCATCTTTCAGGGTCATCCCTGCTTGCTGTCCTTAGTTCCTCCTTTCTGAGGAAGTGGTCCACCATCACTTCAGAAGCTGTCTATCTCCTTCTGTGTTGCATCCGCTCAGCCTGCATCCCTCTGTGAACTGAGGTTCGCTTGTTCACATATTCACGTCTGACTCCTCCACGATGGGAATGTCACCCCCAACAGGGCACAGTCTTGTCACACTGTTTCCTAGTGCCTAAAATAGGGGCTTGATGCACATGGGGCTCCAAGAACATTTGTTGAATGAGTGAGTGAATACATGAATCAGAATAAGACATGTCCCAGGAAGAAACCCAAGGGGAGTTTTTATGTTTGTATTTGTCTGTCTCCCTTGAAGGACTTCTGCTCCTTGAGAAAAAAGCCTGCTTTCTATGACTTTCATCAGTGCCTATCACCACAGCAGGCAAGCATATGGTAGATTCTCGGTAAAAATATTAGGTGAATGAAGTGTGCGTGTGTGCTGTGTTCAGTCGTGCCTGACTCTTCTACCCCATGGACAGTAGCCTGCCAGGCTCCTCTGTCCACGGGATTCTTCAGGCAAGAATACTGGACTGGGTTGCCATTTTCTCCTCCAAGGGATTTTTCCGACCCAGGGATCAAACCTGTGCCTCCTGCATCTTCTGCATTGGCAGGCAGATTCTTTACCACTGAGCTATCTGGGAAGCCCAAGGTGGATGAACAAATAGAAACAAACATATATATGCCATTATGTTTCAAGTTAAAACTTAATAGCTACTGATAATTGCCTTTGGGAAATAATTGAATTTTTAAGAAATAATAGTTTTATATGTTTATAAATAATAGTTTTAAAATTTTTTCTTGACTCCATCCAACATGTGGGATCTTATTTCCCCAACCAGGGATCAAACCCGAATCCCTTGTATTAGAAGCATGGAGTCTTAACCACTGGACCACCAAGGAATACTTTGGCAAGAATACTGGAGTGGGTTGCCATGCCCTCCTCCAGGGGATCTTTCCAACCCAGGGATCAAACCCGGGTCTCCTGCCTTCAGGTAGATTCTTTACCCTCTAAGCCACCGGGGAAGCCCTTATCCTTAAAGGGGGGTATGGAAATGTCATGTAAGGTAGATTTTGTACTCAGTGGCCTAGAGTGGAGGGCATTTAGAGGACAGGGAGAAATTGGGGTGGGGAGTGGGGAACACAAGCAAGTAAAGTCCAAGACTGGAGAAGGTATGCTTGCTGCTTGTTGCAAGAAAACCAGGCACAGATAGACAGGCCTGCAATGAGGGGCAGCTGGGTTTTCCAGGAAGGAGGGAGCAATCACCTGACTCTGCTCAGGTCCTCAGACTGGAGTGTAGGGTAACAGGCCCAGCGGGAGCTTCTAGTTGGGTGCTGGAGGTAGGGTTGGAGGGGTGGAGACTGCAGGAGAGTCAGGTCAGGATATCTGCGGGGAGCCAGGTCTCTGAAGTACCTTTACATAGATAAATGAGGGTGGGGAGAGAGGGCGCATGAGCAACTCCCCCAGGGAGAACAGAGGGAGGTTCTGCAAAACCAGCACTCAGGTGACCCCTAAGAATTCAAAGTCTTTCATTAAACCCCACCTGAAGGCCAATTGTTCTGCAATCTACCCAGTGGTTTTGGCTCTAGGCTTATCTAAATCCAGTCTTGGGGGGAAGGGTATGGGAGGGGGTGGGGAAGATTTTTTTCCTTTAAAATGGGAGGAAAAACGGGACAGCTCACATTACAAAAGCTTTTTTCTTTTGGCTGGAATTTGGACACTTCTAAATAAACTACCTGATTTGAATCTTTCCCATACCTCCATCCACAGTAATTACAGTAGTGGATTTCCTTTATATTTAGTTTTTTTGTATTCATTCATTTGTTTTATTTTTTAGATTCCATGTAACAGTGATCATGATCACATAACAGTATTTGTTGCTCTAACTTATTTCACTAAGCATGATGCCCTTCAGTTCCTTTTATGTTGTTGCAAATGGCAAACTTTCTTTGTTTATGGTAGTTGAGTAATATTCCACTGTATATCTAGAGCACTTTTCTCAAATGGGTCTCCTTTAACACCGCATATGTGAGCACAAAATAGGGTTATGCTCTTCTATTCCTGACTTCTGTTGGGGGTGGGGATTCTAATGACAGCACGCTTGGAAACTTCTTTCCAAACAAGCATGCTGTATGCCAGAGAGATACACAGACTTGGACAGTAGGATTAGGGAGTTTCAGATGACAGCTAAATTAAGACTAAAAATAAGACCAGTGATGGACCCTAAGGAATATATGGTGTTCCACATTGGAGACTGTCTTCAGAAAGTCACTTAACATATCTATGCTTCAGTTTCCTCATTTGGAAAATGGAGATGACAATAGTTCCTACCTCATTTCACTTGGGGGGATTTAATGAGGTACAATATGTGGAAAGTATTTGGGGTCGTAGTTGGCCCATTATTCACATACAGTAGAACTGAAGTATTATGAATGCTGTATTACTGAAAAGTGCTCAAATTCATTTTGTTCCATGGGTATCACACTAGACTTTGGGGGTATAGACGGAAGAAAATGTCCCAGACTTCGGGGAACTTGGTCTAGAGGTGAAGACAGACATAGAAGCAGATATTTATAATCCTGTGTGTTACACAATAAACCAAGTGTGAGACTTCCCTGGTGGCTCAGTGGTAAAGAATCTGCCTGCCAATGCAGGAGACTCGGGTTGGATCCCTGACCCCGGAGGATCCCACATTCCACAGGGCAGCTAAGTCCATGCACCACAAGTGTTGAGCCTGTGCTCTGGAGCCCAGGAGCCACACTACTGAGTCCACACGAGGCAACTACTGAAGCCCATGGTACTAGAGCCTGTGCTCTGCAATAAGAGATGCCACCACAGTGAGAAATCCACCCACTGCAACTAGAGAGTAGCCCCCACTCACCACAACTAGAGAAAGCCTGCACACAGCAACAAAGTCCCAGTGCAGCAACACGCCCCCCCCCCCAAAAAAAAAAGCAGAGAACACTTGATTAAAATAGATAAATAGACCAAGTGTGTGTGCACTACGGGGCTGTGGGACCCAGCTGGGGGCATCTGGTGTTTCTCCGTGATCTGATCTTAGTGTGGCTCAGGAAACGGGTCATGCTCCGAGACGGTCTCTACCATGTACTTGTTTCAGAAATTAGCATGGTGACTGCCAAATAGTAGAACAAAATGCTGAATGAATGGAATGAATTTAGACCATTTCAATACTGATGTAACCTCATAAACCTGAATAGCCGGAAGAAACCTAAGGTGGCTTAGAAAAAGCAGACACAGCCCAGTGGTGTATACACAACCTTATTCCAGTGGTGCATCGTGTCCTAGATGCTGGACTGGACTGTGAGTGAAAGAAGAGGCTGAGAGCCAGAGGAAAGCAAAAATAAGAGCGTCCTTACTACAAGGTAGAAGCAGGCAGAGGGCAGGGAGCCAGAGACAGGGAGTGAAACTGAGCAGCCAAGTGGCAGGCTGAGTACAGAGAGGATGTGGAGAGGTGGGGCTGGGCCACGCTGAGCAGTTAGACTTTGTACATTTGTGATTCTCCAAGTGTGTGGGTTTCCCAAGTGGCGCAGTGGTAAAGAATCTGCCTGCCAATACAGGAGACACAAGAGATGTGGGCTCGATCGCTGAGTCTGGAAGATGCCCTGGAGGAGGAAATGGCAACCTCATCCAGTATTCCTGCCTGGAGAATCCCGTGGACAAAGAAGCCTGACAGGCTACAGTCCACGAATCGCAAAACAGTTGGACACGACTGAGCACTCACATACACAAATGTGTGAGAGGAGACAGTAGCAGCTGTCATAGCACAATCATCTCAGAGCTTTGTGAGGCTTTCTTTCATTTTATTTCCTCACCAACCTCATTGGGCCTGCTTTTCTCCCTTCTCCCCTGAATAGACTAGGAGCCAGGGTGCCCATCCCAGTGCCAGGAACTCTGTGCCCTTTGGCAAGTTCCTTAAATTACCTGGGCCTCAGTTTCCACAACCGTGACATGTATGATTACTGTGAGAATTGGGAGAATTCGTGTAAAGGGCTGAGGGTAGAGCCCAGCATATGTTAAGTACTGGTTACCCTCTAGCTGTTAATCTGTCTCCCAGACGGCTTGTCATTGTCCTGGAAGTGAGCCCAGTTAACAAGGAGAGCTTCAGGGCCTTGGTGTCTTTAAAGTAAGGACCTTATGTGGTCGTGTTTGGGCTTCCCCTGTGGCTCAGCAGTAAAGAATCTGCCTGCAATGCAGGAGATGCAGGAGGCACAGGTTTGACCCCTGAGTGGGCCCCCCTGGAGAAGGAAGTGGCTACCCACTCCAGTATTCTTGCCTGGCTAATCCCATGGACAGAGGAGCCTGGCAGGATACAGGCCATAGGGTTGCAAAGAGTTGGACCCTGAAGCAATTGAGCACACACGCATGTGGTCATGTTTGCATTCAGAGAGAAATGGATTTAAAAGAGGAAGAGACATCTTGAGAAAGCCAGAAGTCAATGAGAAGGAGGTTGTGGTAGTGTGAACCCCAGGAAACCCTGAAACCCAGGAGGTGAGAGTGAGGAGCAGATAGAAGTGGAGGTAAAGTTGACAAGGTTTAGTGAGTAGTTAGACATAGGTAGCAAAGATGAACTTCCCAGGGTTAGTGACTGGGAGGCTGCTGGCGCCAGAGCTGAGGTGAGCAGCGCAGAGAGGGAGTGCGGACTCAGGATGATGGTGATGACTTGCATGTTTCATGCTGGAACATCCGGCTGCTACTGATTCTCTTCACAGCTTGTCTGTGAACCCTCATTGCTATTAGATCAATGGGGACTAGGACTGCTTACCTCCTAGGTTTGTTGTAAGGATTGTTGTTGTGTTCAGTCGCTAAGTCATGTCCGGCTCTTTGTGACCCCATGGACTGCAGCTCGCCAGGCTTCCCTGTCTTTCACTATCTCCTGGAGTTTGCTCAAACTCAGGTCCATTGATTCAGTGATGCCATCCAACCGTCTCATTCCCCATTGTCCTCTTCTCCTCCTGCCCTCAATCTTTCCCAGCATTAGGGTAGTCAGTACAAATCTAACACTTCAAATGCAATAAGTGTGCAGAGTGAGTACCACGTGAGTGTTTGTGGTTATAATTAATTATGATTCTATAAATGACTGATATACCTATCAAAGCCCTCAGTCTGTCTTCTGTACATTTCCCAGACTCCTCTATTCCCATTCCTCTTGCATTGAAGTTTTTCCAGTTCATTGAAAACACTGGCCTTCTCTCCCTTCCAGACTTGTATTCTCTCCCTCCTCCCCCCTCGTCTTTTCTTCCCGTGGTTCACCTTTGCTCCTCCTTGTGTCTCAGCTGAAATGTCCCTGCCTACAGGAAGTTTTCCTTAACTCCTCCCTCCTGGGTTGGGTGAGAGGGGCCCTCCTCTGTGTTCTCATGGCCTTTATCACACTGATATGTGTCTGTAAATGTCTGTGTTGGGAGCTCCTGGAAGGCAGTACCAGACTATCTTGTGGAATGCTGTTTTCCAAACAGTGTTGGCCCACAGAAGGATAGTTTAGACATTTCGTTCAGATGGATAAATAAATGTATTGAAATTTGGAGGAGAGATCTAGATAGATGTAAATTAGGAGTGATCAGCATGTAGAGAGATCAGCTATCAGAGGTGTGCCTTCTTCATACTTGATCTATCGCCTTTTGACCACCTATTTTTCCTCTGGAAACTATTTTCCATGGCTCCAAGGATACCATCCTGTTCTACATCTTTGGCTATTTTTGGCAATAGATCTTCTCTGGTCTCTCTCCTCTTTTCTTCTCTCATTTTCTTTTTTTTACCCTATTCACCTCTTGGACATCTATTTTTCCCCCCATAAATTCAACTATCTCTTATTGATTATTATCTCCACATCCAGCTTCAACTTTGCTCCCGAACTCCTGACCTGTATTTCCAACTGCTCATAAATATTCCAACCAGACCTTTCCAGGTAGCCAAGTGGAACGGGTTATTATTTCTACCCTCATTCCCAGACTCCAAACTGAACTCTCCTCTACTCTTCTCTAACTGGGTTGATAGGGTTCCCATGTACACAGTCACCTAAACTAAGTCTTAGGAGTTTCAGTTCCTCCTCCCTCTTTCCCCACATCCTTCCTCTTCTATATGTTGCCATTTCTGATTCTGGAAGTCTTGAATTTGACTTCTCATTTTATTTTCACTGTCACAATTCAACTCTGACTTTCATTATCTGCTGCCAAGACTATTGTAATAGCTTTCTTAATTGTCCTGTCTCCAGGTGAGTTTCTAAAATACAAGTCTGACGGTGTCACTTTTTTACTCAAAGATGTTCCAAGGCCACACAACCTACAGAATCAAGTCCAGATCCCTGACCATGACATTCAGTGTTTTCACAGTCTGGCCCTGACATATTTTTCCAGCCTCATTTCTCAAGAATCCATGCTTCAAAAACCTTCTGTGTATATCTTTACATTGTATTAGAATGAAATGTTTAGTTATCTCTCTGTACTTCCAACTCTATGATGTCAGGACCAGTCCTTATTAATCTTTGTGTGTAAAGAACCTAGAAGAGTGCCTAGGAAATGAGAGTCTTTTGAATAATTGGTTATTGTCACTTCCAAAGGGAACATCTCACCTAATCTTACCCATCTCCTATGCCCAGATTGCATTCAATAAAGATCTGAGGGAATGGTTGGCTTATTTTGAAATGCAAACTTCTTTTTATTTTTAATTGAAATATATTTGACATATAACATAAACTTAAGGTGTACAACATGTTTATCTGATATGTTTATATCTTTCTATGTGATTGTGATTGTAGTGACAATTAGAGGCTGGGACTTTTTTTCACTCTAGTATATCCCTTGTCTAATAGTACCTGACACATAATAGATATTGAGTAAATATATGTTGAATGAAGGCATGAAGAAATGAATAAATGAAACTGACTCCTTGATCCCCCCTCACCTATGGCATTTCCCATCTCAGACGTTTTTCCTAGTAGAGAAAAGGTAGTTGGTACTATGATGTGTCATATCCGTGCTTTGACTTGCTAAAGTTGTGAATCTTGTACTCAGTCAAAGAAAATTACTCTTGAGGCCAACTTGAATTTCATTTAATTAATGTAAGTTTCTCCTAGAGTTAATTAGGTCTTTGGGCAGCAAAAGATAAAATCTTGTCTCCCATGTGATGAGGTCCATATTAGAAATACTTGAGAGAAATTTGATATCAAACGAACTCTTATTAAACATTTTGTTTTGTTTTTTTTTTCACTTATTTATAAAATGAAATGTACCCTTGTAAAAAAAAAAAAAAGAAATGTACCCTTGTGCCTCAAAGTGGCTATACATAATATTCAGGGAATTGTGGTTTTCTGGGCCCCACCTCAAATTAACTGAATCTGAATTTCTGGAGGGAAGGCCTGGAAATTCCTCTCCATGGCTTCAGGAACACCACTCTGTTTTATTTCTTCTACGTCTTTGGTTGTTGCAGATCCTTTGCAATCTCTTTTACTGATTGCTTTTTACGTACTCACTTTGGAGAATCACACCCTCACCATGATTTCCACCATCACTTATAACTGGTGTTCTAACTGCTCTCTGCAACTCAAGTAGTGGTATTTCCAATGTTTACCCTGAGTCCTCTGCATGACCAGCAAAGACTATGGGTGATTCTTTTGTTCTCTGAAGTTCAAGAGCAGCGTAACTGATACTTTTCAAAAATTCCCCTTCTTTCCATTCAAATCCTGGCTGATTGAAAGGAAAACTGAGTGCGTGTAGAGACAGGGACACTCACATTGGTATATACCACCCAGGCAGTCAGCTGAGAGGCTGGTGTTATTTCAGTTGCTGCAGAGAGTGGCTATGAAGCCTGCTCATTAAAATACCATTAATAACTGTGAAACACATTGCTGTTCAGTGATAGACATACTCTGGGTTTTGATATATGCTTCTCACTGATTATCTTATCTCTTACAACATAGATCCCAGCTGAGGCTCAGATAGGGCCTGGATAGTTAGTGCCTGGAGGTGGGTTAGGATGAGGGTGACAGATGAAAAGGAGCTAAATGAAACCAAAACCAAAACCGGTCAGGTTTTTTCACCAAGTCATAAAACTGAGTGATTGACCAGTAATGCTCCATTTTGGCTACATAGCAGAATTATTGGAGGAGATTTTTTTTTTTTTTTTTAACGGCCCTCACCCCAGACCACATAAAGCAGAAACTCAGAGCAATTACAAATCACTAAAGAAGACTCTTGAGAGTCTCTTGGACTGCAAGGAGATCAAATTACCTATACTAAAGGAAATCAATCCTGAATATTGGTTGGAAGAACAGATGCTAAGGCTGAAGCTCCACTACTTTGGGCACCTGATACAAAGAGCCGAGTCATTAGAAAAGACCCTGTGCTGGGAAAGGTTGAGGGAAGGAGGAGAAGGGGATGGCAGAGGATGAGATGGTTGGATGGCATCACTGATTCAATGGACATGAGTTTGAGCAAGCTCCGGAAGACGGTGAAGGACAGGGAAGCCTGGCGTGTTGCAGTCCATGGAGTTGCAAAGAGTTGGACACGACTGAGTGACTGGACAACAACAAAGTGAGTGGAATGCAAGCCCACAAGAGCACAGTGCAGCCTTTTACATGGTGGACCCATAGCTTTATATGTGAGCAGGAAGTTGCTGTTAAGGCTACTAATCCACATCAGACATATCTTGAAATCCTATCGATTTATTGTAGTTTAGCCCTTACTACGTATAAGGCATAATATAGACACTGACATAAAGAGAAGAAAAATGGTAAAACAAAGTAATACTTTTTGAAGACTGTATTTTGAATATATGCTGTTCAAGGCACTATAATCATTTAATTCTCATTAAAGAAGAGTGAGATTTTAATGTCTCGCTAAAGATAGTACTTCTTATCATCCCCATTTTAGAGAAAACAGGCGCAGAGAGGTTGTGTAACTTCCTCAAGGTAACTCACCTCGTAAGTAGCAAGAGTCACGATTCAAACTCATACCTGCTGGTTCTGCTATATTTAGTTGCCTATTACATCAAAAGAGGAGGAAAATATTTTGCCTGCCCTTCTGGAGTTTTCTGTCTGTTTAGGGAGGAGAGGTATGACTATAAAGATGAAAGATCATGGTAAATGTTTGGGAGGTTTAAGGTTGGTGCTAAGGGAATGAAGGGAGGGGTGGAGTAGGATAGAGGTAGGGGATTAAGAGGTGCAAACGAATATGTATAAAATAAATAAGCTCTAAAGAGAGGGTGGGATGAATTGAGAGAGTAGCATTGAATTATATACATTACTATGTGTAAAATAGACAGTGGGAAGTTGCTGTATAATGCAGGGAGCTCAGTCTGGTGCTCTGTGATGACCTAGAGGGTGGGATGGGGTGGGGGGGGAAGAGGGAGGCTCAAGAGGGAGGAGATACATGTATACTTACAGCTGATTCACGTTACTGTACGCAAGAAACCAACACAACATTGTAAAGCAATTATCCTTCAATTAAAAATTTAAAAAAAAGTCTAAATGAGGTAAAATGAATAAGCTATAAGAATATATTGTACAACACAGGGAATGTAGCCAATATTTTATAATAACTATGAATGGACTATAACCTTTACAAATTGTGGAAACAATTAAAAAATCAAATGGGAAATCCAGTTCAAGGCTTTCTAAATGCATAATGCTTATTGACAAATTTATTTTAGAAGTGATACTTCTAAAGTCTGGTAAACATAGCTTTGAAATTAAAAAAAAACCAAAACAATGAAGAGAATAAAAGTGAGGTTGGAAATCATTTCTTGCTGAAGGCAGGCTCCCTGGGAACAGATGTTCAGAGCTAAAAGATATTTGGAGTTGTTTGGCAGAGCCTGTGCCCAGTAGGGAAGGCAGAGACAGGGATAGGGACACACAGGGGCTCTTTCAGTACAGTGGGTGCGGTCAGCTCTGATTGGAGTAGAAAGTGATCTAGTGGATTCTCATGCAGAATCTCTGAAACAACACAGTGTGTTCAGAGCCAGAAAGTTCTTGACTGACAAGCCAGGGCTTCACCTGCTCACCCGGCAAAAGAGAGAGAGAGCTGAAGGCCAGGAGTGAAATGGTATGTCTGGAGGATTGAAGCCTGAAGAGACGGGGCCAGATGACTAGTTACGACGCAACTGTAGTTAAGATGAAATGAAGGGGAAGACTGGGCAGGGGAACAGATGGTGATATTTCAGGGCTGAGACTCATACCACTTGAGTTGATGGTTATGGTGTAGAGGAGAAGGAGGGTGGGATCATGCAGATTGTTTTAAATTTGGAAAGGACCCCCAAAATGGGGATGGGTGTATTTACTTAGGGCAAGAAGAGGTGAGGATCTGGGGTTTGGGTGTGTGGAGCTCAAGATGATGGGAGGAGATGGAGAGACTCAGGAGACAGATGACAACTCAGAGTCCCTGAGAGGGCTCCAAGGTCCTGGCCCCCAGGTCAGACTTAGCAGTTTTCCACCTGGGTGTGATGGCTACAGCATCTGGCTCCTGTCGAAGTGTTCTACTTGAGTGGATTCCTGTTAAATGTTAACATGAACACCTTTGATTTAAAAAAAAAAAAGTGGTATCAGAAAACACTGGGTAAAAAGAGTTTAGGACTCATATCTGGTTAAATAAAGAACAAAGATTGCTAACTGGTTAAATAACTAAAAAGCTACTTAAACATTACAAAAAAGTTACTTAAAATTTAATTAAATCAATTTTGAAATACCAACTTTGAGATTTTTCTTATGGACCAGAGGGATTGTAATTTAACTAATTATAGTCATGCTAGATTTCCTCCCTGATGTTTATTTTTCTTCTGGTTATATTTCAGACAATTAATAGTGTCTAATGACTCCAGGTTTCATGTAATTACCACCAATGATTAGAACCTCTGTCTTATGGAATGTTCTTTACACATAGGCACTCTGGAAGTGAAGGAAATTTATGATTATTCATGAAAGTCTCTCTACATGCTGTAAAAAATTATCAGACTTTAAAATAAATTTATTATTCATTTATATAGCTATTTGTAGCTAGAAAAAACAGTAAAAATAATTTAGCTCCCTTTAAAAAGTTCCAATAGTTTCCTCTCACACAGAGTCTTTCTTTCCTTCAATTCTAGAATGCTAGAGAGAAATGAACATTAAAATGGGAGAGACACAGTTTTATTTTTAATTCCTTTGAACGCTTGGTTTCTAGCCTCCTTTCCCCCCACCAAGTGTGAAAGTATTTTAGGGAAAGTTTCATCGCAACTTTGTCAATAATTAACCCTCTCTTTCTTCAAAAGTCTGACAATGTTACAGTAACAATAACAGGCCGTAAAACACTCCCCCTAATTGTGCAAGGGCTCATTCTTCCCTGCCAGGGTTCAGGTTGACTGGAATGTGCTGAAGTCACATTCCAGCACCTTCCCTGGCCAGGAGAACCACATAGGACTCTGGAAAGAATGGATGAGAATCTTTGTTTCTGCTCTTAGAAAGGAGGGCTAGGAAGGAGCAGTAGAGGCTGGGAGGCACAGGAGAAAAGGAAATGGGGCTGGAAAACAAAGGGCAAATGCACTAGGGGGAGAGCGTGGGTCAGTGTGTAGAAAGATGGGTCAAATAAAACAAAGACAATCCCAAGGGTGAAACCCATTCATGTAGGTTAGGGAGGGTGATAGAAAAGCAGGTCAGAGGTCCCTCCGTAAAGGCCAAAGGCTGGGAATCACAGGCAGGGGAAAGGAACACACTTCAGAATGTAAACACTGTTTGTTGAACGGGGATCTCATCCCTTCCCTCTCTTTCAGGATGATATACTTGGAAATCTAAATGGAAGATTTCTTCATTTATCTGGAGAGTGAATGATTGAATGGAAAATGAGAAACTGAATTTTGACATTCTTACTGTGATTTACTTAGGAAACTAAAGTTAAGACAGGATTCTATAATGAATTAAGATGTTTTTTTTCTAATACATTTTTGCTTTGAACATTTTGGTTTCATTTGCTCTTGAGTGATGTTTTGAGAGAGTGAACTCGCTGTGATACCTTGTCCCAAAATTCCCAAATCTTTCTTCTTAATAACTTTTAACATATTATAACATTCACTAGTTTTAAACATACACTTCAGTTATCTTTTATTAATTTACTTGGTTGTTCAACTATCACCATCTTTTGGTTTTAGAATCTGGCCATCACCCAGGTTAAGATCTCACATGCTCATTTGCAGTTAATTTCCATTTCTATTCCAGGCCCCAGGCAACCACTGAACTACTTCCTGTTTCTAGAAATCTGACTATTCTGGACATTTCACATAAATGAAATTATACAGTATATGATCTTTTGTGATTGGCTTCTTTACTTTGCATTGTTTTTGAAGTTCATCCTTGTTGTTGCAAACATGTCTATTTCAGTCTTTTATTACTGAATTGTATTTTATTGTATGGCAATATCATATTTTGTTTACCTATTCACCAGCTTATAGACATGTGGATTATTTCCACTTTTTGGTTTTTATGAATAATGCTGCTGAGAACATTGCTATCCAAGTCTTTACGCAATCATATGTTTTTTTTTTTAAGGTTATATTCAGTTTATAGTCGTTAAAAATATTGGCTATATTCTCTGTGTTGTATAATACATTCTTGTAGCTTATTTTACGCATAATAATCTGTACTTACAATTCTCTACACTTATCTTACCCCTTCACTCTTCTGTCTCCCCATTAGTAACCACAAGCTTGTTCTTTGTATCTGTGAGTCTGTTTATTTTCTGTTCTAGTCACTAGTTTTTTTTATTCCACGTATAAGTGATATTATACAGTAGTTGTCTTTCTCTGACTTATTTTGCTTAGCATAATTCCCTCTAAGTCCATCCATGTTATTGCAAATAGCAAAATTTCATTTTTTATAGCTGAGTAATATTCTGTTATAAATATATACCACATCTTCTTCTCCATCCATCTGTCCATGGATACTTAGATTTCTTCAATATTTAGCAGTTGGAAATAGTGCTGCTTTGAACATGTGATCATATGCTTTTATCTCTCTTGGTTACATAACAAAGAATAGAATTGTTGAATCATATGGGATGCTTAATATTTTAAGAAACTGCCATGATTTTCAAACTGGCTGTAAAATTTTACATTCTCACCACCAGCATATGAGAGCACAACAATGAATATGCCTATCTTCATATCCTTGCCAACTTATTGTCTTTTATTTTTATATTTTAAGTTTCAACTTTATTGAGGTATAATTGATACATGAAATTGTAAGATTTTAAGTGTATATCATGGTGATCTGGTATATGAATACATTGTGAAAGGATTCCCCCATCTTGTTAATTAGCACATCCATCACCTCATGTATTTCTTTTTTGTGTGTGAAATTTGTAAGTTTTACTCTCTTAGCAAACTTCAATTATATATCAGAGTGTTATCAGTATAGCCATCATATTTTACATAAGGTCATCAGATCTTATTTATCTTATAGGTGAAAGTTTGGATCCTTTTACTTACTTCTCCCTATTTCCCCACCCTCTAGGCCTTAGCAACTCCTGTTCTACTCTTTTTCTGTGAGTTTGTCTTTAAAAAAAAAAATTCTACATATTAGCGATGCCATGTAGTGTTTGTCTTTCTCTGTTTGATTACCTTTCACTTAGCCTTCAGGGTCCATCCGTTTGTTGCAAATACAGAATTTCCTTCTTTCTCATGCCTGAGTAATATTCCTGTGTTTGTGTGTGTATGTGTGATATTATCTTTATCCATTCATCTGTTGATGAACACTTAGGTTGTTTCCATGTCTTGGCAATTATGAATAAAGATGCGGTGAATGTGAGAGTATTGATGTCTCATCTATAACCTGTTTTCATTTCCTTTGGATGTGCACCCATGAGTGAGACTTCTGGATCATTTGCTAGTTCTATTTTTTATTTTTTGAGAAACTTTCATACTGTTTTCTATAGTAGCTGCAACAATCTGCATTCTCATGACAGGGTACAAGTCTCCTTTCAGTACATCTTTGCCAATACTGATTTCTTGTCTTTTTGATGATAGTTATTCTAATAGATATGTGAGATGATATCTGATTGTGGTTTTGATTTGCATTTTTTTGGTGATTAGTGATTTGAACATCTTTTCATTTACTTGTTGGCCACTGTTTCTCTTCTATGGGAAAATGTCTACTCAGTTTCTCTGCCTACTTTTTATTCAGATTTGTTTTGCTTTTTTGCTATTGAGTTGTATGAATTCTTCATTATTTTAGATATTAACCACTCACAGATATATGATTTGCAAATATTATCTCCCATTCCATGGATTACCTTTTCATTTTTTTTTTTTTGATGATTTTTTTTTTTGTTTAAAGCTTTTTAGTTTAATATAGTTCCACGTTTTTGGTTTTGCTTTTCTTGCCTTTCCTTTTGGTGTGTCAGATCCAAAAATATCATTGCTAAGACCAATGTCAAGGAACTTACTGCATATGTTTTCTTCTAGGAGTTTTATGTTTTCTTCTAGGAGTTTTATGGTTTCAAGTCATGCTCAAGTCTTTTATCCATTTCTAGTTGATTTTTGTGTATGGTGTTGTTCTGTGTTCATCTCAGCCCATTGTTGGTGATGCTATTGGCTAGGGATGCCTGAGGTACTCCTTTGGACACATCTACTTGTGGTGAATGAAAGTGAGGTGAAAGTATTAGTCACTCAGTTGTGCCCGATTCTTTGTGACCCCGTGGACTATAGATGCCAGGTTCCTCAGTCCATGGAATTCTTCAGGCAAGAATACTGGAATGGGTAGCCCACAGACATTTCCCTGTCTGGAGCCAATGTTGCGGCTGGGTCAGCTCTTGTGGGTCTTATGATTCCAACACACATCTCAACAACAACCATCAGGGAACTTTGAAAAACCAAGATTTATTACTCACAGGCCTAGGGTTTACATGGCGCACATAAGGGCCAGTCAGTGAGGCTGAAAGTAGAGCAAGAGAGAGACTACAAACCTGGGGCTCTGCTGTTATTAGGGTCTGAGGGGGGCGCCTAGGGTTTTGTGGATTTATTCTTGGCAAATTTTAAACATAAGAGCAGGAATTAGGGAATGGGAAGGGAAGAGTGGGATCACTGAAGTGGTTAGTTAGCTGGGTTACCCAGGACTTTCTAAAAGGGGAACTTCATGGGTGGGGCAACTTGGTTTCTTATTTCATTGTTTTACTACTAACTGTGTCATATAGCTGGCAATATGCTTAGAAACACAACTGATCTTTTTTTAAAAACTATATTTTATTTATGTTTGTCTGTGCTGGGTCTTTGTTGAAGCTCATGGGCTCCTCGTTGCTCCCTGCAGGCTCTCTCTTGTAGTGAGTGGGGGCTACTCTCTAGTTGCGAAACACAGGTTCTAGAGCTTGGGCTTAGTAATTGTGGTGCATGGGCTTAGTTGTCCCACGGCATGTGGGATTCTCCCAGACCAAGGATCAAACCCATATTCCCTGCGTCGGCAGGCGGATTCTTAACCACTGGACCATGAGGAAAGTCCCCACAACTGACCTTTGTATGTTGATTTTGTATCCTGAAGCTTTACTAAATGAGCTGATTAGACCTAACAGTGTTTATTAGTAGAGTCTTTAGGATTTTCTGTATATAATATGCCATCAACTGCAAATAGAGACACTTTTACTTCTCCTTTTCTGATTTGGGATACCTTTCTTTCTTTTTGGATGCCTTGTCTAATTGTCCTGGCTAGGATTTCCAGTACTATGTTGAATGAAAGTGGTAAAAGTAGAGATTTTTGTCTTATTCCTGATCTGAGAAGAAAGGTTTTCAAATTTTCTCTGTTGAGAATGATGTTAGATGTGAACTTGTCACATATGGCCTTTGCTATATTGGGGTATCTTCCCTTTACACCCAATTTGTTGAGAATTTTTTTTTTTTATCATGAATTGATGTTGAATTTTGGTCAAAGTTTTTCTGCATCTATTGAGATGGTCATACATTTTTAAATCCTTCATTTTGTTAACATGGTGTATCACGTTGGTGAATTTGTAGATGTTAAACCATCCTTGGATTCCTGGAATAAATCCCACTTGACCCATTTATGGTCCTTCAGTGAATTGTTGAATTTGGTTTACTGATATTTGGTTGAGGATTTTTGCATCTATGTTCATCAGAGACAGTGCTATAGTGCTCAGTCGCTTCATTCATGTCCAACTCTTTGCGACCCCATGGATGTAGCCTGAGCCTGCCAGGCTCCTCTGCTGCTGAGATTTTTCCAGCAAGAATACTGGAATGGGTTGCCATGCCCTTCTCCAGGGACTCTTCCTGACCCAGAGATTGAACCTATGTCTATTCTGTCTCTTGCATTGCAGGCAGATTCTTTACCACTGAGTTACTGTTCATCAGGAATATTGGCCTTTAATTTTTCACAATGCCTTTGTCTGGTTTTGGTATTGAGGTAATGCTGGCCTTGTAAAATGAGTTCGGAACTCTTCTGTCCTCTTCAACTATATGTAAGAGTTTGAGAAGGATTGGTATTAATTCTTGAAGTGCCTGGTAGTACTTACCAGTGAAGCTATCAGTTCCTGCACATTTGTTTTCTGGGAGGTTTTTGATTACTGATTCAATCTCATAACTAGTAGTTGGTTTTTTAAGATTTCCTATTCATGATTCAGTCTTGGTAGGTTGTATGTTTCTAGGAATTTATCCATTTCCTCTAGGTTGTCTAATTTGTTGGTATACAATTGTTCATAGAGTCTATTATGATCCTTTGTATTTATGTGGTGTCAGTTGTGGTGTCTCCTTTTTCATTTTTTAAAAAATTTATTTGAGTTTTTTCTTTTTTTCTTCATAAGTTTAGCTAAAGTTTTGTCTACTTTGTTTATTTTTGCAAAACCAGTACCTAGTTTTATTGATTTTTTCCCTGCTGTCTTGCTATTCTCTATTTCATTTATTTCCTTTCTTCTACTAACTTTGGGCTTAGTTTATTCTCTTTTGGTTTCTTGAGATGTAAAATTGGATTGCTTATTTGAGACCTTTGTTTCTTTAATTAATGTAGACATTTGTTGTTGAGAATATCTCTCTTAGAACTGCTTTTGCTGCATCCCATAATTTTCATATGCTGTATTTCCATTTTCATTTGTCTCAAGTTATTTTTTTGTTTCTCTTTTGATTTCTTTTTGACCCATTGATTATTCAGTAGCAGGTAGTTTAATCTCCTATACTTGTAAATTTTCCATTTTATTTGTTGCAATTGATTTCTAGTGTCATATCATTATGGTAAGAAAAGATATTTGACATAATTTCAATCTTCTTAAATCTATTAATACTTAGTCCTTGTGCACTTGAGATGAATATGCATTCTGCTGCTGATGGTTGGAAAGTTCTATAAATGTCCATTAAGTCCATCAGGCTGATATGTAGTTTAAGTTCAATGTTTCCTTATTAAGTTTCTATCTGGATGATCTATTCATCCTTAAAAGTGGGAGTTGAAGTTCCTACTGTTATTAAGTTGCTGTCTCTTTCTCTCTTCAGGTTTGTTAGCATTTGCTCACCAGGTTTCTCTGTCCACGGGATTTTCCTGGCAAGAATACTGGAGTGGGTTTCCATTTCCTTCTCCAGGGGGTCTTCCTGACCCAGGGATCAAACCTGGGTTTCCTGCATGGAATACAGACTTTTTTTTACCATCTGAGCCAGCAGGGAAGCCACTTCTATGTTGGATGCATAAATACTTACAAATATTATATCTTCTTGTTGGACTGACACCTTTTTCATTATATAATGACCTTTCTCTTTCATTACAGTTTTTGGCTTAAAGTTTATTTTGCCTGGTATAAGTATAGCTAGGGTCTTCCTAGGTGGTGCAGTGGTAAAGAACCCACCTGCCAATGCAGGAGATGCAAGAGACTCAAGTTCGATCCCTGCTTCAGGAAGTAGAAAATGGCAACTTGCTCCAGTATTCTTGCCTGGAAAATCCCATGGATAGAGGAAATGGGTGGGCTACAGTCTATGGGATCTGGTTTTTGCAAAGAGTTGGGCATGACTGAGCACATACACACACAAATATGGTTACCTCTGGTTCTTTTGGTTTCCATCTGTATGTACTATTTTTTCCATCCCTTCAATTTCAGTCTGTGTTTGTTCCTTAAAGTAGATGTGTCTCTTGTAAGCAACATAGAGTTGGGTCTTAAGTTTTTAAAACATTTATTTAGTTATGACATATGGGCTCTCTAGTTATGGGCTTAATTGCCCCATAACAGGTGGGATCTTAGTTTCCCAACCACAGATGGAAAACATGACCCCTTCATTGGAAGGTGGATTCCTAACCACTGGACCACCAGGGAAGTTTCTTAAAATTAAGTCCCTTAGTTTTGTTTTTATGTGTTTTTAAAATTTACTTGCTTATTTATTTTGGTTGCACTGGGTTTTTGTTACTGTGCACGGGCTTCCTCTAGTTGTGGGGAGTAGGGTATATTGTTAATGTGCATGACTTTCTCTAGTTGTGGAGAGCAGGTATATTCTCTGTTGTGGCTCATGGGCTTCTCATCGCAGTGGCTTCTCTTGTTGAGACGCACCGGCTTTAGGTGCATGGGCTTCAGCGGTTGTGTCATGCATGCTCAGTAGCTGTGACTTGTGGCCTGAAGAACATGGGCTCAGCAGTTGTGGTGCACACGCTTAGTTGCTCCATGGCACATGGAATCTCCCCAGAACAGAGACTGAACCCATGTCCCTGCATTGGCAGGTGAATTCTTGGGAAGCCCCTTAATTTTACTTTTAATCCATTTAGTCACTCTAGGTCTTTTGATTGTAGAATTTATTTCATTTACACTTAAACCAATACTTGACAGATATGAGATTACTATTGCCATTTTGTTTATTGTTTTCTGACTGCCTTCTCATTCCTTTATTCCTGTCTTCTTCTCTTGCTCTCTCCCTTTATTTGCTACTTTTCTATAGTGGTATGCTTAGATTTCTTCCTCTTTATGGTAAAGAATCTGCCTGCAGTGCTTCAGAAGAAGGAGACCCTGCTTCAATTCCTGTGTCAGGAGGATACACTGGAGAAGGGATAGGCTACCCGCTCCACATTTCTTGGGCTTCCCTGGTGACTCAAACGGTAAAGAATCTGCCTGCAATGCGGGATACCTGGGCTCAGTCCCTGAGTTGGGAAGATCCCCTGAAGAAGTGAACAGCTACCCACTCTAGTATTCTGGCCTGGAAAATTCCATGGACTGTATAGCCCAAGGGGTTGCAAAGAATCAGACACGACTGAGTGACTTTCACTCACTCTCTTTCACGGTTAGATTTCTTCCTATTTATCTTTTGTGTATCTATTGTAGAATTTTGTTTTGTTGTTGCTATGAGGCTTCCATAAAACAACTTATATTTATAACAGTTTATTTGAAGTTGATAACAACTTAACTTTGAACACATTCTAAAGCTATGTATTTTTATTATCCTTTTCCATTTAATGTTTTTGATGTCACAATTTATTTTTACCTTGTATATCCATCAACAAGTTATTTTAACTGTTTTAAATTCTTTATTATGTAACCTTCTATCTGGATTTATAAGTGATTTACCCAACAGCAATATAGCAGGAAAGTATTCTGAGTTTAACCACATATTTACCTTTACTGGTGAGATTTATATTTTCATGTTTTCTTGTCACTAATTAGCATCCTTTTGTTTAGGTTTAAGAAGTCCTTTTACTATTTTTCACTTGGTCAGTCTAGTAGTGGTGAACTCCTTCAGCTTTTGCTTCTCTGGAAAATTCTTTATTCCTCGTTCGACTCTGAAGGAAAACTTTGCTGGGGAAGTATTCTTGGTTGGCAGTGTTTTTCCTTCAGTTTTTTGAATATGTCACACCCTTTGCTTCTTCCCTGAAAAGTTTCTGCTGAAAAATCTGTTGATAGCTTTATGGGTGTACCCTTGTATGTAATGTTGTTTTTCTCTTGCTGCTTTTAAGATTCTCTCCTTGTCTATAATTAAATTTTCAGAAGTTAAAATGTGTCTCAGTGTGACTAACCATCTTTTAAATTACATTTCCAGTGGGTGTTAAATGGTATTTCATGTGATTTTAGTTTGCATTTCTTTAACAATTAATGATGTTAAGCATCTTTTCATGAACATATTAGCTACTTATGTATGTATATATATATGTGTGTGTGTGTGTGTATATAAATTTCAGTAAAATATATACACAATATTTTGCCCATTTTAAAATTTGATTGTCTTACTATTGAACTGTAAGAGTTCTTTATAAGTCCTTGATACAAGTTTTTTTTTTATCAAGTATATGATAACAAATATTTTCCCACTTATCTTTCCATTTTCTTAATAGCGTTTTTAAAGCACAAAAGTTTTAAATTTTGATGAAGTTCACGTCTTTAATGTATTGTGCTTTTGGTATTGTATCTAGGAAATCTTTGCCCATGCCCAGAAAGATATATTTCCATGTTTTTCTCTAAAAGTTTTATAGTTTTCATACTTACATTTAGGTCTCTGATCCCCGTTTGCTAATTTTTTTGGTTTTGGTGTAAGGTAAGGACCTTGGAAGGAAAGTTATGACCAACCTAGATAGCATATTAAAAAGCAGAGACATTACTTTGCCAACAAAGATCCATCTAGTCAAGGCTATGGTTTTTCCAGTGGTCATGTATGGATGTGAGAGTTGAACTGCGAGGAAAGCTGAGAGCCGAAAAACTGATGCTTTTGAACTGTGGTGTTGGAGAAGACTCCTGAGAGTCCCTTGGACTGCAAGGAGATCCAACCAGTCCATCCTAAAGGAGATCAGTCCTAGGTGTTCATTGGAAGGGCTGATGTTGAAGCTGAAACTCCAATACTTTGGCCACCTCATGAGAAGAGTTGACTCATTGGAAAAGACCCTGATGCTGGGAGGGATTGGGGGCAGGAGGAGAAGGGGACGACAGAGAATGAGATGGCTGGATGACATCACCGACTCGATGGACATGAGTTTGAGTAAACTCCGGGAGTTGGTGATGGACAGAGAGGCCTGGAGTGCTGCGATTCATGGGGTCGCAAAGAGTTGGACACAACTGAGCAACTGAACTGAACTGAAGGGCGTAAATTCATCTTTTGCATCCAATAACTTAAAAAAAACTTTTTTATTGGAGTATGATTGCTTTACAATGTTGTATTAGTTTCTACTGTACAGTAAGGTGAATCAGCTGTACATGTACCTATAGCCTGTCTCTTAAAGTTTCTTTCTCATTTAGGTCACCACAGAGCATTGAGTAGAGTTCCCTATGCTATACAGTATGTTCTAATAGTTATTTATTTTATACATAGTGGTGCATCCAATAACTTAAAAAAAAAAATTTTGGCCATGCCCCACAGCATGTCGATCTTCGTTTCCTGACCAGTGATTGAACTTGCACCCGCTGCACTGGAAATGTAGAATCTTAACTACTGAACTGCCAGGAAAACCCCTCCAATAACTTTTAATGAAAGCAACTTAGAAAAATAAACATTACATTTTTTTCATAATATAATTGGGATTTGTGACACCATGTTTTTCCTTTAACATACTTAAGACTACCTAATATTTTCTCACTTATTTATTTTTTATTTTTCTTTTGTCTGTCTCCTCCTTTAGGATAATTGCTAGAGGCAGAAATGGCCTTATCTCTCTTTTCCATTGCTGTATCCTTAATGCCTTGCAAATGGTAGGTATTCACTAAACATATGACGAGTGAGTGAGTGAATGAATAAAGGAGTGAAATGCTAGGGTAGTAAATAAGTCAGAAAAGGCAAAAATGTTTTTCTTACCTCAGTAGTTGAGGGAGGAGTACAGAATGAAGATTCTAGAGCAGGAACCAGCAGGCAGGGAGTATAGCACTAGGACGTGAGCACTTACCTTAGGTTTTGCATTTCCTTCAATGCCACTCTGACCAGAACTCGTGCCTGCACCTGTGAATGTGCTGGTGAAGTGCCTTTTGGCCACCCCAAGTATGGCTTTTGAGGGGAATTTAATGTTGCAGTTAATTAGGCCATAAGCTTTATATATTATTCATTCAACAGGTATATTTGTGTCCCTGGTCACATACCAGGCACTTTGCTAGGATGGAGACAAGGCAAGTGTTTATCCTGCCCTTATGAAGTGGTAAGCTCCCAAGCACTTACTAACTAGTTGTGTGACCTTGAGAATATTATGTAACCTCTCAGAGCTTGTTTTCTTATTTATAAATTGAGGATTGTAAAGTAGTTACTTCATTTGATTTTGACAAGTATTAAGTCATTATTTTAAAGAAATGACTGCTTCTATGGCATATCACAGGTATTTTAAATGATATTATTATTAGTTGTTCAATCTGTGTTATTGAGTCTCAACTTCCATTTAGTATGCTATTAAAGATTCTAATTACCATGGGTCAATGAATCATCAAGGGACAGAAAATAAATATTTCTCTTTGAAAATCTTAAAACTTGTTTATAAAGACAATACATACTCTTGAGGAAAAAACAAATTCAAACAATATAGAAGTGTATACAATAAAAGGTAGAACCTCCCCTTCCACACACACACACAACCCATTCCTCAGAGGTAATCACTGTGAATAATCCTTTGTCTCCCCTTCCAGAAAAGTCTCATACATATGAAAGCTTGCAAATGCACATTCTTAGACAATTAACAGCAAATGGAATCAGGTACTACTAACTAGTTATCACTAAGCATTCTCACTTCTGAGTATGTAGTGGAGAGCTTTCTTAGAGCAGCGTATATTGTTTTTATTCAGAATTCTTTCTTTTTTATTAAAATATAGTTGATTTTCAATGTTGTGTTATTTTCTGGTATACAAGTGATTCCGTTTTTTAATATACATATATGTGTGTGTTGATGCCTTCGAAATGTGGTACTGGAGAAGAATTCTGAAAGTCCCTTGGATAGCTAGGAGATCAAACCAGACAATCCTAAGGGATAAGATAAGCCCTGAATACTCGTTGGAAGGACTGATGCCGAAGCTGAGCTCCAGTATTTTTGGTCATCTGATGCGAACAGCCAACTCATTGGAAAAGTCCCTGATGCTGGGAAAGAAGGAGGGCAGAAGAAGAAGGCGTCAGAGGATGAGATGGCTGGATGGTATCACTAATGCAATGGACATGAACTTAGGCAAATTTCAGGAGATGGTGAGGGACAGGGCGGCCTGGCGTGCTGCAGTCCACGGGGTCACAAAGAGTTCAACACTACTGGGAGACTGAAAAGCAACAACAAATGTGTGTGTGTATACACACACACGCATTTTTGTGTGTGTATGTATATATATATGTATACATTTGTACATATATTCTTTTTCAGATTCTTTCCATCATAGGTTGTTACAAGGTAGTGAATATAGTTCCCTGTGCTACGTAGTAGGACTTTGTTGTTTATCTACAGAATGAGTATTTCTTAACATTCTCAACAAAATTAAAAGAAAAATTCTCTTAAGCTTCTTGAGAAAGTCTGCGGGCTGCACTCTACTTCTCTTTCCACCCCCACACTCCGCAGCCCCAGGTCCTGCAGCTTCTAGCAGTCAGAGACTGGCACCTGCCCACCCACGCTTTCTTGGCCTGTGGCCGGCTGTGGTCAAACCGGCAGCAGAGAGTGGGGGTGGGGGTGTGGGTAGTAAAGAAGGAAGAGAAAACAAATTTTCCATGAGTTGTTGAAAAAGAGCAGCAGGAGTAGAATCGAATTGACCTAAGAAACCAGCACCAAAAAAAAGTTTTATTACATGTATTTAAATAGAAGGTATCAGGAAGAATGTTCTAGAAAGGATTAAAAGGCAATCAAGGACTAGGCTGTTAAAGTAGTACCAACAACTGCTCAAGCTGTGTTGTGGGTGGTGAGAAAGGCCTTGGGGTCCCTGTGGTCAAACCTGTTCCCTAGAAGTATAAGAAGGAGAGAGAGAGTGAAGGAGAGAGATGGAGAGAGAGATCCCCTCAGAGACGTGAAATGGCAAGATAGCAAGATTGGGCCCAATGCCAGAGAACAGATGGGGAAACTTTGCCCTTCTTCACTGAAAGCTCAACTTCACTGCCTCCACTTTCCCACCTCACTGCTCTCAGCCCCACTGCTTCACTTCACTTCTGTGAGGGGCTTTGCTAGACCTCAATCCCAGCCAAGACTCTAGATGATAGATGTCTCTCTTGACCACAAGTGTTTCTCAGTGGTTAGATGCTGAAGCAAGTCACATCTCAAACAGAGATTCTGATCATCTCTGAGGATGTAGAAAAAGATCTCTGCTTATTGCCTCTTTCTTTTTGCTTACTCATTTAATCTTGGTTCTCTGAATTATTTCCACCTCTCCCTAGACCAGAAAGGAAGGTTATAGAATGGTTTAGAGCTTCTAAATGAGGCTGTTAGAGAGTGCCTCAGCCTACAGGGCTGGCTTGGAGCCCACACCCAAGAAAGCAAAATCTTTCCTTGGGTGGGGCTTGCCTAGACATAAAGTTTTTACCATGCCTCTAAGCAGGGGAAGCTTGGGCCAAGATTATATTGGGCAGGTAATAAAATTAAAGGCAATAAAACCAGATAAACCACCTATTTAACAGCAATTTACTGGTGAAGCTGTTTCAACAAGGAGAGGTAAAGATGGAGGGCTCCACGAGCTTGCTCTCAAGTTCTTTCAGGTAGATTCCTCTATAGAGAAAACACTTTTTTCAGGGGTCTTGGCTGGACTGAAATGGGGTAAGTGCATTTATCCAACACCAGTGAGAGTAAGTAGCAGCTCAGAGGGGAGTCTCTGGAATTTGTATCCCTCACTCTAATGACAAGAATGATCCCCTCTGAGCTGTTCAAACCTCTCAGAACCTTTTTATCAGCCATGGAATCAAGAGAGTAGAGGTCCCTAACTGCACCCCAATGTTCATTACAGAATTATTTACAATAGCCAAGGTATGGAAGCAGCCTAAGTGTCCACTGACAGATGAATGGATAAAGAAGATGTGGTACATGTATAAAATGGAATATTACACAATCATAAAGATAAATGAAATCTTGCCATTTGCAACAACATGGATGGATCCTAGAGGGTGTTATGCTAAGAGAAATAAGTCAGAGGGGAAAAGACAAATGCCATATGATCTCACTTACGTGTAGAATCTAAAAAGCAAACAAACAATAAATGAAAATAGACATATAGATATAGGGACAAACAGGGGAGGGAGGTGGGAGTGGGAGGGACAAAATAGGTGAAGGAGATTTAGAAATACAAACCTCCAGTCATAAATAAACTATGGGGATGTAATACATAGTATAAGGAACATGGCCAATATATTGTAACAATTTTGTATAGGGACAAATGGTTACTAGACTTACTATGGTCATCATTTAATAATGTATGCAAATGTCAAATCACTATGTAGTACACCTGAAACTAATATCATATTGTATGTCAATCATATTTCAATTAAAAATTAAAAGAAAAAAGAGAGTGGAGGTCCAGTACCAATCTGTCTAGAGTCAATTGTGGATTGATTTACACAGTAAACATCAAACATTCTGTAAAGATGGAATCGCTTCCTTAACCACAAACATCATGGTAATATTATGTTGCTTTTAAGGGATTATGAAGTAAAAACATGAAAGTTCAGTCAGATTCTCAAAACTACCTCACACAGACATCCTAAACATTCATAGGTATGTGTTTATGCACATATCTATTGGCTTCCCAGGTGGAGCTAGCAGTAAAGAACTCACCTACCAATATAGGAGAACCAGGAGACACGGGTTTGATTTCTGGGTTGGGAAGAGTCCCTGGAGGAGGGAATGGCAACCCACTCCAGTATTCTTGCCTGGAGAATCCCACGGACAGAGGAGCGTGGGGGGTGGGGGGCAGTGGGGGCTTCAGTTCATGGGGTTGCAAAGAGTTGGACACGACACACAGATGCACACCTCCATACATCCACACCTACACATACATACAGGTAAAATGACTAAATTAAGGTAAACCTCTAAATAGCTTTTATGTTTTTAAGCAATAGCAAATATTTTCTATCAATAAATACTTGCTCTTTTCAATTTTATTTTTGCATAGTACAAACTTTTCTAAATATCACATGGTGATTGGGTTTCTAAATATTAAATAAAATATCCTTCTAATGCTTGTAAATAGTATTTTCTAGTTAAGAAGAGGCACAAAAGATTTGGTGACTGCATTATTCTTTGGGGTCTGAGCAGTGGTTATGTGGGCACCCAGGGTGGTGAACCACTGGTTCATGAAACACTGCCAAGAATGGCCTTCATCCAGACCCCAGGTCAAGTTCAGCCAGCAGCAGTGAATCAACCAGGCCAAGAGGGACTAGGAAAAAGTACAAATTTCTACCTTTGTCAGAATCCTAGGAATTTGGCAACTCTTCTCAATTTGTCTCATTTCCCTCTGTCCTATATCCAATCAATTACCAACATGGCTCAATTGGTTTCATCTCCTATATGTCCCCCAAGTTTGTCCACTCTTCTTTTCTCTACTGCCTCTTTCCTAGGTCAGACTGGCTGGATTATTACAAATCTTTCCAAGTGGGCAAGATCCACTTTTGTCCCCTTCTAAGTGCATATACTACAGCCAGGAGGATTAAAAAACAAAACAAAGCGAAGGCTTCCCTGGTGGGTCAGTGGTAAAGAAGCCACCTGTTAGCGCAAGAGACATAGGTTCGATACCTGGTCAGAGAAGAACCCATATGTTGAGAGGCAACTAAGCCCATGGGCCACAACTATTGAGCCTGTGCTCTAGATCCTAGAAGCCACAACTACAGAGCCCATGTGTCACAACTACTGAGGCCCAAACTCTAGAGCCCGAGCTCTGCAACAAGAGAAGCCATTGCAAAGAGACGCCCCTGCAGGGCAACTAGAGAGTAGCCCCTGCTTGCCGCAACTAGAGAAAAGCCCACGCGGCAATGAAGACCCAGTGCAGACAAGTGAATAAATAAATAAAATTATTTCAAGAAATAAAAACAAGCATATACCTAAGCAGTCTTTCCTCTTAACAGTTTTCGTTGGATATCCTTTTGCTCTTAGATGGGAAATCGAAATCCACACTGTGGTCTAGAGGCCAGGAACCAGCTGCCCCTGCTCCACCTTCCAGTCTCTTCCTGTACCTCGCATCATAGTTCTCCATCTGCTTCATTGCCCTACCTCCTCAGGGATCCTCACAACTCAGGAGGTTTGGAGACAGAGAAGATACAGGTCCCTGAATTTTCCCAAAGCTCCTTAGGTAATTCTGAACCACTACTGTGGTTGAAGTGACTAGACAAAAGATGGAACCATTGGAAAATTGTGTTATGGCAAGTTTGTACCTGTTAGCATGAGTCATTGGCTTGGGCCAACCCTATAAAATCACTGCAGATGGTGACTGCAGCCCTGAAATTAAAAGATGCTTGCTCCCTGGAAGAAAAGCTATGACAAACCTAGACAGTGTATTAAAAAGCAGAGATACCACTTTACCTACAAAGGTCCAGACCAGCAGTCATATATGTATGTGAGAGTTGGAATATAAAGAAGGCTGTGTGACCAAGAATTAATGCTTTTCAAACTGTGGTGTTGGAGAAGACTCTTGAGAGTCCCTTGGACAGAAAGGAGATCAAACCAGTCAATCCTAAAGGAAATCAACCCTGAATATTCATTCAAAGGACTGTTGCTGAAGTTGAAGCTCTAATATTTTGGCCACCTGATGCAAAGAGTCAATTGTTTGGAGAAGATCCTGATGCTGGTAAAAATTGAGGGCAGGAGGAGAAGTAGGTGATAGAGGATGAGATGGTTGGATGGCATCACCGACTCAATGGACCTGAGTTTGAGCATACACCGGGAGATAGTGACGGACAGGGAGGCCTGGTGTGCTGCAGTCCATGGTGTCGCAGAGTTGGACACAACTGAGTGACTGAGCAACAACAACCCTACAAAGCAAGCCAGGAAAATTCCCAAACTGGCAAGTCACTAGGCAGATGTTCTACACCAGGAGGTCACTGTTGCTACTTCTGCTATCCAAAAAGGGTTTAAAGAGTGAGTTACACGCAATCCACTTGGTAGATGCCTTTTTGCTTTCTAGAAAACCTAAAGCTAGCTAATATATGCAATTCTGAGACTGAGGATGCATTCACACAAAAGCTTTGAAATGTTATTAGATGAAGCAGATGGTTCCTACATAACCACAAACTCAGCTGGGAATGTCTTTCTCTGACCTTCCTCTTTGTAGATTTAATCCTGTTATAACAGCGCTTGTTAAGTGGATTTAGATGTGCTCTGAGTCCAGTTGCGTTCCAGAAACTAGTAACTAGTAAAGGCAAAGTCTGATCAAACTGGGTATTTCTGTGTCCCAGTTTCATTAGAGAAAGACTCCAATGTGTTGTCAAGTTCACTTTTCTGCCGAGCTCTCATGAATTGCATTTGGAAAGCAGGATTGAATTTGTTTGTCCCTGCTATTTATAGCACCCACTGAGTCCTCAGCCAGTTGTGGGAGGATGTGACTGCGTTTAGATTCCCATCCAAGTTGTATGTGACAGTATCTGGCACCCATTCAACAGCTGCAGTCATTACTGGGAGAGTAAGCACAAAGGGAAATAAATCGACTTTTAATGTCAGGATGTCACACCCTCTCTAACGTTTTTTGGATATAAATGAGGCACTATGATATTAGTCTTGATCTTATCTTTCTATAGTCCAGTGACGACTTTACCAGAGGGTACTATCTACAACACAAACAGATTTAATTTAATTATAAAAAGAAGTTTTCCAGATTAGACAAAAATGTCTTCTTAAAAAATGATGACTTTTATGAAAGTAATATATATGTCAGTTTCCAAAGTCAAATGTTCAAAAGGACATACAGGGAAAAGTGTATCCAACTCCCACACCTGTCCTTCAACCATCCAATTCCCTAGGCAAACATAGTAGCCAGGATTTTAACCTATCCAGAGATATCTTAGGCATTTATACACAAACATACACATACACACACAGAGCTAAATATCTTGTTTTTTCTCTTTTCTTATCTCTGTGGTTTTTTTTTTTTTTTTTTTTTTGGCTACATGGCATATGGGATATCGGTTCCCAGACTATGGACTAAATTTGTGCCCTTGGCAGTGGAAGCATGGAGTCCTAATCACTGGAGCCCCAGGGAATTCCCTCATTTTTAAAATAGTACTTGCTAATTGTTCCACATCAAATATGTAGAGATGGGCCTAACTTCATTGTTAACGACTGTGTTTCATGCAATGATTTCTTGACTGTCCAGTGAACCCTTCTCTACCAGGAGGACCTTTATTGACTTCTCCACTCTCACGTAGGACCCAGAAAGTCCTCCATAACCATCTCAATTGGCAACTATCCTTTAGCCTATATCCTTCCCTCCAATTAAATGGACCTACTGTGTCTCTTGAATGGAGCTCTAATCGTTGCTCTTTCGTGAACTCACTGCCTCTGCCGACCAGTGATCTCATTCTTCTGGTCCTTAGTCTTCTCATCTGGGGGTGGTACTGGGAGGGGGATGCATTTCTAAGGTCCTTTTCAGCCTTTACCTTCTGTAAATCTGTGACTAGACAAGGTCAAAGGGCCTTTCCAAGTCTACACTTGGATCTGCAACTTATATTTTCCTTCGTTTCCTTCATAAGCTCTCTAAGGACGAGAAAGTCTCTGTGTGCAGTGTCCCCTCCCAATGTCCTGCTGGAAGAGTAGCTCCAGAAATGTTTGTCGATTTTCTGGGTTATCACTTAAAGTGCTATGCATTAATAATTCCTCCAGTCCTATTACTGGAAATAGGTCAATTAACCCAGTTTCTTTCTTTGAGGACAAATGATAAGAATCATGGTACTTGTGCTCTATCAGACCGGTTGGGAACAGTTTGAGCAGGTCCTCACCCGTACATCTGACTTAGGCAGTCTGTGCATTCCTGGCATGATATATATTCATATTATTAGCAATTTGCAGGGTAAAAGTAGTTTTAGAAATAAAGAGGACATTGGGGATGGCAAAATTCAAACTTTTTATTTTGTAGATGTGGGAAACCAAGGCTTAGAATTTGAGAGATTTGTCTAAGGATTACCACTCACCTAGTGATAGAACCAGGGTTAAGATTTGGCTCTCTTGACTCTTTTTCTAGAGAAAAAAAAGGAGGGGGGAACAGGATCTTTACAGAGTGTTAGTATACATTGTCATTAATTGGAACTTGCTGTTTCATGACACTATGTGCACAGACTATGTAGGATATGATGGTTTGTATTTTACTACACTTCTTCATCTGAAAAATTAGATTAATAAACCTACTTACCTCACAGGTGGCAGAAAGATTATAAGAGATGCCTATAGGGTCCAGGGAGAGCCCCAGGCATGTAAAGGTTACCTACAATTATTATTTAAAGATCTTCACAATGAAAGGTCATTTTGTAATATAATTTCCTCTTTACTTGATTTTTTTGGAGGAGAGGGAGTTAGATTTAAATAATCAAATTTTGTTAAGGGAAGGCACACCTTTCTGTTATTACTCTGATAAAAGTCATAGCCACTCATTAACTTAGCCTTCATCTTAAAATGGAAGAATTATCCCCAGTTTTTGTTCATTTTCAGTGACTATGAAGACTAAGAAAATTTCATTTATTCACAAATACCTTTTTTTAAAAAATCAGAGTTGAGACACAACTCTTTTATAAAATTTTTAAAATTTTATTTATATATTTATTTATTTTTGGTTGCAGGCTGTCTTCGTTGCTATGCCTTGACTTTCTCTAGTTGCAGTGGGCAGGGGGCTACTCTCTAGTTGTAGTGATTAGTCTTCTCATTGTGGTGACTTCTCTCATTGCAGAGCACAGGTTCTAGGCACACGGACTTCAGTAGCTCTGGCTTATTTGCTCTGCAACATGTGGATTCTTCCCAGACTAGGATCGAATCCATGTCCCCTGTGTTGACAGGTGGATTTCTAGCCACTGTGCCACCAGGGAAGTCTCATTTACACATATCTTCATGTCTTTTGCCAAACCATTGCTATTATTACTTACTTTTTGTTTTTATTTAAATAGACCAACTTTTAAGTAATTTATGTATAGTTATGTTACAATATAGAATTCTTTATCATTCCAATTTTAGTATATGTACTGCTGAAGTGAGCACTGGAACTCTTAAGTAAACAGGTATTGCTATTCCACTTAGGAAATACAGAGTGAAATGTATTCAGTTGAAAGATTAGAAGACTTTGGTTTAAATCCCAGCCTTGCTCTTTGGTAGTCATACAATTTGGAACAAGTTGTCTCAATTTTATCTACAGAATGATGAGCACAATATATAATTCACAGTGTTTTTATGGTAATAAATAGGATCAGGTATATGATAGCACTTTGAAAAAATTTAAGACAGTGCACATTATTTGTTATTGTTAAATAAAGGGAAAACTAGCAGGTTGGGAAGAGAGAGTGGTACCATTTAATAGTGGATAGTTTATTTAGAAGGTGGGAGGATTTAGAAAACGTCAACATCCTAAAGAATGGATATAGGGTTTCCTGAATGGTCCAGTGGTAAAGAATCTGCCTGTCAATGCAGGAGACTCAAGAGATGTGGATTCAATCCCCTGGAGGAAGAAATGGCAATGCACTCCAGTATTCTTGCCTGGGAAACCCCAAGGACAGTGGAGCTTGGTAGGCTGCAGTCCATGGGGTCACAAAGATTCAGACACTATTTAGCCACTGAACAACATAGATCAGTGCAGCTATGAAAAGAGGTTGAAAATGGCAAAACAGTTAACAAAAATCTTGCAAAAGGAGAGGGCATAATCCACTTAAATTCACTTTGATGAAAAAAACTTGTGCAACATGAAGCTGTGGCAAGTTTATGTGAAGTTTTAAAAATACAGCTTCAAACAGATGACTAATGAGAACCTCCTGTATAGCTGAGAAAGCTCTCTTCAGCACTCTCTAATCCCCAAAGAGGGAATATATGTATATGTATAGTTGATTCACTTTGCCTTACAGCAGAAACTAACACATTTTAAAGCAACTATACTCCAATGGAAATGAATTTAAAAAATTAAAAATATAGCACCAAGTGTTAAAACTTAATCATATATATAATGAATAAAAGATATCTTAACAGTAATTCATGTTTTTTTATATTCTATTGCAATCATTCATTTTTCTAAGGCTAATATAATTTTCTTACTTGATCTCTAGAGTATAATGCAAACCATGTCAAGAGTCCCAAATACTTATGACTTCATTGCAAAGTGTAGGAATAGTCAAGACTACAAGCTCCCCAACCAAACCACGCTTACTTTAATAAAAAGCTCTCTGGCTTGCAAGTGGTTCAGTGGCAAGCACTGTCCAGCAGTCTCACTGGTGTGGTGCTGTGGGCAGTATGATGATGGAGACAGACCTTCGTGAAGTATATCAAGCCTGAGCTCGAGAACTTGAACCTCATTTCATTGTGCTGGAGACAGGCTGAGTGATCAAGACAAAGAATGGGCACGAAGTGTGGGCCTGCGAAGTGGCAGACAAAACTGGCAGCATCATTATCTCTGTCTGGGATGATGTGGGCAACCTGATCCAGCCTGGTGACACTGTCCAGCTCACTAAAAGTTGTTTGGTGTTCAAAGGTTGTGTGCCGTTGTGCACTGGCCATGGGTGTGATCTTCAGAAGATTGGGGAATTCTGTTTGGTTTATTCTGAGGTTCCTAACTTCAGTGAGCCAAACCCAGAATACAGTGCCCAGCAGGCACCCAACAAGATGGTACAGAACAGCAGTCTTACGGCTCCCTGGACTCCCTGCCACTTCTCCAGCCTCTAAGAGCCAGAACGCATTGGACTGGGCACCCCACCAGCTCCTGGTAGTGGCCTGCACCCCCTCACACTCCCTCCGACCCCACTCCCCCAGCACTTGAATTATCTGAAGTCAGCCCAACCACAGCTGCTGCCTTCCCGGACCCTCCAGCAACCGTATCAGTAAAGGCAAAAAAAAAAAAAAAAAAAAAACCCAGAGGGGCAGCAAAAGAAAGCAAAAGACCTTTTCCTTCCCTGCCGCCAGCCATAACCCAAGTGTTTGCTAGAGAACACAGCTTTCTACTGGGCTGCAGGCTCTGTGGGGCCAGGAGGGGTAGGAGTCACTAAGGTTCACTGTGCGGGAGTGGTGAGCAGAAGCCTAATCCACCCTCAGCCCATACTCCCCTCCTTGTCCAGCTGAAGCTGCCTGTGTCCTGGGATTCAGGGTGCTCTGCCTCCCTTCCTTCCTCTTTAGAAACAATGGTTGCAGTATGTTTCTTATGTGTGATGTGGAAGTCTAATTGAATCCCTCCTTCCTAATAAATGTTACCTCTCTGTTGAAAAAATAAAAATAAAAAGCTCTTTGGAATGTATTCCAGCCCTTTCCTACTCTCTTTACTTCCTGACTACCTGCTGTCCCCTCCTATTCTCACTGGTGACCTTGTCTGCAACCTCATGAAGAAACTAGAGGGAGCCAGCTGGACCACTGCCAACTTCCTGTCTCTGAATCTCCATGGCGACACTGCCTTCCCCTTCTCCCTGGACCTCTTCTCTGAGTCTGAAGCATCCTACTCCCTGTTGGAACTTCTCATTCTCTGTGCCTTCTGCTCTCCTTGTGGCTCTAACCTCGCCCTCACTGCAGTTTTTTCTCGTCAGCATTAAACATTTTCACTCCTCACACAGTCCACAGTTCCCATGTGCCATTGCTTTGACTCTTTATCCTTTACACCAAACATGTTCCAACAAAGTCTCTTCTTAGTGTCTTATTTTGTCCTCTTCTTCACTCCTAACCTCCCAATTACCTCCAAATTCCCTTTTCCTCCAAGAATGCTATTTTTTCTTCCAAAGTTTAATCCACAGGAATTTGTATATACTATTATACAAGTAGTATAATAATAAATGTATGGAATTTGGCTGTAGTGCCAAATAAATTATAATGCCACATAGATTGTCCATATGCTCCCATTTCCACTTACGTAACTTTTTTTTTTTTTTCAGGTGAATAGGTTTCTTGTAGTCCTAGCAGCCACACTGACTTTTTGATCCATTAAAGGAATAAAACATGGCCTGCTACAAAAACAACTGGTCTACCTGAGAAAAACGTTGCCTTCACTTATCTGAGAACATTCTTCTGAAGACCAGCAAAGACTTCCATTCCACTAAATCCACTGTAATCTTAAATCTAGATTTGAATTTCAACTTCTTATTAGTGTTTGATGCAGCTGATAACCACTTGGTGACAACTTCTCTTTCCCTGGTTTTGTGATGGTATATCCTGCCGTCTACCTTGGTTGTTCCTTCTGCTTGCCTGTTGACTATTTCTCCTCTACTGTTCATTCCGAATCGAAGTTCCTAAGGGCTCCTTGCTGAGCTCCTCAGCTCTTGTCACTCTATCAACTCTCCTTAGGGAGTCTCACTTACTCTTGAGACTCCCATTACCATGTCATGCTGGTGACTATCAAATTCACTTCTCCAGCAAAATATCTTCCCCAGAACATCATATCTGTCTTTCGAGTGTTCAGCTAGGTATGCTGCAGAATGTTTCATAATAGGCATGTAAGTCTTAATGTTTTCTAAAGCAGAGCTCACCTTCCTACTTCCAAATTTTTATCTTCTCAAGTGTTCTCTAACTTAGCAAAGGCCATCACCATCTACTCAGTTGCTTTAGCCAGTAACTTAGGAGTCATCCTTGATCTATACTTTAATTACATCTTCCTCACCATGCCTCCTTCTCTCCATTAATTAATCACCAATTCCTTTCTATTCTATCTCTTACACACTTCTCTAATCCATTTACTTTTCTAAATTGTCACTGTCATCACACCAAGTCTGAGATATCATTATCTTTCAACTGGATTCTGTGACAATCTCTTACTCTCCCATAAAGCACATCTGACTGAGTCGCTTTCCCTTCCACTCTTCAATGGTTTCCCATTGATTTGAGGATGAAGGCTTCCCAGGCTCTGTGTGATTTTCCTTCTGCCTCATTGTGGAGGATTGTTGTGTGTCCTTCTTTTCCTCAGTCTTTTCCATTTCAGAAACTGGCCTCTTGGTTCTTAGTGATGAGAGGTCACCCTTCTTCTTACCTTGGGATTTTGCCTGGAATGCGTTAGCTTAATTTTCAGGCCCCCCTGCTGCTTTCCTTCTTCTGTCATCCCCCACAATTCTCCAGACCTATCCTAACTATAACTTTAACATGGTTACCTTATTCTTTTGGTCTTAACATAAAATTCTATCCCCTGAAAAGGCTTTGTGAACTCTCTAAACCCTTATGTAACAGTTCGCACTTTCTCAGCCTTGTCATAATTATATTTGCATAAGTGTTCAATGTCTTCCCAGCTGCTAATCCATAAGCTCCACAATGACAGTGAACTTGTGTTGTGCCTGACACATAGTAGTATAGAACAGATATTTGATGAGGGATAATTCATTATTTATTTTAGTTTTGACTGCACTGGGTCTTCATCGTTGTTTTCAGGCTTTCTCTAGTTGTGGCTAGTGGAGGCACACTCCCATTGCAGTGCACAAACATCTCATTGTGGTGACTTCTCCTGTTGCGACGCACAGGCTTTTAGGCACGCAGGCCATGTAGTTGCTGCTCACAGGCTCAGTGGTTGTGGCACATGAGCTTCGTTGCCCCTTGGCACATGGGTTCTCCCTGGACCATGGATCAAACCTGTGTCCCATGCATTGGAAAGTAGATTCTTAACCACTGGACCATCAGGGAATTCCCAGGAATAATTTATTTTTGAGAAATCTTTTACTTCTGTGAATTAACTTCTTTAAGATTTATTTATAACAAAAGATTTGAGTAACTCCTTTCACTCCTTAGACTGCAATAATTGGAAGTATGAAGATTAAAAAAAATAACGTTTAAGTAAATTGAAGGCTTAAGAAAAAAAGATAATTTTCTAAGACTTCATGTCTCTATGTGGAGAGGGTTTCATCTGTAAAGAAGAAAAAAGATTTCCCAAATGAGAAATCAATATCAATAGCTGTCACTGGCCAAGCATTTGCTATTTTTCAGGGATAGTTCTCAGTGCAAAGAGTGTATTAATGAATTTAAAACAACTTTATGAGGTGGTTGCTACTTTCACCCCTGCGTTGGAGTGTGATTGCCATCACTTTGTTTATCACTCTGAGGGAAGCATGAAGGCACACTCTCCATCTGTTGCTGACACACCTCTTAATTAGGTCATATTTTACAGTTACACTAGATTCTGATAATGACCGGGATTCTTTCCTGGCTGCCTAGGAAGATCTCGAGCCACGCTGCCAGAGAACTGTCTCCTGTCATGTGTTGCTTCTTGCATCACAGATTCTTCCCCAGTGGACTTGGCTCCATCCTATCTCATTCCTGCCAGAGGAATTTATCTAGTCATGCATTGCCCTTGAGGCCACAGTAACCAGTCCTTGTGATTTTTTTAAACACCGCCGTTCCTAAACAGTGTTCAGAAAGGAGGATTCTGCAGGGTGCCCACATTTGACTCCTACCCAAGGAGGCCTCTGCAAGTGCTTAAGTATGTGAAGCACTGAACACGTAAGGGGTAGGCTGGAGCATAACACATCTTACTTCATTCATTCAATCATCCTTCCCTTAATTAATTAAATCTACTCCATAAATACTTCTTGCTCATCTACTGTGTGCTAAGTTGCACATTAGCTGCTGAGGACATAACAATGAAGGAAAAATTCCTGTCCTCAAGGAGCTTATAGTCTAGTTACAGATGCAGATGAGCAAATATAGCACATGCCATTGAATGAGCATGAGAAGAGTGTTGTAAGGTTAGTTCATGGTGACAAGAGTCATAAACCCAACTGAAAAATTGATTAGGTGAAACTGCTAATATTTATTGGCTTAAGGAAAAGCAACTGGAATAATGAACCACTGAGAAGGGTCACGGCAAGGACTCAGCACCAACCAGACCCAGGCACTTGATTGTACCCAGGAGCCTTGCTGTTCTTGGTCCATATGTAGGCGCTTTCCTCATTTACTGCAGATCAGCTCTCCTCACAGGTCACGAATCAGCTCCTCCATCAATTCTAAGCCTCATGTCAGCTCAGGGTCTGACTCAGAGAGGACAGGTTCCTCTTTTTCAATTCTAATTTAAAAAATCCCAGGATAGAACTCAAATCAGCTCACTTGGGTCATATCCTACCTCTAGATTGATGATTCTCAACTGTAGGTGGTTCTGCCTCTCAAGGGATATTTGGCAATGTCTGGAGATGTGTAACTTTGTCATGACGAGTGGGGTGGAGAGAATGTTATTGGTATCTAGTGGATGGAGGCCAGGGTTGCTGTTGAATATCCCAACAATGTATAGGACAGCCTCCTGCAACAAAGAACCATCCAGTATAAAATGTCATTAGTGCTAGGGTTGAGAAACTCTATTCTAGGCCAATCAGTTGTGGTTGTGGGAGGGTCAAGGGGGGAAGATCAAAGCTTTTCTAAAAGACACTTAAGCAATGAGGAGGAATTATCCAGGTAAAAGGGGCCAGGACAGGCTGATCCGTGGAGGGAGGTACATGAGCAAAGAATCAGGACTGCCCAGAACAGGTTCCCATAAATAGCACTAGTCATTCTGCCTTCCATTCCTACCTGGTAAAATGTTATGAGTCTGTGGGAGGCTCATGTGGAGCAGAGTGTCTGGAGCTTCAATAATATAATTGTCCTGCAAAGCCATTTATCAAGATCAAGCACAAGTCATAGGTTTTATCCATTTCCTCTTCTGTACTAAGCTTTTGGTCAAAGGCATTTCATCAACTGAGATTCACTTATACTTTTCAGGAGATTGTTTTAGTCGAGTATTAAAACACATCAAAGGACAAGACCCAGTAGTTAGAAGCACTGGTTCTGGAATCAAACAGACCTGGCTTTGAATTCAGGCTGTATGTTTTCCTACTGGTGTCCATGACCAGTACAAGTAGGACAGGCCAGCGCTAGGGAAATGCAGAAAGGAGGCCATGTGAGGGAGGGAGGAGGACCCTGGACATTTTAGGATGAGAAAAAAATTGGGTAAATAAAAGGGAGGAAGGTGTTCTACATAGAGAAAGCAGCACGTGCCAAGGCTTGGAGTTGTATGTGTGGGAAATGAGAGAAGATGAACCTGACTTAAGGAACAATGAGGAGTGTAATTTTGTGGGTTTTTTTGTCATGCCCCATGGCATATGCAATCTTAGTTCCCTGACCAGGGATCAAACTCATGCCCCCTGCATAGGAAGCATGGAATCTTAACCACGGAAACAACAGCAAAGTCCTGAAGAGTGCAATTTTGGACACACAATGAGTATTTCCCGTGGAGGCCAGAAGTAGGGATGTTCAGAGAACAGACAGAGTTACAGGCAGGGTTCAAATTCAGGTGAGAGGTAAAAAGCTGGAGATTTATATGTGTGAGAAAGAGCTGTTCCTGAATGTAAAGACTTTTGAGAGAAGGAGAAAAGAGGAAAGAAATGTTTGTTGAAAGAAGGGAAGGAAGGAAAAAAGAGGAGAAAAAAAAGGAAACACATGAGTGTGTGAAGAAAGAGAGAAAAGAATAAAATCATGATGATGTAGTGTCATGGATGCCCATGGAGGAGAGAATGTGAAGAAAGGAAGAGCTGTCAGTGGTGTCAAATACTGCAAAGAGGCCAAAGGTTATTAGAGCCGTTAAAGAGATCACTGGACACGTACAGTGCAATTTAAGATGTGTATTTCTAGTTGGAAAGTAGAGGTAGGCATCTGATGAAGGGAGTCCCTGAGTAAATGTGGGTAAGCTCTTGGAGGCAGCTAGTATATAATACTAGCCTTTTACAAATTTGGATACAAGACAAAGATGCCCATTATTATTGCCTTTAATTCACATTGATTTGAAACTTCTGATCCAAGGTACAAGTGCAAGAGAAAGAAAGAGGAATAGCAATCGAAAATAAGTCAGCAAAACATATTCACTATTTGTAAGTTATATTACCTTGTACCCACAGTGCCTCAAGATACAAACTGGGGAAAAAGAAATTGAACTAAAAAAAAAAAGAAACAAGGCTAATACAATAGTCCACAAGGTGATTAATTACAAAGTAACTATATATGGCCATCAGTTAATTTGGAGAAGAAATGGCAACCCACTCCAGTGTTCTTGCTTGGAGAATTCCAAGGACAGAGGAGCCCGTGGGTTACAGTGAGTGGGGTCTCAAAGAGTCAGATATGACTCAATGACTAACACACACACATCACTTAATTAAAAAACAATCCACTTTGCAGTGGGAACTCAGGGTGACTAAAAGGAAGGACTGAATCAGCAGTAAGACCTAAGATGTTTAACATTTTATATATATCAATTTTCCTCAAGTGAATGTAAGTGCCTATTATAACTCCAGTCAAAATCCCAGTGTACTCTTGGGGTCACTTGATAAATCAGTTCAAAATACCATTAAGGAAAGAAGGCTGGATCCCACAGAGAGAGGTAGTCAGTAAGAAATTCTTGATGAGGTGACAAAAGATTTTAGAAAAGGGATATTAATATTCACTTTTGTCTCATATATTTAATATAGCTCCCTAATGTTTCCCCAGACATTCAGAAAACCTGCTAAATATAGAAAAAAAAGTCTTTTATGACAGTTTCAGGGGAAAAAAATCTGAACGAAAGAGATGGAATTCCACCTGTAGACTAGTGGGGAACAGAGAAAAAGAACAGCTTGAGAAGGAAATTTGTGGTTAAATTCAGTGGAATCAGAAGTAGGAGCCAGAAATGATTATGTAAACCCCTGGGAATTTGAAGTAATCCTAAAGAATGAATTGCAACTCCATCGAGATATGGAAGGAACCTTATCCTATTATCTCAAAGTTCAAGGTAATTTCAGTTGATATCTCACTTAGAAATGTGAAATCTTATTAAAAGAAATTCCTAGAAAAAAGACAAACTGTTACTAGTACTTATCTCTGTACGATTAAGTTTTTATACTTTTTGAGTTTTCTGAATTTTGTATGATGAGCCTAAGTTATTTTTCTTTTTTTGGCTGTGCCTTGCTACTTATGGGATCTTAGTTCCCTGACCAGGAATTGAACTCCAGTCTCTAGCAGTGAAAACGCCGAGTCTGAACCACTGGACTGCCAGGGAATTCCCATAAGTTATTTTTCTAAGAAAGATTTGTCAATGAAAAGAAAAAAGAGAAGTAGGAAGAATGCTTGGTTGGAGAGCAAAGGTCAAGTAAAGTTTTTCAAATTCATTTGCTTGGTGGTTTCTAGAATGAGCATGGTAAATAATTCTCTGTGTCCCATCTTCAACCATAATTATTGTGGTTCTTGTTTTACATGTTTTGCTGTAATTTTGGAACCGAGGACCAAGGGTTAGCAACACATTTCTATCCACTGATACCTCCTCTTTCTGACTTTCCACATAGATGACACCAATTATACACTTTTCTGAGTTGTCTAGTTATTTAATGTGCTTACATGTTATCTTGCTAAATAGGCTATAAATTTGTCATATCTTATATTTCTGCTGATTCTTTTGTGGTACCTAATAGAGAATACTGGTTTTGTGTTTAATTCAAAAATTGTAAGGGGAACAAGACGGCGGAGGAGTAGATGGACGTGGAGTACATCTCTCTCCATGGATACATCAGGAATATACCTTCAGACACAGAAGTCCATGCAGAACACCAGCTGAGAGCAGTCAGGAGTACCTGACCAGTGGAAAAGAATATATAAACTCAAGCAAAACTCGGTAGGATGTAGGAACTAGGGGGGAAAAAAAAGAGTGTTAGTAGGACTGGACTTGCCCTCAGCCGGTGGGGGAACTGAAGCAGGGGTCCGATTCCCACATAGGGGCAATTGTCTGAGTCAGAGGAGAAACATTTAAGGCTGTGAGTGAAACAGCAGATCTGTGGCAGCCTAAATGGAATGCGAATCAGACAGTCCTTGCCGCAGCCATACATACCCTGGACGGGGACGCAGGTCCCCTGGAAGGTGTAGCGGCTGGGAGCTGGAGTTTAGGGACTGTGGAGCAATCCCAGGACAAGGGCTGCTGTTGACCGTGGAGAGACAGATCGAGAGGATGCGAGGAAGGAGATTGTGGTAGGAAATGCCTGTGGAGGAAAGCCTGGAAGCCATGGAAGTAAGGTGATACTGCTGAGTCACACATAGAGGGTAGAGCCATCATCATAGACTCTCCCCTCAACATGCCAGCATTGGCCGCTGAACAACAGAGAGGCTGACCCATCCAACACCTGACATGCTGAACTACAGCGTAGGAGCCCAGGCAAGGGAGCCCTCTAAGTGCCTGAACAGGTGGAGCTAGGGAGAGAGACTGGCCAAAGAGGCCTTCTGATGGCCAGCTACAAGAGGCTCGAAAAAAGCTCTGATAGGGCCAGAACTCCTGTGGTGGAGGCAGTCCGTGTCTCTGCATACTTGATGCCACTGGGGTCCCCGCAAGCCAAGCAGCTGCACCACCTTCATGCTCAACTCTCACTGGGGCAGAACTGCCACAGGCAAAAAAAGTCTTCCGTCTATGCATGCAGGGTTGCTTCAGTAGTGTCTGACTCTTTGCAACCCTGTAGACTGTGGTCTGCCAGGCTTCTCTGTCAGGGGGGTTCTCCAGGCAAGAATACTGGAGCGTATTGGCCAGTACTGGTTGCCATGTCCTTCTAGAGCACTGTATTTCCTGCTGCCCTAGCCGCCAACCCCCCGAGTACCTGATGCTGCCAGAACCCCTGCGACCCAAGCAGCTGCACCACCTCCACACTGGCCCTCACAGGGGCAGACCCAAGTCCTCCAGGGCAGCCTCAGGAGCAAACCCCAGTGGATGAGTCACACGCAGAGGTGGAAATAAAACCACAGTTGAAACCCGGGGGCAGTGTGGCCAAGGAAGAAGACTCAAAACTTTCCCACCAGCTGTACAAGCTGCAGGTTAAATCCACACAATCAACTAGGCCGACTCTGTGTCTATAGAATATATAAAAGGTCACTGAGCGCTCCCTAAAAAAGAAAATGCACCAGTTCTGATAGCTGTGGACATTGGAGGCAAGAACACAGAGGAGTAGGACCAGACTAGAATCTGAGCTGCCCCCACAGCAGGTCCAGAGATCAGCACAGTGTTGGAGGGCATCCTAGGGAGGTGAGGTGGACTGTGACTCCCAGCGAGGGAAAGGACTCTGACAGCCGTGACTCAAGAAAAACATTTATTATCCTTATGTTTTGACTTCTTCTGTAGATTCTTTTTGATTTTTTTCTTTTTTTGCACCCCCCCTCCCCAACCCTGGTTGTAATTGTCAATTTTACTGACATTGTGAAATCTAATTAAACTTTTGAGCTTTTTTTCTTTTCCTCAGTCACATTTTTTATTGTTGTTATAAACCTCTGCCTCTACAGTGGGCTTTTGCAGTTCTGAGGAGTTTTCCTTTGTTCTGTCTTTTTCCTTTTTTAAAAAATTTTTCTTTTCTCTTTTTTATAATTTTAACTTTCTTAAACCTATTAGAGTTTTTCTACATTTATCCCTTTGCTTGCCTTTCCTACTGTTCTTTTCCCCTTGCAGTTAATCTTCAATGTATATAAATCTTCTTCACATACCTCTATTTAACTTTGTATATCTATTCTTTCTTTCTTTTCTTTCTTTCCTTTACTCTCAACACATTTGTTAATTTAATTTTCATTGCTTTATTCCCCAGTTGGCACCTTGCTTTAGTTTTGTTTTCCAGTTTGTGCTTAGGTAGTTTTGTGCTGGCAGATATAATTTTTGGTTTCCTTTGTATGCCAGGTCAATCTGTTGTACTCCGTTGTTGTTGGACTGTTTTGACTTTGCTCATGGGTGTACATATATATGTGTATTTTCATTATTTTAATTATTATTTGCCTGATTTTGTAACTGCTATTTGTCTGGGGTTCATCTTTGGTTTCTCGTTTTGGGATGCCATAACAAACCACTTGTGGAAACTTTGTTCCTGACCAGAGATCAAGCCCTGAGCCTTTGCAGAGGGAGCATTGACTCCAAGATCTTAAACTACCAGAGAACTAACCCTAGGGAGGATCGAATAGTGAGAACTTACGCAAAGGAAACCAGTTGAATACAAAAACAGCATTATCCAACCACCAGTAGCACCCTGTGCACACATCATCTAGACAACAAACAAAACAAAAATACAAACACAATCATCAGGAGACAGGATTACCACCTCACTCAGCCTTGCCCATTAGAGGAAAAACAAACAAAAACCAAGCACAAATCTCACCCTATACAAGGCTTACACAAACCACTGGACCAACCTTAGGAGGGCAGAAACCAAAAGAAAGAGAGAATTCAACCTTGAAGCCTGGGAAAAGGAGACCTCAAACACAATAAGTTAAAAACAATAATGAAAAGACAGAGAGTTCAGGTCAGTTCAGTTGCTCAGTCATGTCCGACTCTTTGCAACCCCATGGACTGCAGCATGCCAAGCTTCCCTGTCCATCAACAATTCCTAGAGCTTATTCAGACTCATGTCCATCGAGTCAGTGATGCCATCCAACCATCTCATCCTCTGTCATCCCCCTCTTCTCCCACCTTCAATCTTTCCCAGCATCAGGGTCTTTTCTAGTGAGTCAATTCCTAGCATCAGGTGGCCAAAGCATTGGAGTTTCAGCTTCAGCATCAGTTCTTCCAATGAATATTCAGGACTGATTTTCTTTTTGTCATAAGGGTGGTGTCATCTGCATATCTGACATTATTGATATTTCTCCCTGCAATCTTGATTCCAGCATGTGCTTCATCCAGCCCAGCATTTTGCATGATGTACTCTGCATATAAGTTAAAGAAGCAGGGTGACAGTATACAGCCTTGATGTACTCCTTTCCCTACTTGGAACCAGTCTGTTGTAACACATCCAGTTCTAACTGTTGCTTCTTGATATGCATACAGATTTCTCAGGAGGCAGGTCAGGTGGTCTGGTATTCCCATCTCTTGAAGAATTTTCCACAGTTTGTTGTGATCCACACAGTCAAAGGGTTTGGCATAGTCAATAAAGCAGAAATAGATGTTTTTCTGGAACTCTCTTACTTTTTCTATGATCCAACGGATGTTGACAATTTGATCTCTCGTTCCTTTGCCTTTTCTAAATCCAGCTTGAACATCTGGAAGTTCTCAGTTCACGTACTGTTGAAGCCTGGGTTGGAGAATTTTGAGCATTACTTTGTTAGCGTGTGAGATGAGTGCAACTGCGTGGTAGTTTGAACATTCTTTGGCATTGCCTCTTTTGAGGATTGGAATGAAAGCTGACCTTTTGCAATCCTGTGGCCACTGCTAAATTTTCCAAATTTGCTGGCATATTGAGGGTAGCACTCTCACAGCATCATCTTTTAGGATTTGAAATAGCTCAACTGGGATTCCATCACATCCACTTGCTTTGTTCATAGTGATGCTTCCTAAGGCCCACTTGACTTCACATTCCAGGATGTCTGGCTCTAGGTGAGTGATCACACCATCATGGTAATATGGGTCATGAAGATCTTTTCTGTGTAGTTCTTCTGGGTATTCTTGCCACCTCTTCTTAATATCTCTGCTTCTGTTAGGTTCACACCATTTCTATCCTCCATTGTGCCCATCTTTGCATGAAACATTCCCTTGGTATCTCTAATTTTCTTGAAGAGATCTCTAGTCTTTCCTATTCTATTGTATTCCTCTATTTCTTTGCACTGATTATTGACGAAGGCTTTCTTATCTCTCCTTGTTATCCTTTGGAACTCTGCATTCAAATGGGTATACTTTTCCTTTTCTCCTTTGCCTTTTGCTTCTCTTCTTTTCTCAGCTATTTGTAAGGCCTCCTCAGACAATGTTTTGCCTTTTTGCATTTCTTTTTCTTGGGTATGGTCTTGATTCCTGTCTCCTGTACAATGTCAGGAACCTCTGTCCATAGTTCTTCAGGCACTCTGTCTATCAGACCTAATCCCTTGAATTTATTTGTCACTTCCACTGTCGTAAGGGATTTGATTTAGGTCATACCTAAATGGTCTGGTAGTTTTCCCTATTTTCTTCAATTTAAGTCTGAATTTAGCAATAAAGATTTCATGATCTGAGCCACAGTCAGTGCCCAGTCTTGTTGACACAAATGAAAGAACAAACTAGAAACACAGAAGTCCAAATAAATGAGGAGGAAGTAGGCATACTACCTGAAAAAGAATTCAGGATAATGATAGTAAAAATGATTAAAAACCTTGAAAACAAAATGGAGTAAATGCAAAAATCAATTAATGAAGACCTAAAAGAATTAAAGAATAAATATACAGAGACAAACAACACAATTACTGAAATTAAAAATACTCTAGAAGGAATCAATAGCAGAATATCTGAAGTAGAAGAATGAATCAGTGAGCTGGAAGATAAAATGGTGGGAATAACTTCTGAAGAACAGAATAAAGTAAAAAGAATGAAAAGTACTCAGAGACCTCTGGAATAATATCAAATGCACCAACATTTGAATTATAGGGGTCCCAGAAGAAGAAGAGAGAAGGAAAGGATATGAGAAAATTTTTGAAGAGATTATAGTTGAAAATTTCCCCAGCATGGAAAAGGAAGTAATCAATCAAGTCCAAGAGGCACAAAGAGTCCCATACAGGATAAACCCAAGGAGAAACATTCCAAGATACATACTAATCAAACTAACAAAGACTAAACACAAACAAAGAATATTAAAAGCAGCAAGGGAGAAGCAGCAAGTAACATACAAGGGAAACCCCATATGCCTCGCAGCTGATCTTTCAGCAGAAACTCTGCAGGCCAGAAGGGAATGGCAGGATATATTTAAAGTACCGAAAGGGAAAAATCTACAACAAAGATTGCTGTACCTGACAGGGATCTCATTCAAAATTGATGGAGAAATAAAAAGCTTTTCAGACAAGCAAAATTTAAGAGAATTCAGTACCATCAAACCAGCTTTACAACAAATGTTAAAGGGACTTATATAGTCAAGAAATCAAAGAGAAGAAAAAATATCTACAAAATCAATCCCAAACAATTAAGAAAATGGCAATAGGAACATATATATCATAATTACTTTAAATGTAAATGGTTAAATGCTCCAACCAAAAGACACAGACTGGCTGAATGGATACAAAAACAAGACCCATATATATGCGGTCTACAAGAAACCCACTTCAGATATAAAGACATGTATAGACTGAAAGTGAGAGGATGGAAAAATATATTCCATGACAATGGGAAGCAAAAGAAACCTGGATAGCAATCCTCATATCAGACAAAATAGACCTTAAAATAAAGAAGATTCGAAGAGATAAAGAAGGACACTACATAATAATCAAGGGATCAATCCAAGAGGAAGACATAAAAATTGTAAATATCTATGCACCCAACATAGCAGCACCTCAATACATAAGACAAACACTGACAGACATAAAAGGAGAAATTGACAGTAACACAATCATAGTAGAAGACTTTAACATGCCACATACACCAATGGACAGATCAACAAAACAGAAAATTAATAAGGAAACACAAGTCTTAAATGATACATTAGATGAGATGGATCACATTGATATCTTCAGGACATTCCATCCAAATGCAGAAGAATACACCTTCTTCTCAAGTGCACATGAAACATTCTCCAGGATAGACCACATCTTGGGTCACAAATCAAACCTCAGTAAATTTAAGAAAATTGAAATCATATCAAGCATCTTCTCTGACCACAACAGTATGAGACTAGATACCAATTACAAGAAAAAACCTGTAAGAAACACAAGCATGTGGAGATTAAATACCACATTTCTAAATAACCAACACATTACTTAAGAAATTAAAAGGTAAATAAAAAAATTTCTGGAAACAAATGACAATGAAAACATGACAACTCAAAATGTATGGGATGCAGTGAAAGCAGTTCTAAGAAGGAAGTTTATAGCAATACAATTCTACCTCAAGAAACAAGAAAAACATTGAATAGACAACCTAACTTTACACCTAAAACAACTGGAAAAAGAAGAACCAAAAAAACCCCCCAAAATTAGTAGAAGGAAAAAAATCATAAAGATCTGAGCAGAAATAATTGTAAAAGAAATGAAAGAAATAATAGTAAAGATTACTAAAACTAAAAGCTGGTTCTTTGAGAAGATAAACAAAATTAACAAACCTTTAGCCAGACTCATCAAGAAAAAAGAGAGAAGAATCAAATCAACAAAATTAGAAATGAAAAAGGAGAGGTTACAACAGACATCGCAGAAATACAAAGAATTATAAGAGACTATTATGAACAACTATATGTCAATAAAATGGATAACCTGGAAGAAATGGACAGGATTCTTAGAAAAGTTCGATCTTCCAAGACTGAACCAGGAAGAAATAGAAATTATGAACAACCCAATTACAAGCACTGAAATTGAAGCTGTGACCAAAAATCTCCCAAAAAACAAAGTGCAGGACCAGAAGGCTTCACGGGAGAATTACATCAAACATTTAGAGAAGAGCTAATGCCTAGCCTTCTAAAACTCTTTCAAAAAATTGCAGCGGAAGGAACACTTCCAAACTCATTCTACAAGGCCACCATCACCCTGACACCAAAACCAGACAAAGACAACACAGAAAAGGAAAAGTACAAGCTAATATCAATGATGAACATAGATGTAAAAATCCTCAACAAAATTTTAGCAAACAGAATTCAGCAACACATCAAAAACTCATACACCATGATCAAGTTGGGTTTATTCCAGGAATGCAAGGATTCTTCAATATATGCAAATCAATCAATGTGATACAACACATTAACAAGTTGCAAGATAAAAACCATATCAATAGATGCAAAAAAAGTCTTTGACAAAATTCAGCACCTATTTATGATTAAAACTCTTCAAAAATCGGGCATCGAAGGAAACTACCTTAACATAGTAAAGGCCATGTATGATAAGCCTACAGCAAACATTATTCTCAATGGTGAGAAACTGAAAGCATTCCCCCTAAGATCAGGAACAAGACAAGGGTGTCCACTTTCACCACTATTTCTCAACATAATTCTGGAAGTCCTAGCTACAGCAACCAGAGAAGAACAAAAAATAAAAGAAATCCAGATCAGAAAAGAAGTAAAGTCCTACTGTTTGTAGATGACATGATACTATAGAAAACCCTAAAGATAGTATCAGAAAATTGCTAGAGTTAATTAGTGAATTTAGCAAAGTTGCAGGATACAAAATCAATACACAGAAATCACTTGCATTTCTCTATACTAACAATGAAAAATCCAAAAGATAAATTAAGGAATCAATCCCATTCACCATTGCAACAAAAAGAATTAAATATCTAGTAATAAACTTACCTAAGGAGACAAAAGAACTGTACACAGAAAACTATAAGACACTGATGAAAAATAATCAAAGATGACATAAACAGATGGAGAAATATTCCATGTTCCTGGATAGGAAAAATCAATATTGTGGAAATGATGCTATTACCAAATTCAATCTACAGATTCAATATGATCCCTATCAAATTACTAATGGCATTTTTCACAGAACTAGAACAAAAAGTTTCACAATTCATATGGAAACATAAAAGACTCTGACTAGCCAAAGCAGTCTTGAGAAAGAGGAATGGAGCTGGAGGAACCAACCTTCCTGGCTTCAGATTATACTACAAAGCTACAGTCATCAAGACAGTAATGGTACTGGCACAAAAGCAGAAATATAGACCAATGGAACAAGATAGAAAGCCCAGAAATAAACCCATGCACCTATGGGTACCCTATTTCTGAAAAAGGAGGTGAGAATATACAATGGGGCAAAGACAGACTCTTTAGTAAATGGTGCTGGGGAAACTGTGTGAAATTAGGGAGATGGTTCAAAAGGAAGGGGATATTTGTATGCCCATGGTTGATTCATGCTGAGGTTTGACAGAAAACAACAAAATTCTGTAAAGCAATTATCCTTCAATAAAAAAAATAAAAAGAAAAAATGTTTAATTACTTCATAACAAGAATAGAGGTAAATAATCAATGATTTTCAAGAAAAACTGAGAGGTCATAATAACTCTTTAAGATCACATAACTGATATTGCAATAGTTTATTTCAGGTTTCCAATTTTTAAATAGGATCTTCTTATGAGGTAATCTGGGAAGATGCTTACTATAGTTAACTGAGTTATGCTTGCTGAATTAATAGGAGGTTAGTTCTATTAATAATTTCTTATTGCTGTAGAGCTATAGAGTTGTACTTTATATCTGCCTTAGAGTTGTAGAGCTTTATTTTATCAAACCAGTGCCTTCCTGTGTAAATTCTTTGAAGGACCTCACATTTATATTCTGCACCCATTGTAATCCTTGGCACATAGCAACAACTCAATAAATGCTTAGAGGCAGTGACCTCATTTGGGTTCCAAACAACCCAGTGAGAAAATCAAACAAAGATGATAAGGATAAAAATAAACTAAAAGAATTGCTAATGTTCATTATTAGGGTTTCCCTGGTGGCTCAGTGCTAAAGAATCTGACTGTCAATACAAGAGAGGCAGGTTGGATCCCTGGGTCAGGAATATCCCCTGGAGAAAGAAATGGCAATCCACTCCAGCATTCTTGCCTGGTAAATCCCATGGACAGAGGAGCTTGGTGGGTTGCAGTCCATGGGGTTGCAAAAGAGTCAGACATGACTTAGTGAATAAGCAGCAACAGTATTTATTGAGTATATCCTGTGTTTAAGACATTATGTTAAGCATTTCACATAGAGTACCTCATTTATTCCTTAGAATAATTTCAAGGGATAGGTGTTATGTATATTTTAGTTTATGGATGGGGATGGAACCTGAGAAAGGTTAAATGGTCTGGCCAGTGTTTATCTAAGAAGTTGCCAAACTCAGAGAAGAATTGAGGTTGTCCGATTTTAAAATGAGGACTCTTTCCATTTTCTTCTACCATCTTTCATTAAAACCAAATTTTGTCTCAATATGTGGAATCTTCCCTTTGCCCAATTGGAAAAAAAAAAAATTTGAGTTCCTGAAAATAAAATTTAAGGAATCCTGAGCCACCTTGCTGCAACTACTGAAGCCTGTGAGCTCTGGAGCCTGTGCACCACAAATAAAGAGGCCGGCACCACACTGAAAGATCCGGCATTCATGAAGATATCAAGTGCTGCAACTGAGACCTGACAGAGACAAATAAATAAATAAAAATTAAAAAAAAAAATCTAGAGTCCTAAAGTATAGAATAATGCCACTCTGCATAGTACAAAAGGATGAGAGCTTTAGTGCCAAGGTCAGCAACCCAACAACACAAAGAGAGGTTTTAGGTCAATAGGAGAGTGACATTTTAGATCATTAAATTCAAGGGGAAAAGGGTTTGATATCAGTATGAATTAATTGGTTCACAGGAGAAAACATTTGGCCTATCCACCCTAACACCTTGTCTTTATAAAAAGTTATCAAATTCATCTCTGTATTTAAAGTGATGAAGGCCGTATTAGTTATTATGTTTGTCAGATTTGAAGCAGATTGGGGCAACTCCAAACCACAAGTGAATTATGCCTTTTTCCCCTAGACTTTCTAAACTGGGTCCTTTAGATCACTTCTTATTACTCCTTGAGCAGAAATTCAGGGTGAGAGTGGGAACAAGGATGTGCCTTTGTTTAAGAACCCTAAGTGGGCAGGGCTTTGGTCCTGCCTGGGCACCTCCCCCACTGTTGCCAGCATCTTGCCAGCCACCCTCATCTCCAGCTTGTTGGCCCACAGAAGGAAAACACCCAGGGCAGGCCTCAATTCCTTGTCCTGCCTCACTCTCCCTCTCAAAGGTGAGCATGGAGCAAGGGCAGGTTGGCTGGACAATTAGTTGAGTACTGCTTGGCCGGAAACCGTGCGCAGTTGGGCGACAGCGGATCAGAGCACCGCTTGGCTAGGGTAGGAGAGGCGGACAGTCTCCTGTTATCATACCCACCCCCTGGCATCTGTATGAGGCAGGTTAACAACCAGAATTGCCTGTGGCCTGGGATTTCCCTGGTGCTCCAGTGGCCAGGACTCTGTGCTCCCAATGCAGGGGGCCTGGGTTCCATCCCTGGAAGTGGAACTAGATCTCTTATACCACGACTGAAGATCCTACACACTGCAAGGAAGATTAAAGATCTGGTGTGCCACAGCTAAGACCTGGAGCAGCCAAATAAATAAGATTTTTTTTTTTTTAAAGAATTGCCTGTGGTCTAAAGATGGCCAGATTGGGTGGCAGTGGGCACGAAAGGGTAGGGAGCACTGGGGGTGGATTTGGCAACACGTGGCTTAACTTCTTGAAGCCCTAGAGTGAAGGGGGACAGCTGACTGGGTCCTGTCCAGACATGCATCCTACCACCTCCCGTCATGGGACCTGGGAACCTGGGGAGATTCTCACCAGGTCAGCACTGTTTAGCTCCTGACAGTGGCAGCAAAAGTGGGAACCATAATTAAGGAAATTTATAATATATTTTACTCCCTTGGAATCCACATTCCCCCATATAACACGTGTATTAATTTGCTACAGCTCCTATAACAAATTCCTACACATGTAACAGCTTCAACGTGACAAGTATATTAGGGTACAGTCCTGCAGGTCAGAAGTCTAACACGGGTCTGCTGGACCACGCTCCTTCTGGAGGTACCAGGGCAGGATCAGTCTCCTATTCCAGCTTCTAGAAGCCCTTTCCCCTGTCTTCAAAGCTAGAATGTGGTGTTGCCGGTCCTTTCGGTTTTTTTCTTTTATTATAATAATTTTATTTATTTATTTATTTTTGGCTGTACTGGGTCTTCGTTGCTGCACAGGCTTTTCTCCAGTTGCGACGATTGGGGGTTAGCTTCCTGACAGCGCACAGGCTTTTCTCTGCGGTGATTTCTCTTGCTGCGGAGCACAGACTCTACAGCGCAGGCGCCGTGGTTGTGGTGCCCAGGCTTTGTTGCTCTGAGGCATGTGGGATCTTCCCAAACCAGCGATCAAACCTGTGGCTCCTGCGTTGGCAGGCAGTCTTTACCCCTGAGCCACCAGAGAAGCCCCTCCTCTCCTTTCTGATATCCTGTCTTCTCCTCAGGCCCCTTGTGGTTACAGTGGGTCCGTCTGGATCATTCAGAATAATCTATCCAGCTCAAAACCCTCAATTTAATCATAGCTGCAGAATTCCTTAAACCAGGTAAGGAAACATATTTGCAGGTTCCGGGGAGTAGGATTAGCGGACATCCGTGGGGGCCATTGTCCACCTTTACAACGCATGAATCTGATTTTCCATCTTCACAATGTGATCTTCAAACCCATTTACAGAAATGAACAGACATGTTATATTAAAGTTGAGAGCTACCTGCAGTGAGGTAGAAAAAGATTTTATTAGAAAATAAAATATGCTCTCTGCTCCCAAGAGGTACTACTTGGTTTTGGTTTGTTTTAAAACCTCTCCTACTCTTTTAAAATAGAATGGGGAACCAGAAAATTGGGAAAGCAGAGGAGACACTGAGAAAGACAAAGCTACTAACAGGTATTCTAAGATCAAAGAGAGCACTAGTAAAGCTACTTCTTGTCTTTTAAGTGTGAACAGGTGGCAAATTATCTTATAAGAACTGTAAATAAAGGCAAGGGATTTTTAACCAAGTTGCTTCTGAAGTTTATGTGTTTTTTCTTTCTTTCTTTTCTGCTCAAGTCTTCTTATTTGTTTCTGAAATTGAAAAGTTTTGTATCCAGGATAAAATTTGAATCTTTGATCCAAAAATAAAACATTATATATGATTATCAAATATTTCCTTGTCCTCACTTAAGGAAGCTGTTGTAGGACAATTGTCTGTGCTACTTAGTATTACTGGATATTTATCAGAATAAAATTGCTGACCCTTTTTAATCTAAAGGTAAATCTTTCTTGTGAGCAGACAGAAGTGATCTCCTTAAGCCAGAAATGAAACCAAGGTCAAATCAAATTAGAGTTTATTACATTTAAGAAATTGAGAATGGGGTTTTTCTATATTTAGTTAAACACGTGGCTTTACCAATGTTACTTAATATTTGTATGTGGCTGCTTTCCTAGGGAGTTATACCATTTGTTGAAGGAAAAAATGATAACTAAGTGAGAAAGACAACTAACTTCTCTGTCAGTAATCCCTGTGATGGTATTTCTTCTTCCAGGAGGCCATCCTAAAGCATTATCTGGGGACAATGTGGCCTGCTTCTGGGTAAAATTCACAGGAATTTTAGATAAAAGTCCCTGCAAATTTAAATTGATAAAGTAAATGTAAATGTCAGATTTCATCCTGTAGATAGGAATGCAAAGGAATTCTAAATGTGCTTTTGGGACAGGTTGAATTTACTGACCGCTCAAGATAATATATCTAGGGGAAAATCTTTAAAGGGAACCACAGTCGTATACAAATCTCCTTTCTTCCTTCACTGTCTCTTCCCCATACTCGGATCTATTGATCTAAATGGTAACAATATTTATATTTGTGCAGCATGTATTCTGTGTCAGACACCGCTCTGAGCATTTTACATACAATATTTCACTTGATCCTCAATAACACTGTATAATTGGAGAAGGGCATGGCAACCCATTCCGGTATTCTTGCCTGGACAGAGGAGCCTGGCGCTCACAAAGAGTTGGACATGACTGAGCAACTAACACACACACTCACAATGCTGTATGATGGATACTATTATCCTCCTTTTATAGACGAGGAAATCAAATTTAAGTAATTTTCCCAAGGTCATACAACAAAGTGACAGAGGCAGCTGGAGTATGAATGTTTGACCGCAAATTCCACACCCTGAACCAATGCACTGAAATTTTGCATCTTTTGCCAGGACACAGCTTCTAAATTCCAGGTGGAATTTTTGCATCATAGATATTAATAAGGAGTATAAATGTCACGGAACTCCCAGTTTAGCTGTTTTTGTTTCCCTCTGCCTGGTCATGGGACAAGAGGCGGCCCCTCCTGGATTTGCAGCAGGCTCCTTTCTCTCCCCTAGCTGTGAATAGAGAGCCTTCAGGTTGCTGAATCACTCTGTGGTTTTCCTTCCCCACTCTGAACTCACAGAGGCCCGTTTCACATTCAATGAATTCTGTATCTATCAGCCAGCTTGTAAGCAGTGTGACTGTCACTAAAGAAATGAAGGAATTTTACACTCTCTTTCAAAAGCAAACAAACCTGGACATCCCCCTGAACTTTGCAGCGAGCCCAGGAGTGAAGGCGGCCCCCGCGCTATGAAAGTGGACGTTGTGCAGAGGAAAGGCAGTGTTGCTTTTGGAAGTTCGCGGGGACATGCTAAGCTAACTTTGATCCCTTTTTCTGGCGCCCTGGCTCCTGAAATCACCCTCTGCTACCCAATCAGTTGATGAAACACTCTGATGATTTGATATGCTTGATTTGAGGTGCCAGGAATGCCTAGATGGTATGCATGACCCGGGACTGTCACATGGGGTGGGGCTGCCGGTTGATCCACCCAAGAGAGCTCAGTCTGCTTACCCCTTGATGTTCGTGTAAACACAAATTAGTTTTAAGTGAATTTGTGGAGGGCAACATGTGAAGGCAAAAAAGGGACCAACCTTGACTCCTGTGCTAAGAATGAAGGATGTTAAAGGTGGATTGTGTTGATGGGGACTTCAGGTCCTATTTAGCACTGGCTAGATCAGTTCTTCTCCCTCAGCCTGCCCCCTTAAGACGCTACCCAGATACCTGGGTTCAAAGCTTGGGGCCTAGGAAAATTTCAGAATTTAGTACAGATGGCAGTGTGCAGACACAGATTTGGAAGCATGAGAAAAGAAGAGAAAATCTCTAGGTCCAAAGGCCAAAGCCTCTCTCTTCTTCTCCCCAGTACCATCAGGTAATCTTCATTTGTTGTTATTCAGTTGCGAAGTCATGTCCAACTCTTTTGCAACCCCATGGACTATAGTCTGCCAGGCTCCTCTGTCCAAGGGATTTCCCAAGCAAGAATAATGGGGTGGGTTGCCATTTCCTTCTCCAGGGGATCTTCCTGGACCAGGGATCGAACCCACATCTTCTGCATTGGCAGGCAGATTCTTTAGCCTTGAGCCACCAGGGAAGTCCAATTTCTTCCTTTACTTCTCCTTTTTCTTTTTTTAAAACTCTGTTCAAGAGCAGAACAGTGACTTAATGGGTGACACAGAAAAAGAACAGCATTAGACAGCAACAGTTCTCAGTGCTATGATTAGTAGTTGCTGCTGCTTGTCATAATACATCAGAAAAACAGCAACCCATCTGTTCCAAATTGATATAGCAAAGGCTCTGAGAGAAGTGTTTATCCAGCTTCTATGGGAAAGTGTCTGCATTTTATGGCATATTGACATGTGTGCCCATGTAGCTAAAAGATGTCAGATGCCAGCTTACCACCTAGCTGTGTGTCATGTAACATCTGTCACCACAATAGAAGAGTTTGACAAGTGGGCTGTTTTAGCATGAAAATGTCCAAGTGGGAGGAAGACTCTCCTCTGCTGAAAGTGAAATGTCACTTCAAATCTCCAACACCACTTGGACTAGTCTGTACTGAGGATATAATGGGAAATGGAATCAAACCACCTCTCCAACCCACAAAACAAATTGCTCTAACGCTGTGTGTTGGCGTCTCCCAGGCACTTCTCACTGGTGGTAATTAGCAGCACATAAATGCTAATGACTAATTAGCTTGGCCTACTTGATTCAGGAGAATCAAAGTGAACTATTGTCCAAAAGCCTGACTTAACAGATAAATATAGACAGTAAAAGTGCAAGTTTTAATAGCTTTCAATAACTCCTGGGTTGGGGGAGCAGTAGGTGAAGGGAGAGCCAGGGTGGGGGGGAGGGTGGTTGGGGGGGAGAGAGGGTATGTGAATAAATTAATGTTATTTACATGTTAGGAGAAAGAACTGGGTAATTCTCAGCCTCTGATTGCCAAGATCTCAGAAAAGAAATTTAATTCACAGAGACATATGAATTTTCTCTGTATACATTGATGTGAAGCTCTGTTTTTCCTCTGTTGTCAGAGGCTGTGATACCTAAAACTTACTGCAGGAACATCTGGTATCCTTAATAAAACATGTCAGATAAATGGGTGGCTTCTGCACAGCATATGTGGATACAGGGGGAAATAAATAATTCACTTTTCTGGAAAAATATCAAGGTCAAAGAGATGCCTCTTTACAACAAGTTGTTAATGAGGTGTCACAAGGCTGCCTACTAAAGGCCCCCGTACTGCATCCTTGAGTGAGTGAAGATTCTGGAATTTATTAAAGGATGTTTCAGGGACAGCAGTGAGTTACCACAATGGACTGGAAGGCTTGTCTTAAAGCCGCGTGGGCCAAACAAACATAGTTATGACTTGTAGGTTTGTTGGTTTGGGTACATGTCTTTAGAGAAGGGAAGGTTATAGGGAATGAAAAGTCTTCCCTCTCCCTGTCCCCAGGGGACCTCCTGGAGCGGCACTAGGGGGTGGGGATGGGGGAACTGCTTTTTGGAATATTTTTATTCCCTATTGGATTTCTTCACCTACCTGACGTAATCGATTTTTCTTAGAGAAACCAGGAGGAGGGCTTGGATTTTTGTTAGTTTATCTTACATTTATGTGCCTGTTTTCAAGCCTTGTTGATTTGTTTCATATAACTGAAATGCTTTTTTCCGTTGGGAAACTGGAGTAAAGTTTAGCTTCACTTTTATATTATTTTCAGTCCTTTAAAGGGGTTAAAATGGTTCTTCAGGGATGAAATCGAATCCATATGACCTTTTTCAACGTCATTCAAGCACCTAAAACCTGAATGGCATACATCTTACTATCTCAGAGTCTTCTCATTTTATTTTGACATTGTAAGCGAGGACCTTGGATACTCAAATATGTATTCTAATTCCAATTTCTAAACATCAGTCTCATCATAAGATACGTTTTATAATAGCCCCACCAAAAGTAGTGTGAGCTTTGGTTTTTTTTTTTTTGAAGCTATTATATTTGTATACCCCATATACTGCCGTTGAACTGTAATATGTAAACACAACAGTACTATGAGATCCAGAATCATTTAAGAGTTCTGGTTATTGAAAATGTGGCTTGGGAACTCCCTGGCAGGTCAGTGGTTAGGACACTGTTCTTCCACTGCAGCGGGCCTGTGTTCAATCCCTCATTGGGGACCTGAGATTCCACAAGATGCTCAGCATAGCCAAAAAAAAGAAAATGCAACTGTATTCTGACCATGTCAGCCAAACATCTTGTCACTTCTGAAATCCTGGTTACAATAAAATTAAGGAGATAAGTTAATATTCTTAGGATCCTGAAAGTCAGAGATTACTTCAAAACCCTAACATAGTTTAGAAAAATAACCTTCAATGTCACTGCATAATCTCATCACACACATATCACAAACACCAGGGCCAAACAGACAGGATAACAGCCTAGCACCCCTTCAGAAAGGGGTGATTTACTCTACTGAGGGCTAGCTGAGTAGTTTACAGTTCACATAATGCTATTTGGAACTTCATTTTCACGGGCAAGAGTTTTTCTTGGAATAGTCATGTTCTACTAATGCAGACAGTGAATAGTAATATCACGTTAATAAAGACAGCAGACTACGTGGGTACAGCTGGTTGGGTCTCATTATGAAAATAGCAAAATGTACAAGAATAAGATGCTGTGAGATCATCATTCTTTCCTCACCCCATACTCATCCATTTTCTTGTATTTTTCTGTTTCATTTAGTCTGTTTTTCAGATGAAATGTATTTTGTCTGTTTCATGATGTTTCTACCCACCCTGACAGCCAGGCTGAACACCAGAGGACCAGCCTCGACTCCTGGCTAACGTTTAAACTCTTTTGCCTCTTTAAGGTGCTATGTGTTTCCTGAATCCTTTGGCTCCTCTTCATTCTTGGTGCAAACTCTCCTCCTCCATCACCTGGCTATAGCAATACCCTCCTAACTTCCCATCTCAAGTCAGGTAAGTATCCCCTGCATTAGCAGGTGGATCTTTATCACTGAGCCGCCTGACTTCCCTTATGTATGTGTGTGTGTGTGTTAATTGCTCAGTCGAGTCCAACTCTTGTGACCCTATGGATTGTAGATCGCCAGGTTCCTCTGTCCATAAGGATTCTCCAGGCAATATTGGAGTGGGTTGCCATTCCCTACTCCATCCCTTATGTATAGTAGTGTGTATATACTAATTCCAAACACCTAGCTTATCCCTCCCCGCCTCCACCTTTCCCCTTTGGTAACTAAAAGTTTGTTTTCTAAGTCGATGAATTTGTTTGTCTTGTAAATATGTTCATTTTGTATCTTTTTTTTTTAGATTTCACATATAAGTGCTAACATGTATTTGCCTTTCTCTGTCTGACTTCAGTTAGTATGATAATCTCTAGGTTCATCCATGTTGCTCCAAATGGTATTATTACGTTTTTTTAAATGGTTGACTAATATTCCATTGTATTTATGTACCACATCTTCTTTGTATTCATCTGTTGATGAACATTTAGGCTGCTTCCATGTCTTGGCTATTGTAAATGGTGCTGCAATGAACACTGGGGTACATGTATATTTTTGAAACATGGGTTTTTCCAAATATATGCCCAGGAGTAGGATTGCTAGATCAAATGGTAGCTCAATTTTTAGTTCCTTAAGGAACCTCCATACTGTTCTCCATAGTGCCTGTACCAATTTACAATCAGGAATACATTCAATAGATAGCTCTAACCCCTACCCCACTGCTAAATCACTGCCATTTTACTTCTGAGTGAGTGGTGACATTTCTGTCCTTGGCTAACTAAAGGGATAAAAGACAAGGTGATAATCAGCGATGAGGGGAGGATAACTAGAGCACACATTAACTGGAGATCAAGAACACTGATTCTTTTAAAATGGAGTCAAACTTTTCTAACAAGCAATGTTTCCAAGTAAAAGAGTACCTACACAAATGGGAGTCTCAAAGAGTCAGACACAACTGAGAGACTGAGCTTTGACCAGACCTAAAGCCAATCACCATGAAGGAGAAGGAGCTATACATGTGGCCTCTTCAGCCACACCTGACATTCAGATGTGAGCACTAACCATTCATTTAGCACTTGCCTTGTACTCCAGTTTGTGCTGGGAACTGTGGGGACAATAGGGCTTTAAAAAATAAGGTGTTTGTCATCAACGAATGTAAGCTGATGTCTGACTCACATCTTCAAATTAGTATTTCATTCCCGTACATCCCCACACATGTATGCATTACCACATATAAAATAGGTTATTAACAAGGACTTAATGAATAGCTCAGAGAACTATACTCAAGATATACTCAATATCCTGTAGTAATCTAAATGCGAAAAGAATCTGGAAAAGAATAGATATATGTATACATGAATCACTTTGCTGTATCCTTGAGATGAACACAACATTGTCAATATATGTCCATATATATTGGCAACTATATGCCAATATAAAATAAAAATGACTTATGAAAAAAGGAGTAAAAAGAAACAAGAAGTCCCACTTGACTCCAGTTTTATCACCTGTGGATACTCTTGGTGTCCTGCTCAAATTGCTTTCATCCCTTTCACCCCCTCTGTTCGTCCACCCCTGGACTGTGCATGCTTTTCTGGGACTGTAATGGAAAGAGGACTGTCCTTTGGCAATGGAACTGCCTAGCCCAAGGAAAAACAGGAACTGCCCAAGAGTCTTTGTTTCCCCCAGGGTGGCCAGTAGAGGACAACTAACTGGTGTGGGAATAAAAAGCACCAGCTACTTTCCTAAAGGTGGGGCAAATTCGGAGGTGTAATTTTTTTCTTTTTGGTGAAGTACAGTTGATTTATAATGTTGTATTAGTTTCAGGAATACAGCACAGTGATTCAGTTGTTTTTTAGTCAATAAGTCATGTATGAACCTTTGGCGACCCTGTGGACAGTAGCCCGCCAGGCTCCTCTGTCCGTGGGATTCTCTGATAACTCAGTGGGGAAAGAATCCACCTGCAATTGGACTCGGGTTCCATCAGGAGACTCGGGTTCGATCCCTTGGTTGGGAAGATCCCCTGGAGGAGGAAATGGTAACCCTTTCCAGTATTCTTGCCTGGAGAATCCCTTGGACAGAGCTGCCTGGCAGGTTACAGTCCATAGCATCGCAGAGTCAGACACGACTGATCAACTAAGCACGCACACACACACACACACACTTTTCCAAATTCTTTTCCCTTTTATAGGTTATTGAGTAGAGTTCCCTGTGCTACACTGTAGGTCCTTGTTCATTCTCCATTTACATATAGTAGTGTGCATATGTTTTTCCCAAACTCCTATTTTATCCTTCCAATCAAGCCCCATTCCCCTTTGATAACCATAAGTTTGCTTACTATGTCTGAGAATCTACTTCTGTCTTTGTATGGCTTACCTTACTTAATATGATAATCTCTAGGTCCATCCATGCAAATGGCATTATTTCATTCTTTGTGTGTGTGTGTGTGGTTGAGTAATATTTTGTAGTATATATGTATTGTACCTCATCTTCTTTGTCCAAACATCTGTGACGGACATTTAGGTTGCTTCCTTGTCTCAGCTATTGTAAATAGGGCTGCTATGAACTAAGGTGTACCTTTCAGACTGAATCTAGGACTTAACTTGAAACTGCTCCTGTGTTTGACGTCTTAGCTTCCCCCATCCTGTTTCTCCTACTTCCTTATTGGCTTCTTCTGGAATCATTTCCTTAAAAAAAAAAAATCCCTTGAACGTAAACCCTTGGTTCAGGGTCTGCTTCTGGGAGAACCCCTGAAAAATCCCTTCATCAGAATTCCATCTAAAATAAAGATTGGACCATGTCACTCTCCTGCTGAAGCCTTCCTAAGTGCTTGTTACCTAGGTGACATCTTTATTGGACATTCGAGGTTGGCAGCTATCGGCATTACCTACCAAGTCTCCCCTAGCCCAGTACCTTAACCTAGGGAGCAGTGGGGTTGAACCTCCCTTGTCTCCTGCTTGGTTTCTGATGTTCCCATTTTCTAAGAAATTTCTAGAAGCCCCTCACCTTCCAGGGCTCCCCGGATGGATTGAGGCTCCCCGGATGGATTGAGGCTCCTCTTTTGTACTCTTGTAATAACTTATCAATCACTTTCAAACGTGTTCCATTTACTACATTGTATTACAATTCTCTTGTTTGTCTCCCCAGCTAGAGAGCAACATCCTCAAAATCAGGGAGCATGCCTTCACCATTTTAAAATCCCCACTGGCTAGCACAGGGCCTAACACATAGAAGGCTGTCATTAAAGTTTTTGAATGAATTCACATAACAGTTCTCTCATGCGGAGTAACCAGAGATAGGAAAGTAATTATAGCAGTATGTGCTCCAATTCGATCACGTGGAAACTAGAAACACACTCTTAGAATAATAAAAATGCAAAGACTTTCAAAATATTTATGCTTCTGGCAGTCAGGGTGTCACTACAGTGGTTACACTGATTAATCATACGTATTAGGACTTTATCCTATAGTATATACCTTGGACTTTTTTGCTCAAAATTCTTTGACTCCATTTTAGATTATATAACTGGCTGGTTAGAGCCTTTATGTAACCATTGTTGTTTTTTTAGTGGCTTTGTTTACAAAATATTTTTTTTTTAACTTAGTGGTTTTTGTGGACTACACAGGACTGCTCCCTGATCTACCTCCTGCATCAGGAACACAGCCTACTAGTTCCACAGCAACCACTCAGCACCATGCCTCATTCCTTGGCTGGGTTGGCATAAGTGAAAATGCCACAGGAAAAACAAGAGAGAGCGCTAAAATAAGCTCCCTTGGTTTCATCCTGCCAAAAACTATTTGGGAGAGTAATTCAACATCCATCAAATGTGCAAATGTCAAAATTAGGTGGAAAAGAAATGTATTTGCTATTTTTAAGGAGAAGTCACATCCCATTAATTGGAGAAGAGTGTTTGCAACATTCAGAAACTCGACAATAGGGTTTGTGGCGTGGGGAGCCAGGGTCACAATGAGGAGAGAGGTCAGAGCAAACGTGGTCCACAGACATTCAGCTGGGCAAGGGGAAGTTTTCCTTTATCTAAAAGTGGTCCACATCTGGAAGACAGAGAGAGCTGGGAGCACCGAGAGACTCAACACAATCAAGGGTCCTTTCCTGTCTTATGATGCTCAGACTATGGTCTACCTGTCACTCACTCCCATCCCCTCTTGTCTACTCAAGGACATCGTTATCTTTTTTCTTCCCCACATCATCAGTTTTTCCTTTCTACTGGACCATGCCCATCAGTATCAAGGCAGTTATTTCTTCTATGTGTCTTCAATCCTTTCGTAATCTTCCCTTTCCCCCAGTGGCTCCTCTGCCATTTCACTTCTCCCTAACAAAAGTCCTTTTAAAAGTTTTCTCTATTGCTGTCTCTGATCTCTTTCTTCATGTTCCCAGTTTATCCCTCTCCAGTGAGGTTTTCCGGAGAAGGCAATGGCACCCCATTCCAGTACTCTTGCCTGGAAAATCCCATGGTCGGAGGAGCCTGGTAGGCTGCAGTCCATGGGGTCGCTAAGAGTCAGACACGACTGAGTGACTTCGCTTTCACTTTTCACTTCCATGCATTGGAGAAGGAAATGGCAACCCACTCCAGTGTTCTTGCCTGGAGAATTCCAGGGACGGGGGAGCCTGGTGGGCTGCTGTCTAAGGGGACACACAGACTCAGACACGACTGAAGCGACTTAGCAGCAGCAGCAGTGAGGTTTTTGCTCTCTTTCTCCATCAAAATCTGCCATTATCAAGGTACCATTGACCATCACGTTGCTAAAACCAATGGTCAATTCTCAGTCCTCAACTTACTTGATCCATCAGCAGCATTTAGCACAGCTGCTCATGCCCTCTTTAAAAACACTTCCTTCCCCTTCAGGGCTTCTAGGAAAAACGTGCCTCCTGGATTTCCTCCTAGCTCACTGGTCCCTCTTTCTTTGTCTCTATGCTGATTCCTCTTCATCTGTTTGGCTTCTTGACATTGAAGTGATATATACTCAGTCCTTTGAACTCTTTTCTCTCTACTTTCTTAATGAGTTCATCCAGCTTTGTGCTTTAAACACTCTACATGCTAATGACTTCCAAAGCTAAATTTTCAGTCTAGAATTCTCCCTGACCTCTAGATTCATCTCCACTTGGGTGTCTAAGATGCATCTCAAACTTAGCATGAACTCCAAATAAATTCCTGGTTTTACCCTGAAAATCTCTCTCTGAAGTTTCCCCCATTTCAGTGATAAGAGTCACTTAGGCTTAAGGTTTAGGACTCATCCTCAATTTCCTCTTTTACTCACACTTCAATCCCAAGTCATGAGCAAATCCTCTTGGTTTTACCTTCAAGATCAACCCAAATCTGACAATGTCTACACCATCTTCATTGTTGCCATCATGGTCTAACTCTCACCATCATCTCTGCTAGATTTTTGCAATAACCTCCTAATTGGTCTCCCTGCTTCTCCCTACTTAAAAACTACACTGACACCACATTCCCATGCATTCCCTATCCTTCCTCAGTTATTTTTTCCCTGACTACTTACATTATATGTATATAATACAGTTCAATGCATCCCTTATTTGAAGTGTACATTTTGATGAGTCTGACAGATTTATACACCTGTAACTACTACCACAATCAAGATATAGAGCATTTCCATCATGTTAAAAGATTTATTTTTGCCCCCGCCTTTTTTTTTTTTTTTTGCAGTAAATTTATCTCTCCAATCCTGGCTCCAGGCAACCGCTGATGTGCTTTTTAATGACGGGGATGGAAGTGAGAGAAAGAACATGTTTTATCCTAATAGAAAATATCCAATAGAGAAGAAAAATGCATCATGCAGATCATTATAGATTGTATTTGCTTTTTCTAGAGTTTTACATAAATGGAATTGTTGCTGTATGTACTCTCTTGTGTCTGGTGTCTTTTTTAAAATTAATGTTTATTGAAGTATACTTGCTTTAGTCCCTGATGCTGGGAAAGATTGAGGGCAGAAGGAGAGGAGGGCATCAGCGGATGAGATGGCTGGATGGCATCACTGCTGCAATGGACATGAACTTGGGCAAACTTTGAGAGATGGTGAGGGACAGCGAGGCCTGGTGTGCTGCAGTCCACGGGGTCGCAAAGAGTTGGACAGGACTGGGCGACTAAACAATAGTTGTTTGACAATGTAGTATTAGTTTCTGCTGCATAGCAAAGTGAACCAGCTATGCCTAGACACATATCCTCTGTTTTGGATTTTCCTTCCCACTTAGGTCACCCTGAGCAATGAGTAGACCTCCCCGTGATACGCAGTAAATTTTCATTAGTTATCTACTTTATACATGTAGTATATATATGTCAATCCTAATCTCACAGTTCATCCTACTCCCCTCTTCCCCCCTTAATATCCATACATTTGTTCTACATCTGTGTCTGTACTTCTGCTTTACAAATAAGGTCATCTGTACCATTCTTCTAGATTCCACATATAAGCGATTTTATATTAATACAATATTTGTTTTTCCCTTTGACTCACTTCACTCTGTATGACAGTCTCTAGGTCCATCCACATCTCTGCAAATGGCACAATTTTGTTCCTTTTTGTGGCTGAGTAATATTCCATTGTTTCTACGTACCATATTGTCTTTATCCATTCCTTTGTTGATGGAGATTGCTTCCATGTCCTGGCTATTGTAAATAGTGCTGCAGTGAACATTGGGGTGCATGTGTCTTTTTGAATTATGGTTTTCTCTGGGTATATGCCCAGGAATGAGATTGCTGGGTCATATGGTAATTCTATTTTTAGCTTTTCAAGGAACATCCCTGCTGTTCTTCATAGCGGCTGTATCAATTTACATTCCCACCAACTGTGTAAGAGGGTTCCCTTTTCTCCACCAGCATTTATTGTTCGTAGATTTTCTAATGATGATCATTCTGACTGGTGTAGTTTTGATTTGCATTTCTCTAATAATTAGGGATGTTGAGCATCTTTTCATGTGTTTGCTGGCCATCTGTATGTCTGCTTTGGAGAAGTGTCTATTTAGGTCTTCTGCCCATTTTTTGATCGGGTTGTTTGTTTTTGATCTTAAGCTGCATGAGCTGTTCGCATATTTTGGAGATTAACGCCTTGTCAGTTGCTTCATTTGTATGTATTTTCTCCCTTTCTGAGGGTTTTATTTTCCTCCTGTTTATGGTTTCCTTTGCTGTGCAAAAGCTTTTTAAGTTTAATTAGGTCCCAGTGTCTGTTGTCTTTTATACAGCACTTTATTTATTTATTTATTTTTTTGAGATTCATTCATGTTGTTGGATGTATCAGTGGTTCATTCCCTTTTATTTGGGTATAGTATTTGATTTTAAGGAATATACCACAACTTATTTCTTGATCTGCTAGTTGATGAGCATTTGGATTATTTTCAAGTTGAAACTCTTATGAGTAAAGTTGAATGAATGCTAATAAAACATTTGTGTGTAAAACTTTGCATGGATATGCTTTCAGTTTTCTTGGGTAAATACTTAGAGTTTCTAGGTCATATCATAAGTATATATTTAACTTTATAAGAAACTGTCAAACTGTTTTCCAAAGTTATTGTACCATTTTACCTTCCCACCAGCAGTGTATGAGTTCTTGTTGCTCTACATTCTTGGTGACACTTGATATTTTCAGTCATTTTACACTCAGCTATTCTGGTGGGTGTGTACCGGTATCTCCTTGTGGTTTTAATTTGCATTTCTCTCTGACTGATAATATTGTGTCTTTTCATTTGCTGACCAGCCATCCAAACATCTTCTGGTAAAGTATCAGTTCAAATCACTTGCTGGTGTTTTTAACTGGGTTACTGTTTCTCGATTGAGTTGTAAGCTCTTCTCTATAGGCTCTGGACCCAAGTCCTTTGTCAACTATTTGCACTACATTTATTTCGTCCTAGGATATAGAATGCTTTTCTTTTTCTTAATGGTATCTTTTGAAAAGAAGATAAAATATTTTAAATTTTTTGATGAAGTCCAACTTATGTTTTTTCTTTTATTATTTGAGTTGTTTGTGTCCTAAGAAATCCTTGCTTGCATCAAAGTTACAGAGAATTTCTCTTGTAAAGTATGTTTTGCTTATTTTATTTTATCTCCCACAAGATAAAAAAATGCTACCAAATGGTCCAAAGTGATAGAGAATTATTTGAATGTTTGACATAACGGTGTCTATATTTTCCAATTTATAGCATTACCAGACTTTGCTATCTTACTTTGCTGATGAGTTTCTATAGGCAGGCACTACAGTATGGTGGTTAAGAGTAAAGACATGCAAATTAGACAGGCCTGGCACGGAAATCAGCTGTCCATGCATAGTGGCCTTGATTGGGTAAGTCACTTAACTTCTCAGAGCCTCTTTCCTCATAGGCAAAATGGAAAGAATGATGATTTAATGATATGATACACATAATCCCGGGCACATAGATAGGGCTGCATGAATTTTAGATGCCATCCTCGTCATCATTATTATTATTAAAGTAAATTTGAAGCCTCCAGGGTGCACTTAGCCATCAGGCTACAGTAAGTCGTATTTATAAAATAGAAGTTTAAAGTATTGCTATGATTTTTATTAAATTATTATCCAAGAGTTTCCCAAATAGTAATAAGCCACACATTTCACAGTAGGCAGTATGTTTTCCTAACAAAAATTTGGGGGTGTTTGTAATCTGTTAGAGCCATATGTCAACAGATTCCTCCCAAACTAAGAATAGTATAACCTCAAATTATTTTTTACCACAAAAGGACCATCTAAAAATGTCTTGGCTGGTACTGCTTCTGTTTCATAAAGTCAGGTTTGGAAAAGTTCTTGCAAATTTAATGTATTTGTAGAAATTGCTTATTTGTCCTCTTTTCATCCTTGACTGTTACAACCTTTCATCAGTCACATGCTAGATCTTAGGACAGAATGTTACTTATTTGCTATATTTCTTTCTCATTCACCTTCTCTGATAACACGTTAACAGAAATGATTCGGAGAGCTTGTGGGCAAGTTAGCAACATAGTTAGGTCCCCCTCATTATTTGTACATCATTTATAATTAAATTGACTTGTCACATTTAGAATCTCGAACTGAATATTTAATAAGCAATCTGTGCTCAAACATTAGTTGCATTTAATAAACAAATATTTTAAACCAGCCATTCAAAAGGATAACTTTTGGGTTTCTTCTGATAACTGCTAAACCATATCCACAGAAGTCTCTTATTTGTTCTACTGTGACTTTCCCAGAGGACATAAACACAGTAAAAACTGATTTTGATGTAAATAGGCTGTGATGACCCAGGGGCTTTTGCCATTCGGATTGCTTTAAACCTGCATTGCTTGGGCAGCAGTGCTTACTCTCCAGTGAAACATCCTGAAAGCACAAAATGACTCACACTCTCACTGACCCATCGCTTCAATTCAGAGCACTAGAGCTACACACAGCTTGGTTTTGACTGTTGTCGTCTAGTTAAGTAGGATTTAGCTAAATATTTGTTTGCTTCCTTCAGTTCAGTTCAGTTCAATTGCTCAGTCGTGTCCGACTCTTTGAGACCCCATGGGCTGCAGCACGCCAAGCTTCCCTGTCCATCACCCACTCCTGAAGCTTGCTCAAACTCAAGTCCATCGATCGAGTCGGTGACGCCATCCAACCATCTCATCCTCCATCGTCCCCTTCTCCTCCTGCCCTCTTGCTTCCTTACTCTTGAATTATATTCTATTTCCCCTATGTTTGCTCAGGGTATAATATTCCTTTTGGGGGATTAGGAAAACTGGTTCTTGTCAGAGCAGAATTATTCTGCTTTCTGATCAGCTTTCATGTCACATAGAAGTCTCTGGGTGTCAATGTGTGCTTTTTTCTATTTCTCCACTTCTTTTAGGTGTTGCAGGAGGCTGCCCCTGTCCGGGACCCACCAAGACACAGCTGTGTCAAGTGAAACCCAGGGAATTATGACCAGCAGGACAAAAGGAGCAGGTTTCTTCTGGCCAAATAGATGCTATGTTTCTTAAGCACGAGAGGAGTGACATTGGGACCCCACCAAAGCCTGTTGCCTTTGGTGAATTACAGCTTGATTCCCTGGGCTTTATTCTACACATAAACAAGTCTCATTACTTGTTCTGTCAGTGCCCCTAAGAGAGCAATCACTGTGGATGATCCACTTTCTATGTCTTTCTAATGTGAATGGGTTCCTGATCATTTTTTGTCAACTGATGTGATGGAGAGGCATTATAGGAGGGAGGCAAAACTAAACAGAACACAAGATCACTGGTTGCGTGAGGAGGGATGTAGGGCCACTGAAGGATAGGGGAGAAAAAGAATGCCAAATTCCAAATCTTCATACTTTCCAATTGGTCTGAATAATGGAAGAGGCCTTTCCAGTGACCAGGCAGACAGCCTAAAGCAGTGGTTCTCCACTGTTCTCAACATTAACGTCACCCAGAAGGCTCTAAAACTACCTACATCTGGGATCCACCCCTCACCCTCCAGCGAGGCTGATTTAATTGACCTGGAATGGGGCCCAGAGATCAGTGTGTCATTCCCTCTCTGAGTGCCTTCCAAATGCAGCTGGGGTCAAGAACCTCAGTTTAAAGGAAGCTTCAGGAGTCCCCAAGAGTGGGGATCCCCACTTTGGTATCTTCTCTTAAGGAGCCTGGGGAAGTCCTAAGAACTGTTCAGCAATGGAAGAAATCCCCACTTCTATTTTGTGGGAAGAGGAGGAGGAGATGGCCTGTCATCACCCCTGGAAACTCCCTGGGGCCTTATGACTCTTCCTGATCTCTCCATACAGATAGTCGCCACAGACTGCCTTCCAAGTGAAGCCCAGCCTGCTGCTCATGTCTATCTTTTTACATTCTTTCAGAACCAAATTCCTTTGGAGAGATTTACAGTGAATCTTTTCGCAAGTTAGATTTCAGGCAGGTTGGTATTGGTTATAACCAGTTTGGCTTGGTGTGGATGGAGACCTATTTCTCCAGCAGTAGGAAAGCCTGTGGGGTTTGATGACCTGTTTCTTAAACACAAGCACAATGCAGTTTACAACCACAACAGGTGTGGAGAAAATGTGTCTTAATAGAATCCAGCTTAAAATCAGGTGACTGATTCTGTGCTTCTAGATTAGAACAAATAACCACAACAAAAAGCTGCATTAATTTTCTCATCTGAAAAATGGGATGGCCAAGACCTGCCTTTCCTTTCAAAGATCTGTTTAGGAAGATTAAATTAGAAAATGTAGGTGAGTTTAGTTAAAAACTATATGTTACTCTTCAGAGGTGAAATACTGGATAGTCCAGTTGCAGTCTGGTTTTCGATTTAGAATTCATTGCATTGAAAGAAACCTACCTTCTTTAGCCAGTTTCCAAACTTCAGGAGGGCATGGAAGATGAAAATGCCTATATTAGCTCACACATGTGAATCAAGATTTGTTAAAAATAACTTGCATTGGTAAAGGTTTTAAGTTTTGTGTTTTTTTTAACTTTTCAGAGATTTAAGCCATTTTATCTTTTAACCACTTGATAGAAAATAAACTCCAAACCTAAGAAATTTTCAGCATATAGACACTCCCGATTTTTTCTAGACTCAAGTTATTCACATCCTCTTTACTGAATCCCAGACTTAAAAAAAAATTCATTCTTAAGTACTTCAATATTAAAACACTTTTGGGATAAATGGTAGCGGTTTTAATAGTGATAAATGTGGAAACAGAGTCACCCTGGCATCTAGCTGAAAGTCACATGACTTATTTTTATCACTAGGACTTGAAACTTTTAAGTTCTTCAATTTTATTAGAAAGAAGTAATCCCCCCACCTTTTTTTAAAGCTCATTAAAAAAATGTATCACATCTCATAAGTAAATGTATTTTGTTAAAAACAATATCAAATAGGTGCTATTTGAGATTGGTTCTCATCAGTCAGTGGATAAATAAGTTGTAGAAAAGAGCCATAAAGTCAGAGAACTAGATGGGACTTGATTATCTTGTCCAGCTCCCTCATTTAAAAATATTTATTTATTTATTTGGCTGCCTGGGGTCTTGGTTTTGACATGCAGGATCTTCTGCTGTGGTTCATGGACTCTCTAGTTGTGGCCTGTGTTGTGGCTTGGGAGGACCTTGGAGCAGATGACCTTCAGTAACTGTGGCATGTGGGCTTAGTTGCTCTGTGGTATGTGGGGTCTTAGTTCCCCAAACAGGGATTAATTGAACCTGGGTCCTCTGCATTGCAAGGCTGATTTTTAACCACTGGACCACCAGGGAAGTCCCCTCCCTTATTTTAAAGATGAAGAAAATAAGGCCTAGAGATGACTATATATTTGTAATATATATATTTCTATAACATATTTATATATAGTTATAATATATATACTTATAATGTATACTTATAATATATTATATATATTTATAATATACTTCTACATATAAATATATATGATTTTATGTATAATTTTTAAATTTTTAAAGCTTGTTTTCACTGTCTAGAACTTTATAAAGAGAATTAGTTGACATTTTACAAAGATGAGGCAAAAAATTTCAATGGGTAAAACAATTAAGAATTCCCTTGAAAACAGATGAGAATTTAAATGAGTTCTACACAGATTTTAGTTTATACTTTCTCAGTGTTGTGTCTCAGCAACACTAATATTGGTGATTTTAAAGGTAAGATAGTGATGACAATGGCTAAGTGTCCAGACAGGTTAGATTCATCTTGGAGTCAGTAAAGTAGAACAAAGATCTTCATGGAGCAATGATCCCAGACTGAACAAACATGACAAAATATGATTATATACAGAGCACATCAGAGCTAAAACACTGTAGAAAGGAAAAGTTCATATTTGGGGAAAAAACAAAGCCAACAGCATTTAATTCAATAGTTTCCTCTGGAACCCCAGGGAAAGGATGTACGTGTGCATTTGTATCCAGCCACAGACAGTGGCAGGCAGATTAGCTTAAGGTACAGCTGTAGAACTATCGGCTCGGGTCACATAGGCTAGTGTCATTCATGGATGTAATATTCAGCAAGAGTTATGGTACCAGAGCAAGCAGGTGGGACAGGGTTCCAAGAAGAGCTTCCTGGGAGTTGGCACTCTGCCAGCATTTTCCTGAACAATGGCTTTTTTAGATGCACTATCGGTGTAGCTACCATGTTGGTTCTACCTGGGCCTTGAAAGATTTTGACTGCTTACATTGGTGACTCTTGACCATAGGGTGTTAAAAACAGAAAACAAAAACACTGATGCTTGGGCCAACCTCCCAGAGACCGTTGACTGAATTGAAATGATTGAAGTCTGGACACAAGTATGTTTTTACATGCTCCTCAAGGGGCTTCCCTGGTGGCTCAGAGGGTAAAGAATCTGCCTGCAATGCAGGAGACCTGGATTTGGTTGGGAAGATATCCTGGAGGAGGGCATGGGAACCCACTCCAGTATTCTTGCCTGGAGAATCCCCATAGACAGAGGAGCCTGGTGGGCTACAATCCATGGAGTCGCAAAGAGTAGGACACAACTGAGCGACTAAGCACCGCATAGCACAAAGGATTTTGAGCTGTGCCTGGATGAATTACTGGCTTAGGTAACGAGGAGCCCTTACTGACTGGAGCTCTTTTGGGGAATGAAGGGTTGCTTTCTTATACCCAGAAGTCCTCCACATCACTGCCTAATGGGGGTGTCACATTCTTGGGAGGGTGTAGGGCCAGTTAGGATGGGGGCTAATAATGTGCTATCCATGTTCTCTCATTAAATTTATTTTTTTAGTTATGTCCGACTCTTTTTGACCCTATGGACTGTAGCTCACCAGGCTTTTCTGTCCATGGAATTCTCCATGCAAGAATACTGGAGTGGGTCACCAGTCCCTTCTCCAGGGGATCTCCCTGATTCAGGGATTGAACCCAGGTCTCCTGCATTGCAGGCAGATTCTTTACCGCTGATCCACCGAGGAAGCCCAACTGGGTGGCAAAGTTCAACTGTGAAGATCCCTAAATGCCATCAGAGTTTTCATCGTTAGAGACCAGGACACCCTCTGAAATCAGACAAGATAAATATTTTTAGGTCTGACCTGAACAGAAGACTTCTCAGGATAAATTTCTATTCTGTGTCTGGGCTGGATGTAGCCATCAGGAATTGGTTGTCAGATCAGGTCAGAGAGTCTGTGCTGCTTGTGAAAAAATGAGTATTATTTGCCAGCAAGTCACTGACCTGTCTCCTCAGGACACACAACCTTATTCTTTGGCTCTTTGTGGCTGAACTTTTATAGAAAACACTATTTCCACTTTAAAATGAGAACTGAGAATGCAGATGGATTCTCTGAATTTGAATGAATGAAGCAATGTCCACACCCTTTTCGCCCTTGAGCAGGAAATGACTTTCTTTTTTATTTCCTATGATGGAGGTGTGTTTCTTATCAGGACAACAACATCGACTTTGGTACTGTCAGCAACTCATATTAGCCAATTATGTTTCCCTTTAATACATGGGTTTGAATTTTTTTTCCTATCACTTAGTTTTGCATTTAAAAAGTACTACATGGTTCATCAAGAAAGCTTAATATTGGGAAAAAGAAAATGAGAAAGAAAAAGAAAGGGGTAATATTACTATTTACACATTTACCATTTTGGCTTATGTCTTTTTAGATTTTGGTTTTGTTTTTTAATTTCAGGAAAACACAACTGAGTAGTTAAAAGAGTCTAAGAGGAGATCACGTCAAAAGCTCAGTTATAAGAAGTAAGAAGCCCAGTAATCAAACTTGAACACCACAAGAAACAGACATCGAATCACTAAGTGTTGGTCTGGAGACTAAGAAGGGTTTGATTTCCCAGTATAGGGTAGGTTCTGGAAACTACAGTCAGGTGGGGATTTAAATGACCACATCTTTGGGGAAGTGGAGGGCTACAGAGGTCAGGAAATAAGCTGAGTCAAGCAAATATCTTTTTTTAATTACATCATGGGCAATTTTTCCTTTGAAATATCCTTTAAAACCATCCCTCCTGTCTACGCACCTAAAGCAAACGCAGCCTGGTCGCCTTCTTTGACTGAGAATCTTCCTTCCCCCAGATGACATTACATACTGCTGCCAGATGCATCTCCTTAAACTGCTATTTTAACATTATCTTTTTCCTCCTTGGAGATAAAAAAATGTCTCCGATTGTCAAGCTGGGTCAGTTCCAGACTTCTCCTCCTGGCTTTCACAGTTCTCTGTAACTTAGCTCTAATCCATTTATTCAGCTGTTTTTCATGTCATCTCTCCTTCTCTCGCACTCGAATCAGGTTGATGGGTTAATTGCTCTAAAAGGGCATCATAGTCCTTACCTTTATCCTTACTCTCATCCCCATTTGAGCTTCCCGGGTAGCTCAGCTGGTAAAGAAACTGCCTGCAATGCAGGAAACTCCAGTTCAATTTCTGGATTGGGAAGTTCCCCTGGAGAAGGGATAGGCTCAGTTCAGTTCAGTTCAGTCGCTCAGTCGTGTCTGACTCTTTGCGATCCCATGGACTGCAGCACACCAGGCCTCCCTGCCCACCGCCAAGTCCCAGAGTTTACTCAAACTCATATCCACTTAGTGGGTGATGCCATCCAACCGTCTCATCATCTGTCGTCCCCTTCTCCTCCTGCCCTCAATCTTTCCCAGCATCAGGGTCTTTTCAAATGAGTCAGTTCTTCACATCAGGTGGCCAAAGTTTTGGAGTTTCAGCTTCAGCATCAGTCCTTCCAATGAATATTCAGGACTGATTTCCTTTAGGATGAACAGGTTGGATCTCCTTGCAGTTCAAGGGACTCTCAAGAGTCTTCTCCAACACCACAGTTCAAAAGCATCAATTCTTTGGCGCTCAGCCTTCTTTATAGTCCAACTCTCACATCCATACATGACCACTGGAAAAACCATAGCCTTGACTAGACAGACCTTTGTTGGCAAGGTAATGTCTCTGCTTTTTAATATGCTATCTAGGTTGGTCATAACTTTCCTTCCAAGGAGTAAGTGTCTTTTAATCATGGCTGCAATCACCATCTGCAGTGATTTTGGAGTCCAAAAAAATAAAATCTGACACTGTTTCCACTGTTTCCTCATCTATTTTCCATGAAGTGATGGGACCAGATGCCATGATCTTAGTTTTCCGAATGTTGAGCTTTAAGCCAACTTTTTTACTCTCCTCTTCCACTTTCATCAAGAGGCTTTTTAGTTCCTCTTCACTTTCTGTCATAAGGGTGGTGTCATCTGCGTATCTGAGGTTATTGATATTTCTCCTGGCAATTTTGATTCCAGCTTGTGCTTCTTCCAGCCCAGAGTTTCTCATGATGTACTCTGCATATAAGTTGAATAAGCAGGGTGACAATATACAGCCTTGACGTACTCCTTTTCCTATTTGGAACCAGTCTGTTGTTCCATGTCCAGTTCTAACTGTTGCTTCCTGATCTGCATATAGGTTTCTCAAGAGGCAGGTCACTACTTACCTACTAATTTGTATTAGTCACCGTTTTATTTTTGTTATATGTTTCTTTTAAATTTAATCTCAAGTTCACTGAAAATAATATCTATAGCTGGGTCATTTCTCATCTAGTATATAGGATCAAATTTGTGTCTGTGCTCAGTCATGTCCAACTTTTTACCACCCTATGGACTATAGCCCACCAGGTTCCTCTGTCCATGCGATTCTTCAGTCAATAGTGGAGTCGGTTGCCATGCCCTCCTCCAGGGGATCTTCCCAACCCAGGGATCAAACTCACATGTCCTACATCTCCTGTATTAGCAGGTGGATTCTTTACCACTGAGCCAATATGTAAATAATTACTCAGTTCATTAGACAGAATAGAGATTGTACATAATTTAATATTCAAATTCTATTATAGAATCTAACAATAGAATTAAATTCTATTATAGAATCTAACAATAGAATTAAATTCTATTATAGAATCTAACAATAGAATTAAATTCTATTGTAAATTCTATTTTCCTAGGATTTTAAATGAAATTATCCTTTCTTTTCTTCACTCACTGAAATAGTTTTTTCTGTTTATGCAACATAATTCATCATCTGTAACATAACACAAATATTATACAACAAAATTCATCAATAATAAGGCTTAGAAAAGATTGTAACTTGCAGGTATAACAATCAAACTCAGATATTTTTACCTCTTTTTTTCATATTCATCAGTGGCATTAAAACAGATTCACTCAAAGTAATCTAGGGTAAATATGAATTTATCACCCTCATGATAAGGAAGATAGATAGTGCTCAAGGATAGATAAGAAGTTACATTCTTTAAGTTCATTTAACTACCACCTTATCTATGTTCGCCTTCCACAGTTATACCAGAAATTTATATTTAAAAAAAATAGAATCTTGGAGGACTCATATTTAAAGAACATGTAAAATGGTAATGATTGTAAAATCAAATAAAAAATAAAATCACAAGCCCAGCCATAAGAAAGTACCAACACAGATAAGAATTGTCATCTGGGTAACATTTCCTCTTAGAAGACAGAACCATGAATACAGAGGGCTGACTGTAAGCTATACTTGGATTTTTTACTGTGTGTAGGGGGCACTTGGCATGCTGAAATCCAGCTTGTTCAAAGTTCAATTGTATATATTTTCAGTGATTTCTAATATAGATGGGCTCAAAGTATATATTAAGTTATATAGCATTTATTGTGGACGATTTCCCATGAAATATGTACAAATATATAACATCCTTTTCTATAGGCTCCTAATCTTCCATTGGATTTGACCAATCTCTATTAATAGACATTAGTTTGATTCACAATATTCTGTTGTCTTTAACCTTTTTAACCATTTAGTTTGCTTGCTTACTTTGTCTTGGTGCTGGTATAAACACTGCGCAAAGAAACATATATACTCTTGTACCTACATCTGCTTGTCCTTGACAGATTAGGAAACATGATTTAAAATGTTTTCTTCTGCTTCTGTATTCATGGAAAACAGTCACAGAAATAAGCAAAATCTCAAAGAAAAACCACCCATAAGCTCAACATTTAGAGAAAACCACTTCTAAGGATCTCTGTCCTTCCAAATTCTCTGTTTATCTATATGGTTTATTTCTTTTTGTTATTGAAATATAGCTGATTTACAATATTATATTAGTTTCAGATTACAACATAGTGATTGAGTATTTTTAAGGATTATACCCTTAAGTAATTATAAAATAATTATCCCTATGGTTTAAAAGGATAACTATATTCATATGTTTCTCAGCAAAATCAAAATTCAAAAATTTCTTTGTCCCCATTGCATCTAATGATGTGATTATGAGCTCTCATGAGAAAAAAAAAAGTTTGCTTTGGAATATATATCTGGAACAAAGGTCTTAGAAGATGTATCTGCAATAGTGAATCTTACCTTGTCTGTTCCTTTAAAACTCTTGAAGACCAGCTATTTTTCAGTAATGAAAACATCTACAGTTCTGGAGACTGAGCCATGCCGGGTGCTGGTGAAGACAAGGTTGGGTAGAAGAGTAGGGGCAGCTGAAAAGTGTCTGAGCAGCCAAAAGGTGCATTCTTTTAAACATCTTTTGGTTTTTTGAAATTTATTATTTATTTTTTGGCTGCACTGGGTCTTCATTACTGTTTTTGGTCTTTCTCTGGTTGCGGCAAGCATGGGCTACTCTTCATTACCGTGTGAAGGCTTCTCAATGTGGTGGCTTCTCTTTGTTGAGGAGCATGGGGTGTAGGCTCATGGGCTTCAGTAGTTGTGGCTTGTGGGCCCTAGAGCACAGGCTCAGTAGTTGTGACCCAAGGGCTTAGTTGCTCAGGGGCATGTGGAATCTTCTCAAAGCAGGGATTGAACCCATGTCCCCTGCATTTGCAGGCAAACTCTTATCCACTGAACCACCAGGGAAGTCCAACACTGTGATTTCTAACCCTAAGTTTCAGCTTTCTCCTTCCCTTGGAAAGATGGTTTGGGGTGAACTCAAACTTCCATTTAAAATATACATAACAACTTGAAATAATAAGTTGTAATTTGGGATAGGTTACTTGATCTTATTTTCTGTATATGAACTTTCTAGTTTATTAACAAGTTTCAACCTCTGTAAAGTGAGGAATGTGGACCAAGTGATTTATACAGTTCTTCCTAGCCTACCTGCGAGCTACTGAATTCCAGGATTCTAAGTCTAATCCTTTCCTATTTGAAGGATACCATCACACATTGCTTGGCACCAAAAAGGCTCTTGATAAATGTCTGTTGACTTCAATTAAACAGGGACAGAAAAGATCAAAGCTAACTAGATTAATGACTCTATAAAAAATAAATTGAGACTCTTTATAAATGACTGAAAAAAGCAAATTCCACTATGGCCGGATGTCTGGTAATTATTTTGCTCTTAATTAGTCTTAAGTTGATAACGGCCAAAACGTTGACTGGTAATAGAATTAGAGCGTCACATATAATGTAACCAGCTTGAGTAAATAAATACTAAAGTTTGAATTCATTCTGACTGCATACTAATTTAAAGTATGGCAAATCAGAGAAGAATCCATTACAGATATTCAAGAAACATGGAAGTCAGTCATTATTGGATAAAAAAGAATGAACCCTCTGTTTATACTTCATTTTACCTCCTTTATCTTGGAATCCTCCTCCATCTCACATACTCACTTCTTGTTCTGCATGTTGCCCTTTCATGACTTCTTGTCTTCAAGACTGTGCACTTAACCAAGTTTCCCTCTCTAAATACACTGGAGGTGGGTCTGGGATAACCTAGACACACCGGGGAACTTGTCCCAGGTCACCCCCTCTTCAAGCAGAATGGAAGAGACCTGAAAGTACTGGTGCTGAAATTGAGGGTGAACTCATGGGGGCTGAGCCACATGGACACCTAGGTTGATTAAAATGTGAATACCCTTAAAGATACTGGCTCTGCTGTAAAGAAACTGCCTGCTAAGCAGGAGACATGGGTTTGATCCCTGGGCCAAGAAGATCACCTGGAGAAGGAAATGGCAATTTACCCACTCCAGTATTCTTACCTGGAGACGCCTGTGGACAGAGGAGCTTTGCAAGCTACAGTCTATGGCATCACAAAGAGTTGGGCATGACTTGGCAACTGAAAAACAACAATAACCCTTAATGATACAATATCATACTCTTAAATTGTATCTTTACAGAGGAAAAATTAGGTAGTTAGGGGATCTGAAAAATTGAAGTTTCCAGTTTAACTCAAAGTCAAGTTTTTTTAAAAATTGAAATTGAAGGATTAACTCAATGCTTCACTTTCCACCACATGTCTGGTTTCAGCCAACCTAACTCGGTATCTTAAACATGCATGGAACATACATGACCTTAAGAACATCAATGCCAATGACTGTTATCAAGATAACACTGAATTTAAGAAACATTCAATTTACCAAGCACATTATCAGGTATGAGGTAGCCTCTAGGTGCATTTAATCTTTGAAAAAGATTTATGGTTATCTGCAGGTGGTATTCTCACACGTGAATACATGAGATTTGCCTCTTTAGAACATGCATGTCTTGTCCATATTGTCTTGCCACAGCAAACTAGTATAGTTATCACAACAATGCCTAGGAAATTTCCTCATGACAAAAAATCAACTGAATTCTATTTGTCCCCATGGAGTATTCTGTCTGCCTATGCTCAGTTCAGTTCAGTTCAGTCGCTCAGTCGTGTCCGACTCTTTGCTAGACCACTTGAAAAACAGAACTGCAATGATTCTCAAGTAGACCTCATCGACCAATGTGATGACGTCAGTTCAATTAGTAAAATACGCACCCACATTATGTAGTATGACGTTGGTCACTAAGGAAATTCTGGAAGTCACATTTACTCCAATTCATGGAGCATTCCATTTATTTGCCTCCCTTTATAATCCTTTAGTATTTCTATAGTGTGCCAAATGCGTCATCTGAATCCATGTGCTGAGTGTATGGAGAATTTCAGGTGCCTTCACATTGTTGACTGTCTGCCTGTGGGGAGATTTTGGAATGCAAAATTGTGTCCACACCCTAAAAGGTCCTTTGCAGCCAAGGTCACACTGGTCTGTCCCCTACCAGATCATCAGCAATGCGAGTTCAAGGATTATAGTCTCAGCCTCCTTTCCTGGTACTTAGATCCTCTCAATGGATGTTAGTTGCAAGAACAATTATATCCACAAACAGGAGTAATTAGCAAAATTGTTAAAGTTCATTGATTCTTTTCCTTTCATGTTTGAATTACTATGTTCCGCTGCTAATAAGGGCATTTGTGCTTGAAATGAAGGCTATTTTTGCCTAAAGATAAGTGAATAAAAGTTATCCTTCCTTAGGGCGACTGCTTAGCACAGTTTTCTTGGGTTCAGTAAATTATTATTGACTTAAATGGTCTTAGCCACCCCATATATTACAAAGATCCATTCAGATAATAATAATTTTACCCTGCTGAGTACTTTCAAATTGAAATTATACAGGAAAATAATTTTTTGAGTAATATAAATGATACTTAAAGTGCCTAAAAAATGCTTGGCATCTTGTAAATACTCAATACATATTAATTCTTTCCCTCACACATATGAAAAAAACAATAAAAATTCTAACTTTAAAGCTTGGCAGAAATATATAAGATTAATTTAATTAGAGGGCATATGACAAAAAGAATTATGTCAGAATTATCTTTTGACCTAGCAAAGAGGTTTAACTATCTCATCAGAATTTTTATGTGTTACGCTGCCCTTCTCATATTTCTTGACATCATAGTGGAAATGCATCTAAATTAAGGTTGCCAGATAAAATAGACAACATCTAGTTAAATTTGAGTCAGATAAACAATAAGTACTTTTTTAGCATAAATATGCCCCACATAATATTTGGGACATCCTTATGCTAGAAAATTATTAGTTGTTTATTTGATATTCCAGTTTAACTGGGCACCTTGTTAAATTAAAAAAAATTTTATTTTTAGCTTATAAACAGTATAAGTTTATTTCTCATAGGTATGGAGGCTGAGAAGTCTAAGATCAAAGGCACTGACAGATTTGATGTCTATTGAAGACCCACCTCCTAGTTCATAGGTATCTTTCTTCTTGGCACAACCGCACATGGCAAGAGAAGTGGCCCTGTATTTTTATTTACTAAATCTGGCGACCCAAATCTAACAGCCACAAGTACCAGCAATTTAAAAAACAGTGATACTTTGTTGAGCTCATTTTTTTTTTCTTACAGAATGTTTGATTGGCAGTTGACCAATTTCTTTAAAGGTTTTAAGTTAATTTTGTCCTCATCCTAAACCTATGGTTAGTTTGCATAAAGGCACTGTGATTTCACCTTTCTTTTTTAATTGCTCTAGAATCAAAATGTCTATTTTGACTCCATGGTCACCAGAATGTAGCTTACAAAAAGGGAACAGTTGTTAGTCCTGGCTAAAAGCCAGACATTTGGTGTAGAATTATCAGTTGCTTATTCTACTAGAAGTTTCAGTAGAAGCTTGTAAAGCAGGTTTTCCTTATTGGTTTGGATTGAGTAGCCAGGAGACCATTTACACTGCTGTTTATTTTCATTGCATAGTGAAGAGCCCCGAGCATTCACACTGGAGAAGACTGGGCAGAGCTCGATAAGTAGTGTGGCCACGGGCTAATCACCTAGATAGAGAGCTCGCCAGGGATGCTGGGCACAGAGCAGGGAAGCCCAGAGCCAAGTTTGGTTGGAGGTCTTGGCAGGGCACCGCCAGCAAAGAAAGAAAAACCAGAAGTTTTACTAAATTGGTCATTTTATGGACACTTAGTTTCTTCATTACTTACCACTCTCAAGCAACCATATAAATCATCTCGTGCCTGAAATCTAAAATTCCAAAGAGTTGGTAAGTGAGCAGCTGTGGGCAGCTGAGGCTTCTTGCCAACATAAAACCCGAAGGACATTCCGGGTCTTTCGCCAGCTCCCCAAAGCCCTCTTTCCTTTCTTCTCTGAGCCCTGGGGATTGGCAGCCTGTTTCCTTTCCACTGTTACCACCTGTTCTTTCCAACTGCGTTTATCTGCTCCCTCGGTACAGAAGACAGTCCTGCAGCTTCTGCTTACCTTGTTCATAGCGACCGCCATTTATTGACGGCCTACCATGCCTCGGAATCTCTCCTGTGTGCTTTATACCGTAATATTGTTTAATCTTTACTATAGTCTTGAGATAGAGATTTCTGCCTCCCATCTTACTGAGGAGGAACTGAAATTCTGAAAGGTCAAAGAAAATACCAAGGCCCTAAGTAATGAAGATGCAATTCAAAGACAGTGCTATTATCTCCGTGTGCTTCCTGAGACAGACAGCACCCCTTGTCTGACACTGCCAGTAAAACCCTAAGAAATGGGCTTTCCCTCGTTCAGCCCCAGATCCTCTCACAGGAAAATACAGAGACCACAGCTATGGTAATAGTGGGTCTTTGAGGCTTAATGAGACTTTCTGAGGTGAGATGAGATAGATAAGAAATCTTCTAAAGAAGTGGTTTTCAAACTTTGATGTATACTACAGGGATCCAGTTATTAAAGGGTTAAGTGGTAGAGTGTGTGGCTTCCTTCAGTACTGCAAGGCAGAGTGGGCAGAAGACCTAAATAGACATTTCTCCAAAGAAGACAGACAGATGGCTAATGAAAAGATGCTCACTATCACTCATTATCAGAGAAATGCAAATCAAAATTACAAGGAGGTATCATCTCACACCATCATCAAAGAATCTACAAACAATAAATGCTGGAGAGGGTGTGGAGAAAAGAGAACCCCCTTGCATTGCATTGTTGGCAGAAATGCAAAAAAGGAAATGCAAAAGTAGGTAGTCAGAGTTTTGAATGTGGTTGTTCAGAGCAGTTATATGATAGTGGTAGAAGCACAGAGGCCAGTGAGGTAAGGGCAGAGGTTTTATTAGGGAAGGACCACTTGACCTAATTTCACCTATTACTTTAGCTAGAACTCAATCTAGTTCCCTTCTTGAAGATGTGAGGTTTGGAGGGGTGGGGGTGGAGTTTTTTTTTTTTTTCACGTTTATTCATTTAATTTTTGGCCAAAAGAATCTTGCTTACCCTTGTAGAGTCTATGAGATCCTTTCTGCTCTCTCTGGCATAACAATAATCTCAGCACCCTTAATTTCCTGGTTTTTCATTCTTTAGTATGAGAAACACAACATCCATTGACAGTCCAAGAACTAACTTCTTTCAAAATAGTAAGTCCCCTACATATGAATCTCTAAGTTGCAGACTTTCAAAGATGCTAACATGTGTGCCAGCCCCTGTATACCAGCTGTGGTTCTGTACCATAGTACTTTTCAAGGTACTGTACTGTAAGGTTTAAAATGTTTTCTTTATTTTTTTGTGTTTGTTTTCTTATGTACATATTATTTGTGTGAAAAGTATTATACACCTATTACTGTACAGTACTATGTAGCCAACTGTGTTAGTTGGGTACTTACGCTAACTGTTGGACTTATGAACACTCTGTTACAATGGAACTCATTCATATGTAGGGCACTTACTATACAGCAAAAGCTTTAACAATGGTTCCTGGCAAATGTTTACAAGTACTTATATTTTACAGTCTTGGAGAAGGAAATGGCAACTCACTCCAGTATTCTTGCCTGGGAAATCCCATGGACAGAGGAGCCTGGCGGGCTATAGTCCATGCGGTGACAGGAGTCGGAAACGACTTAGCTGCTGAACAACAATAACATATTTTACAATCTGCCCCAAGCCTGTGACAAATGAGATTTATAATCTAAAGAAATTCTTAAGGGAAATGTTCCTTTCTTCTTCCTAAATATTTTGAAGGCCCTCCATTAAAGCAAAATAATTTTGAAAAATAGGTATTAATCACAGAAACAGAAATGGGATCATAGGGGAATCTAACTAGTAGGTAATAAGGATGATACCGGCATAAGAAAATCTATGCACATTCACTGCACAGGAACTGAATTTTGTCTGTGATCATGAGCATGGTCATTTACCAGTTTGCTCTTAAAATCAAACATCTTCAGAGGAGGAAAGAGAGAAGAAACTGAGTTTTATTACCAGCTTTCTCTATGCTTAGAATGTTCATTTTAGATGCTGTTTAATTCTCATAACAATCTTTAGGTATAAATGACATTCTTCTGTACTTTCTCGCTGATCCTACAAACCTCATATGTCCTCTCAGGGCAACTTCTAGTTAATTATTTAAAACAAAACAAAATGAAATAACAGATTTACTTTAATGTGATTTATGGAAGAGTGAAGTAACAGATTCTTGCTCTTTGATATGTACTTCTGGACTTAGTAATGTAACCACAGAATTACATGGAAACTACAGTTGTTGAATCATATAAAAAGTACAATAGGTGATGATTTATTGGTGTCTTGGAAAATGACATCAGGAAAACGTAGAGAGGAGGAAGATTCAAGTGAGAGGGATTCAGAATGTACAAAGCCAGGGAGGTCTGAAATAACAGAGAAAGAAGACTGTAAATGATTCAGGATTGCTATAGAACAGGGGTTGACAAACTGACCTGTAGGCCAAATATGGTCAGTCATCTAGTGTTTATGGCCTGTGAGCTAAAAGTGGGTTTTACAACACTTTAACATGTTTGGGAAACAACCACAAGAAGAATATTTTATGAGGCATGAAAATTATATGAAATTCAAATTTTAGTGTCCATAAATATAGTCATATTGGAAGGTAGACATCCTCACTTGTTTATATATTATATATAGTTGCTTTCGCGTGATGACTGCAGAGCTGAGTAATTGAAACAGAGGGTGCATGAAGTACTCTCATTGCTGCCCAGTGCGTGATAATTTACACTGATGCACTTATAACTCTAACAGCATTTTGAGTGTAGTACATATCACTATTGTTGTTGCGTTGTTCAGTGGCTCAGTCATGTCCAACTCAAACTCATGTCCTTTGAGTCGGTGAGGCCACCCAACAGTCTCATCCTCTGTCGTCCTCTTCGCCTCCTGCCTTCAATTTTTCCCAGCATCAGGGTCTTTTCCAATGAGTAGGCTCTTCTCATCAGGTGGCCAAAGTATTGGAGCTTCAGCCTTAACATCAGGCCTTCCAATGAATATTCAGGATTGATTTCCCTTAGGGTTTACCAAGACATTTATATTTATTACCAGAGCATACCTATCATGTCAAAACAAGAAGAGTAGGTTGTTGTGTTTTTTTGGACATACTGTCTTGAAAGTGAAAGTGTTAGTCGCTCAGTCATGTCCTACTCTTTGCAACCCATAGACCATAACCTGCCAGACTTCCTCTGTCCATGGAATTCTTCAGGCAAGAATATGGGAGTGGGTAGTCATTCTCTTCTCCAGGGGATCTTCCCCACCCAGGGATTATGCTTGGGTCTCCCGCATTGCTAGAAGATTCTTTACTGTCTGAGCCACTAGGGAAGCCCATCTTATTTTATTGAAATAGCAGTACGCTCGTCCATGGTCCAGAACACTTGAATAATATAGCAAATATAATCACATGTCAAAAATCAATCTTCAAACATCATAGTCAAAGATGCCATGCTTGCCTAAAATCTATGATCTTGCCAATGTAAAACCACACATCCACAGCTCAGTCACCTCCAAACCAATCTGAGCTTCCTTAACTGTGAGCTGTTTGAAGCTACCAGTTTGAGCACTGTTGATTATTTTTTTCAATCCTTAATAGCTGCAGGGATCTCAGCAGGGGTTGGAGGAACCAGCTCAACCTTGGCATAGTGCCAAAATGTGGTCAGCTGAAGCTTGGAGTAAGTCACAGGAACGTTTGACCAGTGCCGGGACCTTCTCTGCAACGTTATGGACAAACTGCGCTCGCCATGGTTCTAGGACGGAAACTCTGCCACTCCAACTGGCTGCCTGAATGTCACCCATCTGGAAGTGAAAAGGAGGTTTTGAATGTCACATTTTAAGGCAAAGTGGAGTATGCGTGATTTTGTTATTATATGGCAAAAAATTTTGTATTTTATACAAGGACATAATAGCTCTGCTACAAGAATACAATATATATAGGCGTTACCAGACCAAGCCTTGGTAACAGTATTTTAATTCACAGGAAAGTCACAGTCAGAAAAATAGATAATTTTAATTTAACGCAGAATATCTCATCACAGCAAAATTTCTGCACAAAAATTAAAAAATGAAAATGGGACTGTAATCAAAGCAAGTTTCAGAGTGATTTGTTATTCAAGCAGAAAACCATTTACCAATACAAGTTAATTAAATTGTGCTTGATTTCAACAGCTGAAGAAATCTGTACATAAAAATAAACATGTTTAAGACTATTAGCCACTTAGTGAGAACAGTTGCTTGAGGGCCTGGGGAACAGCATCAATAGTCAATTTAAAAATAAGACAAAAGATTTTTGCATTGTTTTCCTTGGCTCTTGATGAGCTGACAGATGCTACTGATCCTCCTCAATGATTGGTTATTTGAGGAGTCCAGACAGAATTTGAGGTGACCAAAGTATTAACCCCTGTGAAAAGTATGTGTGGAAAAAAGCAGAGGTGAGACAGAAGTCGAGAAATACAAATTCAGTACAACCTGAAGTAGAATCTGCTATGATGTGTGACAACTGATGATGGTAAAAATGTATATGCCACAGGAAAAGGCTCAGTTGGACAAATTTACAAGGCTTGTGAAAAGGGAAGGTTGTACATTGTTCCTCAGAAGCTAGTTTGCAGAAAATATGTGAATCTATTGTGTTCTTAAAATCTACTGCGTGTGTTATTGCAGTGTCTGTGGCGAATTTCATTGCTGTTGGGGACTTAACAATTGTTAGTTCCAAGAATTCTTGCCAAAAATAGAAGCTAAATGTCTTGACCTATCATACAGTGGTTCAATGGCTTAGTGGTAAGGTCTTACTGTAATTTTTAAAACGTTTAGGCCTGAGGGACTTCCCTGGTGGCACAGTGGATAAGAATCTGCCTGCCAGTGCAGGGGATATGTGTTCAGTCCCTGGTCAGGGAAGATCCCACACGCCACACAGCAACTAAGCCCGTGTACCGCGACTACCAAGCCTGTGCTCTAGAATTTTCGAGCTGCAGCCACTGGAGCCCGTACACCTAGAGCCTGGGCTCCACAATGAGAGAAGCCACCACAGTAAGCCCTTGCACTGTAAGGAAGAGAGGACCCCAATCGCCAAAACTAGAGAAAGTCTGCGGCAGCAATGAAGATCCAGCACAGCAAAAAGTTCATTCATTAATTAAAAATTATGGAACTGTGCTTATTTAAAAAAAAAAAAGTTTAAGGCTGAGCCATGAAACAAATCTCAATTGATTTCAAAAGACTGAAATCTTATGCAGTGTTTTTCTGATGGCTAAAATAGTTAGAAATCAATAATAAGAAATCCTACAGAGTTTCAAATATGTGGAAATTAAACAGCACACTTCTAAATAACAAACACCTGCATCAAAAAATGAGTCCCAAAGAATATTAAAAACCATTCTGAACTGAATAAGGAAAACACAAATGAAGTCTGTGTTATATATTAAAGCAGTGTTTGGAACAAAATCTGTAGCTTGAAATCCTTATAAGACAAAGACATTTTTAGTCTAAGTTTCCACATTAAGAAACAAGGAAAATGAAAAGAAAATTAAATTTAAGATAGGGGAAAGAGGACATAAATATATAAATCAAAAATCAAGGAAATAAAACATAAATATAGAGAAACTTACAAAGCCAACATTTGATTCTTTGAAAAAAATTAATAACATTGACAAATAACTAGACTGATCAAGAGAAAAGAAAACACAAATTGACAATATAGACATAAAAGAGGGGACTTCCCTTGTGGTCCAGTGGGTAAGAATCTTCCTTGCAATGCAGGGGACATGGGTTTGATCCCTAGTCCAGGAAGATCCCACATACCATGGAGCTACAAAGCCAGTGTATCACAACTACTGAGCCCGAGCTCTAGGGCCTGGGAGCTGCAACTACTGAGACCATATGCTGCAACCACTGAAGCCCACTTGTCCTAGAACCTGTGCTCTACAACAAGAGAAGCCACCACAATGAAGAGCCGTCCACCACTAGAGAGTACCCCCACCAGCTGCAACTGGAGAAAGCCCAAGTGCAGCAACGAAGACCCAGGGAAGAAAAAATAAAATAAGTCTTTAAAAAAAAAGAGAGAGATAAGACAGACTGATCAAGTTGGTTTTACCTCAGGAGTTTACATTTGAAAGATCAATGTTATCTACTGTATTAGAAAAAGAAAAACTATACACACATCTCAAAAGATGCATAACACACATCTCAAAAGACGCATAACATACATTTCAAAAGATGCATAACATGAGTTTTACAAAATTCAACATTTATTCTCAATAAAAATTTGTGAGAAATAGAGGGAAGTTTCCTGATTCTGATAAAGGGCATTCTTAGCTACACCATATTTAATACTGAAAAGCTGAATTGTCTCCCTCTAAGATCAAGACCAGGCAAGGAAGGATGTTCAGTCTCACCACTTCTATTCAACATTATTCAAGATGCAATAATACAACAAAAAGAAGTAAAATACATGTAGACTGGAAAGAAAGAAAATGATCTTCATTCACAAATAACATGGTCATGCACACAGAAAATCCTAAGGGGGTTGCCAAAAGCTTTTAAAACTAATAAATAAATCTGGCAAGGTTGTAGGATACATGGTCAACATACAAAAATTAAATGTGTTTCTAGGCACTAACTTAGACAACTGGAATTTGAAAATATTTTAAATTATATTTTGTTGTTGTTTAGTTGCTAAGTTGTGTCCAACTCTTTGCAACCCCAGGGACCATAGACCGCCATGCTTCTCTGTGCCTGGGATTTCCCAGGCAAGAATACCGGAGTGGGTTGCCATTTCCTTCTCCAGGGGATCTTCCTGACCCAGGGATCAAATCCTGCTTTGCAGGTGGATTCTTTACCACTGAGGCACCAGAGAAGCCCCAAATTTTATAAAGTATATTAAGTGCTTAATATTTAATATACTTAACAAACTATGGGCAAGACTTGTATATTGAAAACATTGCAAAGAGACATTAAAGAAATTAAAGATCTAAATAAATGGGAAGATAAACGACTCAATATGGCTAAAAATGTCAATTCCCCAAACTCATTTCTAGAACCTGTGCGTTCTCAGGCACAGTCCCAACAGGTTGTATTGTAACACTGACAGATATGTTCTAAGTTTAAATGGAAATGCAAAAGACCTAAAATAGCCAAAGTATTCTGAAAATAAAGTCCAATGTTGGAATGTTCACACAATTGTATTTCAAGACCTAATTTAAGGCTACAGTAATCAAGACAGTGTGGCATTGGCATGGACAAGGATACTTATGCAGCTCAATGAAGCGGAATAGCATCCAGAAAAGACCCACACTTATATGGTCAATAGATTTTTATAAATGTACTATTTCAATGGGAAAAGAAAATATTTTCAACAAATGGTGCTGGAATAACTGAATAAACATGTGAAAAAATTAGACTATGGTCCCCACATCACACTACATACTGAAATTAATTCAAGATAGATTCTAGACCTGAATGTAAAAGCTAAAACCAAAGAAAGAAATATAGGAGGATATTTTTCAAATGTGAATAAGCAGATTTCTTAGGAAAAGTACAAAAAAAACCTCTACTAAATATTAAATAGTGATTAAATGTATCAAAAATTTAAACTGATATTTTGCCCCTCAAGAAATGTCTTAAATAAATGAAAAGGCAACCAACTAAAGATTAACAAAAATCTTGTATCCAGAACACATAAGGAACTATAAACCAATAATAAAAAGACAACCCAATGAGTATATGGGCAAGACTTAAACAGGCACTTCACAAAAGAAGATTACAAACGGTCAGTAAACACATGAAAAAATGTTGAATGGTAGTAGTCATCAGAGAAACACAAAATAAAACCACAGTGGATTTATTTTTGGATTCCATTTCACACCCATAAAGTAACTAAAATTTTAAACACTGACAACACCAAATGCTGCTGCATGTGGAATAACCGGAACTCTTCTACGTTGCTGATGGACACATAAACTGCTTCAAACACTTTGAAAAACCATTTCAAAATCATTACAAAAAGTCCAAAATTTCTACCCCTAGGTGTTTGTTTATACAAGGAAAATATGAGCGAATGACCAATGAAATACTTGCCTAAGAATGTTCCCAGTAGCTTTATTCATAATAGCCAAAACATGGAAACAACTCAAATGTCCATCAGAAGAAAAATGGATTAAAAAATTGTAGTATATTTATACAATATGATACTCCTTAGTGATTAAAAAAAAAGAATTATTGATACATAGGAGAACATGAAAGTCAGGGACAAAAGAGTACACAGAGTATGATTCTTCTTATATGAAGTTCAAGAACAGGCCAAACTAATCTCTAGAGATGGAAATTAGAGCATGTAGGATATTGTCAGTTACTCAGCCGTGTCCAGCTCTTTGTGACACCATGGACTGTCGCCCACCAGGCTCCTCTATCCATGGAATTTTCCAGGCAAGAATACTGGAGTGGGTTCAGTTCAGTTCAGTTCAGTTGCTCAGTCGTGTCTGACTCTTTGCGACTCCATGAATTGCAGCACGCCAGGCCTCCCTGTCCATCAACAACTTCCGGAGTTTACTCAAACTCATGCCCATCGAGTTGGTGATGCCATCCAGCCATTTCATCCTCTGTCGTCCCCTTCTCCTCCTGCCCGCAATCCCTCCCAGCATCAGGATCTTTTCCAATGAGTCAACTCTTTGCATGAGGTGGCCAAAGTATTGGAGTTCCAGCTTCAGAATCAGTCCTTCCAATGAACACCCAGCACTGATATCCTTTAGGATGGACTGGTTGGATCTCTGTAGCCATTCCCTTTTCCGGGGTATCTTCCTGACCCAGGGATAGAACCCAGGTCTCCTGCATTTCTGAGTTTCTTTTGTGATGATTTTGAAAGTTTTTCAAAGCATTTGCAGCATTTTATGTGCCCACCAGCAAAGTAGAAGACTTCCAGCTATTCCACACACACCAGCTCTTGGTATTGTCAGTGTTTAAAATTTCACCGGTGGGGTGGTGGAACGTTCTATATCATCACAGGAAGTTGGTTACATAGGTTGGTTACATTTTTCAAAACTCCTTGAATTGTACACTTAAGGTTTTTCCATTTCATTATATGTAAGGATTAGCTCAACTAAATACGAAGTACAATTAACTGAGAGAGCCTGGGAAGATGGGGCAGGGCCCACGATGCTTATAGAGGAAGGGCCCTGTACACCACGCTAGAGAGGTCGGCTTTGGCTCTGTAAGAAATGGGGAGCTATTGATGGGTAACAAGTAGGGTAGTGCCAGAAGGTGTGCATTTGAGAAAGGTTACTGAGATGCTTCATATGAAGAAAGACATAAACTTTCCTGATTTCATGTTTTATATCAGTTTTGTAGATGGAAAGCTGTTAAGCTTAGCACAGCACAAAAATGATGGCTTGTGCTTTTCCTCTCTCCATCACTCTCTCCCAAGAGAGCCCTTCTAGTTCTTGCAATTTTGTTCTACAGAAAAGTATATCCCTAGATTGGAATTATTTTCCTAAGTGTATTCCATAGGCTGATATGGAAATCTTACAAGAGATCCAGAATTTCATTGATTTACAGAATGGAGGAGACTCTCGAGTTCAGAATGCAAAGGTTTTGACTTCAGAGGTGCAATTTTAGCTATAATTCAGGAGCTTTAGAGGAAAAAAAAATGAATCAACATAAAAAAATGTGAGGATTTTACATAAAAACAGAGAAGTGCTAAGTTCTGGCTTATGCTTTGCATTTCGGGGTGGCTCCCTCTACCCTGCTCCACCCTATCATTGTTCCCCTCTTGGCTCATTGGCATTGTGTTTGTGGCCTTGAAGGGACATGATGTTGCCTGTAGCAGGCTTCACAAAGTCTCTGAGAGGGTATTTTAACTTTGTTAGTGTTGGCTCTTTCACTGATAGTTGTAGAGAATCTAAATTAGGCTTAAAGATATGAGGAAGGCCATTGGCTTCACAGAGCTTCCAAGGCGCGTTTTGGTTAAGCTTGCATTGTTTTATAAATATAGAATCATCTTTTCATGTGCCTGTTGGCTACCTGTGTGTATACTTTAGGGAAAATATCTTTTTAGGTCCTCTATCGTTCCTTTTTTTATTAGGTTGTTTGTTTTATTAATATTGGATTGTAGGAGCTGTTTGTCTACTTTGGATATTAACCTCTTGTCAGCAGCATCATTGGCAAATATTTTCTTCCAGTCTGTAGGTTGTCTTTTAGTTTTGTTCATGGTTTCTTTTGCTGTGTAAACATTTTTAAGTTTGATTAGGTCTCATTTGGTTTTTTACAGGGTTTTTTTTGGCCATACCAGGCAGCATGCTGGATCTTAGTTCCCCCACCAGGCATTGAACCTGTGCCCCTGGGGAAATCCCACATTTATTTATTTTTGCTTTTATTTCTTTTGCCTTGGGAAATTGATCTATAAAAATATTACCATAATTTATGTCAGAAGATGGTTTGTTTTGCCTGTGATCTCTTCTAAGAATTTTATGGTGTCCTATCTTGTCTTTAGTTCTTTAAAACCATTTTGAGCTTATTTTTGTATATGGGGTGAAGGAACGTTCTAATTTTATTGATTTAAATGTAGCTTATGAGAGAAATGCAAATCAAAACCACAATGAGGTATCACTTCACGCTGATCAGAATGGCCATCATCAAAAAGTACAAATAATAAATGCTTGAGAGGGTGTGGAGAAAAGGGAAACTTCTACACTGTTGGTGGAAATGTAAATTGGTACAGCCACTACAGAGAACAGTATGATCATTCCCTAAAAAATTGAGAAGTTACCCTGTGACTAAGCAATCCCACTTCCAGGTATATATCCAGAAAAAAATGAAAACTCTAATTCGAAAAGATACACCCCAATGTTCATACCAGCATTGTTTATAATTTCCAAGATATAACAACCCATGTGCCCATCAGTAGAAGGTGGCTTAAGAAGATGTGGTATCTGCGTGTGTGTGTGTGTGTGTGTGTGTGCTGTGTTTAGTTGTGTCTAACTCCTTGCAGCCCCGTGGGCTGTAGTCCACCAGGCTCCTCGGTCCATGGAATTCTCAAGGCAAGAATGCTGGATTGGGTGGCCATTCCCTTCTCCAGGGGATCTTCTTGACTCAGAGACTGAAGTCAGGTCTCTCGCATTACAGGCAGATTCTTTATGATCTGAGCCTTATGGTATGAGGGAAGCCCCATTCTATATACATATAGTGGAATATTACTCAACTATAAAAAATATGGAATATTGCCATTTGCAGCAACATGGATAAACCTAGAAAATATTATACCTAGTGAAATAAGTCAGACAGCGAAAAACAAATACTTTTTGATATCACTCAAATGTGGAATCTACAAAATAATGCAAATGAATCTATATACAAAACAAAAACAGACTCAAAAAGTAATAAAAACAACAAAACCAGACTCACAGACACTGAAAACAAATTTATGGTTACCAAAGGAAAGAGGGAGGATAGGAAGGAGAAATTAAGAGTATGGGGTTAATAGATACAAACAGACGCATAAAAGAGACAAGCAACAAGGATTCACTATATAGCACAGGGATCTATATTCAGTATCTTGTAATATGCAGTATAATCTGAAAAAAATAACTGAGTCCCATTGCCATACACCTGAAACTAACACAATACTGTAAATCAAGTATACTTCAATTTTAAAATATGGAATCAAATTGAATTTCTGTAATCAGTGGTGCTCTTCTTTCACAATTTTCTGGAATCACCCATCCATCTTCTCTGACAATTTTGCTGAAGCCAAGCCCAACAGGCCACCAGTCCTCCAAGAAGTGGCTGTTTCCATGAAATTAAGCAAAAATTCTGGTTAAAACATGATGCTTACATCTGCTCCTTCAGTTGTAATACTTCAAAGAGAAGAAAAAATAAAACCCAGCTTTCTGTCATCTCCTAGCATTAAAGGATGACAAACGACAGTTGTTTTCCCTTTGACTAGAAGCTAAACTGCAGATAAATAACATGACAGATAAAGAAGCCAAACAAACTGAAGTAAAACCTCATCAGCAAAAGCCAACCAGCTAAAAAACACGGTGAGAATCTCCCACACTGATACCCTCTCCACCTCTGATAGAGGTAGGGGAAAAAAAGAAACAAAGGAAAGAGAAATTCTTTTCTGAAAAAGCCAATTATAACCTCATGCTATACCTAAACCACTGAAATCTGTATGTTCTTTTCAGCTACTTACTCAGAACTACTGTACTCACCATGGAAGCATTCATTTCCTTTTCTAGAGATGAATCTCAGCACAACATTTAAATTAACTATACTGCAATTTCAAAAAGTTATTTTAAAAGTATGTAAAGATGGATCCCTCTTCCTGCTACCTGACAGAAAACCTTGACTATCAGAGACCAGGATGGGGGCTTTTGGGGTACCCTGACACAGGCTTCACACTGTCTGAACCTTTTCTCTCCTATCTTTGTACAGGAGTCATTGTTCAATTATTCATTTATTCACCATGTATTCATTCATTTCGTTCACTCATTTATGCATTCAATGTCTATACTCTGTCCACAAATATTATCAGAGGACCACATGAAAACAGCATATATACTTTTATGGTTGTTGTTTTCTGATGATGCCAACATTTGACTAGTTTCCTTGGTAAGGCAATGGCATGTACCTTCTTTCACAAATGTCCAATCCCACCTCCACCCCCACCCTGTTAGGGTAAAGATAGAAGCTTTTCATAAGAAGGCAACCACTTTCTGATCCTTGTTTTCTAGAATGTAAGCAGAGGGATGTTGAGAACAGCTGTGGAAACACTTTGAGGACAATTACATCAATCAGATCACCGAGATCATGAGCAGGTTACATCTTCTGCCCTCAGCATCCTTACTATAGGAAAAAAAGTTTAGAGAAAGATTCCTCAGCGTGCTTTCTGTGTGCTCAGAATTCCATGGGTTGTTTTTTTTTAAATGTACACGACTGGGCTTTTCTCCAGTTTTACTGAATCAGAATCTCTGGGACTGAAGTCCCTAAATCTTCTTTTAGAACAGACACCCTAGGAGAGATTTTTTTTAATGTAAAAGAAATGATTTATTTATAAAACTCAAAGTAACATTTAGTGGTAGAAATCTACATAGACCCTTTTACTTCAATAGCATTAGTAGACAGGAGCCTGACTCAATTCTCTAAGAACAATCAGCATTTTAAACTAATAGGAGTAAGTCACTCTGAGAACTAAAACTATTCCTTAAGCCAAAATATTCAGACAAGGACTAATCAAAGGCCTCACCATATCCACAGAGCACTAGGTTTGGCTTGTAGATTAAAGCCATAGTGGTTTGTACTTTGCATGCAGGCGTGTGTGCGTAGTCGCCTCAGTTGTGTCCAACTCTTGAGACCCCATGGACTGTAGCCCACCAGGCTCCTCTGTCCACGGCTCCAGACAAGAATACTGGAGTGGGTGGCCGTTTCCTTCTCCAGGGGATCTTTCCAACCCAGGGATTGAACCTGCGTCACGCCTCCTGCATTGGCATGTGAGTTCTTTTTTTTTTTTCTGGTTATGCTGAAAACATCTTTTTTTTTTTTAATTTTTAAAATTAATTAATTTCTTTTAATTGGAAGCTAATTACTTTACAATATTGTGTTGGTTTTTGCCATACATTGACATGAATCAGCCATGGGTGTACTTGTGTCCTGCCATTCTGAGCCTCTCTCCCATATCCCTCCCCACCCCATCCCTCTGTGTTGTCCCAGAGCACCGGCTTTGAGTGCCCTGCTCCAAGGAGAGTTTTATATTCTGTCAGGTGACTAATGATCAACTAATGACAACCACTGACTAATGATCTCCAGGGTGTCTTCCATTTCCAAAGGTCATGACCAGTGTCCACTGTGTGGCAGAGAGAGTGTCACTGAGAGGATAAGATTTATTTTTTTCTTTTGGCCATGCCACGAGACTTGCAGAGATTTTTAGTTCCCTGACCAGAGCCTGAGCCCATGCCCTAAGCAGAGAAAGCATGGAGTCCTAACCACTGGTCTGCCAGGGAATTCCCCAGAAGGATGAGATTTTTTTGATTGAGGTCGGGGGAATATTGGGGTAGGAAGATATTTTTGGATAACTTTAGAAATTATACAATTGAGTATACATAAAAAATTATATAGAAACAAGTATGATATTTGCCCCCCAAAAGAGGAAAATCAATGTTATTTTGAAAAGAATACTTCTAGCATGGTTTTCTAATGGGCAAGCCTACTGGGAATAACCATCTTAAAAATGTGCAGTTGATAAATTAAGCTATAATTAGAAAGAGAATAAGAGAATAAATTCCAGATGCCTCTATTTCATGTAGCATCACAGTGACACTTAAGCATGGGCTGTTCAACTTAAGTTAGAGATGACAAGTGTTTGCCACAGAATGGAGTAAATATTTTTGGTAGAATGCCTTTAATCAACATTCTCGTGGTGGGTTATTCTCTATTGATGATAGAAGGAAAACAAACTGAAGAATCTTAGCATAACTGAGGAAACATAACATTTTGATTTACAGTTAAGGGTGATTGTTTAGAATCTTTCATTTATTCAGCTGTTTTGAGAGAGTCACTGAAATAAAAAGCATATTTCTGGGTCAGAAAAATCACAAAAGGAAAACATTTTAAAATCCAATAAATCCTCTCACTAAGTAAACAAAATTCTCTAGGCTAGAAGGAGCCATTCATACTGGGATATTCAGCATCTTCCAGGAATAGAGTTAATTATTGAAGGAGGGACTTTCTTGGTGGTCCAGTGGTTAAGAATCTGCTTTGCAGTGCAGGGAACACAGGTTCAAACCCTGGCTGGGAAAGTAAGATCCCACCTGCTGTGGAGCAACTGAGCTTGCGTGCCACCATTAGAGAGGCCTGCGTGCCACAACAAAAGATCCCCTATGATGCAACGAAGGTCCCATGGGCTGCAACTAAGACCCAACACAGCCAAATAAGTAATTTTTTTTTTTAAGTATTGAAGGAGCCACAAAATGGGCAAGACGATGTCCTCAAAACAGACACAGTGAATTCATGCCCCATCAACACATTGAGCCACACCTATTATCTTTCCCTCTGGCATCAAAATTAATTTGAAAATACATGTTGTCCTTTGAAGTTTCTGTGTGATGATTCTCCGGAGGGGTCTAATGTTATTAACTTTGCAAACTCATGAGTCTTCTAGAGAATAAGTGCATCTCGGCAAATGTAGAGTTTATGTAATTATTGTCTATTCATGGCTCCACGAACACTGCATCCTCCCTGGCAGAATAACAACTATTAATTTGTGGAATGTGTTGCATGGTACTTTTGTAAATAATACTTCACATCCCAATTCATGTCCAATTATATTGTCCAGAAAAATCACACAAAGCCCAGATTTCAATTACTCTCACTGTTTAAGAGCATTGTCTGCTTGTTTAGCATCATTAAAAAAAAAAAAAAATATATATATATATATGTTTCAGTCCTGTTAAACTTACCTTTAGATAACTCCCTCTTCTGCTTCCCTTTGTGTGGGCTGTTCCACATTTTTGCCGCTTCCTTCATCCGTGCTCTCCTTGGACCAGTTTGATGAAGAAAAACAAATGTATGAACATTAAAAAAAAAAACTTTTTGTCTACATTTCTTCTTCTTGCCTACAAACGCACATGCAGACCCAGTATTTGATCCCTTGTTCTCAGAACAAGAGGTTTTCCTCCTAGTATGTAAAAACTCTGGAAATAACATTTAAATTAAAAAATTCTTTAAATTTTTACCTAGTGGTATTACACACTCAGGGCTTCCCTGGTAGCTCAGATGGTAAAGAATCCACCAGCAATGCGGGAGACCTGGGTTTGATCCCTGGGTTGGGAAGATCACCTGGAGGAGGGCATGGCAGCCCACTCCAGTATTCCTGCCTGGACAAGAATTCAGTGTTCTTGTCCCATGGACAGAGGAGCCTGGAGGGCTACAAGTCCACGGGGTTGCAAAGAGTCAGTCATGACTGAGTGACTAAGCACAGCCCATTACATACTCATCATAGAAAAAATTGAGAAATCAGAGAGTATAGGTACTCAAAAATGACTTTCATCTTCTCCCTACCCTGACTCTAATTGGCCCTACCCTTTCACTTCTGGAAGTCAACAACAATAAGTAATTATGAGCTCACTAGTTAATCATCGCCTACTGTTGTTGACATCCAGATCCTCATCTTTAGCCCAGACTTCTCTTCTGAGTCCATCCTAGCATACCCCCTTGACTACAGACTGTTCACATTTGGATGTCCACAGACATCTTAGTTGAATCTCTTTAACTGTCATCTTTATCTTTTCTCCAATATCTATTCCTTCCTCCATAGTTATCTCTCCAGTGGGGGCATGATCAGAGTGGTTCTGATCTCTTCTGCTCCTCATCTCTTCACCTAATCAGTTCTCGAGACCTGCCAATTTTACATCAACGTTCTTGAAGATGTCCCCCAGGCTCCCATTTCCCCATCTCCTGACACCATCATTATATCCTACCTGGATAATGGCACTCATCTCCCAATTGGTCTTCTTGCATCCAGTCTGGTCCATCCCGCACTCCATCCTCATTACATTCCCAGATGTACAATTATGTTTACATCCATCACCATAAATGTGATCTACAGTTAGAATGTGTCGGCCTGCTTGTCATCTTTGAGCAGTTACACATGCCTTCCCTTGGTGGAAGTGCTCTCACCTGCCTTTGTTCTGCTGGTGAACACATGCTCATCCTTCAGTTCTAGTTTTCTCCCTTCTGGGCATCCTTCCCTGACATGGATGCTGTTAAGCGCATCTTCCTCTGTGCTCCCTAACACCTGTATCTAATCCCCTTTTCATTTTCTCTGTCCAGTGATGTCAGACTTTGGTCATTTCCTCATATGTGCCAAACTGTATTACTCGTAGGCCCTCCAACATGCTTTTACCTCTACCAGAACTTTCTCTCCCACATGCCTCTTTCTCTATCTGTCTTTCAGTTTTCAGCCTAAACATCGTTTCCTTTAGGAGGCCTTCTTTATCATACACGAGATTGTTGCTATTGTTTAGTTGCTAAATTGTGTCCGACTCTTTGCAACCCCATGGTCTGCAGCATGCCAGGCTTCCCTGTCCTTTATTATCTCCTGGAGTTTGCTCAAATTCATGTCCATTGAGTCGGTGATGCCATCCAACCATCTTATCTTCTGTTGTTCCCTTCTCCTCCTGCCTTCAATCTTTCCCAGCATCAGGATCTTTTCCAATGAGTCAGCTCTTTGCATCATGTGGCCAAAGTATTGGAGCTTCAGCTTCCATCCTTCCAATGAATATTCAGGGTTGATTTCCTTTAGGATTGACTGGGTTGAACTTCTTGCTGTCCAAGGGGCTCTCAAGAGTTTTCTCCAGCACTACAGTTCAAAAGCATCAATTCTTAGGCACTCAGCCTTCTTTATGACTACTGGAAAGACCATAACTTTGACTATATGGACCTATGTTGGCAAAGTGATGTCTTTGCTTTTTAATACACTATCTAGGTTTGTCATAGCTTTTCTTCCAAGGAGCAAGCATCTCTTAATTTCATGGCTGCAGTCAGCATCTGCAGTGATTTTAGAGCCCAAGAAAATAAAATCTGTCACTGTTTCCACTTTCCCCCCATCTATTTGCCATACACTTGATTAAATTCCCTTAAAAAAGATCACTCATAGAGCTTCCATGGTTGCTCTGATGGTAAAGAATCTGCCTGCAATGTGGGAGACCCAGGTTCAATCCCTCGACTGGGAGGATCCTCTGGAGATGGAAATGGCTAGTCACTCCAATATTCTTGCTTAGAGAATTCCATGGACAGTGGAACCTGGCAGGCAACAGTTCATGGGGTTGCAAAGAGTTGGGCATGACTAAGCACTAACACCTTCATGTTCTCTATACTTCTCTTGTCACAACTGTTCATTGTTAAAACTTCTGTCTTCTCCACTATACTGTATATATGATGGGATCATGGACTGAGTCTTTCTTCTTTTCTGTTGTACCCAAGACACTAGCACCATGCCTAGCACCCAATAGGCACTCTATAAATACTTCTTAAATAAATAAATGAATTAAACTTCTTATCACATTGTGGTAATAATCTGTTTAAGGTGTCTCTCTTGGCAAGGACTGTTCTATTTATAGTTGCATGATTAGCACCTAGTACAATGCCTGTACATGGCAAGCAGTTAATAAATCTAAGCTGAATGAATGATCTGCAATCAGCAAATCAGAATGGCTGGATTTTTTACTGAGCTGGTATGGGTGTCTTTAACTCATTCACTTTATAGCACTTAGTTTATCTGCCTAAGAACTTAGACCCACGGGTTATAAACATGTTATAATCAACATATTTATCCCATCAGAAAAATGAACTAGAACCTAGATCACTTCAAATTTGGTTTCTTCTCTCTTATTTTTCAAGTATTATGAGAGTGATATTAAATTATAAGTCAGTTTCTGTCCAGAAAGGGATGGGCAGAGAATATTTCACTGTATGAGCCTAACTGCAATAACAGTTCTGGGAGGCAGTACGGTGCTCAATTAATTGAGAAGCATGATGAAGATAGGTAGGTTACTGAATCCTACACTTTTCCCATTGTATCATACCACCTAGGCACAAAAGATGCCTTGTTTATTTACCTCTAATGTCTCTACTGTGTTGTACTTTTTATACTGAAAATTATTCATTGTTTGAACAAATTAGCTAACATTTATTTGAATCCTACTATAATCCAGGGTCTAAAGTTAAGTATTCTAGATATCTTAAACTTCAAAAAATTGTCAGAGCTTCTTATATCATAGGTGTCAAAACTGAGAGAGTGACTTGGAATATAGTTTGTAAGCAATAAGCAACAGAACAGAAATTCAAACTCTGATTTGTGTGACTATAAAAACACTGATTTTGAGCTTCCCTTAGGCTCCCTAGTGAAGAATCCATCTGCCAATGCAGGAGACACACATTCGATCCCTGGTCTGGAAAGATCCCTCAGGTTGCGGAGCAACTAAGCCTTCGAGCCACGTCTATTGAGCCTGTGCTCTAGATCCCTGAACCACAGCTACTGAGCCCTCAAGCCACAGCTACTGAAGTCCATGCACCCCAGAGCCCATGCTCTGTAACAAGAGAAGCCACAGCACGAGAAACCCGAGGAACACAACTAGCCAGTAGCCCCCACTTGCCACAAGTAGAGAAAAGCCCGTGCAGCAATGAAGACCTACTGCAGCCAACAAAACAAAACAAAAACACAAGCCTTTTATCTTCCTGTGGTAAACACTATATTTCTGTTGGGTTGAATAACGATGACACTTCAGATAATCCAACCAAATATCTCTGGCTCTTGCCCCTGCCTTGGAGGAAAGGAAAGGTTCTTGTAAGGGGAAAACATTCCAGTCCTTCAGCTGACACCTTTGACCTCTTGGGTGTACAAACCAAGTCAGAATAATAAGCCTCAGCCCTTCAGGGAATGGAAAGGATAAAGAGAATGGAGAAATTTTGTGCAAGTCAGTTTACAGAAAATAAATAAGAAAGTGAGTTAAGTTGCCAAGTGCTAGACAAATGATGATGCAATTTACTTAATGACAAACAAATATTACTGTTGGACAGTAATTGAAAAGCACCATGGATGTCCTCAAAATGATGTCAACAAACAACTTTATTTGCAAAACATACAGTAAAATATTGACTGTAGGCAGAATGTACCTCTAATAAGCTCTTAATTCTTTAGCAAGTTCCATATAAGTAAGGAAGGGGCATTTCTGTATGCTTGAACTGCTTCTTTTCAAAATTAGTATAAAAAATTTTTGGAATTTTTCAAGTTTTCTATGGCTTCTATCCCTAGAAAGGTGCTCTGAAGGTTCACTTTTAATCCAAATCAATTTTCAGCAATATAAGAACTTCAATAGAAGAATATCTTTTTTAAAGAATTTGTCATAAAAAAGTTGACTGTTTGTCCTTTAAAGGTAATTTTTTCCAGGTCATTTTTTGGCCAATAGTATCAAGTGTAGTCTAAATATCATATTTTTTCCTGATTAGCAACTTTGTTTCAGGTACATTCTTTAACAGTTTCTTTCAGATTCTAGGAAATAGCCACAGAAACGGAATTAAACTAAAATGCTACTTCTTAGTTGTCCTTCAAAAATATTTCAGTGTGTTTGTATGTTGTGCTCATGAAACTGGCAATGGTAAAATCCTATCGCATTTATAGCATTGCAATACTATGAAAACTGATCAAGTAACCATCAGTCTATGCCAAGGCTGTTCAGGTGGCTTTCCCATAGTTTGTAAGAAATGAAGTCACTTTTCCTAAGATAATTTTTAAAAACTCATAAATTATTTTGAAAGATAGTTTCTTTGATTCTGGAAAATATTACTTAACATATATCTAAGAACAACTGTGGATCTTTAGGAACATATTTTTCACACCTAAATGCATGGTCTGATAAGGAGTATAATGAAAGGATTAACAACATAGAATCTTTAAAATTAGGACTATCCCAGGAAATTTTAGATATATGGTGACCATGACAATCCTATACAATTTTCTCACTTTTCATTATCCTTTAAACAAGTAGTCTGCAATCCCTAGTTGGCAGGGCAGTGTTAGGAGTTTACACTGATGATTGTAAATCATCAGAATCTGTTCTTTGTGTCTGAAAAAGAATTAAGTCATGCAGAAAATGCCTTATGGTATCTTCTGAGTGCTCACACATCAGTACACTCTATTGCCTTCAAAAACTTCTCAGAGAAAAGGAAGTGACAGATTCATATTTGCTTCTTTGGAGAGTCATAATGTACACAGTCTACTTTCAAGTTCATTTCCATTTGCTCAATCAATGATTCTGCTTCATTCATAAGAATCTGAGAGTTAGGAAATCAGAAAAGATGAATCTATAAGCTGTTTGCTGCCACTTACTGGATAACCAATCTTCTTGCCTAAATAAACAGAGAGGAATTTTTAACTACTTCCTGGCAGTCATATATGTAAACCTTCAAATGTCTCTAAAGGTCAGAAACATTTTAGGGACAAATTGATAAAAAAAAATTACTTCCCTAATCTGTTATGTATTTCCTCATAAAACATATACTCCTTCCTGCTATTTATGCTATTTTTATTTCCTGCCCAGGAAAAGGAAAGTATAGTTTATATCTAAAACAGAATTTCTTGGGAATTCCCTGGCAGTACAGCAGTTAGGACTTGGTACTTTCAATGCTGAGGACCCAAGTTCAACCCCTGGTCGAGGAACTAAGATCCTGCAAGCCATGCTGCATCGGCCAAAAACAACAACAAGAAAACAAAGAACAAACAAACAAAAAAACAATTTCTGGGGATAAAAAAAGGGGAAGGGTTAGAATGTCACACACAGAATGAAGACAGTAGGAACATTAGTCGTTAATGATAACTCAGAATGTTCCAAAGCATAAAGCTACAAAACGAAACACTTTTCTCAGAATAAGTGGCATCTGTTGCCTCCACAAATGTCTGTACGGTTTATTTGCTTTGTATACAATAATCCAATTGGGTAGGCTCTAGGAATCACTACTACGTGTCATCATCCCCATTCCTGCGTACCATACATCCGTTAGAAAGAAGCCTTTGAACACTGTCACAGTCAACAGGTGCCTAATCTTTCTAATACTACATTTTTTGCTCTTGATTGTGCCTCAGCTGTCACTGAAGTTTGCCTACTTAAAGCTGGGGACATCAGCTCCTCCAAATAGCCCCTTTACTTGGGGAATGATTTTGGCTTGTGAAATTATTTTTGTGGCTTTGGCTTGTGTATTAGCCTTTTGTGGCCATCTGTGCAAATGTAGTCAGAATGCCAATAGATCTAATCTCAAAATTTTATCAGAAAATACTACCAGAGGACTTCCTTGATGGTCCAAGTGGGTAAGAATTCACCTGCCAATCCAGAGGACATGGGTTTGATCCCTAGCCTGGGAAGATTCCACATGCCGCAGGGCAACTAAGCCCAACTACCGAGTCCATGTGCCTAGAGCCTGTGCTCTGCAACAAGAGAAGCCACTGCAATGGAAAGCCCATGCGTTGCAACTAGAGAGTAGCCCTCGCTCACCACAACAAGAGAAAGCTCGAGCACAGGAAGACCCAGGGCAGCCAAAAAGAAATAAATTAACTAGCAATATTTATTATTGGAAAAACATATAATTGAATTACACTAGTCCTATCTGGCATAATTTTATATCTCTGAGCTGGAATCAGCTTTAAAGGCAATGAAAGTGAAAGTCACTCAGTTGTGTCCAACTCTTTGCAACCCCGTGGACTGTAGCCTGCCAGGCTCCTCTGTCCCTTCTCCAGGGGATCTTCCCAGGGATCGAACCCAGGTCTCCTGCACTGCAGGTGAATTCTTTACCATCTGAGCCACCAGGGAAGCCCTTAAAGGCTATGAATAATCCTTAAATAAGGGGTGGACTAGCGGTTTCTTTCTCCCACACTTTGCAGACGCTAAGCACCTTGCACGAAGTATTGCATTAACTCTGCACAACACTACAAGTAGGGGAAAATGTCTCATTTTACAGATAAGGAAATTGATACTCCAAAAAAGCCAAGCAGCTTGTCACAGGGTACACAGTTAAGCTGCACAGAGCTGGGACTCTTAGTGTGACTTTGGCAACAGAGCACATCTTAGTCACTGGGCCCTTCAGCATCTCCAATTAACCTAGATCATTGAAGTGATAATATTCTTGGCACATGTGATGCCACTCTTGTCTACCATTTGCTGGTACTACAATGAATAAAAATATTATTAGTTTATATTCTTTTAAAGATATGTATGGAGTAAGCATCTGCCTCTCTAAGCCAATGCATTTTGGGGGATTCTGACTTTCAACAGGTCATCTCCACTTCCATGATCCTCAAACTCAACAGATCCCAAGGAGACTCTGTTCTGACACTCAAGGATGCTCTTCATCCCATCCGGCCATGGCAGCAAAGGCAACATCATCCATCCACTCAGTTACCCAAGCCAGAAGCCTTGTATCATCTACATTTATCTTCCTCCCTCTCTCCCCACATAAAATCACTAGGTCTGATGGTGCAATCTCCTAAATGTCTCCTAAATCCATTTACCTCTTTCCACCCCTCAATGCCTCAATTCAATGCCTCGTTCACCCCATCATCACTCCTAGCTTAGGCCACCCCAACAGTCTCCTGATGGGGCTCCCCCTCTTGCATCTTTCCAGACTGTTCTTCACTCTTCATTTGTTCTGCCACAAGGCTATTGCAAGAATAATTCCAGTCTTTTCTCTCCCTTTCTTAAAACTTCTCACTGGTTCTGCATTTCTTTTGGGGTCAAGTCCCTTCTCATCATGATCTTCATGTGGTTGGGGTCCTGCTTGCCTCTCTAGTAGGAGAAACATGAAAATGAACAGCAAGCCAAGAAACAAATACAGGGTTTATAAGGTGCCCTAAATGGTGTGAAGGAAACAAACAGGGAACTGAGATAGAGAGAAACAGTAGTTGTGGGCTGTGGCCTCAGGCGTTCCTTTAAATAAGGGTAAACTGTTGTTGTTGTTGTTGTTCAGTTGCTCAGTTGTGTCTGACTGTTTGCAGACCCATGGATTGCAGCATGCCAGGCTTCTCTGTCTCCCGGAGCTTGTTCAAACTCATGTCCATTGAGTCGGTGACGCCATCCAACCATCTCGTCCTCTGTCATCCCCTTTTCCTGCCTTCAATCTTTCCCAGCATCAGGGTCTTTTCCAATGAGTCAGTTCTTCGCATCAGGTGGCCAAAGTACTGGAGTTTCAGCTTCAGCATCAGTCCTTCCAATGAAAATTCAGGGTTGATTTCCTTTAGGATTGATTAGTTTGATCTCCTTGCTGTCCAGTGGACTTTCAAGAATCTTCTCCAACACCACAGTTCAAAAGCATCAATTCTTGGGCACTCAGCCTTATTTAAGGTGCAACTCTCACATCCATACATGACTACTGGAAAAACCATAGCTTTGGCTATACAGATAAAGGTAAACTGAGTAAAGAACAGTTTAAAGGCCCTCATTTGGGGGAAAGAAAGGCATGACGAAGGGTATGACCAAGGTCCATGTGGCTGGGACAAGATGAACAGAGGAAAAGTAGCATGAAATGAGATTCACAACCTTGCTCTCTGGGATAGAGGTTGGATTTTATCCTAAGAGAAATGAAAATCTTCTGTCATTTAAACAAATATCTCTGGCTGCTTCCTGGAGGGTGGGACATTGAGAACAGAAGAGTTCTCAAGACTGATTAATTTTATTATCACTTTACTTTGATGGAATACACCAGACTTCTAGAACAAGAAAAAAATACTACCAAAAAGAGAACGCTTGCCAGCCTAACAATGAATAATTCTGGGTTTTAATCGCTAATTTACAATGGGCAATAAAATGGTTAATTGCCACTCTTATCAATATCTGTTCTTTCAAGAAGGTTTACTGAGAAGTGGAAATATTACTGCTGGTCGTGAGGTTTCTGTTTGCCCCGAGATTAGTAAGGTAAAGAGAACCAAAGGCCAGTTGTAGAAACTCCGTGATATTGTATGTTATCCTAATATGTTATTAGATGAAACTTTGCTAAATCTTTTTAAAAGAAGCTGGTGGAAGTTGCTTGTTTAGCTTTCCTTTTAAGAAACTATTTTCCAGTGTCATAAAATAAATCCATTATATTTTTTTATCATGGCAACAATGGATATACAGGATCTTCATTTAGTGTTATAAACCTAAGGTGCTTTTAACTTCCTGCTTTTTTCTGAAGCTATTGTTTTTGTTGGTGTTGTTCTGCATTTTCTTTGCCATCACTACATTTTTTTATGAAAAAAAAAGTGAAAGTGTTAGTCGCTCATGTCCAGCTCTTTGCAACCCCATGGACTGTGTAGCCTACCAGGCTCCTCTGTCCATGGAGTTCTCCAGGCAAGAATAATGGAGTGGTTGCCATGCCCTCCTCCAGGGGATCTTCCCAACCCAGGGATTGAACCTGAGTCTCCTGCACTGCAGGCAGAGTCTTCACTCTCTGATCCACCAGGGAAGCCTATATATATATATGTCTCCACTCTTAGGTTCTTTTCCCACATAGGTCATTACAGAGCATTGAGTAGAGTTTGCTGTGCTATACAGTAGGCTCTTACTAGCTATTTACTTTATATATATTGTGTGTATATGTCAATTCCAGTCTCCCAGTTCATCCTCCCCTCATTTGTCCCTTGGTAACTGTAAGTTCGTCTTCTACATCTGTGACTCTTCTGTTTTGTAAATAAGTTCATTTGTACCATTTTTTTAGTTTCCACATATAAGTGATATCACATATTTGTCTTTCTCTGTCTGCCTTACTTCACTCAGTATGACAACCTCTAGGTCTATCCATCTTGCTGCAAATGGGATTATTTTGTTCTTTTTATGGCTGAGTAATACTCCATTGTATATATCCACCACATCTGTTGATGGACATTTAAGTTGCTTCCATATTATATATCCTGGCTATGTAAATTGTGCTGCAATGAACATTAGGGTGAAAATATCTTCTCAAATTATGGTTTTCTCCAGATATTTGCCCAGGAGTAGGATTGCTGGATTGTGCGGTAATTCTATTTTTAGCTTTTTGAGGACCCTCCATACAAGTCTCCGTAGCAGCCGTATAAGTTTACATTCCCACCAGCAGTCTAGGAGGGCTCCCTTTTCTCCACACCCTCTCTAGCACTTATTGTTTGTACTTCCCTGCTCTTTTAACTGGCTGGTTTTATCCTGGCCTCCTGAGCTAATTTGTATGATCTCATTCCTCTTTTCTGTGACTTCAGTTACTTCAAATATTCTTTTCTTTTCCTTGTTGAACAGTATTTGTTACCTCCCTAAGCCTGAATAGCAGAATACTATCAAGGTGGTTTAAATTCGTATTCACTTTCTCAGCACCCTCATCATACATGGCTGACTACACCGACTCACTCAAAACTCCAAAGTCTTTTCTACATGTGCTTCTCGTCGACCACAGCTTTCTCATCTGTACTTGTGAAGTTTCTGTTTGTTTTACTGTGGTTATTCTTCATGTGGCCTTTATTATTTATCCTTATTCAATTCTAACCTTATAAGCACTGCTGATCATCCAGCCTACAGAGATTGTTTCAGATTCTGTATTCTCTCAGCTTCCCAGTTGCATGGAACTGTTGGAAAGCACAGTTGCTGCTTACATCCTGGCCTCAGGGACATTGCAAGATACAGTGTATTCTTTGCCAAAAAGAACAGCCTCATTTCTCACACCTCCATGCCCGGGAGCAGCTGCAAGTTCCTAGTGAGCTGCAGGCTTGCCATGGTGCTTGAAGCTTCCGGGAATCCTCGGGTCAGTCCACTTTCTTCTGAATGCCAAAGGCAGCTGTTCTGTGGTGGCCACTTTTCACATGGAATCTGCCCAGTGAAACTATGGCTTAAGTCACTTATTCCAGGTTCATAGTTCTCCTCAATCAAAAATATAAATCTGGAGATCTCATTGGCAGTTCAGTGATTGAGACTCTGCGTTTCCAATGCAGAGGGCACAGGTTCAGCCCCTAGCTGGGGAACTAAGATCTCCTATGTTGCATAGCGGGGCCAAATCTGTCTATCTATCTATTTATCTATATAGAGAGAGCTGGTCATGTGGCTCTCTGACCCTTCCAGACTCCCTCTGAGACTTGGTAGCCCAGTACCACACAGTCCAGAGCCTGCCAACCTGCTGCCCAGTGCTCCCCTCCCCCTCTCCTTCTTGCCTCCTCCTGGTCAATGTCACTGTATCTTTCAAGGCTCAGCCCAAGTGTTGCCTCATTTAAAGAATCTTCTGCACGGCCACATCTCCTCCCTTCTACCCTCATTCTGTGAGGTGCTCCAAAAGCATCTCGGGTCCTTATCACAAAGTTTTACGATTGTGCATTAGTCATTTTTCCACACACATCTGCCCTCACTGGGCTGGAATGTTCTCAAGTGCAGGAATGATAACTTTGATGGCAATGCTGTAGGAATTCTTGAGAGCAAGATACATAAACTCAATGTTGCTGCCTAGATTTTTTTTTATGGCACAACCTTTTATTGAAATCTCTTTTCCTCTTTAAATTCATGAGACAAAATATATAAACCAAAGATAGTCTGGACAGTAAGACTTCCTCTAAAATGAATTCTGCCCAAAGCAGTTATAATCCCCAATAAAACTTTAATCTTCTTGAAATTCTTAAGAAAATACTGCACACTGAGGGAAAGTTTTCTTAAAATGCCCTCATTAATTTCGTTTCCTTTGCAAATATTTACTGAGAGCACACTGTTTGCTGAGCCCTGAAATAAGCACTGGGTGCCAGGGTGAGAGGTGAAACCAAGTCTTTGTCCTCATGCAATTTAGAGTCTGGGGAGAGACCAGACACTAAACAAGCAAAAACAATGACAGATGCTAAAATATGAAGTGCCAGATAATTGACAAAGGGTGGGCATTGCTATAGAAACTATCCATGTAGGTAACAAGGCCTGAGTTGGCCTCACAGATATAGTGACATGTAAACTGAGACCTGATGTGTTGGAAGAAATCAGCCACACAAAGAGTATTCCCGGTAGAGCAATGGGCATGCATGTGGTCCCAAGGTAGAAGAAACTTGCAGAAATAGAAAGGTGGTTGTCACCTAGAAAGTGGGAGTAGAGGTATGGGGTGGGGTGGGGTGGGGTCAGGACAGTGCACAGAGTCTGACCACCTTGTATGAGATGTTAGGACTCAATTCAAAATGAAATGAGAAGCGAGCTAAATGTTTTCTTCAGTGATCAACATGGTCAAATTTGTATTTTTAAAGATGTGTGAAGAATAGGAGAAAATCTGGGGTCTAGGGCTAGATGAAGAGTTCTTAAATGTGACACCAAAAGCATAATCCATAGTAGGAAAAATTGGTAAGTTGGACTTTATCAAAATTAAAAACTTTCATTCTGAAAAATCCCTGTGAAGAGAATGCAAAGACAAGCAGCAGGCAGCGAGAAAATATTTGCAAATCACATATTAAAGGATTGGTATCCAGAATATATAAAGAACTCTCAAAATTCAGCAGTAAAAAACCCAAACAAGCCAATTAGAAACAGAGAGATGTGTCTTACAAAAGACACAGGCACTTTGTTGAAGAACATATACAGATGGCAGATAAGCACATTTTGAAAAGATGTTGGAAATCATTAACCATCAGGGAAACGCAGATTAAAACCACAATGAAGTATTGCTACAAATCTATCAGAATGGCTAAGATAAAGCATGGTGACAACACCAAACGCTGACAAGAATGTGGCGTAACTGGATCTCATACATTGCTGATGGGTCTGTAAAATGGTGCAACCCATGCTGGAAAACAGTTTCGCAGTTTCTTCAAAAACCAAATCCGCAGCGATCATAGGACAGTAATTTTACCCTTGGTCATTTATCCCAGAAAAATGAAAACTTATACTCACACAACAGTCTATAGACGAATAGAAGCTTTATCTGTAATCGCCGCAAACTAGAAACAGCCCAGATGTCTTTCAATGGGTGAATGGTTAAACAAACCAGAGGACATACATACCATGGCTACTACTCAACAGTGAAGGGGAATAAATGTCACACAAAAACTTCGATGAATCTCTAAGGAATTATGCTGAGTAAAAAAAAAAAAAAAGCTAAAAGTTTACATACTGTATGATTCTGTTTATCATATCTGTTTAGCATTCTTGAAATGAAAAAAAGAAAAATTAAGAATAAAGAGTAGATGACTGCCCAAAGTTAAGGAAGGAGATTAGAAGGAGGGATGGAGGTGGGTGACGTTATGAAAAAGCAACCAGAGAGGTCCCTGTGATGGACTTGGGTGGTGGATACACATAACATAAAATCGTATAGGATGAAATACACATAGGAACTTCCCCGGTGGTCCATCGGCTAAGACTCCACACTTCCAATGCAGAGCATGTGGGTTGCATCTCTGGTCAGGGAATTAAGATATCACCTGCGCCTCAGTGGTGTGCCCCAAAAAATAAATTTAAAAAGTTAAAAAAAAAAAGGAAACACACAGAGACACATACACACAAATGAGTACAAGTTAAACCGAAGAAATCTGAATAAAGCTCGTAGATCATATCAATGTCAATATCCTGGTTGTGATTTTGTACTATAATTTTGTAAGACGTTATCCTTGGGTGAAACTGAGTAAAGGGTACACAGCATCTCTCTGTTTTATTTCTTACAAACTACATGTAAACATACATTTATCTCAATAAAAATGTCAACGAAATAAACCTCAGACTTACTGTATAGTATGGGTAACTCTGCTCAATGTTATGTGGCAGCCTGGATGGGAGGAGAGTTTGGGGAAGAATGGATACACACATATGTATGGCTGAGTCCCTTTGATATCCACCTGAAACTATCACAACATTGCTAGTCAGCTCTACTCCAGCACAAAAAGTTTAAAAAGAAAAAATCCCAGGAATTCCCTGGTAGTCCAGTGGTTAGCACTCAGGTGCTTTCACTGCCACAAGCCATGTAGGGGCAGGGAGGAAATCTCTGAAGAGAATGGATTGGAACTGGAGTTGAGGGCAGGGGCAGTTAGAGTGGCAGCCAGGAGACGGGTTAGGAGGCAGAAGAGGTGATGACTTAGAGCATGTGGGCTGGTGGGGAAGTGGTGGTGGAGAGGAAGAGAGCTGGCTTTGCTGTGGACTCCAGAGTCTTACCTTCAAATGTAATTTTCCTTCTCAAATTCCAGATTTTCAAGAACCATAGCATAATAACGAAGTGAAAGTCGCTCAGTCGTGTCCGACTCTTTGCGACCCCATGGACTCGTCCGTGGAATTCTCTAGGCTAGAATACTGGAGTGGATAGCCTTTCCCTTCTCCAGGGGATCTTCCCAATCCAGGGATCGAACCCAGGTCTACCGCATTGCAGGCAGATTCTTTACCAACTGAGCTATCAAGGAAGACAATGTCAGTGTCAATTATGTATCAGGGAATAACAATGTCAGTATCAATTATGTATTCTTAAAAATTCATTGATAGCACTTACTCTCTTGGGTCAGAATGACACAAAAACAGAACAAAAGCAGAGAGTGGGCTGTGGGTACCTTTGTGGAATCTCACCTTCCTACACCCCCATTTCCTTGTAAATGGGCTGTGATGCCAGGCTTCCCTGCTGAGCCCACCCTCACCAACCCAATCAGCTCTAAACCCAGTCACTGCTGCTCAAGACCCTGCCCCTCTCCATCTTCACCGTAGATGACAAGGGGATAAGGAATATAGCAGGGTGGCGTTTGCTTCCCATTTCCCAGATTCCCCAGAATCGCATCACCACATGCACACTGCACACCCTCCTCATTCCTTGTGTCTTCTTCCCACCCGGTCCTGGTACCTGAGATTAAATACCATACTTTCAAAATGACGCAATTTCTACCCAAGATTTCTGAGGCACTTTCACAAGAAATGGTACATTTCTGAATACCAAAGGCCTATTCATCTACTATTTTCCCATGATGAGATAAAATATCTTTTCTGCAGAAAGGCGTTCAGAGCCATGTAGAATCATTTAAGATCTAAGCAAGGTTCTAGTTGGAGATAATTTAAAGGAAGTGAAATATAGTTCTAAAGCACGTGTTTAAAAAAACAAAAGATAAATGATAAATAAGGAAGATATGGTATTTATCTACATTTATGATATCAAAAACACTAAAAATGAGGGGTACCAAGGGGTGTAGTTGTGAAATATTACAGACTGTGACTTTTCTCTCATTATTAGCTCACAGTGACTTGAATTTTTAGGGTCGCTCTAGACATCTGGCCCTTGGTAGCTTCCTCTGTGGCTTTCAACTCAGGCCAGAAGAAAGGAGGGAGGAGATGAGGTCCAGAAAGTTCCTGGTGAGACTGAAACCGACAGTTCAACTCCTGGGGGTTGAAATGCCCCCTCCTCCACTGCATCCCCAAGTTGGGCCCAGAAGACATCAGCTTGAGGGGAGCTAAGGCCTTAGGACTCACTGGCAAAATTTTGACAGGAGCCAAAAATTCAATATCCGTAGACTGACAGCTGACTTACAGTTCTGGGAGTTTGGGAGCTGAAAAGAAGGTTTAGAAGTGAGTCAAGTATCCAGAGTGGGAAGGAATGTATCACATTTGAGATGGAGTGGGATGTGATGGAACCACTAAGAATAAGAATCCTGATGGAAAGTGATTTGAGCTTAAAAAAAAAAGAAAGAAAAAAGCACAAAATCGTATTAGGTATTGAAAACACATGTAAAGCTAAAAACATGTACATCTATTTGTTTCATAGTAATTCACTATTCATCTACTTCTTTGGGCTTCCCAGGTGGCTCAGTGGTAAAGAATTTGCCTTTCAATGCAGGAGACACATGAGATGTGGGTTCGATCCCTGGGTCAGGAAGATCCCCTGGAAGATGAAATGGCAGCCCACTCCAGTATTCTTGCCTGGAGAATCCCAGAACCTGGCGGGCTAGAGTCCATGAGGTCGCAAAGAGCTGGATAGGACTGAGCACGTGTGAATGCCTACTTTATTCTTGAAAAATGTACTTTGAAAAATATTGGCTTTGGAGCATAGTGTAGATGAAGATACAGGCACAGTTTTTTTACTACTTAGATATTTTACTTAAAGCTACTTTCCAGTGTTCCCCGTGGCCTAATGGTTAGGATTCAGTGCTATCCCTGCTGTGGACTGGGTTTGAGCCCTGGTTTGGGGACTGAGATCCTACAGGCTGTGTGGCTTGGCCAAGAGTATATTAAAACGAAAGAAAAAAAGCAGCTGTTTATTCCCCTTCCTCTTCTTCTGTCTTTTTGTCCATATTAAAAAAAAAAAAAGAAAAAACATTTTTATATCACTTAAATTTTTAAACATTTGGTAAAAATTTAAGTAGCCTTCTCCTTTAGCTCCAAAAGGATACTCCCTCTCTTTGTGAAGTCTTCCTGAGAGACAGGGTCTTCCCCTCAGTACCCCACTTCTTCATTAGACAGTAAATATTAGCTTCCTCACCTTCCTCACCTTTCTTTTGTTCATAGTGGGAACTGTGAGGGCCTTTTCTACCTCCCACTATTTCTAAGGTTAAGTCCAGGATCTGTAACATAGTAGGGCTCAATAAAAGTCTGTTGGATAAAAGAGAAGCTAGAAAAGTACCCGGTAGGATGGATGTGTTTGAGTCATTCAGTTGTGTCCAATTCTTTGAGACCCCATGGACTGTAGCCATGCCAGGCTCCTCTGCCTGACCCAAGAAAAGTCTTCCTGACCCAAGGATCAAACCCAAGTTTTCTGAATTGAAGGCAGATTCTTTACAGTCTGAGACCCCAGGGAAGCCCCAGTAGGATGGATATGAAATGGTTAAAATCATTAGCTCTCTGGTCACATGGTTTGCAAAGCCTGTGATAAAGCTCTAGGAGAAGAAGGCATTATTGTTCTCATTTATAATTTTATCATTTGCATGCCAGCTTCTAGAAAATACTGAAGAATGACTTTCAGCAAAGGTGGCAGTGATGAGCCTCTGTGTGACTGGGGGATAAAGACCTAACAAACATATCCACCCCATCAAATTTCCTGAGCAGTTTGTACATTGTCATTAAGGAGAAAAACAGGGCTTTCCTGTTGGCTCAGTGGTAAAGAATCCACCTGCCAAAACAGGAGACACGGGTCCGATCCCTGGTTCGGTAAGATACTACATGCCACAGAGCGACTGAGCACCCTACTGAGCCTTGCCTTAGGGCCCTGGAGCCACAACTATCTGCACCGCAGGAGATTCTTTACTGTCTGAGCCACCAGGGAAGTGCCCTAAGCTGTTAGGTCCCACCAAAATCTGCTTTGGGGAACTTGACTGGACATGGATATTCAGAACATGAAACACACACAAGCTATAAAATAAATAAATAAATATATATACCTGTGTGTGTGTGTGTGTGTGTGTGTGTGTGTGTTACTTGGTCATGTCCAGCTGTTTGGGATCTCATAGACTGTAGCCCTTCAGGCTCCTCTGTCCATGGAATTCTCCAGGCAAGAATATTGGAGTGGGAAGCCATTCCCTTCTACACGGGATCTTTCAGACCCAGAGACTGAGCCCAAGTTTTCACACTGCAGGCAGATTCTTCACCAGCTGAGCCACCAGGGAAGCCCAAATATACATGTAAGCAATCTCAGACTTAGGAATATTTGCAAGTACAGCTTAGTAGACGCTCTTTCCTGACCCATTTGAGAGTAAATGGCTGATATTAGGCCCCATTACTCTCCCACACTTTAGTGTGTTTTTCCCACAAATGAAGACATTTCTCCTATGTAACAGCAATATAACAGTAAAGTCAGAAAATTAATACTGGTACTTTAATAAAATTCTCAGGCTTCATTCAAGTTCCTCCAATGGTTCCAGTCATGTAGTCGATAAGAAAAAGGTGCAGTCCTAAATCCAGATCTTGCAAAGCAGACACCGAATTTAGTTATCATGTCTCCTTAATTTCCTCCCATGTGGAACATTTCTCAACCTTTCTTTAACTGTCATAACCTTTTGATTTTCCAGGCCATTTATTTGGTAGAACGTTCCTCAGTTTGGGTTTCTCTGATGCTTCTTTATGGTTAAGTGCCTGTTATACATCTTGGGTGGAAATATCACAGAAGTGATGATGTGTTCTCACTTTATCCTATTTAAGTGACACATGGCTTATGTTGTACCATTATTGGTAATGTTAACTTTGATTGCATAAGTTCCTATCTGCTTGACTTCTAAACTGGGAACTTATTTTTTCTCCACTGTAATTAATAAATATTTTATAAGAGTTTTTGAGATTATTTAAATAACATTCCTCATCAAACAATGAATTTATTCACTAATCTTTGTATCTGTATGAACTCACAGCTTCAGTACACTACATTCTTCCACTATCACTATTTATTTTGCTGTTCGAATTGCCCAAGACTTTTCCAGTGGGAGCCCCTGCAAGATGACCTCTGTGTCTCCATCATTCTTTGAGTACTTCTTATTTCAGCCTCAACAGTAGGTTCCAGACTCATCTTGCACTCTCTCTACCCCAATACTATAGTTAACCACATCTCCAAGGACCTCTGAAGAATGGTACTTGGAAAGCAAGATCTGAATGCTACGTGTACCCAATGCTTTTGGGATATCACTGCTTCCAGATGCTTCCAGTGGACAAAACTAGGAATATATGCATTCAAGTCTCTCTCTCTCTCTCTCTCTCTCTTGTGTCTCTCAGTCTGTCTCTCTCTCACACACACACACACATGTCTGTCTACTGAAAACTGTAAGTTCACAACCATATCTCCAGTTCTAGCTTAATACCATTATTCTTAATATTTTCTTACTTGATCAATCCTTCTGCAGGTAAGAATTCTCCTATAGCTGACACAACGACTTTCATCCACTGTGGTTGCCCTCTTTGACACCCCCATGCCAGGCAGCCCCTTCAGAATAATACCCTTCTCACTTTGCTTAGGCTTTGACACCCCTCCTACACAACTGAGATTCTAATATTATACCTACATTATGCAGAGTCTTGCTCAATCCCACCCACTAACTCTTGAACTAAGCTGAGCATGACTTGATGCCTCATCTCTGCATTGTGCCCATGACCTCCTGCTCCTGGCTACCACCTTTTAAAAGTTTTATTTATTTTTAATTGGAAGATAATTACTTTACAATATTGTGATGGTTTCTGCCATACATCAGCATGAATCAGCCGTAGGTATACATATGTCCCCTCCGTCTTGAACCTCCTTCCCACCTCCCACCCCATCCCACCCCTCTAGGTTGTTACAGAGCCTGGGTTCGAGTTCCTTGGGTCACACAGCAAATTCCCATTGGCTATGTTACATACGTTAGTGTATATGCTTCCATGCTGCTCTCTCCATTCATCCCACACTCTCCTTTCCTCTCCCCTCCTGCCCCATGTCCACAAAGCTACAGCTTTGGTCAGCCTCTTCTCAGGAGCAACGGAGCCCCATTCCAGCCCAGGACTTTAAGCTGTGGCTCTCACGCTCTTCTATTGCCTCCAATGAGGCATCTTTATCCCCTGTTACCCCACAAGGATCACATTTCTGGCCTGACTGCTTCATTGCAGACTCAGAGCGTGTCAGGCCACAGCTCCATCATGCCCACTGCTCTGAGTTTTCTCTTCTTTCTAGCCCATAGACACTGAACACTTGTTGCGGGTACAATTATATCTTTATAGTTTTCTCTTTTTCTGTTTTGCCTAACATTGCTATGTAAATTGAATGCAGAAAACGAGACAGAATATGGGAAGAGTTAATAAATGGGAGAGAGTTTTTGGATCTTCGGACAGGAAATACACACACACACACACACACACATATATATATGTATATATATATATATAAAGGATCATAAAGTGCCAAAATCCTTTTAAGAAGCAGTATGGAATTTGACTGCTTGGTTGTATTTGCCTGGTTAAGATTACAGTGCCCTGTGAGAGAGTGAGCAGGTCACCGGTAAGGGGCTTCTGGAGTCTGCCCCTCAGCCTTTCAAGACAAGACTATGCCCCCCGAGCTGATGAACTCTCAGAACCTGCACCATATGCAACTTCAATGACTTTGTCATGATGCTGACAAAGGTAAAGCTTTGGGCCTATTCACTTGCACTTATCCTTTCCAATGTTCTGGAAGAAATTTCATATTTTCCGTTTTGTATCCTTTTTGTCAAAGAGACCTTTGCTAATTGAAAAAAATATTCAGGTCTCATAAATTCTGGATCTGTTCCTGCAAGAGACTAATGGTTAAGTCAGAATGCTAATTTCCAATGAAGGGAGATCATATTCTAGAGCACTCGTTTTACCACTAGATAGAGTTGTTTGGTCCATATAGTCAAAGCTATAGCTTTTCCAGTAGCTATGTATGGATGTGAGAGTTGGACCATAAAGAAGGCTGAGCAATGAAGAATTGATGCTTTCGAACTGTGGAGCTGGAGAAGACTCTTGCGAGTCTCTTGGACAGCAAAGAGATCAAACCAGTCAATCCTAAAGGAAATCAACCCTGAATATTCATTGGAAGGACTGATCAGTTCAGTTCAGTTCAGTTGCTCTGTCGTGTCCGACTCTTTGCGACCCCGTGGACTGCAGCACGCCAGGCCTCCCTGTCCATCACCAACTCCTGGAGTTTACTCAAACTCATGTCCATTGAGTTGGTGATGCCATCAAACCATCCCAACCTCTGTCGTCCCCTTCTCTTCCTGCCTTCAATCTTTCCCAGCATCAGGGTCTTTTCAAATAAGTCAGCTCTTCGAATCAGGTGGCCAAAGTACTGGAGTTTCAGCTTCAACATCAGTCCTTCCAGTGAACATTTAGGACTGATTTCCTTTAGGATGGACTGGTTGGATCTCCTTGCAGTCCAGGGAACTCTCAAGAGTCTTCTCCAACACCACAGTTCAAAAGCATCAATTCTTCAGTGCTCAGCTTTCTTTATAGTCCAACTCTCACATCCATACATGACCACTTGAAAAACCAAGGACTGATGCTGAAGCTGAAACTCCAATACTTTGGCCACCTGATGCAAAGAGCGGATGCATTGAAAAAGGTACTGATGCTGGGAAGATTCAGGACAGGAGGAGAAGGGGGCAACAGAAGATGAGATGGTTGGATGGCATCACTGACTCAGAGGGAGAGAGTAAAGGACAGGGAAGCCTGGCATGCTGCAATCCATGGGGTCACAAAGATTTGGACACAACTTAGCCACTGAACAACAAGAGACTGAATTTATCTTCAGAAGATAGATTAGGTTGCTTAGAGTGTGAAGAGTGATGGGTGATCTTGGGCATTAGCTTGTGCACATCATGTAAATTTCAAAGCTATTCTCATCTGCCTACAGAGTGTGTCTATAATTCCTTTGTGGCCAGTTCAGTACATAAGATTATTTCTTTCCAAGATAATATTTGGTTAATTTTGCCCCAAAACTTATTTACTGCCTTTTAAAAAATGAGATTCCATATATTACCTTCTACAAGTTTTAACATATTCTTTCTTTCTTAGGGTATAATATGGTTGATTAGGTAACAGCTTTCAAGACTCCTCCATCCTGGTTGCCACTTGATAAAATCTGATTGTTCCTTAATCCCCTCAACTGTAAATGCACAGGTCATCTTTTAGGGAGGGTTAATTCTATCCCCCACTCTACAGATTTGCTGTTCCCAGGTTGCTTCTCTGAAGGTATTCTTGTTCCCAGATGAGGGGATCACCTCTCTATTGTCCCTACCCATTGACCTATATAGTCAGAGGCAGCATGACATTAAGTCTTGCAACTTTAATTTAAGAATTAAAACAAATCTTATAAAACGTAGGCACATAAAAAGTTCCCCATTTATTACTTTTACTGGGACAGTTTCTAGAAAGTCTTAAGGGAGTTCAATTATATTCTACAGGCACAAGCAGAAGGAATAATTTGCACTTTCTTTAAGCACAACTTCAAACGATAGGGATTAATGTTATTGCAGACAACCACTGCTTCAGATAACAGGCACAGAGAACAGCATACATAAAGCAGTAACAGTAGAAGTAACTTACCTTCCAGAGCTCAGATCTAACTCCAGAAGAAAAACACGCAAACTAAACATGACTTTGAAGTTGTTTTAAAATTACAAATAATTATAGATGATTATTGGGGAGAAACCAAAGAGGTTTCTGAGGCCTGAAATAAAATAATGAAAACAACGATGACGGTGCTTGTGCTTAGTCATTCAGTCGTGTCCCACTCTTTGTAACCCTACGAACTATATTGCCTGCCAGACTCCTCTGTCCATGGAATTTTCCAGGCAAGGATACTGGAGTGGGTTGCCATTTCCTCCTCCAGGGGATCTTACTCACCCAGGGACTGAACCCACATCTCTTGCATCTCCTGCATTGCAAGTGGATTCTTTACCTGCTGAGCTATCAGGGAAGCCCATATGATGACAGTGGCTGCCATTTATTGAAGGCTGACTGAGAGATACCCGCCAGAGTGGTGCTCACAGTATCTAGAAATTGAGTCTCTAACAGATCTATCCAAGATCACACAACTAATAAGAATGAGAGTTATGGTTCAAATCATCACTCCACAGGTATAGGCAAGGGTTTGGAGAAGAGCAATCTAGAGGGAATGAAGTGAAAAAAGACACCCAAGGATGATCAGGGTGATTTAGCTAGAGGGAAGAATTCAAGTGGAAACAAGGAGGCAGAGGAAAGAAAAGGACTGGGATGGGCTATCAGCAGAGAGTAGGAGGGGGCTGAGGGATTCCTGTAAATATTGTAGTCTGTTGGAGCTGAGGTGATTAAGCATGCAAGCATCAACCAGGGAGTGGTCCTCTTCTCTTATAGGGTTTTGCAGACCTGGAATCTTAAAGATCTGTTGGTAAACAGTCTTAGCAACCAGTAGTGTCATTAAAGAGTCTACATCAATGACTTTTTACCCATCGTCTGGGAGTTACCTAGAGAAATAGTAAACAAAGATAGTAAAGCAAGGTATCTTAGTAACAGTAGGAATAAGTGCTATGAATGCAATAAACAGGGTGATAATAGAATAACTGCTCAGGGAATCAACTTTAGATGGGGAGATATTGGTCACTTTTTAGCCACACCTATTCACTCACATAGGAGAAGGCAATGGCACCCCACTCCAGTACTCTTGCCTGGAAAATCCCATGGACAGAGGAGCCTGGTAGGCCACAGTCCGTGGTGTCATGAAGAGTCGGACACGACTGAATGACTTCACTTTCACTTTTCACTTTCATGCATTGGAGAAGGAAATGACAACCCACTCCAGTGTTCTTGCCTGGAGAATCCCAGGGACGGGGGCGCCTGGTGGGCTGCCGTCTATGGGGTCGCACAGAGTCGGACACGACTGAAGCGACTTAGCAGCAGCATTCACTCACATTGGAGAAGGAAATGGCAACCCACTCCAGTATTCTTGCTGGGATAATCCCATGGACAGAGGAGCCTGGTGGGCTACAGTCCATAGGGTCACAAAAAGTCAGACACAACTGAGTGCCTGAACATATTCACTCACATAAATAGCAAACACTAATGAATTTCAGTAACTTTCTCTATATACATATGTATATATACACACACATATGTACTTCCAAATATACTTCAAACTACATGAAACAACAAAAATGTCTCATACTTTTACAAAGGGTGTTTCCTCTTATAAAACTAGTTATAAGAAATATGCCCTAAAAAGTATCAAAAAGAATATAAACTGAATTCAAAGTCTATGATTTCATAGGGAAGTTTCCAATTAGAAAGGAAATATTTGAAACACATTTTGAAAGGCTTAGAGGATGGTGATGTTTTATGGCAATGTTTTCATTTAAAAATACAAACATGGAGTTCGGAAACTGCTGTCTTCACTAGATTTTTAGTGATGGTGGTGCAGTCTGAGAAACATCCCAGGGGCATCTGAAATTCCTACAAACTCCAGGAAACTCTTGTGCCTCTACAGCATGTATCCTGAAGGGAGATGACTTCCTGAAAGAACTCCTTCAGGTGTACAACACTGGGAGCCCATGCTCAGAGAGTACAGCATGAAAGGTCACAGTTATGAAAAAGGTCACATTCTTTTTTCATTAGAATAATACAGACCATAACAACAACAACAGAAAAAAAACAAAGATTGACAGTAGAGATGGTTATGGGGCTTCCCTGGTGGCTCAGATGGTAAAGAATCCACCTGCAATGCGGGAGACCAAGGCTCAATCCCTGGGTCAGGAAGATCCCCTGGAAAAGAGCATGGCTACCCACCTGAGTATTCCTGCCTAAAGAATCCCCATAGATAGAGGAGCCTGGTGGGTTGCAATTCATGGGAGCAGAGTTGGCCACAACTGAGCGACTAACACTTTCACTTTCTTTCAGAGGTGGTTATACCGTGTGGCTAAAGTTTCCAAATCAACCCCCCAAACTCCTATATGCACATGGCCCCTCACTTCCAAGATCCTATGAGGGTCCCTAGCAACATATTCTCAAGGTCATATACTTTTGAAAATTTAGAAGAAGAGAGAAATTTTATTTCTTAAAAGGGGACCATATATGGTATAAAGTTCAGGCTCCTAACCCTGGATCCTCCTGGATCCTCCAAGGAACATCCACCTTGTATCACACACTACACTCAGTGTTGGAGATACAAAGACAAATAAGACACTGTATTTCCTGAGAAGCAGCTTGGTATAAATGTGAGACAAGAAACCCAATTACCATGGGACACCTGTCTGGTTTGTGGATTGTGCAATAGGAACAAAGGCTCAAGGGTTGCTTTCTATTGTCATTATTAGTCTATTCACTAAAATTTTTAACTGACTGGCTTTCTTTTACTAAATGATGAGTGCCCATGAAATAAATCCAACGACAGAAAAATGTAGAAACAAACAGTTAATGACCTCTATGGAAATCTTTATTATGCTCCAGGGTCAATGAAATGCCACTTATGTCATGAAGGAATTCACTCCAGGCTCTTTCAGATGCTTATGACACTTGGTAGCACTCACATGACACTTAAAGTAACATAGGAACAGGGGACCAGTCAGGAGAACTGAAAACATCAAAGGTATTCGGTTCATGGCAAGTAATCTGCAACATTCACATATGAGAACATTAGGAGATAACAAAGGACAAGAGGCAGGAACATGAGCCTGGAGCTCCAGATTGGGAACTCTAGACTCTACTCCAGATGGTTTCTCTGCGGAGCATCAGTGTAAATAAGCATTGCTTTAGCATGACGGTTGTGCCTGGCATTGGGTTTGGTGGTGTGGACACGTGCAGAACTGGAAGGGTAGTGAGGAATAGGAGTCCCAGGGGCCTGTGAGCTCTACAGCCCCAGAACCCAGGTGCCACAACAAAGACCCAACACAGCCTAAGATATAAATAAACAAAATAAACCCTTGTGAGGCAGATAACATATATATCAGTGTGGTATTTAAATTGTTAAAGTGAAGTGAAAGTCACTCAGTCCGACTCTTTGTGACCCCATGGACTGAATTTTCTAGGCCAGAATACTGGAGTGGGTAGCCTTTCCCTTCTCCAGGGGATTTTCCCAACCTAGGAACTGAACCCAGGTCTTCTGCATTGCAGGCAGATTCTTTACCAGCTGAGCCACAAGGGAAGCCCAAGAATATTGGAGTAGGTAGCCTATCCCTTCTCCAGAGGATCTTCCTGACCCAGGAATCGAACCAGGGTCTCTTACATTGGAGGTGGATTCTTTACCAAGTGAGTTATCAGGGTTAAAGCAAAGTGACAGTTATTTAAAAAGAGAGAGAGAGAGAGAAGACTTCCCTGGTGGCTCAGTGACTAGGAATCCTCCTGTCAATGCAGGGGACATGGGTTTGACCCCTGGTCCAGGAAGATTCCATATGCTGCAGGGGCAGCTAAGACCATGTGTCACAAATACTCAGCTTCCTGCTGCAAATACTGATCTGTGCTCTGCAACAAGAGATTGGTGGCTTCCCCACCACTGCATTGAGAAGCCCACACACCACGACTAGGGAGTAGGCCCTGCTCTCAGCAAGTAGAGAAAAGCACTGGTGCAGCAACAAAGATCCAGTGCAACCAAAATAATTAATTAGTTAAAAAGAGAGAGAGAAATGGTATGAGAGACAACAGAAGACATCCACAACTGCTGTGGTACTCTGAAGGTGAAGAAGGAAACGCATATCACTCTGCGGTGGTGAATTCACAGTGGCAAAAATCAATCAGAATTCAAGGGGAAAGACTGTCTGGTTTGGGGAGGAAGATGGTTAAGTCTGAGCCTGGTTTCACCACTGCGGATGTACCAGTAGGTCAAAAAAAGTGGAGCTGCCTAGTCCTTTGCTATCCAGAGTCAAGTGCGGTCCATGGAGCAACAGCATCGGGATCACCTAGGAAATACTTTAAAATGCAGCGCTTCGAGCAACAGACCTGCTGAATCCAAGCTGCATCATAAACCTGCACCTGGACTCTGACTTGGCTCCAAACTGCTGTGGAATTCACCGGATTTCCTCTACACTGGAGGTTAAAACTTCTGGGATGTAGCGCCTGTTCTGTGATTAGTGCAAAGGAGCTGCAGAAAAGATAGATGCGTCAAGTTGCATGGGACCCTTTAAAAACCTCTGCCTCTAGAGTACACCAAAGCCAAACCAACACCTGTGGACCACGTGCACAGCTGTGGGGCGGCTGACTCACGTGCACATCCGTCAGCCACATCACATTTTTTCTCTGTGAGTAAGAGCCGTGATTGTAACATCAGAGAGAAAACGACTTACACGGGTTTTTCATGAACTTACCAAATTGTAAGAGTTTAGACAGAGACAATAGGTGAGAATTTGAGTACAGCACCACTATTAAAAATTAGGATCTCATTCCTCAAAACTCCCCATGTTTACAAAAACTAATGTTTCCTTGTCAGTTACATAAACCAGTTCCTCCAGTTCACTACAAGATAGACATCTGTGTGTAAGAAACCATTTTCTGATTTTACTGTAAAAAATAATCACAACTGTGACGTTTTCTAATTTCCAGTTTATATGAATGTATGGAAAGTCCTTTCCTTTTCTCTGTTTTCAACTTCTCTGTTAACTGTTAGGAGAGTGTTTATATAATAATGCAATGCTACCCTTTAAGTACTTGCTATTAATATATTTCTTGATATATCAGTTGAATGTGTTGGACATGGATTTTTAGGTAGTTTGACTCTAAACAAATTGAAATAGTGTGTAAATATATTAAAGCCATTGAATTTTATTTTAGATGAGTGAAATGCATGGCATGTGAATTACTTCAATTCAAACCATTAACAAAGAAAAAAGGCATAATGACATAAAAAATTTTAAAAGCACACACACACAAAAGAATATGTAACCAGTAGAGACCATATGACAATATGCCCCTGTAATAAGATACACCCAAGTGACTTTTGTGCTGAGACCTGATCACTAAATTCTGGTCACCTACTATGTACACAGAATTTGGTTAGGATCTTTACACATACACATCCTTTATAAACACTAGAATCTCAATTTCACAGATTTCTTGGATGTTCATATTTACCTGAAAATCTCAATAAGAGGGGGGAAAAAATCAGAAGTGACATGAAGATGTGCAGAATGTGCAAAAGTAATATGTTTACCAATGGAGTGAATTTTAAAAGAAGCTGACAAAAAAGAAAAAAATAAATAAATAAACGAAGCTGACAATGAAATACTGCTGGTCCATGAGCTGCTTCAGTCAGTACCAGAATTGGTAGGATGAAACAAATGAAATTGTTATCTAATGTCAAACTGGTATCTGACCATCAATTATTGGCCACATACTGGCAATTTCACTTAGTTCAGCTTGTACTGTAATTAGGCGATTTCTTATGGACCAATCTATGCTTTCTCTAGACAATAAAGTTGACAGCAAAACAAATAAGACTTTTTTCTTTCATTTGGTTAGTTTTCAGGGTAGAGTCATCTCTCTAATACTATTGCTACACAGACTCTTAATGACAGCTCTGACACTTGACTGCCAAGAAAGAGCCTAATTTCTGGCTGAGCCATTGGTTAGAGGGCCCTGGTCTGATCATCTCTCCCATCACCGGAGAGCAGTGTGACAGCGTGGAAATCAGCCCCGCAGGAAAAACATCTCTTGTTTCTTGAGCTGACTAGAAATGTGTGTGTGATATTTCAGCTTACTGATTGTACCCTCTTTGAAATGAAACTCCACAACCCTAAAATGCGAAGACCTAAGGGAAAATGGCTATCTCATTGTTTAAAATTTGTTGCCAAAAAAGCTGACCTGACACAAATAAGAAGCTAACTCTGTTTATCTTCACGATGTCTTATTTCATGTAATCAAATTTTGAATGCATGGCCAGTTCATGCCTCTTACCTCAGGGCTAATTTTGTATCACAGCAGGATAATGAGATGATTAAGTTCTCCAACAGTTATAGTGGGGGGAATATTGTTATCTGGGAGTTTTTAAAGAGAAACATGCATCATATTTTAAATGATTTTATAAAAATCCTAAGTGGTCAGACAAGAGCCAGCAGAGTCAGGGAAATTCTATTTAACTCACTAATTACAAAATCCTTTAAGTCGATAATTTCCAAGTTAAAAACAAAGCAAAATAATCTCCCTCCCCAAACCTGAAAGGATGAACAGTAAATTTAAAATGGGTGACATGAATTAGTGGCTATATTAGTACAATAGTATAAAAACAACTCAATGCTGAACATATAATAAAGATTCAAAAATTTTTCACTGTGATGAACATCACCCTTACTATTACCATTATTATTGAATACATAGAATTGCCTTTGAAATAAGCTTTTTATTTTATATATGCTTGTAAGGTGTTGATTTTGTTACGGATTTCTTTAGTTAGGTCTAGAGAATAAAGATGCTTTTTTTTCCCCTGCAATAAATTATAAAATTAATTATGCATGCAACACATTACCTTATACTTATAATGGTGCTATAGACAACTCTCATAGCAGAAAGTGTACAAAATTGGAATAAAAAACCTGGATCTGAGTGTGGGCTCTGTTACTAATGTTAACCAAGGAGGAACTGCATAAAGTCCAGGAGCTTTAACTTCCTGGTCTTGTAAAACAGGGCTAAGCCTGTGTCAATAATAATAGCTAAGGTTTAGAGTGTAATGCCTCCAATATGCCAGAGATTTTTCTAAGATTTTTGCACACATGAACTCAGTTATCAATATGTCTAATGTCTAGCATTAATTTAGTGAAATGGGGACGTGCTGATCAGTTTCCATTTGCCCTGTTCTGCTAGAGCCCTGACCCCAGCGGATGAGTCCCTGGGGCCCCCTGACACCTGACTTTCGGTTAGGTTCAGACAAGGGGAAGCAGCAGCCAAAGATGAGAGGGTAGCAGGAGAGAGAGACTGGGGTATTTCCTCCCCACTTCCTCCTTGGTTTAGCAACCCTATTCTCATTTGTATATTTGGGAGGAGGGTGTTCCCCAAGACTGAATCACCTGCCCGACAACCTCATTTCCATCTTTCCTCTTCTTCTTGGGCTCACTGACTATTCTCTCCTTCTTTAACCTCTTCAGACCCTGGGTGGTACTGACCTCCTGCTGTGTGGAATCTTCTGTACCCCAACATCCCTCCCTTACCTCCTTACCTCCCTTCCCACAGCTCTGTGGGAAGTTGCCTCATTACAAGGGCTTGACTCAAACCCTATGAGTAGAATGCTCTTTCTTGCTGGGACCCAGACTCTTACAAGGATTTACTATTAAGTCAACTACGTGTTACTTAGTAGAAGGATATCTGAAACAGAATTTTGTCTTGTTTAGAAAGAATTGTTATGTGAGGAAATACGATCTTGCCTCTCAGCCATTAAAAAAAAAAAACAAAACACCAAAAAACAAAAGGTTTGTTTCTAATTTGAACTAGTTCACTATTATTTTTTTTTTTTTAACAAAGAAAACAAACAAAAAACCCTCATTCATTTGGTTCACACTTCAGGGAAAGGATATTTGGGATTTGACTTGGTTTAGGAGTTCAACAAATTCACTTGGTATATCCCAGTTAAATGGTTCATGTTTGGTTTGGTTCAGATTCAAGCTAAAACCCTAAAACACTGGAAAAGGTGAGTTGGCATAAACTGGTTTTTCTGAGTGGGACTAATGCACACTCTAATTATGGGGATACGTTCCTAGAATGGTAGAAACCATTAGGTCATCTTAGTAATAAAACAAAATGAGTGATTCTCACTGAAACAAATGTCTCATCAGCCACTGGTTTCCCAGTGTATATAGTTTAGCTTCCTAAACAAAATCATGACAAACTGTGCCTGTGTGTTTTCTAAGTACTGTTCTATATCTCTTCTCTTTTTTCTAAACAAATTCCCTTTCCACTGAGATCAGCATTTCTCAAAGTATGAGCACTGGACCATCTCCTGGAATTTGTCAGAAATGCAAATCTTTGATCCCCACCCCAGATCTACTAACTTAGAAATTTCTATAGGTGGACCCAGCAGTCTGTGTCTTAACAAGCCCTCCAGGTGATTCCAACACACAATAAAGTTTGATAAAAACAACTGAGTGAGATTTTACATTTCTTGAAGCCAAGTTCTATCTAGTATTTCTGCGTTGGGATTGGGATCTACTCAAAGATCATGCTGATATAATTGATCTCATGTGTATATCAGTGACAAGATAACAGCGGCAACTGATGGAGTGACTGAAGACATCAGTGACAGAGGTAGTGTTTGAAACTTGGCCAATCTAACTCCAGCGCATAGCTCCCTAACCAGGATGCTATAATTTCTCCTTAATGGCCAGACAGTATGTTCGTGCGTACTCATCACTTCAGTTGAGTCTGACTCTTTGTGAGCCCATGGACTGTAACTCGCCAGACTCCTCTGTCCATAGGATTCTCCAGGCAAGAATACTGAGATGGATTGCCATGCCATCATCCAGGGGATCTTCCTGACCCAGGGATTGAACCCAAGTCTCTTGTGTCTCCTGCATTGCAGGTGGATTCTTTATCCACTGAGCCACCTGCAAAGCCCAATGGGCACACAGAGAGGAGACACAAAAGTAATGAAACCCTGAGAAAAACTTGAGAAATAATATTCACAGAAACTTATTAACCTTCACACATGTTTAATATGAGAAATTTAGTATTTATTTGGAATAATGTGCATTTGTTTCATTATTTCACCCAGTAGGAAAACTCAAGACATCATTTTGCTAATGCATATCTAAATGTGCAAGCACGAGTTTCTGATTATCCTGTAACTAAGTAAGTTTTCATGTTTTTGTTCTTAAAGCCAGTTCTTTGCTTAATGAGAAGCAGGCAGAGCTGCACACAAAGACTACAGCTACAGTTTGTGATAAAGCCACGGACACCTAGTTCTAAGCATTCCAAATGTTTAATTGTATATTCTGGCTTTCATAGTTCTTTCTCTAGGACAATAGATCTGTTTTATCACATATATGTATTTTTGCCTGGAGCCACAGCTTCCCAGAGAAAATCACCAAATGGACAGGAAAAGCAGGCATGGGGGTGGCTGGGGCTTTCTAAACTAGGGATTCCCTTAGTCGGAAACTAATGATGTTTCACAATGCAGGCACATCTTTCATCTCACAATGAATAATGTATAATGGTTTAGAGAAAGATATAATAAAAGATCCCTATGTTCCAAAGCCAGTAATTTGGGAGTTATGTTAGTTCCTCCCTCTCTCGCCCCCAAAGACAATCTGTCACCAAGCCCTACTGCTTCTAGATGCCAAACTATTCTCTTTCCTCACCAGTCTCATTACAACTGCTTTAATTTAGGACCTTGACTCAGTTGGTCTTCCTTCCCACTGCTCACTTTTGCCTCACTGTCATGACAACAATACCTTTCTTTTTTTCCCTTTTTTTTTTTCTTTTAATTGGCTGGGCCATGTGTCTGTAGATCTTAGTTCTCCGACCAGGCATCAAACCCATCCCCTGCTCTGCAGTGGAAACTAGGAGTTCTAACCACTGGACAGCCAGTTGTTATGAAATTTTCATAACAACTATGCTTGTCTCTCTTTTTTTAAATGTTTATTTATTTTTGTTGCTGCATGTGGGCTTTTCTCTAGCTGCAGCAAGTAGGGGCTACTCTTCCTTGTCGTGTGGGCTCTAGAGCACAGACTCAGTAGTTGCGACCCCACAGGCTTAGTTGCCCCGAGTCATGGGGAATCATACCAAACCAAAGATAGAACCCATGTCCACTGGATTGACAGATGGATTCTTAACCACTGAACCACCAGCGAAGTCCGGACCATACTTTTCTTAATATATTGTTTCTCTATTTTAATTGCCACCACCAGTCTGCCGCACCCCCCTCCCCAACACACACCTGATTAAGTCCTCAGCAGGCTTACCTCCTATCTCTTCCCATTGTTCAAACAATATTACAGCTGTTAGCTGTACAAGACAATCTGCTTCATACTTTCTAGGTTTTACTTCCCATTTCCTCTGCTTGGAATTCCCTTTTTCCTCCTAGACCAGGAGGGCAATCTGTTGTATTAATATTTCTCTCAAATGAGAATTTTTGAATTCAAAGAGAAATTTGGTTCAAAGAGAATTTTTCTAGTCCTCAGGGATTTCTCTGTTACCATTACAGCCATGTATGTGACCTCACAATTCATCTCTGATTACTTTAGTTATTTATTTGTATGCCTTGTTCAGTTTAGACTTCTAGACATTGCACACAATGCCTGATATAAAATAGGCACACTTAAGGAATGATTGCATTCACCAGCATGATAAGATAGTCCTTAGCTATGATAAATGATATTAGGCATGGATAAAACTTGAAAACTTTATCTCATGAAATTTTTTCAAAAGCCAGGTGCTTGGGGTTGAAATAATTTGATCACTTCTGTCTCCTGTAGGATTTGCTCACTTTTTGATTCATGGAGTAAGTAGGTAAATTGTTTCATCTACCACAAAAATCTTCTTCCGGTTGTTGAAGTTATGTCAATAGGGTGTAAAGGAATCAGAGAAAAGCTAGCTAACCAACTTATTGCCTTATTCTGCTCTCACCCCATGTTGTAGTTGTCCAGTTCAGCTAAGTCTAGGTGTGTCCAAGAAACTTGATTTTCAAAATGAACTTGAACTGCTTAGATTATAGGGCAGACATATTAACCTCAACAGTCATATTATGAACGTTGGACATATAAGGCAAAATGCAAATGTATTAATTAACAATACAAGATATAGACATGTTCAAAGACGTATTTCTATCCACTCCTGCCTTAAACAGGAGGTAAAATTAGAAATCAGAGGGCTATTTTTCAAGTGTGAACTTGGAACAAGAGGAAACTGCCAGTCTCACAAGATACTACTTGCAGACCAGGAAAAAAAGCCAGATGAACTATCTCTGCCTTCACTGTAACAAAATATACTTATCCTCCAGGACTGGACATACTGTGTCTGGCAGAGTAGATGATTTTCTCCTGGACAATGTAGGAGAAATGCAACCAACTTTCAGTTTTGGGGGATGGATTTGGTCAATCTCATTGCCTAAATTCTTGCCTTCTGCTAACAATTTTGTTTTGTTTACATAAGATGTAGTAAACAAAGACCTCAGAACTCACCCTTTCTCCATCTTGGCTTTCTCAATCAATTTTCCTACTTCGCCCTTTGTCCTGATCTGTCCTTGTTATTCTAGTTATGATTTTTCTTTCTTTTGATCACCTTACAGGTAGGCCAGGGAATAAGAATAAGGAGTCACCTTGATAAGATTTGAATGGATGCAGTTTTCTCAGGCATCCAATTATGATCTGTCTTCTCTATAGAAGACAGGGCTCATCCTCCATATTTTATTCTTAAAGAATAACATTCTGGAAGTACCTAACAGCAGTTCCCTAGATACTGACTATACTTGACACATGATGGTCTTGACACCTACTGCCCCAAGATATTCTTTTTTTAAAGGAAAAGGTAAAATTAAATATGAAGAACTGAATCTTTTTTCATAATGACCCTTCAAAACATTTTCCTTTCTGCCCCCACTTAAAAACAGAAGATGGGAGGTGACCTTCATAAAGTTATATTGGGTAGAAGAATTACTCACTGCCAGAGGCTAGAAAGAGAGGCTCTCTGTTCACCTCGCCTCCCCCAGTGTTTTTCTGTGGTTGCAGAGGCTCAGAAAAGAGAGTGTGTGTAGGTATTCTCGTGTGGCTTGGGAGCTGACTTCATTTTCTTTTTTTTTTAAATTTCACTCTTGAGATGCCTGACTTCTTTCCCAAGGTTGACCTCAATTATTCACAGCCTTGAAGAACATAACTTGAGCATTATCTTTCACATCTGTACAATAAGAATCAAAATACTTGGTCTTGATTTACTATACAGGTATAAACCAAAGTTAGCTCCTAAGAAGAAATAAGTTATTCATTGTATTCTTTTTTTTCCTTAAGATTTTTCTTCTGGTTGCTGAATTTGGGGCAAATTTCTGAAATGTGCTTCTTTTTCATATAATACACATACACAAGAAATTTTAAACCTCTTTCAGTACACGACTCACAACTTCTGTTAGCCCACATGCAACTTTGGAAATTGCCTTTACACAGCATGAGCATATTTTGATGTTTACCTGTAGACACCAAACTGACCACTTAGAAATATTGAATAAAACTCTCAGTTGTTCCTGTGAGGATCATTTGTTTCATGAACCCCTTTCAATAGATTTACTACCCCTCTACCCAAACTAGATTTCTGATTCTTCCTCTTCCTCGTCATAAAATAGTAACACATCTCTGCTAGGACTCACACAGAGAATGCTAAAGGAAATGGGCTTTTTCTTTAAGAAGTTTACAATTTTACAGACTACACTGATATGTAACATATGAAGAGCAAAATAAGTAAAGTAAGTCATTATAAATTGGGAAAGGAGTACATCAAGGCTGTATATTGTCACCCTGCTTATTTAACTTCTATGCAGAGTACATCATGCAAAATGCCAGGCTGGATGGAGCACAAGCCAGAATCAAGATTGATGGGAGAAATACTAATAACCTCAGATATGCAGATGACACCACCCTTATGGCAGAAAGCAAAGAGGAACTAAAGAGCCTCTTGATGAAAGTGAAAGAGGAGAGTAAAAAAGCTGGCTTAAAACTCAATATTCAAAAAACGAAGATCATGGCATCTGGTCCCATCACTTCATGGCAAAGAGATGGAGAAACAATGGAAACAGTGACAGACTTTATTTTCTTGGGCTCCAAAATCACTGCAGATGATGACTGCAGCCATGAAATTAAAAGACGCTTACTCCTTGGAAGCAAAGTTATGACCAACCTAGACAGCATATTAAAAAGCAGTGACATTACTTTGCCAACAAAGGTCCATCTAGTCAAAGCTATGGTTTGTAAGGATGTAAGAGTTTGTATGTATGGTTTGTGTGGATGTAAGAGTTGGACCATAAAGAAAGCTGAGTGCTGAAGAACTGATCCATTCACATTGTGGTGTTGAAGACTCTTGAGAGTCCCTTGGACTGCAAGGAGATCAAACCAGTCCATCCTAAAGGAAATCAGAACTGAATATTCATTGGAAGGACTGACACTGAAGCTTCAGCTCCAATACTTTGGCCACCTGATGTGAAGAACTGACTCATTGGAAAAGACCCTGATGCTGGGAAAGATTGAAGACAGGAGGAGAAGGGGATGACAGAGGATGAGATGGTTGGAAGGCATCACCGACTCGATGGACATGAGTTTGAATAAGCTCCTGAGGTTGGTGATGGACAAGGAAGTCTGGCATGCTGCAGTCCATGGGGTCGCAAAGAGTCAGACAGGACTGAGGGACTGAACTGAACTGAAGTTATTATAGAATCAGTACATTAGATTTATAAAGTCTGTAGAGGGAGAACTGCATTTAGGGTTCATAAAAATAGATGAAGCAGGTAACACTGACTTACATTTATAGAATGGATAGCAGTATAATCCAGTGGTTTATAAGACCACTTATAAGAAATGGGCATTATTTAGTAAGAGATGGGCATTTGGAAACCTGGCGTGCTGCAGTCCATGGGATCGCAAAGAGTTGGACATGACTGAGTGAACTGAACTGGGCATTTCAGACAGATAAGCCTGGGCTCAGAGTCCAGCTCCACCACCTACTGACATTGTGACTAGATCTAAGACAGCATCCTGTGCACCTTTGGGATTTAGCTAATCTTAAACCTTCATTTCCTCTTCTGTAAAATGGGGTTAATATCATTAACAAATCTTCTTGTCTGTTTCTTAAATAGTATAAACCATATAAGCACTTAGCACAGTGTCTGAGCATAGTGAAAGCTCAACAAACAGTTGTGGTTTAGAACCACAATAGCTTGCATTTATTCAAAGAGTTTTCAGATACATCATCTCATTTGATCAGTTCAGTTCAGTCGCTCAGTGCTGTCTGACTGTTTGTGACCCCATGGACTGCAGCACAACAGGCTTCCCTGTTCATCACCAACTGCTGGAGCTTGCTCAAACTCATGTCCATCGAGTCAGTGATCTCATTTGATCTGGACGCCAATTTGGTAAAGATGAGATATACTCCCTCACAACCTGCTACACACACATCACCTTCCAACTAGATGAGGAAACAGAGACACAGAAAATGGAAATGACCTGCTCAAGTCGGTGACAGAATCATTACAAACACTGATTTAGAGCTCTTTTCACTCCATCTCACCAAACAGAAGGCCCAGCCATAAGGCGTTCTCAGGTGTAGATAGAGTGATATCATGTACTAAGCAATTACTATTCTCTGACCAGACTTAAAAAACATTACAGAAAACATGAAAAATTTCAAGGACTCTCTGAATGGTGAGAAAAATGTAACTTCTAGATGAGGTGAAGAATCAGTTCTTAGGGAAAAATTGATCAGAGGTGTATTCTGAAGGGCTGAATCTTAATCCTAAAGAAATTTAAATTTAAAAAAATTTATATGTGTGTGTATTCTTTTTCATATTCTTTTCTGTATGGTTTATTACAGGTTATTGAATATAGTTCCTTGTGCTATACAGTAGGTCTTTGTTGTTTATCTATTTTATACATAGTAGTTTGTTTCTGTTAATCCAAAACTCCTAATTTATCCCTCCCCAACTCCCTTTCCCCTTTGGTAAGTTTGTTTTCTAGTTTATGAGTCTGTTTCTGTTTTGTAAATAAGTTAATTTGTATCACATTTTAGATTTCACATATAAATGGTATCATATATTTGTCTCTTTCTTAATTCACTTAGTATTACAATCTCTAGTTCTATCCATGTTGCTGCATATGGCATTATTTCATTCTTTTTATGGCTGAGTAGTATTCTTTTCTTTTTTTTACGTGTTCACATATTTTATTTTATTTTCCATTTATTTTTATTAGTTGGATGCTAATTACTTTATATTGAGTAGTATTCTATTGTGCCTGTATATGTGTCTGTATATCACATCTTCTTTATCCATTCATCTGTCAATAAGGTACACATCGTTCTGAAGTTTACTTATTTGCCAGTCATTCATAGATTAGCATATTGTTTAATTGGATTGCTTTCCTAACTTTCACGTTTATTTACTTGCGGCTGTGCTGGTTCTTTGTTGCTGCGCCTGGGCTTTCTCTAGTTGCGGTGAGCGGGACTCCTTTCTAGCTGCAGTGTGCTGGCTTCTTCTTGTAGCAGAGCGCGGGCTCTAAGGTGCATGGGCTTCAGTAGTTGTGGTGCACAGGCTTAGCTGCCTCTTGGTATGTGGAATCCTCCCAGACTACGGATCGAACCTGCATCCCCTGCATTGGCAAGTGGATTCTTCACCACTGGACCACCAGGGAAGTCCTTCCTATGTTTTAAATGACACCGAAGAAAACAGAAGAATTTTAGCAAGGAGGGGAGGCAGGCAATTTGAGGACAGAGAGTAATTTGAGGAGTATGTAATATTGGGGTCAATCAACAAGCGGGTGCCCAAGTAATCTGAGAACAGAGGACTCTCACGGCAGAGAGTTGCAGAGAAGGAAATTATATAGTCCCAAACTTATTGTATGGCAAAATAATTCTCCAGAGTTATGCTTATATCCAGGGAAAGTATAAAAGTATTTTTCTTCCTCACATTCCTCTTGCATAAGTGGGCCCTGATGCATCTTGTAATTTTAACTTAAGATACCACTCACTGTTACTTGACTTGTTCTTCAGTCACTAAATCGTGTCTGACTCTCCCATGATCCCATGGACTGTAGCACACCAGTCTTCTCTGTCCTCCACTATCTCCTCTGTCCTCCACAGAGTTTGTTCAAATTCGTGTCCGTTGAGTCGGTGACGCTATCTAATTTTCTCATCGACTGCCACCGTCTTCTCCTTTTGCCTTCAATCTTTCCCAGCATCAGGGTCTTTTCCAGTGACTCAGCTCTTCACATCAGGTGGCCAAAGTATTGGAGGTTCAGCTTCAGCATCAGTCCTTCCAGTGAATATTCAGGGTTGATTTCCTCTAGGATTGACTAGTTTGATCTCCTTGCAGTCCAAGGGACTCTCAAGAGTCTTCACCAGCATGGCAATTCGAAAGCATCAGTTCTTGGGTGCTCAACCTTCTTTATGGTCCAACTCTCACATCCATATAGGACTACTGGAAAAGCCAAAGGTTTGACTATACAGACCTTTGTCAGCAAAGTGATGTCACTGCATTTTAATAGGCTGTCTAGTTTTATTTGACTACATAATGGCTAAACAGATATTTGAGGGCTGGCCTGGGAAGTTACAGTGTTTCTACAGGAAAATGATCCCTTAGTTTTAACCTAAGCAGACTACAAATGACATTTTTTTAACTTAGGAAATGCCTATGTTTATATTATACATATAGATAATAGCATGTTGATGTCTTTAAACAAGAAACAGGCAGCTATAACAGCCTTTATTCCTTAGCTCTCTCAAAATAAACTACATAACTTCTACCATTATAGGCCAGTATATTTTTCTATATTATTTTTTAAGATGTAATGAAAAAGCAGTGGAAACTGATACATTTTGAATTTTTGAAGGATAGTTTTGGTTGTTTAATTGCAGCAAATTGGTTTAGAAGAATTTCAAAATAAGGAGACCGCCCTCTGAAAATATCTAATGCTTCACAAAATAGAATGTTGAACAAATGTATGTATTTTTTAATAGAATTGGACAGCAATTTCTACTGGAACTCTTTGCTAGTCATCAAGCTGTCCTAAAGATCCTTGATTTCTTTTATTAAATAAACCATTTCTCCCTAACTTCTTTGTAACCCTACGTGTAAATTCCCACATATGAATGGCACCATATTCAGTACAAAACATTTCAAAGCAAATGACATTTATTTGGCATTACCCTTATCCTTGTTGATCTCCTTCATTTTTCATTGAATTGAAATCAACTTTACCAAATTGTGAGTTAATCTGAGTCAAATTTTAAAGTATCACATTAACATTGAAGACGTTTGAATGCAAAGATTTAGGCCAGTACATCACCAGTCACCTGGTTCAGACCTTCCTCTGCATCTTAGTCCAAGTTACCATTATCCCTTAACTGGTATTTTACAACAGTCTGTGAAACTGCTTTCTTTGCATTTATTCCGCCATCCGCAATCAAGTCTCAATACAATGGCCAATGTTACTTTTTTAAAAATTAGATCATGTCAGTTTTCATGATCAGCACTCCAAGTGCTGTTTATTGCACTTAAAATAAGATCCAAATTTCTTACCATGATGTATGAGGGTCCACATGACCCAGTTTTTCCCTTTCCTTGTCCTTCTTTCATTCATTTATAAACTCTGACCCCACTGCTTTCTCCATGTTTTCCAAAGGTTTAGCCTGCCGCTTACCCAGGCCTTTGCATTATAATTTCCATCAGATGCCTGACTTCGTGGATTTCACAAAAAATGGATTCTTCTGTTTCTTCCAATCTCATTCATTCCCTGCTCACCTCTGTAATATGACCCTCAGACCACCTAGTTCCCTTTAAAATATGATCCTGTCTTATTTCCTTCATAGGACTTGCTGCTGAGTACAGTTATTTTATTTATGACTATCTCTCTGTCTTTCCTTCCCACTAGAATTTAAGCTCTACGGGAGCTGGGATCTTGCCTTGTTCTTAAACATTGTCTCTGAGAAGTCTTCTGGTGCATATGGCGGGTAAACTGATGATATTTTGAACTCTTATAACCTATCTTTTAGAAGAGAAGGAGGCTTTAAAGTGTAACCTTTTCATGGTACGATAATAAAAATTAAAGCATAGAGAGATTAAAAAGCATATTTGCTAAGTTATGAAACCAGTACTAGAATCCAGTTTTCCCAACTCCACAGCTTCATGTGGCTTCTCCATTATAGTTGATTGCCCTGTTCTCCTTAATTCTTGAGCTAGCTTGATCACATTTCTCCTCTTCCTTCTTTGTACACTTTCTTCTAAGCTATTGTTTTCTCCATTAGTCGCTGCTAACACAATTCATTTATTTCTGAGGTTTGCTAGCTTTAGTATTAAGTCTATGAAGTACTTTGTGATGCTAGTTATGAAGAATATCTTATGAAAATAAACCGTAACATGTGAAAAAAGCCACGGTCTGCAGCAGCACCGCACACAGTGCATGTAACAAAGGCTCAGTTGTGCTGTTGCAGGGAAGAGTCAATAATTAGTAACACATTTCTAAAGGTCTCTCTTGCATAATTTTTGTGTCCAGATGTCTATGACATTTGGGTTCTAAAATAGAGTTCCAAATACCACACATTCATGCACATTTTCCAAGAATAATTGGATGATTTTTGAATCTTTCTATTTAATAAACATCAGGACTAAAGATGGACTACTTCACAATATCAAATTTATTCATTTTAAACATCCATTTCGATGTGGAAAGTGTTTGGAATAAACACAATTAAAAGAATGCCAGATTGTAAATCCTTTGAAGTTTTTGTTTATTATATGTCTCATCCAACTGCTAGTAGAGTAAAAATGGAAAGTAATTTACATAAAATTTTTCAATTCACATTTTCTTGGAGATGAACATTTTCCTTTTCTTTCTTTTTTCTTTTTTCGAGTTTAACTATTAACAGTTCCCTCAGAACTCTTTAGTGGATCCCCACAACCTGGTATATAAAGTCCAAGAGCCCTAATAAGGTATAAACTCCTTTTCCTGCATCTGGCCCTAACTCCTTCTCCAGCTTCAATAGTCCTCCCCCCACACACACACTCTTCAGAGTTTATGCTCCAGGGACACTGAACAGCTTGTAATTCCTGGAACACAGTGGGAACCTACTCATTTCAATGTCTTTGTCCATCCTGGGCCCTTTCTCTCCATGTCTCCCAGCTCAGTTCTATGTACCTTTAGGTTCTGGTTCACGTGCCACTTCTTGTAGGAAACCATCTCTGATGCCTTCAGTTTGGGTAAGGGAGTTCTTGGGAGCACAGTTCCCCCATTGGATGACACTGAATTGTAACTAACTTTATGAACGTTTCCCGTTGGGCCTTGGGCTACTAAAGGGGGCTCATCTTTGTCTCCACACCATCTAGTAGGAGTTAAATAAAAGACAAATGAATAAGTAAGGCATTTGCATAGAAAAATTAAATTACAGAAAAGCAAAGATTAGACATCAGTGATTGCTAGGTGCCAGCAAACCTCAATTAATTAGAACCAACTAACTGCCTGGATTTCCTGGCATTTTTAAAGAGAGAAGATTTACACTACTGATGCTTAAAAAATCTGGGGAAAAAAGTGTTGTTTTACGAAGGATCTCTTAAAAATGAATGAAAGATTATGCTGTAAAGCAAATGTACTCCAATAAAAATTAATTTAAAAATTAATAAGAAAATGAAAAAACAATTTATGGGGTACATCATAGCATAAGCAAGATTTAGCACAAACTTCTCAACCTTCTATGTCTATTTCAGTGGCCACAAATCCTTGGAGAACTGGAGTTCCTCAAAATAACTTAAAATGATCTTTAATCTACTACTATAGTCTGAGTATCTATGCATATATATAATAATGATGCTAAATTGTTGTTTGTTGTTTAGTTGCTAAGTTGTGTCCACTTCTCTGCGACCCCATGGACTGTAATCTTCAAGGCTCCTCTGTCCATGGGATTTCCCAGGCAAGAATACTGGAGTGGGTTGCATTTCCTTCTCTAGGGAATGATGCTATATGAATATTTTTAAATGTATATTGATATTTGAGGTTGATAAGATATAAACCATTTTAAGCAATATATAATTCACAAAACCAATGTCATTATATATTTTTCTCAATCCTTGTATTTAGACATTCATTTCATAGATATATACTAAGAGCCTGTGTGTGCCAGGCTCCACACAGGTCCTGGGAATTCAACAGGGAACAAGTGAGAAGTGGCTCTTGCCCTCGGGTGTTTACAATCTAGTCGGAGTTCAGTTCAGTTCAGCTCAGTTCCTCAGTCGTGTGCGACTCTTTGCGACCCCTTGAATCGCAGCACGCCAGGCCTTCCTGTCCATCACCAACTCCCGGAGTTTACCCAAACTCATGTCCATCAAGTCGGTGATGCCATCCAGCCATCTCATCCTCTGTTGTCCCCTTCTCCTCCTGCCCCCAATCCCTCCCAGCATCAGGGTCTTTTCAAATGAGTTAATTCTTTGCATGAGGTAGCCAAAGTATTGGAGTTTCAGCTTCAACATCAAGCCTTCCAATGAACACCCAGGACTGATCTCCTTTAGGATGGACTGGTTGGATCTCCTTGCAGTCCAAGGGACTCTCAAGAGTCTTCTCCAACACCACAGTTCAAGAACATCAATTCTTCAGCACTCAGCTTTCTTCACAGTCCAACTCTCACATCCATACATGACCACTGGAAAGACCATAGCCTTGACCAGACGGACCTTTGTTGGCAAAGTAACGTCTCTGCTTTTTAATATGCTATCTAGGTTGGTCATAACTTTCCTTCCAAGGAGTAAGCATCTTTTAATTTCATGGCTGCAATCACCATCTGCAGTGATTTTGGAGCCCCCCAAAAAATAAAGTCTGACACTGTTTCCACTGTTTCTCCATCTATTTCCCAGTAAGTGATGGGATCAGATGCCATAATCTTAGTTTTCTGAATGTTGAGCTTTAAGGCAACTTTTTTACTCTCCTCTTTCACTTTCATCAAGAGGCTTTTTAGTTCCTCTTCACTTTCTGCCATAAGGGTGGTGTCATCTGCGTATCTGAGGTGTCATCTGCATATCTGAGCCAAAGATGGAGAAGCTCTATATAGTCAGCAAAAACAAGACCAGGAGCTGACTATGGCTCAGATCATGAGCTCCTTATTGCCAAATTCAGACTTAAATTGAAGAAAGTAGGGAAAACCGCTAGACCATTCAGTTATGACCTAGATCAAATCCTTTATGACTATACAGTGGAAGGGAGAAATAGACTTAAGGGACTAGATCTGATAGACAGAGTGACTGATGAACTATGGACAGAGGTTTGTGACATTGTACAGGAGACAGGGATCAAGACCATCCCCATGAAAAAGAAATGCAAAAAAGCAAAATGGCTGTCTGAGGAAGCCTTACAAATAGCTGTGAAAAGAAGAGAGGCGAAAAGCAAAGGAGAAAAGGAAAGATATTCCCATTTGAATACAGAGTTCCAAAGAATAGCAAGGAGAGATAAGAAAGCCTTCCTCAGCGATCAATGCAAAGAAATAGAGGAAAACAATAGAATGGGAAAGACTAGAGATCTCTTCAAGAAAATTAGAGATACCAAGGGAACATTTCATGCAAAGATGGGCACAATAAAGAAATGGTATGGACCTAACAGAAGCAGAAGTTATTAAGAAGAGATGGCAAGAATACACAGAAGAACTGTACAAAAAAGATCTTCACGACTCAGATAATCATGATGATGTGATCACTCATCTAGAGCCAGACATCCTGGAATGTGAAGTCAAGTGGGCCTTAGGAAGCATCACTACAAACAAAGCTAGTGGAGGTGATGGAATCCCAGTTGAGCTATTTCAAATCCTAAATGATGATGCTGTGAAAATGCTGCACTCAATATGCCAGCAAATTTGGAAAACTCAGCAGTGGCCACAGGACTGGAAAAGGTCAGTTTTCATTCCAATCCCAAAGAATGCTCAAACTACCACACAATTGCACTCATCTCACACACTAGTAAACTAATGCTCAAAATTCTCCAAGCCAGGCTTCAATAGTACATGAACTGAGAGTGCCCAGATGTTCAAGCTGGATTTAGAAAAGGCAGAGGAACCAGAAATCAAATTGCCAACATCCATGGGATCATGGAAAAAGCAAGAGAATTCCAGAAAAACATCTATTTTTGCTTTATTGACTATGCCAAAGCCTTTGACTGTGTGAATCACAATAAACTGTGGAAAATTCTGAAAGAGATGGGAACACCAGGCCACCTGATCTTCCTCTTGAGAAACCTATATGCAGGTCAGAAAGCAACAGTTAGAACTGGACATGGAACAACAGACTGGTTCCAAATAGGAAAAGGAGTATGTCAAGGCTGTATACTGTCACCCTGCTTGTTTAACTTATATGCAGAGTACATCATGAGAAACACTGGGCTGGAAGAAGCACAAGCTGGAATCAAGATTGCTGGGAGAAATATCAATAACCTCAGACATGCAGATGACAGTCTAGTCGGAAGGAAACAATAAATAAACAAGTGATAACACATTGAATGAACCCTATGAGAGGAAAAACTGGCAGCTATGTTAGAAAATTAGAGAAGAAAACAGATATTCAAGGAAGGCTTTTCTAGAAAAGTGGCTTTAATTTTTTTATTTATTAAAAAAAATATTTATTTCTGTTTGCACTGGGTCTTCATTGCTGGGCTAGGACTTCTCATCTTGGTGGCTTCTCTTGTGGCAGAACACAGGCTCTAGGGTGCAGGCTCCAGAAGTTGTGGACCTGTGCTTCCTTGCCTCTTGGCATGTGGGAATCTTCCCAGATCAGAGATTACAACTTTGTCATCTGCATTGGTAGGTGGATTCTCAACCACAAGGAAAATCTAGGAAAGTGACTTTTAGATTGGAATCTAAAGACTGAGAAGCAGCCAGCAAGGAAAGAAGTGAAGGAACAGCATTTTGGGTGGAGGGATCAGCATATGCAAAGGCCCAGTCAAGAAAGAACCTCCAAGGTTTTGAGGAACTGAAATCAGGCCAATGTATATAGCATAGTGGGCAAAGAGCAAGGTGGAGTTGGAGAAGTAAGTAGGCGAGACCAGCTCATTCGATATGGGGCATCGTAAGTTCTGGATATCCTTTTAAATCACAGTAGGAAAAAAGCAAAGGGGTAGGCTACCCACTGTCTATCTAAATTCCTTTATGTGTGTGTGTGTTCAGTAGCTGCCGTGTCTTGACTCTTTGTGACCCCCATGGACTGTAACCTGCCAGGATCCTCTGTCCATAGGATTCTTCAGGCAAGGGTACTGGAGTGGATAGCCATTCCCTTCTCCAGGGCATCTTCCCAACCCAGGGATCAAACCCAGGTCTCCTACACTGCAGGCAGATTCTTTACCATCAGAGCCACCAAGGGAGGGCTAACTTGTGCTGAGTATAAATAAGCACTTAATTGTGTTTCCCAGATACCCAAGTAATATTTATGAAAGTGTTTATCTTTCAGAATACAGAAAGAACACTGGAATGTCAAACATTTCCCCAAACTGTGAATAACTTATTCTAAGAGATCTAATCAAGTGTGTATTGATGGAAGCCTGAACTGGCACAATACCCTTCTCAAACCTTAAACCTTAAACGGATATCCACAGAGAAAAAAAGAGATATTGAACTTAGAATCCAAAGGACAATTTTTTTTCTTCGTCAATTCTGGGCACACTGATTCCAAAAGGCAACATTTTGTCCAACTGGTTCTTGTCTTGGCCATGAAATTTCTAAAGGAGTGTGACTTGAGATAGAGCTCATGGCAGAAGCAGATGTGTTTAGCCAGGATGGATATTGTCTTTATACTTGAATTCCAGAGGCTTACTATACCGCTTGCTCTAAATTCATTCTCATTGTTTATTCTCACATAAGCTGAATTTTTGCGTCCCTAAATTGTTTTTCCAAATGAGGAGGAGGATATGTTTCTACATCCTTTTGTGTTTGAAGCACAGTCTCAAAATAAGAATATCATAAACACACCTTAATGGATATCTACATATTATTTTATGATTTTTAAACAGTTTCCCCCATTTGTGACTGCCTGGATTCCATAACTGGAGGTGTTTGCTCTCTATAGTGCTCTGAGGAGACTGAGAAATCAGCTGTCAGTGACTTCCTTGGGGTCTCTGGACCTTTGGTGATGTAAGCAATTTTCTCCATCGTGTTAAATTTAGGAGGAAAGAAAAATCTGCTGAGTTTGTTTTTTTATGGCAGTAAGCCAATTTTCCTTTCCATATGTTGCTTGCCCTCAGGCACTCAGAAGGTACACGGATTCATTTCCACTGCAGGAGAAGACTTAAAGAATGGGGGTGGGGGGAGTGAATGAGATAGGATGGTATGATTAGCTACTTGCTATGATCTTCAAAAAGATATAAAAATTAAGACAGAAGGCTGGGGATTAGGAAAGGGCACAGTCAGGCTGGCATTCATGAGAGCGTGTAGATTTTCTTGATTTGTTGTGCAAAACAGGAAAGTTGGAGGTGCAGGTCCTTACTGAGATCATACTCCAGTAGATTTCAAAGAAGTGACCCATAGCTGGGTTATGTACTCTGATGAGGGAAGAAGAGATTACTGGGAACATGTAAAGGATGTTTGCCTGTGGGGAGGTAGACTTTTTGGAGGAAGTCCTTTCTAAACTGAGATCTAAATAAAATGGGAATTTCAGGCCCAGGAATGGGATGGGGTAGACTAGAATGTAGAGCGCAGAGGGGAAAGCACTATTTTTTTTTTTTCAAAATATAGTTAAATGGGAAGTGCATTCCAAGAACTGAACTTAATTCAATGTGCTGAAGCATAGTGTGCAAAGCAGGAGGGGGCAGGGGGTGATTAAAGAGAGGCTGGAGCTATGTATCCAATTATGAAGCACCTTCCAGGACAAGCTAAGGATTGATCTGAGGACAACGGGGACTCAATACAGATTTTAAGGAGGAGAATGACTAATTGAGAAAGAGCAGTTGGGTACCTTTGTGCATTGGAGGGATCAGGAGGTAAATCTGGAAACCAATAGAAAGTTGTTGCTATGATACAGATGATAATGGTGACCTGAACTAAAGTAGTGATAGTGAACTGGGTAGATGTGGATGGATTAGGAAGTGAAAATCATGAGACTTGATAATTGGTTGGAAGAAAGAGATAGAAGGGGAGAAAAGGAGGCCTTCATTTCCCTAGTTTTATGGTTTAAAGAGCTCATAGGTGATGTGTCTCTTCTTAAGGAGAAAACCCAAGTCATTCAGGTCAGTGTTGTTTGAATGAAGCCATACTATCTGTCGAAGACCACACTGAGTTGGGAGGGAAATTTGGGCAACCAAAATGCAGCTATGAATCAGGTACCATAGTTTTGATTTCCCAAGATAGTCCTGTTTTATACCTACTTTCCTGATGTCTCATCTGGTTTAGCTTTTTTTTTTTTTTTCCTAAAGAAGAGAATCCTGGTTTGGACCATAAATTACAGTCACCCTACTTATGGGTAACAGCCCTTAGAAGGAAAAATTAGTGAGTTATTTCCTTGAACACACATTTTACTGAGGTTGCACTCATAAACTAAGTGTGCAAAAGGGATGAGTTGAATGGAATAACTTCATAAAGAATCATTTTCATTGTTCATATCATTTATCTGAGTAAAGTTACTGTAGGAGAAATTCTAAGTTATATACTGTAGGAGAAATTCTAAGTTATATCTATCCTGATAGAAAAATTTCAAGAACTTGATGAACTTGGTTATTTCACCTCAACTTGCCATTTTATTTTAAAAATTGTGAGTATAAAGGAATTCCCTGGGTCCAGTGGTTAGGACTCCACGCTTCCACTGCAGGGAGCAAGGGTTCTATCCTTAGTCCAGGAACTAAGATCCCATATGCCACACAGCCAAAATCAATCAATAAATAGTGTGAGTACAAGTGATTCTAAATTCTCCAAAGAGGTTTAATAAACCAGGGATGTGGCAACTGCATTATAAATGTTTTGCACAGCCTTTTGTTCACATAGATGTGATTTATGGTAGATGAGATTATTTTTAGGCTAGGATGCCCCATTATAGCTGAAGTGAACAGTTGATTTCAGGGCTATGATAAAAGAAGATATTTGGGATGCCTGAACATGGTGAAACTATTCTAGAGCTCTGACTTTAAAAATTTCACTATCTACCTAAATATTTTAATACATATACCTCACATGTATTTATAGCCCATCTCCTTCCAAAAAGTATGCAAGATAGCTCCAAAAGATTCAGCCCCCATCAAAAACCAGTTTTTCATAGAAGTTGATATGTTTCTAACTGCAACTGTTTTTTGAAAGATAACTTTATACAGGCCACCCGGCTATTTTACTTTCAAACAGATTGCATTCCAAAAATGCGTTTGAGGGTTGGCTCTTTGAGAGTTGGAATACATTTTTCTTTCAGAAACACTGTGATGGTTGAGTTCCCAGGCAAGTGCACAAAAACCTGGTCAACCTTGGCTGTATATCCCTTGCTTGAATTCTGGGTCCCAGAAGTATTACTGAGGAGACTGGAATGAAGAGAACTTCCTCCCCATTTTCTCCATAAAGAAGAAAATTCTAGAAAATGTGAAGTCTGTTTTGTTATCTTGTCTTTCTTCTCTCTGTTCTCTCCTGCTGGTGTTCCTCCAGTTCCAAAACTTCCCAGTATCTCCACACTTGTCCCAGTCTTCACTGCTTCCCTCTATTTGGGCCTGTTGCAACTCTTTAAAATGCCTTTTTTCCTAATGACTGCTTCTTTCTTCCCAAATCAAACTCGCAGGCCCTCAGTAGAGTTATCTTAACTTTCTATTAAAACATTCTCACGGAACACCATATGTGAATGACTAATGGATTCTGAATATTTGCAGAGCTCTTTTTAAAAAAAGACATGGAATATATATTACTTCAAATATGTATATTTTGGAGAGGAAGAATGCAATGCAGTTTAATAGGGGAAATTCATGTTAAGACAAGGTTTATTTTCAATGCGCAAAGATTTTATTTATATAGAATTAGTTTCAGCATCAGGTGTACACTACAACTTCTGGTAGATGTGCTTAGCATAAGCAAAACTCCACAATGAAAAAAAATAACATGCATATGCATTCCTAGTAGAGTGAAGGTCTTCCCTGGTGGCTCAGCTGGTAAAGAATCTACCTGCAATGCAGGAGACCCGGATTTGATCCCTGGGTCAGGAAGATCCCCTGGAGAAGGAATTGGCAATCCACTCCAGTATTATTGCCTGGAAAATTCCATGGACAGAGGAGCTTGGTGGGCTACAGTCCATGAGGTCACGGAGTCGGACACTACTGAGCGACTAACACACAGAGTAGAGTGATAGAAATGCAGAGCAGGAGGATCTTCTCCAGCTTTTCTCCCTTAGCATCACTTGATTGCTGAAAATTAAAAGTGCCCCTCTCTATTTCTAGGCTGTCCGAAACAAAATCAGCTGAGGTCAATTTTCCATATACATTCTCTATGCAGTACCATAGTAATAGATATCTTTTAGGTGTTAACCTGTGCTCACTGATTTTCCAAACACAACAAATCAGTGTCTAAGAGAACCTGACTGTAAATGTGAAGACTATAATAAACTCAGAAACCAAGAAGATCATTATGTAGTATTAAACGCTTAAAATTAAGACAAGGTATTTTTGGACCAAGTTTTCCAAAATTTGATTCTTTAAGTTTTCACTTTTATTTATTTACCTTGTTCTTATATATATATTTGGCTGCTTCATGAAGCTTACCATATCTTAATTGGCCTAACCAGGGATTGAACTGGGCCTTCAGCAGTGACAGTGTAGGGTCCTACCCACTAGACTGCCAAAGAATTCCCATAAATTCCTATTTTTATTTATTTACAAGTTTCTGCCTTTACTTTTAAATGTAGCAACAATTAGTACTTGTATATCACCTTAACTTTGACATACACTTGAACTTGTAAGGTACTATTCCTATTTAACAGAAAGAGAAGCTGAGGCTCAGAAAAAGCTAAATCTTGCTCAGGATTTCCAGCTCAGATTAGAAAGAATCCAGTTCCTGAGACTCAGCTTCCAGACGAGTTCTGCTGTATTTGGCTGCCTCTCCAGTTCCCAAACTGCCCAATATCTCCGCACTGACAGTGAAGACCCTGGCACCATGGGTGAGAAGAAGGGCATGGAAAGGCAGGAATTTAGTTCAGGACTGCCATTTCTAGAAAGCCATTTAGATGTGTATTCTCTTATAAGGAATGGTTACATTTACATCTGCCAATAGCTAATGTAAACTTGAGATCTGGTCAGAAGAGATGCAGGAAGGGAGTCAGGAATAAATGGAAACTTTATTTACTCAGGGGACATATTTATACACTGTGTAGATATATGTATGTATATATGTGTATGTACAACAATGACTTTAGATTGCATATCAGAGAACACAGATCAATATCCACCATTATTATTCAGTTGCGAAGTCGCCTCCAACTCTTTGCAACCCCATGAACTGCAGCATGCCAGGCTTCCCTGTCCTTCACTATCTCCCTGAGTTTGCTCAAACTCATGTCCATTGAGTTGGTGTGAAACCATTTACCACAAATTGGGACTTAAATCCATGTGCTGGGACTTGAACCAAGCCAAAACCCGGTTTGGGACTCTAACTCACATGGCTGGGACTCACACCCAGCCAAAACCTGCGGTACCTGGTTTCAAGACCAAAAGAAACTCAGGTTCTTGATGCCTCATCGCAAAAAGAATTCAGCAAGAGACAAAGTGATAGGTAAGAAGTGGATTTATTCAGATTCAGAGAGACGCACACTCCATAGAGTGTGGGCCATCGCAGAGCATGAGTGCATCTGTGAAATGTGGTGTGGTTAGTTTTTATAGGCTGGGTAATTTCATATGCTAATGAGTGGGAGGATTATTCCAACTGTTTTTCAGAAAAGAAAAGAAAGTTAGTCAGAATACTGGAGTGGGTTGCCATTTCCTTCTCCAGGGGATCTTCCCAACCCAGGGACTGAACCCAGGTCTCCTGCATTGCAGGCAGACTCTTTACTGATTGAGCCACCAGGGAAGCCATTTTTCAGAAGGGTAGAGATTTCCAGGATTGGGCCACCATCCACTCCTTGGTCTTTTGACAGTACCTTGGCAGTGTCATGGCACCTCTGGGTGTGTCATTTCACTTGCTGATTGAGGATCAAGGTCTAGTCTTGTCTGCTATCTTGGTCCCATTTGATTCTCATGGGTTTATGTTGTGTCCTTCAGTTCAGTTCAGTTCAGTTCAGTTGCTCAGTCGTGTCCGATTCTTTGTGACCCCGTGAACTGCAGCACTCCAGGCCTCCCTGTCCATCACCAACTCCAGAGTTTACTCAAACTCATGGCCATTGAGTCGGTGATGCCATCCAACCATCTCATTCTCTGTAGTCCCCTTCTCCTCCTGCCTTCAATCTTTCCCAGCATCAGGGTCTTTTCAAATGAGTCAGTTCTTCCCATCAGGCGGCCAAAGCATTAGAGTTTCAGCTTCAGCATCAGTCCTTCCAGTGAATATTCAGGACTGATTTCCTTTAGGATGGACTGGTTGGATCTCCTTGCTGTCCAAAGCACTCTCAAGAGTCTTGTCCAACACCACAGTTCAAAAGCATCAATTCTTCAGTGCTCAGCTTTCTTTATAGTCCAGCTCTCGCATCCACACGACTACTGGAAAAACCATAGCTTTGACTAGATGGGCCTTTGTCAGCAAAGTAACATCTCTGCTTTTTAATATGCTGTCTAGGTTGGTCATAACTTTCCTTCCAAGGAGCAAGCATCTTTTAATTTCATGACTGCAGTCATCATCTACAGTGATGCTGGAGCCCCCAAAAATAAAGTCTGTCACTGTTTCCACTGTTTCCCCATCTACTTGCCATGAAGTGATGGGACCAGATGCCATGATCTTAGTTTTCATGTTAATGTTTAATGTTTCATGTTTAATGTTGAGCTTTAAGCCAGCATTTTCACTTTCATCAAGAGGCTCTTTAGTTCTTCTTCACTTTCTGCCATAAGGGTGGTGTCATCTGCATATCTGAGGTTATTGATATTTCTCCTGGCAAGCTTGATTCCAGCTTGTGCTTCAACCCACCCAACGTTTCTCATGATGTACTCTGCATATAAGCTAAATAAGCAGGGTGACAATATACAGCCTTGATGTACTCCTTTTCCTATTTGGAACCAGTCTGTTGTTCCATGTCCAGTTCTAACTATTGCTTTCTGACTTGCATACAGATTTCTCAAGAGGCAGGTCAGGTGGTCTGGTGTTCCCATCTTTTTCAGAATTTTCCAAAGTTTGCTGTGATCCACACAGTCAAAGGCTTTGGTGTAATTAATAAAGCAGAAGTAGATGTTTTTCTGGAACTCTCTCGCTTTTTTGATGATCCAACGGATGTTGGCAATTTGATCTCTGGTTCCTCTGCCTTTTCTAAATCCAGCTTGAACATCTGGGCATTCTCAGTTCATGTACTATTGAAGTCTGGCTTGGAGAATTTTGAGCATTAGTTTACTAGTGTGTGAGATGAGTGCAATTGTGTGGTAGTTTGAGTATTCTTTGGGATTGGAATGAAAACTGGCCTTTTCCAGTCCTGTGGCCACTGCTGAGTTTTCCAAATTTGCTGGCATATTGAGTGCAGCATTTTCACAGCATCATCATTTAGGATTTGAAATAGCTCAACTGGGATTCCATCACCTCCACTAGCTTTGTTTGTAGTGATGCTTCCTAAGGCCCACTTGACTTTGCATTCCAGGATGTCTGGCTCTAGGTGAGTGATCACACCATTGTGATTATCTGGGTCGTGAAGATTTTTTTGTGTAGTTCTTCTGTGTATTCTTGCCACCTCTTCTTAATAACTTCTGCTTCTGTTAGGTCCATACCATTTCTTTATTGTGCCCATCTCTGCATGAAATGTTCCCTTGGTATCTAATTTTCTTGAAGAGATCGCTAGTTTTTCCCATTCTATTGTTTTCCTCTATTTCTTTGCATTGATCGCTGAGGAAGGCTTTCTTATCTCTCCTTGCTATTCTTTGGAACTCTGTATTCAAATGGGTATATCTTTCCTTTTCTCCTTTGTCTTTAGCTTCTCTTCTTTTCACAACTATTTGTAAAGCCTTCTCAGACAGCCATTTTCCTTTTTGGCATTTCTTTTTCATGGGGATGGTCTTGATCCCTGTCTCCTGTACAATGACATGAACCTCTGACCATAGTTCTTCAGGCAGTCTGTCTATCAGATCTAATCCCTTGAATCTATTTCTCACTTCCACTGCATAATCGTAAGGGATTTGATTTAGGTCATACCTGAATGGTTTAGTGGTTTCCCTACTTTCTTCAATTTAAGTCTGCATTTTGCAATAAGGAGTTCATGATTTGAGACACAGTCAGCTTCCAGTCTTGTTTTTGCTGACTGTATAGAGCTTCTCCCTCTTTGGTGGTGTCCTTGGGCTATGCCATTCTTTCAAAAGTTGTGCCCTGCCCCTTTCTCTCCTGGTACAAGTGATGGCATCCTATCATCTCATCCTCTGTTGCCCCCTTCTCCTCCTGCCCTTTATCTTTCCCCAAATCAGGTACTTTTCTAATGAGTCGGCTCTTCACATCAGGTGTTCAGAGTATGGGAGCTTAAGCTTCAGCACCAGTCCTTCCAATGAATGTGCTTAGTCACTCAGCTGTGCCTGACTCTTTCTGACTCCATGGACTATAGCCCGCCAGGCTCCTCTGTCTATGGGGTTTCTCTAGGCAAGAATACTGAAATGGGTTGCCATGACCTCTTCCAGGGGATCTTCCCAACCCAGGGATCAAACCCAGGTCTCCCGCATTGCAGGCGGATTCTTTACCATCTGAGCCACCAGGGAAGCCCTTCTAATGAATATTCAGGGTTTATTTCCTTGAGGATTGACTGGTTTGATCGCCTTGCAGTCCAAGGAACTCTCAAGACTCTTCTTCAGCACCATAGTTTGAAAGCAATTATCTACCATATTGTTTTTCAATTTTCCATTATCAATGAGACAAATTATGTAGCCTATAAATGTCACTGTTTAGGAAACATTCGAGATAGAGTACATATACTTGACCAAACAGTAAAGAAATAAAAACAAAAAAGGAGGTACAACTCAAGAGGTCATAATATTCATAAATATAATCAGAATTAAAATGACGCTTGTTCAAATAAAATAGAGAGTCTGCATATTTGGAAGAAGCAAAGTGCCTTGATGGCAAGCTCTGATCCTGACAGAGAAACTCTCTTCTTGTTCCTAAATGTCATGCGTGCATCTGTTAAGAAGAACTTTCTCTTTTGGGGCCAATCCAACTAACCAGCAGTCACAAAGATTACTCAGGAAAACAGATACTCAGAACTCTTGGTAGGAGCTTCGGGCATAACGCACCAAGAGGACCAATGAGGCACTTATCCCTGGGGGAGCTTAGTACTGCAAACCCTTGAAAAGCTTGCTTGGTCTGCCTACTACTAAGAGTGCCCTGAAAATGCAATAGGGAGAGAGAAGAATCAAATCATTAACTCTTTCCATATGAAAACATAAAAAGAGATCCCTGTACTTGAAAATAATATTAAACAAACATTAATCAAAAGTTACTCAAGGAAGTATACACTGCTATATTTAAAATGCATAACCAACAGGCTCCTACTGTATAGTACAGGGAACTCTTCTCAATGTTCTGTGGCAGCCTAGATGGGAGGGGAGTTTGGGGTAGAATGGATCCGTGTATGTGTATGGCTGAGCCCCTTTGCTGTCCATCTCAAACTATCAAAACATTATTAATTAGCTGTGCTCCAGTATAAAATAAAAAATTTAAAAAAGAAAGTTTCTCAAGGAAAACCTTTGCAACTGTGTGATTAAAAGAATATACTATCCAATTAAAAAATATTATTGCCTGCATTTAAAAAAAATGAGTCATACGATTTTTTGTAGGAAAGGGATTTTTGGGGTGTGTGGAGGAGTGAGAACAAAATGCCAAAGAGGGCTGTTTTGGTGTGTGTGTGTGTTTTTTTTTTTTTAATTGCTGATAACCTATCAAACCTAGATTGGAGAAAATCCCAACAATGAAAATGTTAATCCATTTACTTTAAACAAAGGCCAGGACTTGAAGTAGACAGATAGGCTAGAGTTTGTCATTATTTGGAAGTGACTGGATTTGTTTGAAACTCAGAAACTCTTCAAAGAATGTTGAGGTTAAATTGGAGCAAAACAAGCATTTTTTCATTTTGTTTTGGCTGATATGGGGACTTCCTGTTGTGTAGTAGCATGTTTGTGTTTATTAAAGTACAGGAAAATTCACTGAGATTAATTTACTGCACTATATTTTACTAATAAAAGACAAATCCTAAAATCAAAGACATATTTCTATGCAATGGTTATTCTTAATATTCTTAACTCAGCTAATTTGTCATTATTTACTGGCAGAAGGAGAAGAGGGCAACAGAACACGAGATGGTTGGATGGCATCACTGTCAATGGATATGAACTTGGGCAAACTCCAGGAGATGTGAGAGACAGGGGGGCCTGGTGTGCTGCAGTCCGTGGGGTCGCGAAGAGTCAATCAAACACAACGTTAGTGACTGAACAGCAACATTTAGACATAACCTTAAATTGGGCTTCCCTGGTGGCTCAGTGGTAAAGAATCAGCCTGCCAATGCAGGAGACTCAGATTGGATCCTTTGGTTGGGAAGATGCTCTGGAGAAGGAAATGACAACCCACTCCAGTCTTCTTGCTTGGGAAATCCTATGGACAATGGAGCCTTGTGGGCTACAGTCCATGAGGTCGCAAAAGAATCAGACAGGACTCAGCAACTAAACAACAAGAAACTTAAATTCCAGTGTAAATTATAATTCTCTTCTGCTATTTTCCATCAACATACTTTGCTTATGCTAGCACATAATTCTCATAGTTTCATAAAGGAGCTTCTATTGTATTTAAAGAGTCATTTACAGAGCAAGTATACAGTCATCCTTCCATATTCTCGGGTTCTGCAGGGGTTGAAAGTATGCAGGAGAAAAGTAATTCCAGGAAGTTCCAAAAAGCAAAACTTGAATTCGGTCATGTATCAGCAACTTCTACGCAGCATCAATGCTGTATTAGGTATCATAGGCAATCTAGAGATGATTTAGAGTTTTTAGGAAGATGTAAGTGGGGTATATGGTGCAAATACTATGCCATTTTATATGAGACTTGGATTTTAGTATAGGTGGTGGTGGAAACTGTCCTAAAGCCAATCCCAAAGATCCTGAGGAATAACTGGATCTTTGAACGAAAAGAAAATATAAACTATGTTTTGAATCAATTTATATTCAACTCGGCTACCTGTATAGATTTATTTATTTCTTGAATAAATGAATTTTAAATCGAGAATTTAAGAACACGGTAAACTTTATTTAAAATTATTATTTTTATTTATGGCTCTATTGGTTCTTCATTGTTGTGCTCAAGCTTTGTCTAGTTTCAGCGAGGGGGGCTACTCTTCTTTGCAGTTCACAGGCTTCTCATTGCGGTGGCTTCCCTTGTCGCAGAGCACGGACTCTAGGGAGCGTGGGCCTCAGTAGTTGTGGTGCACAGGCTCAGCAGGTGCGGCTCACGGGCTCTAGAGTTTGGGCTCAGAGTTCTGCTGCCCGGGCTTAGTTGCTCCATGGCATGTGGAATCTTCCCTGACCAGGGATTGAACCTGTGTTCCCTGCATTGGCAGACAGATTCTCATCCACTGTACCACCAGGGAAGTCTGAAAGGGGTAAACTTTTTAAAGGAGTAGATTTAGTTGGCCCTGATGCTGGGAAACATTGAGGGCAGGAGAAGGGGATGAGAGGACAGAGGATGAGATGTTTTGATGGCATCACCGACTAATGGACATGAGTTTGACCAATCATTGGGAGATAGTGAAGGACAGGGAAGCCTGGCATGCTGCAGTCTATGAGGTTGCAAAGAGTCAGACACAACTTAGTGACTGAACAACAACATCAAAGACTGCTGATGCAAGTACAGATATAAAGCACATACATGATGAAGGCCCACTGGTAGCAGAGTAACTAAATGCTACCCTTTCAACAAGGCTCAGAGGGATGATGGTAAAACTCAAAGCATACCCAATACTTTGTACTTGACTAAGTTTGTTCAACTGATTATTTTATAAGGTCTTCATAATCTCTACCTCCAAGATATGTCTTAAGTGGGAATACCCTGACCATCTAGTGGTTAGAACTCCGTGCTTCCACTGCAGGGGGCATGGGTTCGACTCCTGGTCAGTGAACTAAGATTTCTGCAAGTCAAACAAACAAACAAAGAACAAAATATGTCTTAAGTATGTTTATTTCTTTCTCTATCTACACTGCCATTCCTTAGTCCAGGCCTTCACCATTGCTGTCTTGGGTTACAATTGATGACTTTTACTTTATTCCATTCTCCAAGAAACTGATAGAACAATAAATCAGATTATGCCACTCCCTAGTTTAAAACCCTCCTGGTTTAAAAACCCTTAATCCTTAGAATAATATTATGGTCTTTAAGGTCTTCAGATCTAGTGCCTGCCTACCTCCAACATTCTTCCCTGGTGGTTGAGATGGTAAAGAATCTGCCTGCAATACAGGAGACCAGGGTTTAGTCCCTGGATTGGGAAGATCCCCTGGAGAAGGGCATGGCAACCCACTTCAGTATTCTTGTCTGGAGAATCCCATGGGCGGAGGAGCCTGGTAGGCTACAGTCCATGGGGTTGCTAAGAGTCAGACATGACTGAGCGACTTTACTTTCACTTTTCACTTTCATGAATTGGAGAAGGAAATGGCAACCCACTCCAGTATTCTTGCCTGGAGATCCCAGGGACGGGGGAGCCTGGTGGGCTGCCGTCTATGGGGTTGCACAGAGTCGGACACGACTTAAGTGACTTAGCAGCAGCAGCAGCAGCAGCAGAGCCCAGGGAACTCTGCTCAATGTTATGTGCAGCCTGGATGGGAGGGGAGTTTGAGGAAGAAGAGATACATACATATGTATGGCTGAGTCCCTTTGCTGTCACTGAATCTATCACAATATTGTTAATCAGCTGTACTCCAACACAAACTAAAAAGTTTAAAAAAAGAGAAAGAAAAGGTTTCCCTTTGGGATGTCTCTCTTCTGTCTCCTCTCATCTTTAGTCCTTGTGTCTGCCTTAGTCTAACAGCTTAATGGATGGGCTTCCTGACTCAAGAATCAACTTCATATCCTGCTGCTAAACTGATCTCCTATTTGATGGTTGTGGGAAAGAGAGGAGAAAACCCGTGGAAAATTGTAATTTTCTCCTTTGTTAAGCACACAGATAGTAGCTTAAATGAACAGAACCCAGATCCAATTTTTACTCAACAAACAGAAAACTTAGTTACTCATTAAGTGAATAAGGAATTAAAATTTGAGAGATCTCTTTGAATTTCAGCTCAGAGACCTTTCTTATTAGTGCTGAGGGGGAAGATATAATTTAGAATTACACCCTGGAGTGAGCAGGGAGTCCTTTCCTTTAACCACTGAGGCCAGACAGAAAAGGACATTCATGGAGCTCCAACTAGGTGGTATGAACTGTACTGAGGGCTTATTCACCTTCTGTCACTGAGACCTCATAATAGCCCTCTACAATAGAGATAATTAATTAACTTGCCTCAAATTTGCACAATTAGTAAGTGGTCGTATAGTGACTGGGCTTCCCCAGTAGCTCAGTGGTAAAGAAACCGTCTGCAATGCAGGTGATGCAGGAGACGTGGGTTCAGTCCCTGGGTGGGGAAGATTCCTTGGAGGAGGAAATGGAACCCATTAGAGTATTCTAGCCTGGAGAATCCCGTGGACAGAGGAGTCTGGCAGGCTACAGTCCATAGGGTCACAAAGAGTTGGACACAACTGAAGCGACTGAGCACACACACACACAGTGTAGTGATTAGAACTCAAATTCAGGTAGAAACCTTGAATTTTATAAATTGTTTTGTTATAAATGATATTCTGAGAAACAAACAAGAACTACAAATCAGTTGAGGTAGAGTGGTACCTAGAACAATTATTTGTAAAATAAATGAATAAACAAATGAGAGCAATTAGGAATGTTTATACCTAAAGTATCCTTGAGTCAGGAAGATCCCCCAGAGGAGAGAATGGTAACCCACTCCAATATTCTTGCCTGGAGAATCCATATGGATAGAGGAGACTGGTGGGCTACAGTCCGTGGGATCACAAAGAATCAGACACAAACAACTGAAGTGACTTAGCATGCACACATATATACTTAAAATAGTCATTTAGGAAAATAAGCAGAGGAAGGAATTAATCACAGTTAAAGATAACTGTCCATTCATGAATGCAACAAATAGACATTCCTACTTGCTGGTAGATGTTGTGCCATATTGAGGATATTGTTCCTGCTCTAAAGGACCTTATAGGGTAGTGGGGAAGGAAGATATTAATGCATATGTGCTTTGAAAGAAAAACACAGGCTACTTTGACAGCTGGGGACCCTGAGCTACTCTAGAAGGTCCTTAGCAGCTGAGTCTTGGGTTGGAACCTAAAAGGTAGAGAAGAGTTTGTCAGGCAAGTAAGTAGGTATGAGCATTCAAATCAGAGTGAGCATTTCATGCAACATCACACCATTTCATCTCAAGGTAGAGAGCAGTATGGTATTTGAATTGGAAAGGAACCACTTTGGGTGGAGCATGGTAAACAGAGTGGGGGCAAGGAGGGTGGAATGAAAGAGATCATGTATGGACTTAAAGATTTGGGGCTTTATTTTGAGACAGTAAAGGATTTTAAACCAGAGAGAGACAAGATCAGATTTGTGTTTTTAAAATATCACTATGTATGCTTGATAGAAAACAAATTGGACGGAAATCAACTTGAATGCAGAAAACCTGCTTAGGAAGGGTTATTATAAGAATATAAGTGAGACTTGATAATAACTCTCATTGGGTGGAGAGAACTAGATGAATTCAAGAGGTAGAATAGATAGGATTTGGTGATTGATTACATCAGAGTATGAGGCATGGTCTTCTCTGGTGGCTCAACAGTAAAGAATCCACCTGCAATGCAAGTTTAATCCCTGGGTCAGGAAGATCCCCTGGAAGAGGGCATGGCAACCCATTCCAGTATCCTTGCCTGGAGAATCTCTTGAATAGAGAAGCCTAGTGGGCTACGGCCCATGGAGTTGCAAAGAGTCAGACACAGCTGAAGCCACTAAGCATGCACATGAGGCATGGGAATGTTTCTGGAATGACTGGCCATATTTTTACATAAGAAGGTGGTGTTAATTAATGACATTGGGACCCCAAGTGAAATGGGAAGAGAATGGAGAGTGAATATCATCAAGTTCAATCTGAAGAGGTAAGCAGTTAGAAGAAAGAGGCTGGGCTGGGCTGTAACAGGCAGTTGTGAGAAAGTAAGGTTTGAAACTCATTGGCTGAGAACAATGATCCCTAAACTCTTTTTTTTTTTTTTTTTTTTTTGTCTTTTTTAGGAGAAGAGACCCTGGAGCTATGGCAGAGTCCCTGCCCCTCCTGTGGAGAGTAGGGTGGGGGCTAGATTGCTCCTTTATGGGTAAAAATTTTTTTTTGGCAAACAACGCCTAAATTGTATTTGTTTATAAATCATAAAATATTGTCCATCTCTACGTTCAATATTAGTAATTATTTTGCTGTAAAGCTTTCCTTTACAGTAAAGGAATGCTCAGACAGTAAAGAATCTGCCTGCAATGCTGGAGACTCGGGGTTCGAGCCCTAGGTCGGGAAGAACCTCTGGGGAAGTGAATGGCTACTCACTCCAGTATTCTTGCCTGGAGAATTCCATGGACAGAAGAGCCTGGTGGGCAACAGTCCATAGGATCGCAAAGAGTCAGACACAACTGAGAGACTTTCACTTTCTTTTTTCACATAAATAAGTAGAAATAAAAATTATGTCAATATCTTCTTGTAACCCAATAGATCATGAAACTTCAGAGGTAACGGGTCTAGAGAGTTTTGAAAAACAAAGTACCTTTATTTCAGACATACACGTCCTAAAAGTACCAAAGCCACCTTTGAATCTTTTAATTTAGATGAACTCGTAAAGCAGTCAAGTTAAAGTTTTTAAAGTTAACAATCAATCAATCAGTCATTGAACAAACAATAATACAAAGGAAGGTTCCTCAATTCTAAACTAAACATCAAATTCCTTACCTAAACTGAGAGGCAGGCCATCTGGGAGCCAAGTGGCAATTTCAGAAAAGGACATAAAACCTGGCTGCTCCTAGTATACATACAAAACTTCAGATCTCATAGGATGTTAGATTAAAAGAATGTTATCTATTGGAGCTGTTTCAGTTTTGAATGACAGACACACAATTTGAATCTACCTAAGCAAAAAGGGGCTGGAGAAGGAAACAGCAACCCACTCCAGTATTCCTGTTTGGGAAATCCCATGGGCCATACAGTCCATGGGGTCACAAAGAGTCGGACATGACTGAGTGACTTTCACTCTCTAACTCAACAACCAACAATGTCTCAATATCATCAAATACCCAGTCGATGTTAAAATTTCTCATTGTTTCATAACTTTTCCCCTTCAGTTCAGTCACTCACTCATGTCCTACTCTTCGCAACCCCATGGACTGCAGCATGCCAGGCCTCCCTGTCCATCGCCAGCTCCTGAAGCTTACTAAAACTCATGTCCATCGAGTCCGTGATGCCATCCAACCATCTCACCCTCTGTAGTCCCCTTCTTCTCCTGCCCTCAATCTTTCCCAGCATCAGGGTCTTTCCAAATGAGTCAGTTCTTCCCATCAGGTGGCCAAAGCATTGGAGTTTCAGCTTCAGCATCAGTCTTTTCAATGAATATTCAGGACTGATTTCCTTTAGGATGGACTGGTTGGAACTCCTTGCCATCCACGGGACTCTCAAGGGTCTTTTCCAACACCACAGTTCAAAAGCATCAATTCTTCGGTGCTCAGCTTTCTTTATAGTCCAACTCTCACATCCATACATACTGGAAAAACCATAGCTTTGACTAGACAAATCTAGTCTTACAGGAGATTATTTGCATCAGAATGCAAATGGTATTCAAATATTACACTTGATTGCCATAACTGTTGCCTTTCTCTTTTCTTAAGAGCTCATACTTTATGAGGATAGATAAGAGCAGAACCGTTAAATTTGAAATAGAAACTGATAGGTAGCAAAAGACTCAGGAAACTAGAATAAAATGGGAATTCAAATATAACCTTTGGTGACAATCTCTAAAAATAATATTATCGTTCTGAAACAAAACAGAACATTGGAGAAGTTGATAGATATATTACATGATCTATGTAATTAACATGATATATATTACACTCCTTATAAAAGGATAGATTTCTTCTACTTCTAAGCACTCAAATATTTTCCTATATCTAGGAAATCCAATGCACAAATAGACACAACAGATAAAGATACATTAGTTCCTAACTAGTTTACAGATTTCTAAAGACTTTATTTTTTTTTCCCTAAAGACTTTATTATGGTAATTTTAAATACAAAAGTAGACATAATACCCTGGATAAGCTTCAACAATAATCATAACTAATCTTGTTTCATATATAGCCCCACTCTGTTATTCTCTCCTGTGTTATTTTGAAGCAAATCCCAGACATCTTATCATCATATCTATAAACATTTTGGCTTTTATCTCTAAAGCACAAGAATTAAAAAAAATAACAAAAATGCCATTATCACACCTAAACTATTAGCAATGATCCCTTAGTGTCATCAAATATCCAGTTAGTATTCAAATTTCTAGTTGTATCATAAGTTTCATAAAGGAGCTTCTTTCATATGGTATGTTTGTTTGAATGAAGATCTTAGTAATACTGATCTACAAATTATACTTGGTTGATAGTTTCTTACGTCTGTTTTACTGTATAGGTTCTCCCTCCATTTCTCTCCTCTTTTTTTTAAATTAAAGTATACTTGATTTACAATGTTGTATTAATTTCTTCTGTACTGCAAAGCGATTCAGTTATACACACACACACACACACATATGTGTATATATGTTCTTTCCCATTACGGTTTAATTTATCCCAGGACAGTGAATATAATTCCTTGTGCTGTATAGGACCTTGTCCATACATTCTATATGTAATAATTTGCATTTACTAGCCCCAAACTCCCATTGCATCCATCCCCCTCTCCCTGCCCCATTGGCAACCACAGGGCTGCTTTCTGTGTCTGTGAGTCTGTTTCTGCTTTGTAGATAGGTTCATTTGTGTCATATTTTAGATTCCACATACAAGTGATATCGCACAGTGTTTGTCCTCCCTCCATTTCTCTTCTTCCCTCTCTGCAATGTATTTGTTGAAGAAACTGGGTCCCATAATATATTCCACATCCTGGATTTTGCTGGCTGCAGCCCCATGATGTCATTTAACATGTTTCTCGGTCTTCGTTATTTCCTGTTAACCTAGTAATTTATCCTAAGGGATTGACTTTGTACAGGTTTGGGTCTTTGAAAGGCCACCCCTGGAATTCTTCTGGTGGTCCACTCATTAGGACTCGGCGGTTTCACTGCCAAACCTGTGTTCAATCCCTGGTCAGGGAACTAAGATCCCACAAACTGCATGGTGTGGCCAAAAAAAAAAAGAAAAGAGAAGAGAAGATTGTTTCATAGATGGTGTCATGTTCTTCCATCAGAAGTCTCATAATATCTGGTTGTCTAGCTACCTGATATGTTGACAGTTAGTGAGGATCACTGTCTACATCAGCATGGCCTGAGAGAAACATAACATGAACCATATATGTAATTTTAAGTGCTCTAGTGCCCCTAACTTTAAAAAAAGAATTTTTTTTTTTGACACTCCACTTGACTTGTGGGTTCTTTGTTCCCCAACTGGGAATTGAACCCAGGTAACCATTGGACCACCAGGGAATTTCTGAAATAAAAATAATTTTTTAAAACATATTTTATTTAATTCAATATATCCAAAATACTACCATTTCAACATTTAAGTGTGTAATGAAATCTTTTATATTCTTATTTTCATACTAAGTCTTCCAAGTCCTGTGTATTTTTTTCCACTCACAGCTGGTGTGTGCCAGCACCTGCTCACACAAGCCTGCGAGAGCCAACTTAGACATCTCCCCATAACTCCGTTCATGACATCCCTCTGGTGGCTCAAAACTGGCTATGGTGGTAGTGTTCACTCTACAACAAACACCAAACGTGGGATTTTTTTCCACCTCAGAGAGCTAGTTATTAAACTTTTACCAGCACACCATGGTTTACATCACATCTCATTTTAGACCAGCCACATTTCAAGTGCTCAGTAACCATGTATGGCTAGTAGATATTGTATTGCATAACCCAGGAGGGGTTTGCAAATGAGTGCAACTTAGTCTGCCATTCCTTCTTTTTCTTAGCTGGAACAGCTCTACAGATTTTTCTTCATTGAATTTAGCTACCCTGCGTGTACGCCTAGTCGCTTCTGTCATGTCCGACTCTTTGCGACCCCATGGACTGTAGCCTGCCAGGGTCATCTGTCCGTGGGTTTCTCCAGGACAAGAATACTGGAGTGGGTTGCCGTGACTTCCTCCAGGGGATCTTCCCAACCCAGGGATCGAACCCAAGTCTCTTAAGTTTCCTGCATTGGCAGGCACCACCAGGGAAGACATAGCTATCCTAAAGTACAGTCAATTCAAGGAAGTCAAGATAAATCTTTTGACTTTTTTTCTTTATTAGCTAGTGTTCAAGCGAAGAGGAACTAAAGAGCCTCTTGAAGAGAGTGAAAGAGGAAGAGTGAAAAAGTTGGGTTAAAACTCAACATACAAAAAAAAAAAAAAAAAAAACAAATATCATGGCATTCAGTCCCATCACTTCATGGGAAATAGATGGATAAAAAGTGGAAACAGTGATAGACTTTATTTTCCTGGGCTCCAAAATCACTGCAGATAGTGACTGCAGCCACAAAATTAAAAGACACTTGCTCCTTTAAGAAAAGCTATAACAAACTCAAAAGCAGAGACATCACTTTACTGGCAAAGGTCTGTATAGTCAAAACTATGGTTTTTGCAGTAGTCATGTATGGATGTGAGAGCTGGACCATAAAGAAGGCTGAGCACTGAAAAATTGATGTTCTCGAATTGTGGTGCTGGAGAACTCATGAGAGTCCCTTGGGCTGCAAGGATATCAAACAAGTCAATCCTAAAGGAAATCAACCCTGAACATTTATTGGAAAGACTGATGTTGAAACTGAAGCTCCAATACTTCAGCCGCCTGATGCAAAGAGTCGACTCATTGGAAAAGACCCTGAGGCTGTGAAAAATTGAGGGTGAGAGGAAAAGGGGACAACAGAGGATGAGATGGTTGGATGGCATCACTGATTCAATGAACATGAGTTTGAGCAAGCTCTGGGAGATGGTAAAGGGCAGGGGAGCCTGGCGTGCTGCAGTCCATGGGGTCACAAAGAGTCAGACACGACTTGGCAACTGAACAACAAGAAGTTAGTGTTCAAACAATGTCGGTTCTCCAGCAAAAGTAACCAATTAATATTTTTTGGTGTCGTTATGAACTCATGGATTCTAACACTGAACTGCTTCAATCCATCACATTTATTATTTTCATTGATTTTAAATTGTCCATCGCTGGACAGTGGAAGACTCTTCAACCTGAGAGGCCACATTTAGACCATTGTGCTATCACTGGCATGATCCAAATTTTAGTTTACAATCACAATGATTAGGAAGTGATTGACCTTATTTTCTAGATCAGAGGTTCCAAAAATCTGGGATTCATTGGCCCAGATTCTTTCAAGTGCTCACCTCTGTGACTAGCAGCTATATGTGGGAACTTGGAGGCTCTGTTAGAAATTGAGGAAGGGCCTGAACCAGAAGAATGAGCACTTGGTAGACAAAACAATAGATATCCAAAGATAACATATTTAAACTATTACAAAGAAAATTTTAAAGCACATGGTCCTCATGTCATTGATTGGTTATTTTGTTTATATACCTGTTAAGGAGGTATGATACTCATAGAACTGTTGTTCTGACTATAAAAGTTAGTTCAAAGAAACATGAACCTGTGTGAAATTCTTGAATCCTTGAAGATTTTTGACTTTATCAAACTGAAAGAGAGTGAGTGCTAAAAGAAATTTACATCCTTTAGAAAGTAGAACAGAAGGCACAGTTGCACATACTTAAGAAGACAGAGCCTCTTTTTGCTTCATGTGAGTTTAAGGAAGATGTACCTTTTAATCAGACTGTATTTTAGCTATGAAAAGTTTCACCTTAAACAATCTCATCTTAAATTCATCTGTGATAAAATTAAACGGAAAAAAGAAAGAGTTCTAACCAAGCAACTATGGTCTCTCTTAGTGTTTTCTTACTGAAGTCTCAAGGGCACTAACAATGATCGAAAAATCCTACCAATCAACCACAGTGGCAGATAGGTATGTAAGTCATGTTTATATGTTTGCATAATTTTCAGGGAGAAAACATATGAAGAACTTGTTTTCTAGTAAAAAGAGAATGCACAACAACCAAAATATTCAAAGAATGTGTTGTTAAAATTCATCAGGTATTCCAAAACAAGCAAAGAAGTATTTCCATGATTTTCTTTTTAAAGACAAAAATATCAAGAAAGGTATCAAACCTGATGTTTAATGTAGTTATCTTGTCATATTTAAGGTTTTTCAGTAAAATCCTTGCACAAGTACATATGTAGATAATTTAATAAACAAAAACAACTATAAAACATGCTAGTGGGGGAAAAAAAGTAATGAACTTGAGAGAATAAACAAGGAAAGTTATTAGGCAAAGAAAGGCAGAGATTCTGAGACCCACAAATGAGAAATTGTTATCCTGTGCATTTTATATTAGAATCTTGGTTATCAATTTTTTGAGTAGTGGGGTATGAGAAGGCCTAAGAGATAATTTAGAAAAATGAAAATGTTATAGACTATATTTGAATTTTTTCATATAAAATGGAAATAATATAATACTATGGGAAGAAAAAATGTATGCTTTTAGAACTTAAGTGATCTATTTTATTGAAGGAAAGAATGGGGCATAACTAGTCATTCTTTCTATTCTTGTAACACTGATGATTCTAGTAGTCCTGTGCTTTCAATAACAGTAAAAAAAAGTAATTTTTGTGGATTTTCCTTCTAAGAGGGGCTTGCATTTCTCCAAAATATATATGTATATATATTTATTCTTCAAATACATATATATTCTTTTAGTCTAAAAACTTTCATTTAGAAATGTGTTACTTAACAATCCTGATTTGGCTAGCAATGTTTAAATACATTACTTAGTCATTTATGAGAGTTTGGCACTAAAGTTAAGCAATTATACGTATTCATGTTTACTATATTCATTTCAGCATTATAGGCTTCAGTGATTTCTAGGGAACTTGAAAGTACATCGAGAGTTATTGTCCTTGCTTAGTCACTGTATTTTGTATTATCCATTTCAGTTAATCTGTTGCAAATTCAAGGTTATGATATCATTACTTCTACTTGTGTTCTATTGCATGCACTCATAATGATACTGTCATTTTTTTAGTCAACATCTATGGAAAGATTACCAGTGCGAGGCACTATGCTAGTGTGCTATGGATCAAATGAAATTGTGACATGATGTCTTTTTAGAGAGTTCATAGCACAGTGGTACAGACAAATCCATACATAGGCATGTTAATAAAATGTGCTAAGGGCAATGATAGATATGAATTCTAGGTATTACAAAGGCACAAAAATAGGTGTGTGTGTGTGTGTGTGTGTGTGTGTGTAGGAAGGTAGGTAGGTAGGTAGTAGAGAAAGACTTTCTAGGAAGAGGTGATAACTGAAGTTGGTTTTATTAAAGAACAATTAGGAATTAAACAAATGATGAGGAAGAAGGTTGAAATGGGGAAGGTGTTCCACATAGAGACAGAGAAGAAACAGCATGATTGCTAGAGAGGAAAGTAAAAGACAAGACACATAAAGAGATGATGAGGGATAAAGCAGAAAGTTAGATGGGTGCCAGGTCACAAAATTCAAAATGATAAGATATGGACAGAGCTGGAACTGAGACTAGAAGACTATTTTCGAGGCTTTTGCACTGTTCAGGGCGAGAAAGAATTAGGTCAGTGATAGCAGAGGTGGAGAATAGGAAAAGCATTCAAGAACTAACTAGGAAGGTAATTAGAAAGTCTCTGGTGAGTTGAATATGGGAAATACAGAAAATAGAAGAGTTAGTGGCAATTGTGGAGCATAGCATCAATACCAAAGACAATAGCCATTACAGGAGAAGGAGGAGGTTTGACAGGAAGTGATGACTTCAATAATTTGAGACTTGTTGAGTCTGAGGTGTACCAGGAGCATTCTTGTAGCAAACAGTCAGCAGCTCTGGAGAAAGTTCTCGGGTGTAGCTGCAGACTTGGTGTCATTACCAAGTGATACTCAAAATCATGTCAATGGTTCAAGTAACTCAGAAAGAACGTAGAGCTGGTGGAATGTTTCTCAACTCACTGTGAAGTTGCACTTTTATTTTTTAATAAAGGTTGATGTGGACCATTTTTAAAGTCTTTATTAAATTTGTTACAATATTGCTTCTTTTTTTTTTTTTTTAATTGTTTTGGTTTTTTGGCCACAAGGCTTGTGGATCTTAGCTCCACAAACAGGGATCAAACCTCCACCATCTGCACTGGAAGGAGAAGTCTTAACCACTGGATCACCAGGGAAGTCCCTGAAGTTACTCTTTTAGAGCATTTATCTCACTATTAACTGTAGACTTTAGATGCAGTACCTATCACGAGTGGATCAACCAACTTATCATTAATTTAACTATCTTTGGGGTTATTCTCCAAAGTCTTAGACATTGAGGTTCATGTTAAGTGAAGAAGCACAAAACTACAAGGCAAAAAAGCAAATGAACAAAAGCATCTAAAATGGAATGTATTGACAGTTTTTCAGGACCATTTCTTACATTCCAGGGACTGGACAATACCCACAACATACTAATTCTTCAGTTTGCTCCACCTCTTAGGTCAGCTTTTATACCAAACTTTATCCATTTGACAAAGACGTCACTAAAGTTCCAGTGATTGAGTTCTTTGTCTAGTACTACATCTTTTGACAATATGCTGTCAGGGTAATAATTAGCAATAACACTGTAAGATTATTTGTGGAAATTTTTAAGTGGCAGCTGAATTCTTTGATTAACTTAACAAAAATCTCACTCAATCTCTATTATTTTCATTGACTTTTAAGTTAAATCAAAACTATTTTCTGAGCAACTTCCAGGAAAGAATCGTGAACAAAATTCTTGTAATGACATTTCAGAGCCATGTGTGGCAACCATGCAGATTAGCACTGACACAATTTCCAAGAGTTACTAAAAAGAGGTCTTGTGCAATTGGACAAAATGAGTGGGTGCAAAGATTTTTTTAAAAGTAGGGCCACGGCCTGCAAGACTTTCTGTTGTTTTTGCTATGATCCATTAAACGGAAGAAAGTGTTCTTTTCTTTCTTATAGCAATAGTCTATGAGTAGTGTGGGATCGAGGCATTGTCTAGGAATGAAGGCATAGTCTTGTCATTGCTTTTAGTGGCAAATATGAGCTACCCTCACCTCTTCTCCTATGCCTTATGTCCATGGTAAACAGTTTGCTACAGCAATTCACAGTTCTAAGTCCCAACAGTTCCAGTTGGCCACAGCAGTTTTTTTTTTTTTCTGATAGCTGTTATTATGGTTTATTGTTGGCCACAGCAGTTTTTGATGGTCCATGACACTGCTTCAGGGTACTTCTAATCACAAGGCTCAGGAATAAGTAAATTACCTATCAATTTGAGATGACAAGCAAGATGGAAGTCAAGATCCATTGTTGGTCAAGACCTTCCTTTTCTTTTTAAAAAAATTAATTAATGACTGCACTGGGTCTTCTTTGCTGCGTGCAGTCTTTCTCTAGTTGCGGCAAGTGGGGGCCACGCTCTAGTTGTGGTGCTTGGGCTTCTCTGTGCAGTGCCTTCTGTCGTCATAGAGCATGGGTTCTATAGCATGTGGGTTTCAGTAGTTATGGAGCATGGGTTTAGTTGCCCTGTGGCATGTAAAATCTTCCCAGACCAGGGATCAAACCCATGTCCCCTACATTCACAGGCAGATTCTTTAAGCACTGGACCACTAGGGAAGTCTAAGACCTTCCTTTTCTACACTGGATTTAAGGTAGGCATCAAATGTGATTTTCCTTGACATATAAAAGTGGGCTGAGAATATAAAGACAACCAGAATTGGGCTCCTCCTTCAAGGAGCTCACAGTGGAGAGAGGGTGATACACATGGGATAAGAGAAGTAAGCGAGGTTCCTTCACATTTAGAGTTTAATCTGATTTCATCATTTAAACAAGGGGATATGAAAAAGAATATGCTCTTAATTTATGTCATCCTATGCACGTGCATAGCATACAAAGCTTTTACTTTCTGCCCAAACTGATGTCCTTGAGACCAAGGACAGATAAACTATATCATTTGGTCATAGAATGGTATTGAGAATTATCTCTCTGAAACAATACAGTCAAAATGGACTGAGCATTAATAATACAAAAACTTAGCTAGATAGACATAAATAGCAAAAATAAGATGGTTTACTAGAAGTCCTGTATTTCACATCGAGTAGATCCAAGCATAACATTGGGATATATAAAGCTACCATATAAGAAATTTAAGAAGGTTCTTCCATAATTGTCAAAGTGAGTCTTGAAAGTACAAGGTCCAGCCAAGGACTCCAAAGTTAAAGAGGTTTGTGGATAAAGTGGAAGAGATTCAACAGAGAGTCACAGAGATGATTAAAGGGTTGGAAAAATAGGAGCTAGAAATTATTTAGCCTAAGTTAGAGAAGACTACCAGGTTTCTTAATAACAGTATTCAAGCGAAGGAAAGGTTGTTATATACAAGATGATGAACAGCTGCTTTCTATCTCAACTGGAGAGTGGACAGAAGAAGCAGACTTTGATTACAGCATGACAGATATAAGTTCGATATAAAGAAGAACTTTTTGAGAATGATGATTACTGGATGAGAGACATTCTCAAGATCTTCTTCTTGCACTTCTCCCTTAAATGATGTGTTTCACTGGGTTCTTTTTTAATTTTCTATCTCTTCTCACTTTACATGTTCTCCTCAGTTTATTTCATTTATTCTGGCTTTAATTACCCATTCATTATAAGCTGATAATTATTCATCTCTAAATATTTCCAATCTAGACTACTTTCTAAATGTCTCCTGAACATCAGACTCCTTTTACTTGTTCATAACTGATAACCTCTATATCTCCAGTTTCATTCTCTGGTCTATATGATGGTCAACCATTTCTATCTAAAAGCCAGCCTACTGTGTCATTTCTTTGTCTATCGGCTTCTAACGGGCTCCATTACTCACTTGCTTTCCACTATTTAGTCCCTTTACCTTGCCAGTATCATCTCCTGTCCCAAACGTTATTAACCCCAAGATAATTTCACTTCCTTCATCCCACTGTGCTTTTATGTATTTGTGCTTTTTAAAGTCCCTGTACTCTTCACTCCTTCTAGAACACACCTTCCCACTTGTTTTTGTGGTCAACTTCTACACTTCGGTTCCAGGAATTTTTCTCTGACCATACCATGTTGGACTTGTGACCCTCAATAAATGTTCATGAATTTCCATGAAAACTTCCTTTGACTACTTTAATGCTGAAGTTATTATGAATAAGAGGCTTCCAGGGACTTCCCTGGGCTTCCCAGGTGGCGCGAGTGGTAAAGTACCTGCCTGCCAGTGCAGGAGACGTAGGAGACTGAAGCAATTGAGCACACTCACATACAGGGACTTCCCTAGTGGTCTAGTGACTAAGACCCCATGCTCCCAATGCACGTGGCCCAGGTTTGTTCGCAAGTTAGTGGCTCAGATGGTAAAGAATCCGCCTGCAATGTGGGAGACCTGGGTTCGATCCCTGGGTTGTGAAGGTCCCCTGGAGGAAGGCATGGCAATCCATTCCAGTATTCTTGCCTGGAGAATCCCCATGGACAGAGGAGCCTGGTGGGCTACAGTCCATGGGGTCGCAAAGAGTCAGACACAACTGAAGCAACTTAGCATAGGACAACACAGGGAACGAGATCCCACATGCTGCCACTAAAAATTCCACATGCCGAAACCAAGTCTGAAGATCCAGAGTGCTGCAACTAAAAACTGGTGAGACCAAATAAGTAAAATTAAAAAAAAAAAAGCCTTCCAGGCTTCAGATTCAATAACTGATTATTTAGAAAACATCTCAGTGAAGCAGCTCACTAACAGATCTTGTGACCTTCAGATGTGGTATATACACCAGACTATTCACATCACACTGGATACAGGATGCTGCTCCTCTACTACTGCTTGTAGCATCCGCTCAGGCATTTCCCTATTACTCTTCTGGTACTGAACCCAAGACCGTTTCTTTATTTACTCTCTTGTAGCTTAGCACAGTCATTCACATCTACTTAGGTACTTTATGTTCATCATACAAGATTCCTCCGAAGCAGGTTTAGTACGCCCATTTCACAAGTGAAAAAGTCACCACCTATATGATGCAGATGACGTGTAATGCAAGTGTGTGTACATTTACATATACACTTGTTTATGATACATATATATCCCATGTGCTCTAGCCATGAAACATCTCAAAAAAAAAAAGACCTTCTAAATCAAATATCCAAAAGGATGAATTCATAATTTTACCCCTAAACTTTGTTCTTCTGACTAACCATCTTGGGGAATGGCATCAGAAGCCTACAGGTGATCCTCAAAACTTTTTTAAAAAATTTATTCATTTGGCTGCACTGGATCTTAGTTGTGGCACACAGGATTTTCTATCTTTGTTGCAGCACATGGGATCTTTAATTGTGGCATTTGAACTCTCAGTTGCGGCATGTGAGATCTAGTTCCCTGACCAGGGATCCAACTTGGACCCCCTGCATTGGAGAGCATGAAGTCTTAGCCACTGGATCACCAGGGATACCATACTTTGTCCTTTTTTAATCTTTATATTCAATCCATCACCAACTCCCATGAATTATTCCTCCTAAATATCTCTCAAATATGTCCAGTTCTCTTCACCTTTACCATGATCAACGTAGCCCAAACTTTTATCATCTCTTTTTTTTTTTTGGCCATGTCTCATGGCTTGCGGGATCTTAGTTTCTCAACCAGGGATTGAACCCACACCAGTGGAAGCGAGGAGTCCTAACCAATGAACCGCCAGGAAATTCCCTCATCATCTCTTCTAATAGCTTCTATTTCCTCTAGTCCTACTCCTATAGGTTTTCTACAACCAAGATGATCTCAACATCCAAACCTGCTCCTGGAACTTTCATGCTCCTCTTCCCTCCCATCTCATTCAAAAGCCCGTCAGCAGGTTCTCATTGTTCTTATCAAAAGGACAAACTGACAACTGCTACACAATGGATCCCACCCACTTCATCTCAAGCCCACCTTATCTCCCATGCGGCTCTCCCCTCAGCTGCTCCAGCCACTTGGGCTTGCTTTCCAACCTTTGAATCTGTGATGGCCCACCCCTCTGCAAACCTCCACACAGGCTGGAGAACCATCTTCTCCATGTCACGGAGTTAACTCTTCACCGTCCCGCTGTTGGCCGCTCAAGAGACACCTTCCCAGAGAAATTTGCTCAATTGCCCTTGGGAGTCAAGTCAAATTGTTCTATTATAAGTTCCAAAAGCATCATGTTCTCCACCTTCTTGTCTCCACTCTTCTCTTTACTTTTGTTTTCTGGGATTAATTAATTGCCAACCTCCTGCCTTAGATTGTAAGCTTCATGAGAGCAAGAACTGTGTCTGCCCTTGCTTGTCATTTTATCTCCAGTACTGAGTGCAGCACCTGGCATGCAGTAAGAATTTGAACAGTTGAGTAAATTAATCTGTTGGTTGATATTTGCCCCACATTGAGTCAAGTGCTTTACATATATCATCTCATTACATTTGTGAAGCAGATTTATGAGGTTACTACCATTCTATGATTAGCTCCATTTTACAAATGAGTAAATAACAGGATGGGGAGATAATATGTGATCTTCTCAAATTTCACAATATGAACACTGAAGCCCTCTGCAGTAAAACTACATGTATGACCGCTGCCCATCGTTGGTAGATGTCTTTGTAGATGTAAACATATTAACTGAAGGGCCATTACTGAGCAGCAGGTGAGAAGAAAGAAATCTCTGAATCACAAATAGATCATTTATGTGTCTCTTGAGCAAACCTGAAAATCCTGAAACATGTAAGCGTCATCAACAGAATCCCACAGCTGTTAGATCAGGGTACTTAAAAAACAGAAGAAAAAAGTGGGCGGTACCTGAATTGTACTTGTTCAATGAGCCTGATTGTTTCGCTAACCAGTGAGGCATAATAACTTAGCAGACACAGCACTGACTACGACTGGCCTGGGGAAACACATCTCAAAGGGTGAAAAAAATATTATCAAGCCACAGTTTAATAACTTGATAGTCATTGAACCAACAGGAAAAACACTTACCTCGTTTACGCGGACTATCTTCGTACATGCCCAGAACACAACTGAGCCACTGCAGTGTGACAACCTTGAGCAGTCTATCCAAAGGTACTTAGGCATTTTTACTTCCCCACCCACACTGTCTAGTCCAAACCTTTCGAGAACACAGATACAACAGCACAGTTACTCTTAATGGTTCTTGTTTCAAGAGTTATAACTCAAACTTCAGGGCAAATTTTATGTTAGTTGATCACAAATGTTTAAAAGAGTTTCCTCTTCATTCCCGGAAGTTGTGTTAAGGATTTTTTCAAGTATGACATCATCTTTTATGAAATTATTGCCGTTGTGACTGCGGAATTCTCAGTATACCTGAGAGGTAGGAGGCTGATGGGTGTGTAGTCTTCAGGGTACTATAGAGAGGGTTGTTAGAAGTCTTATTAGGCAGGACTTCAAGAGGTGGCAATAACTAGATCTCAATAATACCACCTCAGATCTCCAACTCCAGTATGGGGATCCCTAAACTAGACTTGACTGCTATATTTAAAATCTACTAGGGGGACTTCGATGGTGGTCCAGTGGTTAAGACTCCACACTCCCAATGCAAGGGGAGTGAGTTCGATTCCTGGTTGAGGAGCTAAGATCCCACAGGCTGCAACTAAGACTTGGCACAGCCAAATAAATAGAAATAGCCTTTAAAAATCTATTAGACTTTGGACACTACCTCAAACCAATCAAATTTAGAAGAGACTGACAATTCATCATTTTCAACAGAACATTTATCTGGCAGGATAACCTACCTCTTAAATAAGGAAATATCTTCCTAGTGGATGACTACATAGGAGACCCAGTGAAAAATCAGATTGTTGGATGAGTCAACATTAGGAATTAGATGTTAATTAAGAAATATCTGATTCAGTCATTCTTTGGCTAAAAAATCTTTCATTTCCCCCATTGCTTTCAGGATAAAGTACAAACTCTTTTTTTAATTTTTCCCACTCTTTTCTTTTCAAATCTCAAGTCAGGCATTTTTGTAGTACACACACACATTGAGCTATTTAAAATTTCCTTACTGGTAAGATACATTTTCTTTTGACTACATTCATATCTATATCTCAAAACCCTGCTCAAGGATCCATATTCCCTCAGTTCAGTTCAATTCAGTCCCCCAGTCACATCTGATTCTTTGCAACCCCATGGACTGAGCATGCTAGGATTCCCTGTCCATCACCCAACTCCAGGAGCTTGCTCAAACTCATGCCCATCGAGTCAGTGATGCCATCCAACAATCTCATCCTCTGTTGTCCCCTTCTTCTCCTGCCTTCAATCTTTCCCAGCATCAGGGTCTTTTCAAATGAGTCAGTTCTTCCCATCAGGTGGCCAAAGTATTGGAGCTTCAGTTTCAGCATCATTGAATATTCAGGACTGATTTCTTATAGGACTGACTGGTTTGATCTTCTTGCTGTCAAAGAGACTCTCAAGAGTCTTCTCCAACACGATAGTTTGAAAGCATCAATTCTTTGGAGCTCAGCTTTCTTCGCAGTCCAACTCTCACATCCATACATGACTACTGGAAAAACTATAGCTTTGACTAGATGGACCTTTGTCAGCAAAGTAACATCTTGCTTTTTAATATGTTGTCTAAGTTGGTCAAAGCTTTTCTTCCAATGAGAAAGTGTCTTTTAATTTTGTGGCTGCAGTCACTATCTGCAGTGATTTGGGAGCCCAAGGAAATAAAGTCCTCACTGCTTCCCTTGTTTCCCCATCTATTTGACATGAAGTGATGGGACTGGATGCCATGATCTTAAGTTTTCTGAATGTTGAGTTTTAAGCCAGCTTTTTCACTCTCCTCTTTCACTTTCATCAAGAGGCTCTTTAGTTCTTCACTTTCTGCCATAAGGGTGGTACATCTGCATATCTTAAGTTATGGATATTTCTCCCAGCAATCTTGATTCTGGCTTGTGCTTCATCCAGCCTGGCATTTCGCATGATGTACTCCGCATATACGTTAAATACGCATGGTGATAGTATACAGCCTTGACGTACTCCTTTACCAATTTGGAACCAGTCTGTTGTTCCATGTCCAGTTCTAACTGTTGCTTCTTGACCTGCATACAGGTTTCACAGGAGGCAGGTAAGGTGGTCTGGTATTCCCATCTCTTTAAGAATTTTCCAGTTTGTTGTGATCCACAGTCAAAGGCTTTAACATAGTCAATGAAGCAGAAGTAGATGTGTTTCTGAAATTCTCTTGCTCTATGATCCAGTGCAAGTTGGCAATTTGATCTCTGCTTCCTCTGCCTTTTCTAAATCCAGCTTGAACACCTGTAAGTTCTCTGTTAATGTACTGTTAGAGCGTTACTTGGAGAATTTTGAGCATTACTTTGCTAGCGTATGAGATGAGTGCAATTGTGTGGTAGTTTGAACTTTCTTTGGCATTCCTTTCTTTGGGATTAGAATGAAAACTGAACTTTTCCAGTCCTGTGGCCACTGTTGAGTTTTCCAAATTTACTGGCATGTTGAGCGCAGCATTTTCACAGCATCATCATTTAGGATTTGAAACAGCTCAACTGGAATTTCATCACCTCCACTAGTTTTGTTTGTAGTGATGCTTCCTAAGGTCCACTTGACTTTGTACTCCAGGATGTCTGGCTTTAGGTAAGTGATCACACCATCGTGGTCATCTGGGTCATTAAGATCTTTTTTGCGTAGTTCTTCTGTGTATTCTTGCCATCTCTTCTTAGCAGCTTCTGCTTCTGTTAGGTCCATACCGTTTCTGTCCTTTATTGTGCCCATCTCTGCATGAAATGTTCCCTTGGTATCTTGGATTTTCTTGAAGAGATTTCTAGTCTTTCCCATTCTATTGTTTTCCTCTATTTCTTTGCAATGATCGCTTACGTTCCCTTGTGGCTCAGCTGGTAAAAATCCACCTGCAATGTGGGAGACCTGGGTTGGGAAGATCCCCTGGAGAAGGGAAAGGCTACCCACTCAGGTATTCTGGCCTGGAGAATTCCATGGACTGTATAGTCCATGGGGTCGCAAAGAGTTGGACACAACAGAGCAACTTTCACTTTCATATCTCTCCTTGCTTTTCTTTGGAACTCTGCATTCAAATAGGTATATCTTTCCTTTTCTCCTTTGCCTTTAGCTTCTCTTCTTTTCTCAGCTATATGTAAGCTCTCCTCAGAGAACCATTTTGCCTTTTTGCATGTCTTCTTCTTGGTGATGGTTTTGATCACTGCCTGCTGTATGATATTATGAACCTCCATTCATAGTTCTTCAAGCACTCTATCTATCAGATCTAATCCCATGAACCTATTTGTCACTTCCACTGTATAATTGTAAGGATTTTGATTTAAGTCATATCTGAATGGTCTAATGGTTTTCCCTACTTTCTTCAATTTAAGTCTGAATTTTGCAATAAGGAGTTCATGATCTGAGCCACAGTCAGCTTCCAGTCTTGTTTTTGCTGACTGTATACAGCTTTTCCATCTTGGGCTGCAAAGAATGTAATCAATCAGATTTTGGTATTGACCATCTGGTGATGTCCACGTGTAGAGTCATCTCTTGTGTTGCCGGAAAAGTGTGTTTGTTATGACTAGTGCGTTCTCTTAGCAAAACTCTGTTAGCCTTTGCCCTGCTTCATTTTGTACTCCAAGGCCAAGCTTGCCTGTTACTCCAGGTATCAGGTATCTCCAGGTATTTCTATACTCCTTAGCAATTTAATTTTTCACTCATTCTATCTGCCATGATTCCATAGCAATTTGTATTGATACATATCCCTATTAATACTTAACTGTTATAACCATTAATTCACATATTAATCTCATTCACTGAAATGTGAGTTTTTTGGGAGTTGGGCCAATCTTATTTAGCTTAAATTTCGGTGTTTAGCATGTGTAAAAACTTAAAAAGAAAAAAAAAGCCTTTAAAGTGCTTGCTGGCTATGTCTGTTAAGCTAGGTGGTAAACTGATTGTCTTCATTCCTCAGCAACTCCAAAATACTCTATTTTATAATATATTCCTTTTTACATTCTGCTAACCAGTGGTGATTTTCAGGGTTTTGAATTTTGCAAGGGAGTAAAAATTTTTTTTTAATATTTTGGGTGGCAAAAAAGAGCATTAACAGAAGCTAACATCCATTAACATCTTAATTTCAAAATATATATATATGTTTTATATATATATATATATATCACGGAATATATACAATTTCAGGGTAATAAGCAATCTTAAATTGAACAAATTCAACTTTATGAGACGTTACCTAGATTATCTTTACATTTCATTTCACCACCAACTGGTGAAAAATAGCTTTTAGGAAATGTTAAACGATGTAAGTATTCCTCCCCAAAATAATTGTGAAAATTATGTATCCCTGAAAATATTGACACCAAAAAATAAAATTATATCATCTTAGAAAATCCAATGGAATCTTTATATCATATTTATTTGATATCCACCATCATTCATTTAAAAATACTTGAACATGCTTCCCTGGTGGCTCAGTGGCAAAAAATCTGCCTGCCAATGCAGGGGACATGGGTTCAATCTCTTGTCCTGAAAGATCCCACATACTGTGGAGCAACCAAGCCGGTTCAACACAACTACTGAGCCAGCACTCTAGAGCCTGTGAGCTGCAACTACTGAGCTCACGCACCGAAACTACTGAAGCCTGAATGCCTAGAGCCCATGCTCTGCAACAAGAGAAACCACTGCTATGAGAAACTTGAGGACCGCAATCAGAGAGCAGCTCCTGCTCACAGCAACTAGAGAAAAGCCCAAGAACAGTAACGAAGACCCAGCACAGCCATAAATAAATTAAAAAGTAAAAATGCATGAAAACACAACACAATATTAGCCAATATTTTATAGTAACTATACATGGAGTATAATATTTAACAGCTGTGAATCACTATGTTGTACACTTGAAACATAACAGTACTGTAAATCAACTATACTTCTATTTAAAAAATAAGACTAGTGAAGGAAAAAAGAAAGATAATTTAAAAATATGTGTACAAACAGCTGGAAAATCTACATTATTTCTTTATTTCCGTTCTATTTCCCTACAGTTTTATAATATTTACACTTAGAAACATATTCGTGCTAAGTTGCTTCAGTCATGTCTGACTCTTTGTGACCCTATGGACTGTAGTCAGTCGGGCTCCTTTGTCCATGTGATTCTGCAGGCAAGAATAGTGGAGTGGGTTGCCATTCCCTTCTCCAGGGGATCTTCCTGACCCAGAGATCGAACCCATGTCTCTTACGTGTCCTGCATTGGCAGGCAGGCTCTTTTAAATTTAATTAAAAAAAATATCTATATATGACCCTTAAACGTCGTAAAATATCCTGAAATGAGGTACCATTATAATTATTAGTGTGCACATTTGGTCAAAGTAACATAAATATATTGATATTAAATATAAACATTATTGGGAGAGCATTTATTTTTTTTCTTTTGGAAATACATCTTAATTAACCAAATTTTTTCAATTAATTAATGTACTAATAATTTGTTTCCTAGCTTCCCAGGTAGTGCAGTGGTAAAGAAACTGCCTGCCAATGCAGGAAATATACATTTGATCCCTGGGTCGGGAAGATCCCCTGGAGAAGGAAGTGGCAACCTACTCCAGTATTCTTGCCTGGAAAATTCCATGGACAGAGGAGCCTGGTGGGTTACAGTCCATGAGGTTGCAAAGAGTCAGATATGACTGAGTGGCTGGACACGGAGTGAAAAAGGGTTTGTCATACATTTTATTCCTTTTTTTCTTCTTTTGAATATGTGTTGAGAACATTTATTCACAAAAAAAATTATGGATGATGGGAATAGAAAGAGTTTTAACTACATCACAACATTCTTTAAACTCTTGAACAGTGATGCTGGAGAAGACTCTTGAGAGTCCTGCAAGGAGACCAAGCCAGTCGGTGGTCTAGTGGCTAAGATTCCATGCTCCCAATGCAGGGGGCCCAGGGCCAATCTCTGGTCAGGGAACTAGAGCCCACATGCCACACCAAGAGTTCACATGCAGCAACCAAAGAGCCCACATGCCACAACTAAAAAAAGTCCCTCATACCATAGCTAAGATCAGGCACAACCAAATAAATAATAATTAAAAAGAAAAAAAATTCTAAAGGAAATCAACCCTGAATATTCATTGGAAGGACTAATGCTGAAGCTGAATCTCCAATACTTTGGCCATGTGATTCAAAGATGCGACTCATTGGAAAAGACCCTGATGCTGGGAAAGGCTGAGGGCAGGAGAAGGGGGTGACAGAGTATGAGATGGTTGGATGGCATCACCAGTTCAATGAACATGAACCTGGGCAAACTCCAGAAGATAGTGAGGGACAGGGAGGCCTGGCATGCTGCAGTTCATTGGGTCACAAAGAGTCAGACACGACTGAGCAACTGAACAAGATACATGCAAAAAAAAAAATCCCTGTGATCGATCGTAGGAGATTATTTTTAATGATCAACTGACACTTCAATTAGGGTCTTCTTTAGTTCTGTTGAAAGCAAAAGCTGGAAACTATTAGCACTACAAAAGTGTGGCTACCAAATAATTAGGGATATTCACTTTTTCAGCTTGTCTCTGGTGCTCCTTTTCCATTCTGGGGCAATATAAAATGATACAAGAAGATCAGGGATGAGTAGGTGATTTGCCTCTTTCAGTGCCGTGAAAGAAGGGTGATTGGGCAAAGGCAGGTGGGAAAGGAAAACCAGCTTGAGAGGAAAGATCTCCAACAGCTCAGTTTTGGAAAATGAATGTGTGTGGAAGTTGAAAGCCTGACTTAAGTGCTTACCTGTGCTGAGCTTAGTAGCTCATTGAGTCCAACTCTTTTCGACCCCATGGACTGCAGTCCACCAGGCTCCTCTGTCATGGGGATTCTCCAGGCAAGAATACTGGAGTGGGTTGCCATGCCCTCCTCCAGGGGATCTTCCCAACCCAGGGATCGAACTCAGGTATCCTGCATTGGAGGTGGGTTCTTTACCAACTGAGCAACCAGGGAAGCCCTAAGTGCTTACATATCCCTTGGAAATTCAGTGTATACCTCTAGGGCTAAGCACACCCCAGTTTGAAGGTCACTGGGCTAGACCTGAAAGCATTAGTGTTTTCTCTGAAGTAGTTACATTCCAATCCTGGGATGTACCCTCAATCTTGAAGATACCCTAATCACAGCTTTGGGATGGTATGTTTCTTCTGTAAAAACCGATCTCATGATTGATATTGATTCTCTCTGCTGTAGTTTCAAAGTGTGGTATTTTCTGACCTTGACATTACCTCCAGATTCTGGGAGAAGGGAGTTACCTTATTTGGAATGTAAGACTCCTAAGAGTTGCTGCCTGCAGTGGTGTAGAAAGTCCTGCTTTAGGGTATTTGTTTATGGCATTGTACGTTATGGCCTTGGCATCTTTCTGCTTTCCATGTTTCCTCACCTGACCCTTCTGAAGGTAATTGGTTTGCATTTATAAATTTATGAAAGAGGTGGATTAGTGTGGAATGTATGGCTACTGAACAGAGCCTAGTTATTTAATCAGCCTAGGTCTGTGAACCAAACAGTATCTGTAAACTAAATATTTGGGATGGATCTTCTACAAAATCAGTAATCCATATGTGGTTTTATAATTCAGTTTTCAATAAGTGTCAACCTCCTACCCCACTGTTCTCCTTTGTAGCCTAAAAATTCATATTGTAAAAAGACTTATTTTTTGTACAATTCACATACACTAAAGAGGCATTTTACTTTTTACTTCATCTCTCTGAGATTAGAGTGAACTAACTCCTATCTGTGATTAATTAGAATAAAGACACTACAACCACAAAAGGGTTCAGTTCAGTTCAGTCGCTCAGTTGTGTCTGACTCTTTGCGACCCCATGAATTGCAGCACACCAGGCCTCCCTGTCCATCACCAACTCCCGGAGTTTACTCAAACTCATGTCCATTGAGTCAGTGATGCCAACCAGCCATCTCATCCTCTGTCGTCCCCTTCTCCTCCTGCCCCCAATCCCTCCCAGCATCAGGGTCTTTTCCAATGAGTCAACCCTTCGCATGAGGTGGCCAAAGTATTGGAGTTTCAGCTTCAACATCAAGCCTTCCAATGAATACCCAGGACTGATCTCCTTTAGGATGGACTGGTTGGATCTCCTTGCAGTCCAAGGGACTCTCAAAGAGTCTTCTCCAACACCATAGTTCAAAAGCATCAATTCTTCAGCGCTCAGCTTTCTTCGCAGTCCAACTCTCACATCCATACATGACCACTGGAAAAACCATAGCCTTGACCAGATGGACCTTTGTTGGCAAAGTAATGTCTTTGCTTTTTAATATGCTATCTACGTTGGTCATAACTTTCCTTCCAAGGAGTAAGCGTCTTTTAATTTCATGGCTGCAATCACCATCTGCAGTGATTTTGGAGCCCAGAAAAATAAAGTTTGACACTGTTTCCCCATCTATTTTCCATGAAGTGATGGGACCAGATGCCATGATCTTAGTTTTCTGAATGTTGAGCTCTAAGCCAACTTTTTCACTCTCCTCTTTCACTTTCATTAAGAGGCTTTTTAGTTCCTCTTCGCTTTCTGCCATAAGGGTTAGCTATCATTAAATCTGGGTTTCCCAGTGATACAGAATCTACAAGCCAATGCAGGAGATGCAAGAGACTTGGGTTCCATTCCTGGGTCTGGAAGATCCTCTGGAGAAGGAAATAGCAACCCATACCAGTATTCTTGCCTGTAAAATTCCACTGAGAGAGGAGCTTAGTGGCTACAGTCCATGGGGTCACAAAGGGTCACACAAAACTGAGCACCACCAACCACCATCATTAAACTTAGAATTTAAATTAAAAGCATAACTTCACAGATAAAGTAGTTTTGCATATGTTTTAATGATCTTGTAGCTTAAATTGAAGTTAATACTCACTAGTTTTAATTTTTTTCAATTTCCAAACCTTTCTACAACTGTATATTTTATGGAAATGCCTTGCATTGTGAAACATGCAAATATTACCAACACTTAAAACCGACCATATTTCTGTTCTACCAGCTTATTCAGTAAAAAATCTGTTTTAGTCTTTTGTTGAAAGTTCAAGGTTGTAAGTACCTAGTGCCTGCCAATCTGCACACTGATATACTGTTGATTCATTTGACAAATTCTTCCTGATTCTCTGCTATGTCAGAGTCTCTGCTTTTAGATACTGAACATACAATATTGAGCAAACCCAGAAATGGTCCATGTTCACATGGAGCTATCAGTTTATTGGAGGAGTATGTGATAATCAAATAATTATACACATTTAAAAGCTGCGATTTTGACAACATAGAGCTTCCCTGGTGACTCAGATAGTAAAGAATCTGCTTGCAATGCAGGAGACCCAGGTTCGATCCCTGGGTTGGGAAGATCCCCCACGGAAGGAAATGGCAACCCACTCCAGTATTTTTGCCTGGAAAATTCCACAGACAGAGGAAGGAGCCTGGTGGGCTACAGTCCATGGAGTCACAAAGAGTCAGACACAACTGAGCAACTAACACTTTAAAAACTGCAGTTGTGACAAATGCTGTGAAAAAGAGATGAAAAAGTGCTGGGAGAACCTACAACAGGATATACGAATGTTGGGGAGTGTGGGTGGTCAGGGAAAGCCGCCCTGAGGAAGTGATGTAAGAATGAATGTAGGTTGATGAGAAGGGAAGGAAGAGTGTTTATAGACAGGGAACAGTGCAAAGGCCAGACAGAAATCAAAGCGAACCTGAAGGACAGGAGGAGTCTAGCTTTTGGAAGAGAGAGTTAGAGGAAGAGGTGAGGCTGGAGAAGTGGAAGGCACCCAGACCTTGCTGGGCTCTGCAGGCCTCTCACGTGTTTTGATATGTAGACCAACAGAAAATAGTTAAAGCCTTTTTAGGGTTTTAATGTTGGTGGGGTGATAAAATCAGATTGGCATTTTAAAAAGATTACTGACTTCAGAGTGAGAAGGGATTAGAGGGCAGGGCTAGAAAGTTTGGTGAGATAGAAGCTTCACTGAATGTATATGCATGTAAACACAAGCTTTTCAAAAATAAATCATGTTCTAAAGGGATTTGGAAGTTTTTAAGGAAAGAATCACTGGTTTTTTATCTTTTAACTCTTTGTGTTTATTTTTGGAGGCAGGGTAAAATGGGTTCACAAATAAATGAAGAGAAAGAAGAAAGAACAATATTTTCCAGAGGTCCTGGGGGAAAACATACAGAGGTAACTGTGTTAGCTTTATTTTTCCGATCATATACTCAATATAAATAATAATTTCGGTATATAAGACAGTATGGAGAGTTCATCCTCTTAATCACTTTTCATACTTATAGTCACACACAAACTTACATGTACTCAGCAGCATGGCTTAATAAAGACTAGGTAGGTGTTCAGTAGCTATGAATTGCACTAATTAATCATTCCTATTATATTTGTTAATATACTTATTGCTTTTCACTTAATAATAAGACTTGGGTTACATAACCTTTTTAATAGCTGGTCAATAATTCATTATAGGCATGTGTCATAATGTATGTAAATAACCCCACACTGATGGAAGCTCAAGTTTTTTAGGTTTATAATCCTTGTGATTCAACGAACATCCTAGCACAGACATTCAAATAGTTGCCTGGGGTAAGTCCCTAGAACTGAAGTTGCTGGGTAAAAAGATATATACACATTTTACATTTTGATATATACAGCCAAAAAGCCTACCAGAAAGTTATTCCTACCTCCATTCCCGATTATATTCATTTTCTTATACCTCTGGTGGGTTGAGAAAAATCACACCTCCTGGAGTTTTTTATGCACTTTTCTCTGATACCTGGCCAATTCTGCACATCTCATAAGTTTACTAGTCACTTATATTTCTTCTTACATGATTTTCCAGTAAATGTCCTTTGCACATTCTTTTAATCTTCTACTAGGTATGTTTATCTTATTGACTTAAGACAACCCTTTGGAGATAGTGATATTAAGCCTTTGTCTGTCATATATAGCCTGATCTCTTTTTCCTAGTTTAATAAAAATCTTTATTATGTTTTTGGAAAACAAAAGTTTTACAATTTATATAGTCAGTTCTGACAATCTTTTCCTTTAAGGTTTCTGGCCTTTGTATTCTGCTTAGAATTAAATTTTTCACTCCCCAATATTACAGAAATACCAGCCTAATAACATTTTCTTTTGGTACTTTATTTACAGTTTTGAGAGCATTTCTGGAGGGCAATCAGGTAGCTAGTACAGGACTTTATAAAATGTTGGTTCCCTTTGCCAGAAATTCTTTTAGAATTTATTCTAGAGAAATAAGATGCAAAGCTTTAGTTTCAAGGATATTCACAAAAGAGCTGTTTATAATTGCAAAAAACCCCAAAACTGTAAACAATGAAATGTTCAACAATGGAAGACTGGTTATATCAATTATGGTATATTTATCCCATTAAAATACAAAAACAATTAATCATATTAAAACATATTAAAAACTAAAAGCAAAAAAAGAGGCCAAGTCCAACTCATAAACACCAAAATTTTCTTTTGGCTATGCACAAAAAAAGGAAGCCTGTGTTTACACAATAATCTTTTTCTTTTCTTCTATGACAGTATTTGAATAATAAACACATTTAAATTTTAGTATAGCTTCCAATTATGCAGATACACTGTTAAGTGTACCATTTGTATTTTAGTAGCTAAAGGTGCTTTAGACTACAGGGTTTTTAAAGTCGCTCAGTCGCGTCCGCCTCTTCGTGACCCCATGGAGTGTAGCCTACCAGGCTCCTCTGTCCATGGGATTTTCCAGGCAAGAGTACTCGAGTGGGTTGCCATTTCCTTCTCCAGGGGATCTTCCCGACCCAGGGATCGAACCTGGGTCTCCAGCATTGCAGACAGATGCTTTACTGTCTGAGCCACCAGGGAAGCTAGAGGGTATTACCTTCATATTCAATTTAGGTATGCCTCAGCCAGTAACTTTAAGCAAGTCAATTAACCTTTTCGTTTCCTTATCTGTTGAATGAGAATAATACCTACCCTGATTTAACTCATAAGGAAGTTGTGTAAATTGCAATTCACTGTAGGCAACATAGAAAATGGTGCTAATGTTATTTATCTTGAACTACATTATTATCATTGCTTTTGCTTAAGTTTATTAAGGTATGATTGACACATGAAAAGCAGTACATATTTAAAGTATATAACTTCATGAGTCTGGAGATAAGCATACACTTATGAAACCATTACCACTATCTGTGCCACAAACATTTTCATCATCTTCCAAAGTTTCCTCCTGCCCATTCTATTTGGTTTTTTTTGTGATTTGTTTGTTCAGTTGCCCAGTCATGTCCGACTCTTTGCGAGCCCATGGACTGCAGCACGCCTGACCTTCCTGTCCCTCACCATCTCCCAGAGCTTGCCCAAGTTCATTTTTGTGATAAGGACACTTAAAATCTATTCTCTTTTTGAGTGTACAATACAGGTTAACTACAGACACTACACTATACTAAGTATATATCTCGAAGACTATTCATCTTGTATAACTGAAACAGTAACCTTTGACTAATGTCTCTCATTTCCCTCTCCTTCTGGCCCAGGCACCATTCCACCTTCTGCTTCTGTGAGTTTCACTAGATTCCTCATTCTGGATTTCATTGTATTTTTCCCTTTGTGTCTGGCTTATTTTACTTAACATAATTGTCCTCAAGGTCCACCTATGTTGTTGCAAATGGCTGGACTTCCTTCTTTTTAAGGGCCGAATAATACTCCATTATATGTCATATGATGGTTGTTGTTTTTAATGTAAATGCAATGGAAATAGTGGGTCAATATCTTCAAAAAGAATATTTTTTAGTTATCTAAGGGAAAGAAGACAAAACAAAAGAAAAAGTGGCCTACTAAAACAAATTGTGAGGGAAGATAATTATCCAATAAATATTTACTAATTGCCTACTTTGAGCTGGGTTGGGGTTGGGGTAGGGGAGAGTAAGAGTGAATAAATACACAGTCTCTATTCTCAGGGACTTTATTCTGGTGGATGACACATGTCAGTGCCACATACAGAATCACAGCATATTGTCCCTAGAACCTAAAGAGGCAAAGGGCTGTCGAGGCAAAAATGCCTCTCAAAGGCAACAAATAGTCAAGTTTGATCATCAGAGATCAGCTGAACCAGGTAGAGGAGTTTAACCTCGTCAAAGAGTTACAGGGGAAAGCATTATCAAGGTAACCTGCAGCAGTTCTACACAGCCTAAAGTGAAATTAGGGGACAAATTGGCTGGGGATGCCCCATTCTGGAGGGGTTCCCCTGGTAAGCATGAGGGGGAATCCCCTTGAATATGGTAGAACCCCAACAGCAAATATAGGGGCTTGAGGGGAGAACAGATCCCTGCCTGCTAGTAGGAGACTGGAAGGGGTGGGGGAATTCTTAAAAACTCCATTTACAGAACAGGAGATCCCCTTCTGTTACTCAAAGTTCCCTTGTTCAGGGTATTCTGAGACATTTGTGGATTACTATCCTCTTGAACTTTGTTTCTGATTTGATCTTCCTTCAGGGTTAAGAAGACAACTGAATATATATTTATACACATATAATGATAAAAATATACACACACTCATACATCATACACTCACACTGTTTGGCTGTGAGGTCAGTGACCCTAGCATTTAAGTCATTTATTTGAATCAAGTGTTGTTCATCCCTAATCAGTGCACGTTTAACCAAATCTCCAGACAGAAGATGATGTGAATTTTCCAAAACAGAAGGTAAGCTACATGTCTGAAAAAAATACAGTTTGGACACAACTAACAACTTAGTGGAGTAAAGCATTTTTGGTGATTCTGATGCTACCAGAATCAGGAAAAAAAAAAAAAACTAGCATACTAGCACAGATATATATTGCCTGTTAAGTACTAGGCAAATAAGATGAAAACAACAACAACAACAAAGATATGAGTTTAACAGTTTGGGAATGGAAAAAATCTTTAAAGCCGAAATAAAAAATTCTTAAGAACATTTACTTCCCATCATCTTAACCCTGGATAAGCGATTAACTTCAGTAATTCTTCCCTCTTTTTCTGGAGAAGGGAGTGAGAGTTAAAACTGAATAAATAATGTATTTATTTGCAAGTGCCTGGAATTTTAAAAAAATGCATTAAGGACAAAGCACAGCATTATTATAACATTCTTCCATATAGTACATAATACATACAGCCAAGTGGGCAGAACCCTCTCATTTCTCCAACATACAAATTAGGTCATCAGAGATTCCACTGTCCTAAGTTTTCCAACAACTAAAACAAAGCAGGACACATTTTTTTTTAATCCACAAACTCTACCAATCTAAGGACCTATATTGCAGTTTCAGGCTGTTTATCATTGGTGACCAGGTGACAACATGGATATGTAGCAATCTGATCATTATCAACAAAATAACTGAAAGCCAAAATCTCTTTGTGGCAGGTTAGTACTATCATTCTTTACATTAAAATTACATTTCATCTATAAGGTAGAACTAACAATTTCTGTTTGACATACAACACTGTTCATTCATTACAGATACTAAAATTACAGTGAATTAAGTAAAAGTTGATATGAATAAATCTATACAATATATGGGTATGGCTGTGCATGAGTTTAGTCCATTCAAAAATATTAAGGCAAATAGTATTTTATAATATGTCTGGGATAACCTTTTTTTTAAGGTTAATCTTGAAAAAATACCATATTCCATATTCCACATGATATATTCAAAGTTTAAAATGCTGTTTATTTTAAAAATAGAAATTATTGAAGAGAACAGAATCATAAAACTAGAAAGCCTAAATATTGTAACACATGTTGTAACACATGTTATTAAATACATATAACTTTCCATTAATATATAACATAAAAGATTAAAGCCTCTAACACATGATAATCTATAACCGTAGAGTTGTGTTTTTCTCATTTTTCCCCATGCACATGCTGACATACATTAATGTAAAACGTAACATGTCCTTTTTTTCCCTACTCAATAATTATCTTGAACGTATTTTGAATGTTTGTGATTAACTTTTTAATATACAGTTTCAACTTCTGTAATTTACTGAGTTATTTATTTTTACGGTTACATATACTGTTTCATTTAGTCCTCTTAACATATTTATTAAAAGAGTAAAAAGCTCCTCCATAGTTTGAGAATATCTTTTTTTAATCCGAAATAACTTTGAATAAAAATGATTTGATTTGTTTCACATTACTTTTTTTAAACTTGTTTTTTAAAGTTTATTTCACGTTTCAAAGAGTAAAATGAATCTCAACACTTCAGAATTTGCTAAATTTAGCATATTAAAAAATATTTTAAAATACGAGTATAAGGGCTCCAAATTGGAAAATCTTTTTCTGAACAAGTAGACTACGATTATTATTGTAAGAGTTTCATTTCCAGCTCCATCTGTTCTTCTAATCACTCTAAATTCCATGTGCAGTGTAAACAGTTTAAAAAAAAAAAAAAAAACACCCCAAAGTCTTAAAAATCAATTCTTGCCTTAACACACACGCTCTTCAGAGTCGCACGCAGCGTCTGTGTGAGCCGACTCCTCCCCACTCTCGGGGAAAACCCTGCCTAATATTTATAACGTTCTGACACACTGTAATACTCACAAGGTGGTTGTAGAAGTATAAACACGACTGGAGCTCTCTGATTGGCTGCTGGTGATGTAACACCCATGTCAATACTTCCCACTGAACGCACGTGTTCGACCTTTTATTTAAATTTCCATTTCATCACAGCAATAAGACACTCGGGGCGGTGCATTTTCTGTGAAATGATTATCGCCCAGAGGTGCTGCATCGAATACACAATGCAGCAGACGAGAAGGTGCCCGCGGTTGTAACCTCCTCGCGCGAAAGGTACAGCCTGGTCCAGTCTTTGTGAAGGAACAAAAATAAGTTCACTTCCTCGGGCACCGTTACCCCCCACCCCCACCCACCCCACCTCAGCAAATGACAAGGCTGGAGCGCAGCTCCCACCGCACAGTTATTTCTCAAAGTCCCAGGTGAACTCGTGGCGAGGGAAGGAAAATGTGCGTCCCGGGCGCGGGTAGGTGCGTGCGGGCAGCGGGGAGGCGGCCAGACCTGACACTCGCCAGCTGTTTGTCCTCCGCGGAGCCCGGCCCCGGCCGCACACGCCCGCCCCCTCCCCGAGACCCCCCAGCCCGCCGCCCGGCCTTTTGTCCCCCGCCCCTCGGCCGACTTCCTTCCCCCGCGGCCGCACCCCCGCCCCCAGGCCGGAGGCGCGGCCCGGCCCCTTTCCCGGTCCCCAGGCGCCCCCACCCCACCCCAGCCCAGCCCCAAGCCCAGCCCCCTCCCCCCGCCCGGCCCCCACCCTTTCCCCCTCCAGCGGTTACTGCTACCCCGGTGCATTGTGGGCGCACGGTCCGTTGTTCATTTGCCATTCGACCTCCGCCAGGGCCTGGTCGGACGGAAACGCTCCGCCGGCTTTATTGTCGGTTCGTTATGTGGCGGAGCCCGGCAGTTTAACGTGCCTCTCGCCCTCAGCGCTTCGGAAGCCGGCAGCCGCGTCGGGACTCCTCGGCGCGCCGGAGGAAGGATATCTTGTTTGGAGGGTCGGTGTGTGCGCGCGGCTTTAAAGAGGGGGCAGTGGAGGGTCTCCCCTCACTCCGCCTCTCAACTTCGAAGGCCTCACGCGCGCCGGCTCGCTGCTCACCTCTCCGCCGCCCGCCCCCCCCGTTCTCCGCGCGGGACGCTGCCCGGAGCGCCGCGGGGCGGGGGTGGAGGACGAGGAGGCGGCCGGAGGCGGCGGCCCGGCGGGCGGCGGCGGCGGCGGCGGACGCGTGAGGCAGCCCCGGGGAGCGAGCGCGAGCCGGGCGTCCGGGCGGGAGGGTGAGGCCGAGCCCCGCGAGACCGGAACGCCCGCGGTGGGGGCGGGAGCAAAGCGGAGGGGGAGCGGCGGGGAGCGCGCGGGACGCGGCCCGAGGCCGGGCGCGAGCCGGGGCACCGGGCGGCGGCGGCGGCGCGCGCCATGTCGTTCAGTGAAATGAACCGCAGGACGCTGGCGTTCCGAGGAGGCGGGTTGGTCACCGCCAGCGGCGGCGGCGGCTCCGCGAACAATAACGTTGGCGGGGAGGCCTCGGCTTGGCCCCAGCAGCCCCAGCCAAGACAGCCCCCGCCGCCAGCGCCGCAGCCGCTCAATGGGCGGGGGGCCGACGAGGAAGTGGAATTGGAGGGCCTGGAGACCCAAGACCTGGAGGCCTCCGCCGAGGAAACCAAGGAGTTGCTGCTCCCCCAAGACGCGGGCGGCCCCACCTCGCTGGGCGGCGGTGGCGCCGGGGGCCCCCTGCTAGCGGAAAGGAACCGTCGGACTCTGGCCTTTCGAGGCGGCGGCGGCGGCGGGGGGCTCGGCAACAATGGCAGTAGCCGCGGCCGCCCCGAGACCTCGGCGTGGCCCCTGAGGCATTTCAATGGGCGAGGGCCGGCGGCCGTGGAGCTGGAGCTGGACGCGCTGGAGGGGAAGGAGTTGATGCCGGACGGCGCGTCCCTGAGCGACAGCACTGAAGACGAAGAGGAGGGGGCGAGCCTGGGCGACGGCAGCGGGGCGGAAGGAGGCAGCTGCGGCAGCAGCAGGCGGTCGGGCGGCGATGGCGGGGACGAAGCGGAGGGCAGCGGTGTGGGAGCTGGAGAAGGAGAGACTGTCCAGCACTTCCCGCTCGCGCGGCCCAAGTCCCTAATGCAGAAGCTCCACTGCTCCTTCCAGACCTCCTGGCTCAAAGATTTTCCCTGGCTGCGCTATTCCAAGGATACTGGCCTTATGTCTTGCGGCTGGTGCCAAAAGCCCCCCGAGGACGGAGGAAGCGGGGATCTGCCCCCAGTGGGGCACGACGAGCTTTCGCGAGGGACCCGCAACTACAAGAAAACCCTCCTTCTGAGGCACCACGTCTCTACCGAGCACAAACTCCACGAAGCCAACGCCCAGGTACGATATATGTTGCTCCTGCTTTTTCAGATCTTTGGGGGAAAGGTTTATCAGTTAAAACTCACTCTCCTGGGTGAAGACATCTTTTCTTTTGGGAGAGAGGTGTAGGGAGCTTAGGCGTGGGGGTTCAAAAGCCTGGGAATAAGTTTTCAAAAGTTAACCGGGGGAGTTGGGGGGAGGGGAAGGAATGACAATTTTCTAATCGTAGCGCTGAATTTGATTTAATTTTTTTCATGACTCAGATTTTTTTGCCCGTCAGACTGAATCAGAAGGAAAGTTTAATAAGCGAGATTGAAGGTTTTAACCCCGTAAGGTTGGCTTTGTGGTTAGAATGTTATTAGCTGTGATTTTAGAAAAGCTGCTTTAATGTTGGTAGTCTTTTAACGTGGTGTTGGAAGTCAAATCTGGTAACTTTGAAGAATTAAACTCTTTCCTTAACCTTTGACGCTACCCCTTTTAGGAGAACATCCAACCGAGAAAATTCTTTTTATCATGTCAGAATAACGTGAAATATGAGAGTAGTATGTAAATGTAGAGGAAACTCTTTGGATAAGACTTCGTGAATGATTATACTAAATTCATCTCCTTAAACTTTTTGTTGAACTTCTCTTTCCAAAGGTATGCTTTTGGTAAATTGTGGTAGTTTTTACTTGCTTCCTTCTCTCCAGATTTCTGTGCTGAGATTTTCTGTAATCCCCTTTTTCAAAGAGTTTTCATATAAATGTGGTTTACTTTAAACTTAGGATATTTGAAGTGCTGAATGTAAAGTTATTTCTACCAACTAGTTGATTCGAACTGGTAGAGAATGTATTTACCAAAATCATAAGTTCTTAGTTATAAAACAGGTAAACGGTACTTCAGTTCTTAGATCTTATCTTAGTATTTCTGGACTAAAGATAATAGTCTTATCATTTTGATAATCTCTTTTCAAGCCAAGCAGATGTTAATCAGTCCTCTTAAGACAACCTGTGGTTGTGGTTGGAATTCATTCTTTTGTATCGGTAGCCAGGCGTTGATTTCAGAAAGTCACCTTTGAGATACTAGTCCCTTTGTGTGTTGGACTGATCTTGCTGTTTAGAACACTTTTAGTGGAGTTCATTAGACACTATCTAATAACCCTACAGCCCAGAAATTTCTCAGAAGTTGAGACTTTAACGTTAAAAGCATAGGGTTGTTTTTCTCAGGTGGGTAATGGTAACAGTTTTTGCACAACTTTTAGTTGCCTAAGCCCTACAAGGAAGGTCATTTAAAGATGTAAGGCCCGGAAAGGTTAAGTAAATTGTCCCAAGTCTTACAGTTCTTGGTTATAAATGACACTAGCCTTTATAAGCAATGTTGCAATGGAGGAAGGAAAAAAAAGATTTTGGGTTAAATCTAGGTTCACATCTCAGCTTTCTGCAATTACTAGTTTTGTGAGCTTGGGCATTGGAGTGCCAGACTTGTCTTCTGTATGCCAAACACAGATGTCCCTTATTTTGGCAAGTAATTATTCTGCTCCCATTTTACAGAAGAGAAGTCTAGAGGCTTCAACGCAGTATATATTCCTGAAGTTAAGTAGTGTGATGAGGTGGAGGGCTTGTGAAAATGAAAGTATGCTTTTCTAAGTGATGAGTTGGTTATTTAGAAAAATCCAAAACGACAATCAAACTGAGTTTTCTTAATTCGGTGGACCAGTTACTCCTCTTCTTTGTAGTCTATGTAGGCAGATCTGAATGGGAGTACAGATTATTACAATTAGCTGCTTAGTGAACCTGGAATCAGAGGAAGGGGGAATTAGTTGGATAACCTTATGATAGACTTAGCATGGTGTATTCCTCTCCCCTAGGCATATATCTGGATTAGGGAATTCATCCCTAGGTAAAACCTTTTCTAAACTTAATCCCTGAATTATCCCTCCCTTACCCTTTGCCCCCTTGAAACTCCCTTTTTACAATATAATCTGCAGACCAACTTCTTTCTCTTAGGACATTATTTCATTAGACTGAGAATAATACAATTTAGTAAGTCATTCCTGTTTGTCTAAGGCTATTTATTGGTTCCCTTGATTGGATTTTGGATGATTCCATCAGTTTCCATCAGTTCCACTCTGAACTGATTCTAATCATTTCTATTTTCATTCTAAGATTAGTTTGGGGTATTACCTTGTAGTTGACCCCAGGTACCACCTATCGGATCTTTTTGTCTTGTTAATACATGAGTGACAGGTTGAAGAACTGACTTATTTCTTCCTATGCACAGTTAATCATTTTTTTTACATTGCCCTGCAGCTTTTGATTACCTGCAGGAGGCAGTATAACACAGTCTGTAAGAGCATTCTTGAGCTTAAAAGTAGGGGGACCTGAGTCCTAATCCTCTTTCTTGATAGGCAAATGAGTTAATTTCCAGTCATGTATGCAAAGTGTATATGCCAGCACCTAGTCACTAAGTAAATGATAACCATTATTTATTATCACCATTACTTATTGTCTTTGGAAATAACTATAACTCTGCGGTGGGGGTAGCTGGTACCTCATGTCTCAGTGTTACCAATTTTCTCAGTTTGCAAGCCACTTAATCTCATGGAATCACTCTTGATTCTAGAGAACAAACCAGTTTTTTCCATGCTTTTAGAGACTTTGGCCATTCAGGTTCTTTGAACATTCTCATCGCACTTGCAGTTTTTCTCATCTTCATGAAGAATATCTTGCATGAGTTTTCTCCTGCCTTAAAATTACTGAAATAGTTTTGTAGTTCCTCAGGCAAGAATTAAGTTTGAAGTTGGGACTTAGTTCACTCCCTTTATTCCCCCTCCCCACTTTTTTTCTTTAATTTTAAGGAGTCTGTTTTTTTTGTGAGGAGTTTAGCCACATCTTAGTATGTGAATAAGGGTTATTTTACTTTTTCTTGTGATTTCTGTAAGGGAAAAATCATGGTGGTGGCCAAGAGACTGTGGCGTATTTTTGGGGTGAGGGGGCTGCCTTACTACTTGTGGTTGGGATCCCTGACTAGTGATGGAACCTGTGTCCCCTGCAGTGGAAGTAACCACTGGACTGCCAGGGAATTCCCAGTGGCCCATTCTTAAAACCTTTGATATCCGGTTATTTTGATGTTGATTGTTAAGGATTGCTCATGCAAGAGTCTACAGATGCTCTCAGAATCTGTTCTGTAGCGTTCTCTTTCTGAAAAATCCTTGTAATTTATAAGGATGTAAGGGACAACATATAATTTCTATTTTGAGTAACAACTGACTATATATATCTGCTTCGGTGATTAGCTTATATAAGATTTGACCATCTGGCCCAGAGGACTTTAAAATTGCTTTAACAACATGGATTACCATTGTATCTTGGGTCAGATCACTTTCTACCCAGTTGGGAAATTTTCATTGCTTAAATCACACATTCTGTCAACTCTTTCCAGTTTAGTAAGCCTAAAACATGTGTTCAAGTGTGTTATTGTTACAAACTTAGTTAACCTTTCCAGAAAGTAAATACTTAATTCAGATCAGTGATCTGATTAAAATTACTAATTGGAATATGTTGGTGAGCAGCAAAAGCAAAGGTGAGACAGCGCTCCCAGCCTTCATTGCATTCGGCAAAAATTAAATTGTTTTTTAAGGATTTTGAAAGAAAGACTGAAAACCTTTCACTGGGAAGGAGAAATAGGTATTACAGACAACCACGGAGCCTACGGTCCATTGAATAACCGATTTGTATAATATTTATATAGGTTCTAGCAGTCATTCATTGTGTTTGTAAAAACTGATTCCTTTTCTCTTGTGTTTTTGACTATGCTTTATAATGTGTCTAGGGACTTCTTTCTCTCTCTTAAAATATACCTATTAGGTAGATTCCAAGGCACTGAAGATAAACCTATGTAAATAAGACATTTTTCTGACCTCAAGAAACTTGTATTCTAGTAAGGAGAGAAAGACATTGCAGTAAAATGATAGCTACCATGTTAGAAATATATTCAAGTTACAGTTAAGACGCTAAAGGAAGTCATCATTCTATTTGTGAAGGTTGGGAGAAGCTTGTAGAATTGGCTCCTAACTTGTGTTAAATGAATGAGTAAGTGTTGAAGAGGGGAGGGCATTCTAGGCATTGCAGTTGGAAACAGCTTGAGCATAATGGAAATTGATGCCTTGATGTGTCTGATAAGTAGATGATTTAATTCAGCAGGATGAAAAATTAAGTTTGAGTGGGTAGACTGCAGGTTATGGATGATCCTTTCATGTTGAAATGATTGTATTTTTTCTGTTGGGCAAACCATTTAGCAGTTTTAAGGAGAGGAGAACCACAATGAAATATGTGTAAGTTGATGTGTAGAAGCACCTGTTGGTATGTATGTGGTTTTTGAGGAGAGCTGGTAATAAAGCATATTTTTGGCACATAAAATTGGCTGAAAGTTGTAATCACCTGAAGACATCTACAATCCCAGACCTATAGATCTATAATTTCTGGGGATAGTATTAATAGTTAAATTGCAAGAGAAAATGTCATCACTCAAGAGAAGAGATATTGATTTCAAAGGAGATATTCCTTTCTTTATCTACTGACTTACATAATTTGTCAGTACTACTGGCAGGCATTTGCATCATGCTCACTATGGCCTTGTTTGTCCTCATACTAGAAATGGAGTTTGAGTTTTAGAATTTGGGTTTGTAAATGGACATTGATATTTTTATTCTTTTAGTATACCATTCCAGTGGGTTGCTGCAACAAAAGATTTTTATGTTTTTAATGCTTTTATTTTACACTTTATGTTTGAAATATATTTTTTACCTACTTATCCATTTATCAAAAGGGGACTGGAATTCTAGGTAGGGAAGTAAATACTAAATACTTGATTAGCCAGTAACATTTTCTAATCATTTGTGAATTGACTACAGATAGCTAACTGCAGCTGAATTTCTCTTTCCCCCTGTCCCTCTCAGAAGAATGGGGAGACTGGGTAGTGTGATCTTGGGTTCTCTACAGTAGCAGGTGTTATCCAGTTCTCCCAGCTGGAATGCTGTGAACACCCTATGATCTCCCTCCACACCTCTGCCTTGAAATCTAATTAATCACTCAAGTTTGGATTTTACTTGAGAAATTTTCTGGGCTCTGCCTCACTTCCCGTCCCCCCATGACTGTTACCTGTCTTACCCAGTTAAGGTCCTTGTTTGTTGTAGGTCTGCTGCACACCTAACAGGGGCTTGCCCTGGTCACAGTATTTCCAATGTCATTCCCTAGTAATTATCCTCCACTTTGCTGCCACAGTCATCTCTTTTATCAGTTAATTCAGTCAGATCATTCTTCTGTAGGCACCTATACCCTTGGTCTTTAATCTTGTGCAGGATTCAGATCTCTAGATAATCTGGTGCAAGTTATAGACACTTAGCTCCAAAAACATTAGGAGCATATTTGCATTTCTTGGGCTTTTTTGGATCACCTTGAAGTTCTTCATAAATCTAGAATTGTGAGGATGCTGTAGACATCCTTGGTTTTTTCTCATGCTGTCTGATTTGCTTAGAATCTCATCCTCTCATTCCACTCTTGCATCCTTCAAGGCTCTGCTCAGATCTTTGTTTCAAAAAAAGATCTCACCCAAACCCCTCCAAAAACTGGATTAGGTGCACCACCTCTTTGCTCTCTTAAAGTTCTTGTTGTATTCTTCAGTATCTTAAGAATCCTGCTCAGTAGTAATAACTTCAGGCTGAGAACAAAATCATTTTGGGTTCCCACTATAGAACCTGTCTGATACAGACATTGATTTAATGCTTATTTAATAAGTGAGTAAAGTCAAGATTTTTCAAGCTTTTAGCAGCTTTTTCTCTGATTAAAATATTTACTTTTGGCCTCTCTGGAAATAAATTTGAAGATAATAAACAGGATTTTAACCAAATGTATACTTCTATATTTTCTTAATTTTGGAAGAGTTAATTAAGGTCTCTAAAAATAATTTTACTTATGGGCATCTCCACAGATAAAAATAACAGGAGACTTTTCATATTTATAGAATCTCTGGTGTAACACATTGTCTTTTTTTTTTTTTTAATCTGAATGTCTGTTTCCTTAGTCTCTCCTTGTTTATCTAGTTTAGACTAATGCTTGGCTAAGTTGTGTTTTCCTTTTTGGGAAAGGGAATAGAAATTTTTCCAACTAGTCTTTAAAAAGTTCTGGAAATACTTAAACCTTTTTATCAGTGTATTTTTATCAGTGGTATCTCATGTTTATCAATATACTAAGAATGGACATAGAATGTTAAAGAGGGAACTGGAGAGACAGAGATGACTTGAGTTCTTAGGGACCTGTTATTTTTGTCTTTAGTTACTAGGAATTTATTTGGTTTAGCAAGTAATATTGGCAGTTTATTTTAGTGCTTATCTTGCTTTATTTTACCCATATCCTCAAATAATACTCCCCTTGTAGAGTACATGTACTCTTGACTGGTAAACTCCTTGTGGAGAGCATATATAACATGTGCTACAGAAACATGGCACAGTGCTCTGATCAGTACTGAAGGAGAAATTGCTGGGGCTGTTTGTAGCATGTAACATTACTATTCTGTTTCAGTAGTAATGAAGAAAAATAGTTGTTGAATAGTGTGTTTGGCTTGTATACCTTGTGTCAAAAGTGGAATGGACAAATATTTTGGTGGAAAGGCTTTTCTCTTTATTTTCAAAAATGAGGACATTTGGTGTGATAATGGCAGAGAATTACAGAAATTGGGACTGGCCCAGAAATTTCAGAACACATGGCCTAAAATGACTGCTATGACATAGCCACTTCCTTCTTAAAGTGTTTTGAACTGCTTAATGAATAAACTTAAAGCACTTTTTGACTTGTAAAGGCTAATTCACTGCTTCCACAGACACTTTACAATGTGTTGCCAAATTTTTTGCTCTTACTGTTACTACAGTATCTGTTAGAACTTTGAACCAAATGAGCTTTGCTGGGCAGGTATGACATGCACAGCAAAGCTTACTTTTAAGCCTGCATCGTAGAGCAATGTAGTTTGGAAATTTTCTGTAGTCAGTAGAGAGCATAAGCAAATTAATAATAAAAAGTCTTATTTAGATAGCCTCATAAACAGTATGATAAGTCTATAGAAAATTATAGCAGTGTTCTTTATATAGAGTCCTAAACATTTCCCATCCCTTTACTAAGTAGTTGGAAACTTCACAGCATACTGGTTTTATATACAAGGTATAAAAGTTAAAATATCTTTTTACCTCACTTACTTTCTTCCGGCCCCCAGAAGCAAAAATTTAATCATGGATTACTTGATTACTTTTTCATCTGTGGCTGTTAGCAATTTTTGCTTACGATTGGGTGTCTTTAATAGGAGGAGAAAATAACTGATTTAGAATATGGGCCATTTTGGTATGATAGAGCAAGAATGTGGGGGTGGGGTTAGAGTATAAATGTAATTAATGATGCACTCCCCTGGGAGGCAATAGGGATGCTGCCAAGGGTCAGTTGGAAGTGCAAAGGGAATTCTCTGCTTCCTGTGCTTCATTCTGTAGTGACCATATACTCCAGATTTGCAGGATTATCTGTAATGTTTCATTATTGCTGTGAAATACTGATGTGTCCTGAAATTCTGGCATTTTTATTCTGTTTCAGTTGACTTCTCATACCTGGAAACAGCACGAAAATTCTTAGGTGGATCATGTGATCTGGTTTAGTTTCAGGATTATTATATGCCTGACCCACTGTATTCAGAATTCAGAATGGAACCTAATGTTTGTGTGATTAAGCTATACCCATGATGAGGTTGCTTCCCAGGTTATGCTAGTGGTAAAGAATCATCTGCCTGTAGTGCAGGAGACCCAGGTTCAATCCGTGGGTCAGGAAGATCCCCTGGAGGAAGGCATGGCAACTCACTCCAGTATTCTTGCCTGGAGAATCCCACGGACAAGGGAGCCAGGTGGGCTACCCAGTCCATAAGGTAGAAAAGAGTCGAACATGGAGAGAGTTGACACAGCTGAAGAACCTGAGCACAGAACAGCACACGTGGTGGGGTTGAATGGAGATGTGGGATTGCTTGGAATCTCACCACCATTTGCAATATTCTATGAGAATCTTTTTGCAGTCCTAACAACTTTGTTCCCTACACCCTTCTCCCTGCCCCCATTGTCTATTCCTCTCCAAGCATATCAGTCCTCCCAGCATCCAACAATCGAGTATGTATGTTTTCTCTGTTTTTCTCAGACTCTGTCTACTCCATAGACCTGTATATATGTGTCTTATTATTTTATAGTATCAACTTGTATTTAATATTTTGTGCCAAAGAAAATAATGAATCTTTAACACTTAATATTAGACACCTGCCTAACTTAGGGAGCTTATCCACCTAGTGCCTGGAGAAGGAAATGGCAACCCACTCCAGTATCCTTGCCTGGAGAATCCCATGGACAGAGAAGCTTGGCGGCCTACAATCAATGGGGTTACAAGAGTCAGACACGACTTAGCGACCAAACCACCACCACCCACCTAGTGACTGTGAGTAGGGCCTGAAGTTCTTATTTAGAAACACTCCTAGTACTTACTGCTTTATTAGTTTAAGAAGGGACACACAGTTAATAACTAGTGTAGGCAGCATTCCAAAATCTAGATCACATTCCTTTATTCTTGCTGTCAATACAGGAAATTACGGTAATGTAGTGATGCTAAACTGAGCTGTAATGAATAATTAAGATTGATAAGAGGGAAGATTATAAACATTAAGTATTTTGAGTTCAGGAATTTTACCTGATGGGTAGTATTTATGATCCTAAAGAGATAAGTCATTTTGAAAATTGATTGGGGATGTATATAACTGGGTATTCCTGTAGTTTGAAGCGCATTTTTTTAAGTTAGGGTCTTACCTTACTTTCTCTTTCAGTTCAGTCGCTCAGTCATGTCCGACTCTTTGAGACCCCATGGACTGCATAGTTAGATATGATTAACTTTGTTGACCTAAATTGTCTGACTCAGTATTTGCCAAGACTTTTAAAATTCACTTTTTTAATAATGTTAAATAGAATGAGATACTGAGCATATTTTAATTGAAATATTTTAAGTTCAACCAGAAAAACTACTCTGTTATTAGCAGTTACAGAGATAAGGCAGATTAATTTGATCACTTGACTTGTTGGATCTCAGTTCCCTGACCAGGGATTGAACTTAGGCAATGGCTGTGGAGTCCACCAGGGAATTCCCTGTTTTAATTTTGAATAATTCTCAATCCATGTCTTCAGCTATATTTGGAAAGATAGCATGATATGTGATACACAGTATTCTTTAAATGAAATTCTAGTCCTCAGGATGTTTCTTTTTTTTTTTTTTTTGTATGATAGTGGATTGCAGCAAGCTGTTTACACCCTTTCTCTTAATAGTTAGATGGTGAACACCTCAGTCTCAAAATATGTAATGATTACTAACAGATTAGTGTATTTGATAGTGCTTTTAAAAAGTTACATTGACAATTGTTGTTGTCTTTGTTATGGAAGCTTTAAAAAGTAAATAAAATTTAATGTTAATGTTTTCCATCTATTGCAGGAGTCAGAAATACCATCAGAGGAGGGATACTGTGACTTTAATAGTAGGCCAAATGAGAACTCTTATTGCTATCAACTTCTTCGACAACTAAATGAACAGAGGAAGAAAGGTATTCTTTGTGATGTCAGCATCGTGGTGAGCGGAAAAATCTTTAAAGCTCATAAGAACATCCTGGTTGCAGGCAGCCGTTTCTTTAAGACTTTATATTGCTTTTCAAACAAAGAAAGCCCTAACCAAAACAATACTACCCATTTAGATATTGCTGCAGTTCAAGGTTTTTCAGTCATCTTGGACTTCTTGTATTCTGGTAACCTGGTGCTCACAAGCCAAAATGCCATTGAAGTAATGACAGTGGCCAGCTATCTTCAAATGAGTGAAGTTGTTCAAACTTGCCGAAATTTCATTAAAGATGCCTTAAATATAAGCATTAAATCAGAAGCTCCAGAGTCTGTAGTTGTGGACTATAATAATAGAAAACCAGTTAACAGAGATGGCCTGTCTTCATCACGGGATCAAAAAATTGCCAGTTTTTGGGCAACACGAAATCTTACCAATTTGGCAAGTAACGTAAAAATTGAAAATGATGGTTGTAATGTCGACGAGGGCCAAATAGAAAACTACCAAACGAATGACAGTAGTTGGGTCCAGGATGGTTCACCTGAATTGACAGAAAATGAGTCTCAAGGCCAAACAAAAGTGTTCATTTGGAATAATATGGGCTCCCAGGGGATTCAAGAGACTGGCAAAACAAGGAGAAAAACCCAAGCTACAAAGAGATTTGTTTATAATATACCACCTAATAATGAAACAAATTTAGAAGATTGCTCGGTGATGCAGCCACCTGTTGCCTATCCAGAGGAAGATTTGTCATTCATCAAGGAAGAACCAGGTAAATACTATATTGAATATATACAGAGGTGTGTCAGTTTTTATTCTCATTTTGTTTGGATATAATCTTGTGTGTATTATTAAAGTCATGTACATAAGAAATAGTAAATTTGAGTCTTTGTAATAGAAGGGAAAAAATGACTCGGACAATCACATATCTTATATAATCTTGTATCAAATGTAAGATTTGATATATCTTAGTTTTTTCTCTACACATGTATGTTGTGGGTTTCTCAAAGGTTGTGTTAACTAATCAGGAATTTGCCCATATTTTATGGCATGTGGACTCTATGTGTAGTTCTTTGATTTTCCTGGTCTGTAGCCTCTGCTCACTTTTTGTACCCAGTGCTGGAAAAGATAAAATCTTTGGTTGTAATATGTGATTCGTTTGTCATTTCAGAACGTTTTTGAGATTTAGTTAGCATTCTTTACTCTCAATTTTTTGTAGTTAAATATTTGTCTTACAGAATTTTCCAAAAGTTAATGGGATTCTACTTTGTTTAGAACCACTCACTGTTCTGTTCTTCCCATAAATCTTACAGAAACTGGAATATTTTAAGTTTGTCTCACTGTTTCCTCATTTTCATTCTCATTTGCATTAGTTAAGTAAGAGAGGCCTCTGAGACCTTTCTCTTGACTATAAGAACCTTTACATATCACATCTTATAGTTTTTTTTTTTTTTAAATGAAGTGAGGCGGACCATTGTTGAAGAGTGAAAATAGATTTGAAACTTTAACTTAATTGTCTGTGTGTAGCTTACTTTTATTTGAAGTAGTCCAGTGGCTTTGAGGTTTTCCTTTGTGGACCCCAGATTTGACCATGTCCACCACTGTCGTATATCATTTAGTGCTTGTGTTGCCTCAGAGATCTGTAACTGTTCAGTGTCTGATTTATGTGATGGTGATCACCTGGGGATGGAGTGCTTTCTGTTTAAAAGAATCATTGTTTTTAGTTCCCAAAGGGCAGAATGCCATAATCCTGTGAAATGGTTTCCCTGGCTGTTTAGCTTTGGGTTTAGTTTTCATTGGTAGAAATCATGTGGAAATCAGTATACATGTATAATGAATACTGTTTACTGAGCTTTCCCCTCCAACTTGTCGAGTCTTTAGCAATAAAATCCCAGAGGTGGTTTCTTAAAAGTATTAATGATAGACTTAGCAGCACTTTGTTTTGGCTTAATTTTTAATGTAGAAGATATTGAGTCAGTTCTATCAATGCACTAGGTCTATCATAATTTTTGGTAGTCTAATATGCTTTTTATCTTTGATAGCTTATAAAAGATAATTCTATTATGTCATTGATGCCACCTTAATATCTGATGAACCTTGCTTAACTGAAATTTGATTATATCAGTGATGTGCTACATTCCTGCTGTTAAAACTTTAACAACTTTTTGGTGCCTCTGAATCCAACTTCATTCAGTGGCAGAAAATCCTATAAGAGCTAGAACATGATATGATACAGAGCTAGAAGATTTTTACTGTAAAGCGCCAAGCAGTAAATATTTGGGGGTTTGTTGGTTGTGAAGTCAGTTACTTAACTGTCAGTGTAGTGTGAAAGCAGTTCTAGAAAGTATGTAAACAAATGAACAGGAGTGTGTTCAGGTAAAGCTTTATTGCCAGCCCTTGGTGTAGAGCAGTGGGTCTTAATCATGGCTGCATGTTGGCATTGCTTGGGAACTTTAGCCATCATGATGCCTGACTGTCCCTGCCAGGGATTTTGGTTTATTGGTCTGGAATATGGCCTGGTAGTTAATTTTTGTCAGCTCTACAGGTGATGGTGCTGTGAGTCACTGATAGAAGAAAGAGCCCAAATTGAATCAGGTTTTGTAAATGAGTTCTGCTATTTAACTATGTTACCATAACCAAATTAAGCTAAACACTGGCCCCCAGTTTCCTTCTTCTTGGACTATGCTACTTTTATAGGGTTATTTTGAAAAATGACAAAATATAAAAACATAGCTGTCGTGGTCATCTTAGTCCCCCTTAAAAATTAAGATTTTTTTGAAATCAGTTTTCCAGTGCAGTGTTCTTTGTACCAGATTCTTGATAGGTGGTCTAATAGCCTCAGCTTGACCATTTGTTTTCATGTAGGATGAGTATGATTATAAGGAAGTTACCTTATATTGAGCTAGAATTTGCTTCTCTAATTTTGCCATTTTTAGTAGTATAATCTGAGCCTAACCTCTAATCTCTGATACCTGATAACCTTTCAGGTATTAACATTTAAAAATTTCCCCTGATGTCCCCTTCTTTTAGGCTAAGTGCTGTACCTCCCTCCCGCCTTGTGAATTCCAAACCCTTTTTACCACTTTCTTAACAGTCATAGGCAGTTTGTTGGTGCACAGAATTGACTAGAACTCTCCAGGCAGATTCTGAGCAAGAAAGAAAGAACATAGTGGGTCTGTATTTACCAAGGTCTTTCAGTTACTGAAAATAGAGGCAGGTTCCATCTTTAGGACTGCCCAGCATTAAAACCTTGGCAATTTATAAACTAGTGACCCAGTCTTTTAAAAAATTGAGGCTCATTTAAAACTTATAGAGGTCTACATTACTGGTTAAACTTTCATTTTTATTTATTGAAAAGACAGTGAAAACTTTCAGTGAAGTAATGCTTTTAAATGTTTAATTTAGAATTCTTTACCTAATCATCTGAAAAGTTACGGTGAATTATGCATTTAGTCTACAAGCAGTGCTTGACATGTTTGGATTTGTGGGTCTCTTGTAGGAACTGTGATTTCCCAGATTCTTAAGCCTACTGTTTGTAGGCTATAAATAATGTCTTCTTGCCATATACTGTTGAAGGTGGTATTTGGGTGCTTCATAAAGAAATGTAAGATACTGAGATAGGGTTTATCAGAGGTTATATTCATAATGGTATTTCTTTAAAAATCTTAGGCTGGTATACCTATTAGCTGACTCTGCTGGGATTCCCTTCAAATCATTTTTGATTTGTACATGTAAACCTAAGATTAGAAATTAAATTGTATAGTGGCAAAAAGTAACCAGTGCCTTAATTGTTTTACACAGTGTTTTCATCTATACTGTTGGAACAAGTCAGGTGTTAATCCAATTTTTTATCTACTCTGGACTCATGGAACGTGGGCTTTCTGAATCTGTATTTTTGTATTATTTATGCCAGTCACACTAGAAAGTTGCAGCCATTGTCTTCGTGTAATACATTTGTATGTATATGCATTCAATAAGATTTTGAAATTTCTGACAAGAAACAAATACAAATAAAATTTTTAGCAATAATAAAATGAGCTAGTCAAGAGTATTAATATGGTTAGCCTAATTAAGTTTTTTATTGGCTCTAAGATAATAAGCAGCCCTTCAGAATGAGGAAACAGTGGTTCTACAGGATGACAAACTTTTCTGGTACTGAATTCTGAAAGGAATTCCTCCAGTCGGGTTTTATATAATTGACATCAAGACAGTTTTCTGAAAAGCATTTTCTAGTAAATACAGCAGTAGGTTATAAAATTGATTTTTGTCTTTAATAAAAGCTGGTAAAATTTCATATAGATTGAATTTTTCATAATAATGTACAAATACTCAGATGCACAGTGGTTTTATTTGATCAAAGGATATAATTTAGAGTTTGTAAACAATCTAAAAGCTCCTTTCTCTCATCTGTACTTTTCTTTTTGTTTTGTGGCATTTGTGAATTTTTATTGATCCTTACAAGTAGAGTTGAAATCAGGTTTAAGCTTTAACGTCTTCAATTTGTGTAATTGGGTTTTGATTGAAAAGCATATAATTCAAATGTATAGAAAACAATTTTGAGAGAAGAATGCTCAAACTATATGTCTTTAAGATACCCTAATGAGTCATATTTGAAGTAGTGAATTATTACTTCTACTAAAGTTGTCTAGCAACCAGTACTTAGGCCCCTAATGTATTTTGAGTGACACTTGATACAGGGGATCCCTTCAGAGGTTCCAGAATCTTGAAATGCTTTCTTTCTTTATTTTACTTAATTTGGCTGAGTCAATCTTAGTTGTGTGGGACCCGACTAGGCATGAGGGCTCCAGAACGTGACGGGTTAGTAGCCCTGCAGCATTGGGATCTTAGTTCCCCAACCAGGGATCAAGCTGGTGTCCCCAGGTTATCTGCAAGACAGACACTTTGCTGGACCACCAGGGAAGTTCCTTGAAATGCTTTCTTAATGATCGGGGGTTTTTTGTTTGTTTGAATTTAAAATATTTTTACAGCTTTGAACACTGGCCATCTGATTTGAGACTTTTCCATATTTTGGCCATGCCATATAAAGTTACTGTATGAACTACTTAAAATGTTTAAAAACCATGGAACCTAGACTTAGTAAAGAAGATTTGGACTTGGTTCTGCCACTTAAGTTGGCTTAAGTTTATCATACAGAATGTCTCTATAATTAGAAGGAAAGAAAATTTTATAATTATGAAATCTTGAAGGCTGTAAAAATTAACCAAAGCTTTTAAAAAATCATTTTGGCAACAAAACCTGATATTCAATTGGCAGCAAAACTAGTTTGTATTTTTTGCTTCTTTCCTTAAATGTGAACATCCATATGTTTTGTTGCAGAAATAACGCTTTGATTACAGGATGCCACCCTTGGACCCTTCTGGGGGTATATCATAGTTATTACTTTTCCTAAAATCTGAAAATGTATGTATCCTACATCTTAACCCAAACGTTCCATATAGCAGGTTTATGGGCCTGGGTTTAGTTCTTTCTTAAGGGATTCCAATATGTACTGCCCTATCTTTCAGGCATCCTTTTGAGTATATTATGAAGAACGAGTTTCGAGTGATTTAAGTCACTTTTCTTTAGAAACTGTTACAGTTGGGTAGTCAGTAGTTTGAAGGGCTGATGCTCATTTTGAAAAATAAATGTCCACCATTAGCTAATGGACTGTCAGTTACACTAATATGTAACACTTCAATATTTAATCTTAAAGGATGATAATAAGTAACTGTATGGTAGTAGGAATATTCTGCCATCTTTTTTTCCTTCTCCTTCATTTTCCTCTGCCTAGTGTTCCTTTCCATCCCACTCTGCCATACTTGATCCACGGGGTGGCTGCATTAGTGATTATTCTTTTCAAGTTATAAGCATTAAGGAAACAATTTGTATGGTCAGACTGAAACTGCATGTTGAAGAAGCCTTTTGTGGATCAGTTTTAATGCTTTCTACCTGCTGAGGATGTTAAGTTTTCTAAAGCCTGTTAATGTCAGCCCTTGAGAATTTTTTAAGACTGAATTTTTTATTTCTGATGTAGCCTTAATATTCTGGGGTGACCAGAAGTGTCATAACCAAATACTACTTTTCTGGGACCCCAAAATGACTTTCCACTTCATAAGAGGAAATTTGGTAGTAAAATTTTTGAGTCCACACGAAACTGAGCGAACAGGGTAAATGATATTGCTGTTAAGATTGAGAACTTGTTCACATTAGGATGGCTGTGAGGTAGAAACGTGTCAGTGTAATGTGATAAATGTTAAAATCAGAAGTATGGCAGAGTGCAGTGGGGGAGGTTCCTGATTTCTCATTAAGAGTTGAAGGAAGCTTCACAGAGTTGGATCTTCTTTTGTGTAGGAGTTTGCCAGGAGAGGGTGCAAAGTGGCAAGAAATTGAAGGGAGTAAGTGAATAGAAAGGGGAGTGAGTAGGGATAGTGAGGTGGGGTCAATAGGTTAGGGCCAGGTTGTAATTCTCTGACATGGTAATAAATTGTGAATTTTATTTCACAGACTGTGAGCAATGAGAGGTTCTCAATTAGAGGTGCAATCTTGTTTATTTATTTGCCTTTAACATAAAAGCATTTGGAAGGTGTTATTCGTGGATTAAAGTGGAATAAGTTCTGAAGAGACCTGTTAAGGCCTGGTCATGAAAGAAATAACAACCTTGTTTGAATAGGAGCAAAGAAGAAACAGTGAAGCCTAGTCTGTCACTTGAATCATCACTGAGTTTGGGGGTAAAGGGAGACTACAGTTTGAGTCTCAGCTGCCATAGAACTGTCAAGGGTGCTTTATATAATACGTTTGCAACTGAATTTACTCATCACTGAAAAATGAAAAAAATCTTGACTGCAGTGAACAAAGGGGAAAAAAATCTATAACAGTTTATGAAATAAAATTAGACTTAGTCCTCAGAAGCTGTCTTCAGAGAAATTTATTTGCTAGTATATATTTACAAGAAAACAAAAATTGAGTAGATCTTATTGAGTTTTTGTAGGACGGAGCTGTCATTGTTTCTATAACCTCTATAACCTCTATTTCTGATGTGCTCTCGTATGTCATTCTTTTCAAGAATATTTGTGTTTTAAGAAAATCTGGATTAGTCTGCACCTGCCTCATGTGTGGAATTTTGAGAACCAAAAACAAGCGGTCAGGAAGACCTCCTTCCCAACATAGTTTTGTTGAGCACTTACAGGCAGGTGCTGTGCAAAGCACTGGATGCTTCGGAAGTGACGCTTGTGCCCTCTGTGGTCCAAGAGAAACCTATAACCACATGCCCCAAGATTAACCTCATTTAATGACATCATGATTTATGTTCCACTTTATAATTTGTATGTTATTTTTGTTTACTGATGTTACTTTTCATAGCAACCTTGTGAAGTAGGTAGATACTGCTATTTATTTCCTTGTGGAGAAAAAATAAAGTTATGATTGTTAAAATTTTAGGAGAAGGTAAAGGCTGAGGTTTCTACCGTGTCGTCCTTTCCATTGGTTGATAATCAGGTTTTTAAAAACCCATGAATGAGATGTCAGAGAAGAATGAAAAATGAATTCAGAGGTGGAAGTTGCTTCAAAGAGACAAAAATGTATGTAAAGGACAATGACAGCTTATAGCTAGGTACACTTAAAATTTTGGAGATTTTTTTTTTTTTGAGGGGGGGTTACATTGGATCTTAATTGGTGTGTGCGATTGTAAGCAAGGATTGAACCCCAGGCCTCCTGCACTGGGAGTATGGAGTCTTAGTCTTTGGACCAGCAGGGAAATACCCAGAGATGTTTGTATTAAATAAAGAGATTAATAAAGTGAAGGCTGGTTTGCTGCAGAATGTTGATAGTTTTTTGGTTTTTTATTTTTTGTTTATTTTCTAAATTACAAAAATTTTTTTGGACGTGCCACATGGCATATGGGATCTTTGTTCCCTGACCAGAATCGAAGCTGTTTCCCTTCTTCCCTTCCATTGGAAACACAGTCTTAACCCCCGAGCCACGGGGGACGTCTAGTCCCTGTAGATAGGTTTATTTATTTTAACTTAGCAGTATCACTGAATGGTATTAGTATCACTGGAAAAGTAAGTGAGTATAATTTAAGATGGGTATACTTCTGCACTCTCTCATTTCCAGCATTGCAGTTGTACCTTTTTTAATTGCCTGCTTTCTTGCCAGGTTTGGTGCTCATGTTGTCAGGAGGCAGTGTAATACTGTTAAAGAACAGTGCAGCACTCTGCAGTAACTTTAGTTTCCTCTTAAGGTTGAGGATAAGCATATTCTTACTGCATAAATATGTAGTGAAATTTAATGTGTTGTATAGGAAGATTGCATAAAATCAGGGGTGTGTGCATAAAATCAGGGGTGTATTTTTTGTTTGTTTTGTTTAGGGGGAGGATCACCTATTCACTGGCAAAAATGCATTTGAGAAGGATTTCCATGGGAAGGTCATGGATGTCGTTTATCAGGCTTTATTTTTTAATGTACTTGCTTATGTGTGGCTGCGCTGGGTCTTTGTTGCTGTGCAGGCTTCTCTCTAGTTGCAGGGAGCAGGGGCTCCTCACCCCAGTATGAGGGCGGCTTATTGCAGAGCGCTGGCTTTAGAGCACACGTCGGTAGTTACGGTGCACAGGCGTAGTTGCTTGGTGACACGTGGGATCTTCTGGACCAGGGATCAAACTCATGTTCCTTGCATTGGCAGGTGGATTCTTTACCACTGAGCCACCAGGGAGTTTATTTTTTAACCCTATGCTTTTTTGAGAAAATGATGAATACAAAGAGTTCCTGGCAAAGCAGAATATGATTTCTTACATCAAATGAAAGGTTGGTTGCCTGGTTTCTGTCTTATTCACATCAACTCAGCTGATTACAAATAAGTTTCCAGATGGTTTGAGATAAGATACAGCAGTGATAGCATATATTGATTCCTGAGTTAGGTGTGCTTTTATGAAAGCTATTGTCAACCTGGAGGAGCTCACTTGTTTTGAGATTTATTTTTGATATCAAGAACCAAGTAGTTGATGCCTTTCAAAAGGGTTTTAATATCTGTAGTATGGATATGACTTGTTCTTGTACACAGAAAGAGTTTGTTCAGTCACGAAGTTGTCCCCAACTCTTTGTGCCCCATTGGACCGCAGCACGCCAGGCCTCCCTGTCCCTCACCATCTCCCGGAGTTTGCTCAAACTTGTGTCTGTTTGAGTCAGTGATGCTATCTAACCATCTCATCCTCTGCTGCCCACTTCTCCTCTTGTCTTCAGTCTTTCGCAGCATCAGGATCTTTTCCAGTAAGTTGGCTTTTCACATCAGGTGGCCAGAGGACTGGAGCTTCAACTTCAGCATCAGTCCTTCCAATGAATATTCAGGGTTGATTTTCTTTAGGATTGACTGGTTTGATCTCCTTGCTGTTCAAGGGACCCCCAAGAGTTTTGAGAGTACCACAATCCGAAAGCATTGATTCTTAGTGTTCAGCCTTCTTTATGGTCCAACTCTCACATTCATACATAACTATTGGAAAGACCTCAGAAAGAATTTATTAGCCATCTAGTAAGGTTTTAGGTTGAGGTGAACATTCTGTATTAGTGACCATGTAGGATTAAAGATCACAAACTAAATCCTAATACTTCATAGATAGGGTAGGAGACAGGAAGTGTCCATTAAGAACTAGCTGAGGAAAGTCTTCAACAATTAACTATAGAATGTTATATAAATAGAAACACCCTATATTTACAAACCTACTTGGCAGAATTTTAAGAAATGCCCTGTACACACTTTAGAGTGACTTTTTGAAAGATACTGGGAAGAGTAACATTGTTTGAATGATTTTCAATTTTTTTTGAAGTTTTTTTAGTATTTATTTTTGGCTATTCTGGGTCTCCCTTGCTGTGTGCAGGCTTTCTCTAGTTGCGGTGAGCTGGGGCTATTCTTTCATGTGGTTTGTGGATTTCTCATTGATTGTTGAAATACATTTAACTTACAAAGGAAAGCAGAGTCATTAGATTTCAATTAATTTGTGGTTTATGGATGTTTTAGTATTATTATATACCAGAAAATTGACAAAATTATTCTTTTCTTCCCCTTATATTTTTGCTGTACCATGCAGCTTGTGGAATATTAGTTCTGTGACCAGGGATTGAACCCAGGCCATGGCAGTGAAAGGGCTGAGTTCTATCCACTGGTCTGCCAGGGAGCTCCCGAGATATGTGAAGTTAAAACTTAATAACAGGTTGCAAAGGTCAGACTATTCAAGCCAACAATTAACAGCACCTATTGAAAAAGCCTTTTAAAGTCATGCATTATGATAAATACTGGGAAAATAAAATCCTAGTTAGTATCCCTGCTATCAAGGAACAGGAAAGGATGAGTGTCTGTTTACTGTTCCTTCTTTACACATGAACTACTTGTTTATTCTCCTGACTTCCAACCCTTTTACTCTAGGGAGTAACTTCACATTCTACATTTAATGTTAGAGAAAATAAAAGCCAATAGACATGTAGTTTTTAAGTGTCTGTCCTCAAACCTCTCTGTGTATGTATACTGATTGTCTAATGCTTCTGGATCCCAGACTTTCTAAGAATCTTACAAATTTGATAATTCCTTCTCTTTGCAATATTTCTCTTTGCAGTGTCCTCTCTTTTTCTTAATGACTTCTTCCTTTCAGCATTTAAACATGTTTTAATTTTCACCTTAAAAAACCCAAACTCTTAACCTGTATCTCACTCTATCCCTTTACAGCCAGATTTTTCATTGTCTGTCTTGTGTCTCTAATTCATCTTCTATTCATAACACAAGAGTAGACTGTAGCAGTGGGATGATGCTAGATTCACAAATTATTGTTGTTTAGTCACTAAGTCGTGAGTGACCGACTCTTTTGCTGTCCCATGAACTGTAGCCTGCCAGACTTCTCTGTCTGTGGGATTTTCCAGGCAAGAATACTGGAGTGGATTGCCATTTCCTTCTCCAGGGAATCTTCCCAACCCAGGGATCAAACCTGAATCTCCTGCATTGGCAAAATAGGAACCTGAATATTAGGAAACTTGTATTGTAAATTAAAGAATTGTGAAGATTATCCTAAAAACTGGTCAACCATTGAAGATTTTTAAGTAAAGGAGCACCATAAAACTTGTGTTTTAGGAAGATCTTTCTGGCAATGTTGTGGGAAATGAAGAAAGTATTGTATCTTGGAGCAAGGAGACCAAGAAACTGTTGAAAAGAACTGTTGAAAGAAATCCAGGAGAGTAATGATGAGTTCCTGAATTAAGGCAGTGGTAGAAAAAGATAAAATAGATTCAAGGGAAATAATTACATCTTCCTTTTACAAATGTAGGAATTAATCTTCTTTTACAAATCTAGTATTAATTGATCTTTCCAATTCTGAACCAGTGCAGAAACAGTAATATTTTATACACCTAGCACTTAGTACTAGCAGCTGCAGCTATCTTTTGGATATCAGACACCATACTTGGCTTGCGTTAACTGATTAAATTTCTGTATCAGATCTATGATACAGGTGGATGCATATGAGGCTATTGAGGCATGTGGTCATACAGATGGAGCTAGGGTACCTAATTCACCTTGGCTCTGAGGCTCATTCTAATCCAGTGTGCTGTTACTCCTGTGGCTGAAAAACATGTCTTATGTATGCTTTTCTGCCTTGTAGTGTTAAGCACATAGTAGTTACTCAGTACTTGCAAATAGCCTCTATTTAGTCTGCATAAGAAACATTTCCAAGAAGAGAGGGGTGTTTTGGGTGGTGGCTGTGGTGTGGTTATAAATAACATACTTCTATATCTCCTTTTCAGATCTGGATGGTGCTCTACTCTCAGGGCCAGATTGTGATAGGAATGTCAGTGCAAATTTATTGACTGAAGCCAGCTCTGGTCAAGAAGGAGGTGATGCTGGTAGGTACAGTAGAATTTTAGCAGGAGTACCTTTAAGAGGATTTGAAGTTTGGGAATGTGTATGTGTTTATCAAGGACCTGCAGCAGTTTCTTTTCCTTAAAGGAAAGTGTTAGGTATTAATATAAGCACTTTCAATCTGTGGCAGCTAATGTTGATTATAGAATTTAGAAGACTGGTAAATATATGAATAGGTGTTTCTTTCTCTTTGAAGGAGACATGTTAAAGCTCTTAAATATCAAAAGCAATTAAGTTAATAGATTGTGGCTTCTAGCTAGTGTATAGATGGTGTGAGAATGGTAATTATCAGAATGGTTGACTAGTGTATTTTAACTAACTTTGATGTAAAATAATAGTTTGGTTGTTGATGACTATAGGAAATACCAATTCTAAATAGTGATATTTATAACTGCTTTGTGGAAAGTGTCCTGCACAAGAAGGCAAAGAATCCATGGGTATTCCAAAGAATAATATAGGTACATTAAAAAGGGAGAAAGCTTTCTTTATAGAATGTCATGCTAATAAATATAGAAGAATGATAAAATACATTTTTTTGCAACCTCCGGGGAAGTAGTTCAAAATCATTATTAGATAGTGAGCCACTATTGCTAGGTTCATCCCGTGATGCCTTGGTGAAGGTTTGTAACAGTATATTATTCCATGGTCTCAGTATCATCTATCTTGATTATATCATTGATCCAAAAAAAGAGATATTTGCTTGGAGATAGTTGGAAAAGTGAATATGTAGTATGGTTTAAGTGATATTCCTAAAAAATTCTTGGATGTGATAAAGGCACTATAGTTTATGTAAGAGAAAGTTCTAAAAGATACTGTGTTGAGGGGTAAAGTGATGAAGCAGGCAAGTTGTTTTCAAATAGTACATAAAAGGTGTACATGTGCATCCATAGAGAGACAGCATTTGGCAAAACTAACATTTGTTGAAGAAAGTGATAAAATTTCTATAGCTTTAGAAGTCTTTTAAGCAATTGGGACAACAGTGGTGCTCCTTACAGAAAGCTCTCAGGGGCTTTTGAATGTGCAGTGTGCACGGACCAAAATTAAGCTATAATTCTGAAGAAACTGCCTTAAGGTGGTTTCTCTTAACTGTTGAAAGAAGTTATAAAAAAAAGTCTGTTGTTTTTTTTTTTTTTTAATTGGCTGCTCTGGGCCTTCTTTCCTGGGCACGGGCTTTCTCTAGCTGCTGAGAGTGGGGGCTTCTCATTTTCGTGGCTTCTCTCGTTAGGGAGCAGAGGCTCTGGGTGCATGCTGTGGTGCAGGGGCTTAGCTGCCCCGAGGCATGTGGGGTCTTCTCAGATGAGGGGTCAAACCTGTGTCCCCTGCATTGGCAGGCGGATTCTTAACCAGTGAATCACTGGGGAAGTCACTGAATGGTGTATGTCTTGGACATTAAGAAACACGGAGATGAGTACACAAGCACAGTCCTTGCTCTTAGAGCTTACTTTGTTTTGCTCTGATTTGGACAAGATCTCTGAGTCATAAAACTCACAGCTTTATTTAGAAGTGTGAAACTGAAAATTGATTAACCTTCACAGGCTACTACTCCTAACCTTCCTCCTCCTCACACACACAAATGTGGTGTCTCACTTTACCCCAAAGCAGTGTTACATTATAATTAAAATATGTAATTGTGGGTTCAGAGGACTTTCCTAACATTAAAAAACAGTAAGTGAAAGTAGTCCCGGTACAAAACAGTTTACAGTAGTAGTAATGAATCACAATTTTTAAATACATTAGAGATTTTTTTGTATTGTGGATATTAATACTTTCACTTTTTCCTTAAGAGGGAAATCTTTAAATTCTTTTAATTTTTATAAAAGGCAATGTATTTGGCAAATAGATATAGAAAATTGTATTTTCTATATTTTCTATAAATTCTTAGAAAACCCATTTGGCAGGCATTCTTTTATAAAATTGTGTGTATGGGAGAAAAATTGCTAAATTCCTACACAAGTGTGCTATGCATATATCCTAGAAGGAGTGTTCAGGCAGAGGACGGAGTAAGTGCAAAGTGCAAAGGCTTTGAAGTAGTAGCCATTTTACCAACGTGGAATAACACAGAGGCTAGTGTGGTTGGAATAGAATAACCAAGGGAGTAGTTTGGAAGCAAGGGCTAGATCAGTTAAGGCTTTGTAGTATATTGGTAGTCTTTGGCTTGTACTGTGAGTAAGATTGTTAGTCTTAGCAGACTTTTTAGTTGGAGTAGTATCTGGTTCTGATTTAAAGTTTGGTTGTTTTTTTTTTTACTTTTTTAAAAATTTTTTTCATTTATTTTTATTAGTTGGAGGCTAATTACTTTACAATATTGTAGTTTAAAAAATCTGACTGCTGTGTTGAGAATGAGCTCTCTAGGAATGCACCACAGTGTGAGCTTGGAGACAAACTGATGGCTATTGAAACTAATCCGGAGGCAACAATTGATAATGAGTTAGGATAGGGTGGCAGTAGTTAATGGGGAATTCTGGATATGTTTACATTGCCAAAGGAGTACTTTCCAAATTTTTATTTAAGGATGAAGTTAGATTTTGGTAAACTCCCAAATTCATTGTTACCTTGCCCTCCAACGTGTTTGAAACAACAAACGGGTCTAATAATATAAGAATTTAACTTTCATAATTACCCTATGTTTATACTCATCATCCTTAGCCCACCTTTTCTGTACTGATAGAAGACTATCCCATCCCACAGCTGGACTTCAGGGTGGTATAAGTCTTCAGTGGGAGAAACAGCAACAAGTAAAAGGGTAGTTTCATGTAGTCTCAACATACCATTAAATGGTATTTTTACTCTACTGAATTTTTTTTTCCTGTGTTTAAATTGTATTTTAAACTTTAGTTTGTTATTTATTCTAATACCAGGATATTGTAAATTAGGATAATAAGGTATGAGGCCATCTCAGTTTTAAACTAAAATAGTTTTTAATATATCTATTTTATATTAGGCTGTTGCTCATATCATGATGCTCATAAAATAGTTTTATATCCATCTTTTTAATTCCAGTAAGAGTCATCTTAATTACCATCATTATATCAAAATCACTTTTTAATTGTATTAGGTCCTTCACATGATTTCAAGTATGGCCTGATGCCTGGCCCTTCTAGCGATTTCAAGTATGGATTGATACCAGGTACTTCAAACGATTACAAGTATGGATTGATACCAGGTGCTTCTAACGATTTCAAGTATGGATTATTGCCTGAATCTTGGCCAAAACAAGAAACTTGGGAAAATGGCAAGTATTAGTCAAAACATCTACAGAGCTCTTAATACTGTTTTTATCAATTAATTAAAAGCTTCCACATTCTGGGTTTTAAAAAACTCAGATGGTAGTAGCCATACAATAATCCCTATTCTCAGGAATAGGCAAGCTTTTGACGAGTTTTGTATAATGTATAATAATGAGTGCTTTTTTTGTTGTTTTTAATTCTCAAAGGTGAATCATCTCTAATCATGAACAAGTTAAAATGCCCTCATTGTAGCTATGTAGCCAAATACAGACGAACACTAAAAAGGCATTTGCTCATTCATACGGGAGTCAGATCATTTAGCTGTGATATTTGTGGAAAACTGTTTACTCGAAGAGAACATGTAAAAAGACATTCCCTGGTAAGTAACTTTAAGTGATCATTGAGATAAACTGTGTTTAAGGTATTTTAACACTATTACCTGCAAATTTTTGCTTTAAACAATGAATGTTATTTGTGAAACCAGTACTGAACTTCATACAGAAAGATAATAGTATATTTACGCTTTGTTAGATGGGAGGTTTAATTTGAGTGGTTCAAATGTATTATATTGTCTATACTGTCCTGACATTGGATTTTTTTTTCACCTTTTCAATTAGGTGCATAAAAAGGATAAAAAATACAAATGTATGGTGTGTAAGAAGATCTTCATGTTAGCAGCCAGTGTTGGAATAAGACATGGATCTCGGCGCTATGGTGTTTGTGTAGACTGTGCAGATAAGTCACAACCAGGAGGACAAGAAGGTGTAGATCAGGGACAGGATACAGATTTCCCTCGGGATGAAGAATATGAGGGGAATGGTGGAGGAGAAGCTGATGAAGAGCTGGTTGATGATGGAGAAGATCAGAATGATGCATCTCGATGGGATGAATCAGGAGATGTTTGTATGTCTCTTGATGACTAACTGACCTGCTCTACTCCTCAAGGATGCTGCATTTGGACATAATATGAATCAACAGTTTGGATTGTTGAACTTGAAGGCTTGCAAAATATGGTACATGCTGGATGGTAGTTACATTGCTGTGAAAACTGTAGGGTCAAAGCCTTATAGCAAAAAAAAATTTTTTTTTATATTTGCACAGGACTGTACAGCAAACAACCTTGTGGGTGAATCACATGGAGTTCACACATCTTCAGTCAGTTATCAGAGTAAAAGTATTTTTTATTTATAGGGTATACAGTAAGTATTTGGATCCTCTGAAAATATAGTACCTGTCCTTAAAAAGCTTACATTCATGTGCCACTTTAACATGAATGAAGAAAATTCGTTTATTAAGAGTACAGTGACAGCTGACCTAATTACTCTGTCCATCAAACCACTCAGGCTAGTTTGTACTAGTAGAGTTTTGTTTCTATTTTTATTTTTATTAATTTTATTTTTTTTAATACAGATTTTCAGTGAGGGGCCTTTTCAACCCCATTGGTTCTACTTTTCTGTATTTTTCACTTTATTTTGCTTCATAACTTAAACCAAGTCTCTTCTAGTCTTAGGTATTATTTCTCAATTTGTGCTGATGGGCATGTTTATAAGAACTGGAGAGGTAATTTATTGGAATGAACTAACTGACTTCCTCCATTCCCCCTTTCCTTTCTGACATGAATTTTACTACTTTACAAATGAAGAATGATGTTGCAAAGTACCATGGCGAGGTTGACAAATACCACTAAAATGATTATGATTTAAAAGTAACTTTCTTCTGCTGCTCTAATCTGATAAATGGTTACTATATGACGTTTTCTGACAAGGCATTTGGTTTTGGGTATCTGTTACTTTGGCACTACTCCTGTTTGCTTCTTTTTATTTTTGCCAGTGTACTATACCTCAGTCCTATTTCAAAAGACAGAAGTCTAATTGAAAGAAAAGTCATAGAAATAATAAGTAAAATGATTTGTTTTATAATTTATCCTCCATGTCCAGTTTGGTTAGCTTGTTATGCAATATAAGTGAAATATCAGGTTTTTATTCCTGTGCCCTTTTATCATTAAAATGAACACAAAAAGCGCGTTCTCTTTTGTTTCATACTTATGGGGTATTCAGGGTTTGAAATTATGATAGATAACTAATTTATTTTTCAATTCCTTGAAATCACTACATCTTGATATATATATATAGTCTTTTTAGTAGTCACCATGATTCAACAAATCTGAAAAAGTCTTACAAATAAAATATTACGAGGCTTTACAATTTATTATTCTGTTCACTAAATTCTTCAGGATACAAGGGATGATGTATTAAGTTGAAATCACCAGATTTATTTAGTCTGACAGATGAATTAACTGATTGACTCACAGCAGCATTTCACATAATTGATATGAATATGCACAATGTTTATCAGGAACATACTGTATATTATATAAGATTGAGGGATATCATATTTTCAGCTTTCTTTTAAATAGAAATTGAGTATATTTTCCTATTTTATATCAGGTAACTAAATTATGCTAGTCGTCTGGAAAAAGTACACTTTGACAGACATAATCCTTTTGGTGCTCTATCTGATCAAAGTTGAAAAGACTGGGTTTTTTAAGAGACAGACTTTAACTGTCTCTGATTTCAGTAGAAAGATGGTTTAACATTAGACATTGATGCTTCTGCTTGGATAAATCAAAGATAGAGTACAGTTACATGATGAGATGCATCATTTGTCACCTATACTTCATCATAGTTTCTATAAAACTGAAAAACTGACATGAATAGTTTTGGTTTGGTTTTTGTTTAAGACTGAAGAGTACATCTTTTTCTCAGTGTTCTGGACAAATGAGTAAAATGTAATTCTCGTGGGGTCCAAAGTAGACGTTAGTTGGGCAAAGATACTATGAATGGAAAAGTATTTTAAACGTAAAATGTTCTGCTTTGTGAATATGTAAGTATAGTATAAAGATTTCTTTCATCCCATTTATCCCTCTCCTTTAAAATAAACCATAGTTTACAATTGGTAGATCTGTCTATATATAAATATATATTAAAGAGAAAAGATATATATCTGAAAATCACCTAAATCTGCTTTATTAGACTACAGTTCACTTATTGCATAGAAACTGGACTTGGCTTTACATTCTTAATGTACTTTTACTTTTCCTTAAGATATGAACTTACTCTCTTTAAACTGAATTTTCTTTACTACTTAAATTGTTTATGTATATCTGGTAAATTATGACCAAATTTTTGTTAGATTGCATACAGTAAATTGAAAATACACACTTGGTACACTACGGATTGTTGTGCTTTTGTTTTGGTTTTAGTTGGAAACAAGGTTTGATGTAGATGGCTTGTTACTGTTAATTTAAAATATTCTATAATTATTGTCCATTACCTTCTGTGTTGTGTTGTGACAGATTTGGCTATATTTTTAGTCAACTGAAATAATGATACTTTAAGAATTTGATTTTAGAAAGGTAATCCAAAGGAAAAATGTTTATACTCTTGAATATATTAGCCTCAGCCTATATAAAAATTTCTTCTTTTAAAGTAAACATTTTACCAGAAACAGAATTGACAGATTTTTCTACTTGCTGACTGCCTAACTTATTTTGTTTCGTGATCTTGAAGGGACTGCCTTTTCCCTTCTAGGTCTTTTTTAAAAAAAATAGTTTAGTACTAAGGTATACTACTGGATGTTTCTATTTTTTTAAGTATATTCTTTTTCTGACTTACAGTACAATTTCAGGAAGTTGATAGATACTAAGAACTCATGATTGGTCTCAGAGAAGTAACAGTGGAATACTCATAATTTTGTCCGTGGTGCCCTGGCGGAATTATGTGTTACACACTTGCTGAATTTTTCTCTTGTAACTTATATTTTAAATGAAAAATATTTTAGATCTTTTATTTAATGAAGGGGGAGAGTATAAACTGTTTATTTCCTATTCATTTTGTAGTAACAGACCCTCTCATATAAATCAAGAAATCATGTATTATTTCTTAGGAGTTTCAGAGGCAGTTACTTCCATACAGCCCCTGCTTTTTCATTGTTATTGGCCCTTATTTTTCACATTCACTAGATATTTTGCTAAATTTCAGCACCCTCGCAATTAAGAGCTAAAAAAGAAAAGCATTATAAGGGAAAGCAGAACAGTAATGAATAGTTTTGAAATTTGGGGGAAAGCATGAGCTGGTTTTTTGGTAGAGCCATCCTGCTGAAGAAGAGATGAAGAAGTCTATTCATATATGTAAAGCACTTAGAACACTGCCAGGTGCATAATAGTGACATGACACATCTTAGTTGTTTAAATAATACATGGGAACCAAGGGGGAAAGGGGTGGAGGAATAGAGAACGGGAATGAAAAAATTGGGACTTAGAAATTTGTATTAATACAATGTTTTATAAAAGGCCTGAAGATGACTAGTATAATATTGGGGAAAGTCTGATGGAAGAAGGGTCTTAAAAACCATAAAATTTAAAACCAGTAAGCTTTATTTACATTTTTAGGGTGTTGTCAGCATAGGATGAAAGTTATTTTTCTGAATAATTCCAAAAGCTAGCTTTTTTTTAGTGCCTGCACATGCCATTGCGCTTTACCTTATCAAATCCCCTATAAGTAGGTGCTATTGTCTCCATTTTATAGACAAGGAAAGGCTCCATGAAATTGCCTAATTGAACTAATGTAACAGTCACTACAAGGTAGAGCTGGGTTTTGACCAGGTCTGATTCTGAAGCCCATGCTCTTTTTAGGGGGCTCTCTTGCCCCTACTTTTGTAGGATTTTAGCTCTTTAAAGTGGTCTGTCTATGGAGACATATTTTCCGTATAAAACAGCTATGTTAGGAATTTGAGTGTCTGTCTAATCCCTCCTCCCCCAAATGTCCTTAACTACTCTTGCCTCTTAATACAGCAATTGTTATACCACATGACTGTAAACAAGATACCTTTCAGTGTAGCCCGTGCTATTAATTGGCTGTAGCATTTTCATTTTAAAAGGATGATTTGTAACTGAAGAATTAGACATGAATCCCAGTTTTTGTGCCGTTCAGTCACCCAGATCCTTAAACTTAACTATGGTACATAATATACATGCTTAGAACTAACAGGTATTTTTTCTTAGTCACTTTAGGATTTTAAATGGAAACCTTTTTTTTCCCTGCTGTATCCCTACTTTCAAGTGAAGTTGAGCCATTCAAGGTATTTAGTTTAAAATGTTTTAGGGATAAGCACATTTTAAAAGATCTTTTGTAGCCCTGAATTTTATGACATTGGGTACTTAAAATTTGTGGAGTATGCTGCCTATTAAGAACAAAGTTGGATTAAGGAGAGGGTTGGTTGAGGCCATTATGAGATGGGAGAATCAGCATTTTAAAAACACTGTAAACAAAAGAACACTTTCTGCCTGCTGTTTGTAAAAGCTCTTTGGGAAGATCTTTTACGAAGACCAATTTTTAATGTAATTTACCTACCTAGTATAAGTGTCCTAAGACATGTATGTAAACTTCCACAATGTTTTTTGTTTTTTTTTTTTTTGTCTGTGTATTTAGAAAATACACAAGAATCTTTATCAAACCTAAAAATATAAACTTGTGAGCACTGAACTGCTTCTGGCTTTGTGAATTTTGTTGACTCATATTTAATCCAGATTGCTTTTAACGATAATAATTTAGACTAACTGGGTATGGGAACTCCTTTATAAACTTTAGCTTATGTATAATTCAGATTCCTTTGTATTGTAGAATATTAAGGTTTATCTCTTTTTATGTGAAGTGCATAAAAGACTCAAACTACCTCCTAGTAGTAATTCTTGGAGAGCTGCTTTAATGAATAGAAAGCAGTGATTTATAATTAGCATATCATTTGTCTTTTATCTTCATTACTTTGAAATTCTCTCCAGGTTGTAGAAAACATTGAAATATTTTCCCTGAAAGTACATACTTTGCTTCACTTATATTTATTGCATATATAGCAGATTAGTGGGTTAACAACTTTGAAGTCTTTGAAACTTTAATAATTCAGAAAAGAACATTTTTTTGTGTGGTGATGGTGTTAAAGTAATAGAACAAAGGAAATCATAGAATGACTGGATACCCAGACTTTTAATTATTAAATGACAGTTTTGATTTAGTTTGGAAAGTGAAGAGGGGATGCCCATATTGCATACAATTCCTAGTGTCTTTTAAAGTTCTAAAAGAACTCTCATGTGGCAGTAAGAAACATTCTAATGGTTTGTGTAGATAATCTCTGTGGTTCCAAGGGGTTAAGATTGGGACAAAAGATGAAGTAGGGATTATTTGAGGGAAAAAACCAACCCCTTCACCCCAAATTTCAATTTCAAAATGAATTTTTTGTTTGTGATTTTTCTAGACCATTGTAGTTATCAACTTCTTGTTTTGCTTACAACATTGTTAAAAATTATGTATAAATATCTCATGAAGGACATTTTGACACCAAAATGGAACACAGCTGAAACGTAGAAAGTCATGTTTAGTTTTATGGAAAAAATTGTTACTTGAACTTTTTTCTTTTTCACGAAAAATCCAGACCAATATTTGGAAGATGGTGTAGGAAATTCAATGATTGGATCTGTAATTGGATAAGAAAATTAAAGCTCTTTCGAATTTTAATAACTATCTGAAATAAAGGAAATTTAAAAATGGAATACAGGAAAATTAAAGTGAATAAAAAATAAGTTCTGTAGTTGCATGGTGCCTTACATGCTATTAATATTACCTTTTGAATTTTTCCCCCATCTAACAGTCAGTTTGGCAATAAAGTACTACTCTTCCAAGCATAATTAGGTATGTTTTAGTCTTAGTGAAAGATATGCAAAAGACAGTCTTCTTGAAACATATCCCCAACAGTTGTTGAGAGGACAGTATATAAGATGGTCTCATTAATTATTAAAAAGATTCTTAGAAGTAAAGACACTTTATAAAGTTAACCAATACAGAATCAATTCCCAGGGAGGTCACTACAATGACTTTACAGTCAGTTTTAGATCAGGGCTCTTCAACTTTCAGTATCTTACCTGTAACCAATTCATTCAATAAATATTTAACATTTGTGAAAACTTTTGAAATTAAAGACTACAAATTATATTCAAATAACAGTCCTGGCACTTAGAGCTCAAAGTTATTTCCTAAGTGAATGATTAAAGACGTAAGAAACATTTCTAAGGCTTTTGCCTGCTGGTATCTCACGGCATACAGCTTCCAAGTCAACTTTCTTTGATGGTTTGTGTTGTGCCATGTGTGGGATACATGAGGTCACACTGGGCCCTAGGAGCCCTTCAGTACCACCACCGGTGTCTCTACCCAAAGACATAATAACCAAACCCAACCTTTGGCAAATACTACCATAGAGATCTCAATACAAATAGTGATTTTTTTTTTTAAGCTGCACCATCTCTATAACTTGAGCGACAAGATCAGACACTTGCTGCAAAATTTTAATGACTGGCATAGCCACCACTAACATCTAAATATCTTAATAGTGTATATAAGGAAGATGTGAAGAAACTAGAAAGAAAACCCTATTGGAATTTTTCCTTCATGTAATGTAGGCTGCAACAGTGGTATAGATGTGTGGACCTGATGTTTTAGTTACTGATAGAATTTTTTGTATTTGTGAAGAGGCATATTGGGTGTTAGCATTTGTATTTTACAGTGGGAAAGACAAATATGTTTATCTGTCCCTTGTTCTTAGTTATCTACTCGAATTTTGGTAGCTCCTGGATTCCTAAACAGAGATGGTAGTATTTACATAGAGACATAAGTGATTCCCCAAAGCAGGTTTTACCACACTGAATTTTCAAGTAATTGCCACTTAAATCATTAAGACAATTAGCTCATTCCAAAGAATGACAGTGCAATTGGATCAGCCTCCAAGAGTTCTAACCCAAGGTCTTAGACTTCTCTTCTATGGCAAAGAAAGTGCAAAGAACTTATTTTAAGAATTACTTTGTGTGTGTTAGTTGTTCAGTCATGTCTGACTCCAACCCCATGGACTGTAGCCTGCCATGCTCCTCCATCCTTGGGATTTTCCAGGCAAGAATACTGGAGTGGATTGCCATTTCCTTCTCCTGGTTGGGATCTTGACAACCCAGGGACTGAACCTGGGTCTCCTGCATTGCAGGCAGACTCTTTACTGTCTGAGCCACCAGGGAAGCCCAAGAATTACTTTAGTTCTAGGTGAGCAACTAGAGTTTTATATGTGTAGGTATAATTCAGTTGGTAGTCTTAAATTTGCTTCCTTATAAGATTTTATTATTTCATAGGCTTCGGGGCGTTTACCTTGGAGTCCTGCCTTAGACTTCAGGCCGTTTTTTTGAGCCATTAATCGTCCTAAACTTTTGCTGTGTTCCTGCCTTCTGAACATCACTGACTTCTGGGCACCCTAGTTTGTTTGCTGGCCTTTGTTACTAGTGGTGACCTATATCACACTCACAATGTAAGTTCCCATTTCAGTCAATGGACTCTGTTGTTCTTTGGTCACACATATGTTCAGCAGATATATTCAATACCAGTTTGTGAGAAAGTGATTACCTATGATGGATAATGGGGTCACACTGCATTCACTATTTTACTCTAAACGATTTGGGATGGGAAAAGATGCAAAGTTAGACAATCAGGGAACTTTATCAAAGAGGCCTTTAATTTCAGTGATTTTTAAAAAGTGATTTAGTGGAAGGGTCGAATGGCTGAAAATAGAAAATGGTGCAGATAAAGTTAGTAATGCATACACAGCACTTTGCCTTGTTCCTCTTCAATGTAATAAAAAGCTGAATATTTTCACCTTGAAAATTCACTACTTTCTAGTGCCTCCCAGTTCTCTGTCAGCTTACTGGACAAGTGTATAGTATTAGACAGGTTCTTTTTTTCAGAAGACCTGACTGTACTCAGGGAAACGGACACCTTAGTGTAGAGTTCCCATACTGTTAGGGGGACCTAGATGATGAAATGACTTGACCTAGAGCTTTCTTATCCAATAAAAGTAGTTCACTCATATGCAGGAATTTGGGGCTGATGTTCATTCCACATTTTTTGAATAGGGAAAGAGCATCACCTTTCCTCAAAGGGTGAAATCACTAGCTTCTGTATTCCTCCACGCCCTCCACCCCAAGTTATTAAAGTAGTAATACCCTAAGATTTTTACTCAATTTTGATGTACCTTTTTTTTAAGCATGGCATATTTAAGTGAAGTAAAGTTGCTCAGTCATGTCTGACTCTCTGCGACCCTGTGGACTGTAGCCTGCCAGGCTCCTCCATCCATGGGATTTTCCAGGCAAGAGTACTGGAGTGGGTTGCCATTTCCTTCTCCAGTGGAATCTTCCCAACCCAGGGAAGATTCTGGGTCTCCCACATTGTAGGCAGATGCTTTACCTTCTGAGCCACCAGGGTAGTCTGGCATATTTATGCGTCACTAAAGTTAATCTCACCTCATTCAAAATTCCAATCATCTGATTCACATTGCATGTCTATGTGTGTTGTGTATTTTACAGTTTGCTTTTCAGTCAGGATTCTGATAATCTATAATAGGAGTCAGCAAATATTTTCTGTATAGGGCCAAACAGTAAATCTCATCAATATATATACTAAGGAAGGATGTGCCTCCTTAACATCAATGAATTATTTCCTTTCTAGGATTACAAATCTGGGGTAACAAACAGGATATAACACTTTGATGGCACCATTTTATTTTACAGGTTTTTTTGATGTGGACCTTTTAAAAAAATTTTTTGTTTACTGTGTTTTATTTTCTATTTATTTGTCTTTGGCTGTATTGGGTCTTTGTTGCTTTGCGCAGGCTTTCTGTGGTTGCAGCAAACAGGGGCTTACTCTTAATTGCAGTGCATGGCTTCTCCTTGTGGTAGCTTCTCGTCACAGAGCACAGGGCGTAGGCACGCCAGCTTCATTAGTTGGGCACACAGGCTCAGTAGTTGTGGCTCATGGCCCTGGTGCACAGAGGCTTGGTAGTTGGAATCTTCCCAGACCCGGGATCTAACGTGCATTCCCTGCATTGACAGGTGGATTCTTATCCACTGGGCCACCAGGGAAGTCACAGTGTGGACCATTTTTAAAGTCTTGATTAAATGTGTTACAATATTGCTTATGTTTTCACGTTTTAGCTTTTTTGGCTACTAGGCATGTGGGATCTTAGATCCCCAACTAAGCACTGAACCCACCCTCCGTGCATTGTAAGACAGTCTTAACCTCTGGACTGCCAGTAAAGTCCTCCTGTGCCACAGTTTTAGGTGCCACCTTGGCTGTGATGAAACCAAAAGATTTTAACAGGAAATCAGATAAATATATCCCAGTATACAGTGTCCCCTCCCATTCCCTAGTTGCTAAATGAGAGAAAAGTGAAAGTCGCTCAGTTGTGTCCTACTCTTTGTGACCCCATGGACTGTACAGTCAAGTCTATGGAATTCTCCAGGCCAGAATACTGGAGTAGGTAGCCATTCCCTTCTCCAGGGGATCTTCCCAACCCAGGGATCGAACCCAGGTCTCCCACATTGCAGGCTGATTCATTGTTACCCAAATAAGAGAGAATATGTCAAATTCAGAAATGTATTCAGAACTTTAGGAAGAGATTTTAACTTGCTGATAAAAGTATGTACACTTCTAATTTAGACTTTTTTATTGCCACTTAATCCTACCCTTACCCTTTGTCATAGGATTCTTTAAGTCAGACTTCAACCTTAGTTGAGTACTATGACATTGAGTTTCCATAGCCTTTAGAATATAAGCTAGGAGTCTTTCATTAATACCTACACTTTAAAAAGGTGTACTTGAATCAGTTAGACTTGTGAGTCATCTTGGACACATTTTGAAAATACTAAGCTTGTAAGTAACTGAGCCAAGATATGTGACCTGAAAAACACATTTCTGTCAAGCTGAAGAAGAAAATTTCCCAAACTAAAGACTCTCAAACTGAACCAGAAGCCTGTGTCATTGTTTCAGACACATTTAATTCCCCATTATGGGCCCCACTGAGGATGCTTCTCTTTGTGTTGCTCGGTCTCTTGTAGTAGACTCAAGTACGTGGCAAATGAACAAATACTGAGCACAATTATTAGTCAAAATTTCTCTTCAAGCACGTTTTCAACATTGGTCTAAAGTAGTTCCAAGAGTCTTTCCTCAAGGTTAAAATTAATCACAACAGATGGTCCTATTTTAAGAGATTTGGGGAAAGTTTTGTTGCTCTGTTAATGTGATACTGTCCCATCAAGTGTGTCGGTAGATCTAGAAAGGGCACAGTGATGGAAACTCTGAGAAGAACATAGGCACTTGAGATGACAGCAAGGGTTCTTATCTGGGCATCCCATCCACTCCTCAGCTCACTGCAACCTAGAATGCAAATTCAGTATTTAAAACTGCTTTCTTAAAGGCCACTAATGAAGTTGCCAGAGCCCCACCTCTGCATCATTTCACACTGTTAGTGACTAATTTCCTTCCCACACCTGTCCTCTTACTTGACCCTGTACGCATCAATGTTCTTTTCTTCGCAGGGCACTCTCTCTGTTCTTTCCCATGGGGGGGTGTGTGTGTGCGTGCTCAATTGCTCAGGCATGTCCAACTCTTTGCAGCCCCACGGACTGGAGCCTGCCATGCTCCTCTGCCCGTGGTGTTCTTAATTACAGATGATCACAGTGACTTAAACCTTGGTTGACCTCTGTCTAGAGCTTAGATGTATTTGTTGAAATGACACTGCATTGTTTGATGCACAAGATTTTCAATCACATTCTAATTTGGATCACTGTTCTTCAGTTTCTTGTGGATGACCTCAAGGGTCTTTAGATTTACATTTTTGGTGTATGGAGTCTCATCATGATCATAGCAAAGTTACTTTTAGAAAAATTAATAGCCTTAATTTTTTTTGAAGCTATTCAATGTATGCTAGCCATGTAAACACAATTTGATGAGGTGATGTCTAGCTGACTTGATCATGTCATATCAATATGTATGTATCTCTGTTAACTATGCAGACTAATAAAACCTTCAAACTGAAGGGACCTGAGAAAAACTGTACACGTTTGTTATCCAGTCTCTGCTTGAACTCCTGCCATCAGTGTTCGTCTCCAGCTCATAGAGCATCTGTGTTAGGTTGAGATCCTTCTTTTCTCTAAACTGAGTTGAGCTGAAATTTGCTTATTCCATCTCCCAGTGCCACATGAAATCTACATAATGCTCTATATAACTGTGGAAACTGAAAAGCAAAAGTACGTTATATTTTAGGACTACTTAGGGCCTTAAATTTTTTCTCCTAGAAAACAGTATGTTTTCTGTCCTGTAAGTATAAAGTCAAAAATCCATACTGTTCATTCTTTTCCAGTTTAATGTTTCATTCTTCATTTTTAGAGCTAAGAATCAAATATTTAGTATGAAAAACCAATGCCCAAAAAAAGATTTTAAAGTACCCAGAAATATTTCTTGTAAAGTAGAATATTAATTTGCTGGCACTGGTATATAACACTTAAGATTAAACTTGCTTCTCCAAGATAAGATCAAGTTTGCAGCTTGATATAAAAATTTAAATGTTACTTAATCCTAGGCTTTCAAGAATTCATAATTAATTGATTTCTTAATGCAGTACAATTTTAATGTATAAATTTAATGATTCAACTCCCTTTAGAAAATGTATTACAAGGGAGATATGAGTTATTTTTTCCTTTAATTGCATTTCAGATCATATTCTAAAAACAGTGAGAAATATTTTTATTAAATTTTTATAAAACTACAGGTCCTTCAGGTCCAAGCCATCCCTCTCCCTAAGCAGCAGGACAGATTTACAATTATGGCTAATTTGTTATTTTTATTCTTAGTTTGAAAAATATTATGAATACAGTCCTGGTGCATTTATGTCACGAAGATGGAAGACTGGGAATATTGTCTTTATTAGGTAGCCAGTTTAAGTCCCAAAATTATTGAATGCTCATTGGCATAATACTTCTTCTCAACGTTTGAACCCTAAAAATATATGGATTGGGAATATCCATAAAAATAGTTATCCAGAATGCATTTTGTGAGGTTTACTGCATGCTCTTTGAAAGTTACCATGTATCCATGTCTGAGCACAAAATACAGGAATATAAGCTGAGGATCTGAGGACATTTTGCCTGTGTAGGTAATTAATTTCTTTGCAATTTTTCACCATTTATGGATATGAGAAAGAAAAGAAGGGGGGCATGTTTTCACCTTTTAAGCATTTCTCACTAACATCGTGACAGTTTGTTATAAACTTTTGTGTTTAATGTGAGCAATTTCTTTATAATATCATAACTCTAATCTAGACCTCAGAATGGCAGGAGCTTTTTAGTTTTTTTTGTAAACTAACCTTAAATGATGCAGATGTAATTTGCCGGCAAAAATGAATAAATTTGCATTGGATAGTTTGCCACTGTAAAGGTCCATTTTCTGCATATAATGAAAGTGAAGAGACTTGAAAAATCAGATTTGAGAATGTTTCCAACATATCGTATTGCCATCAATGCCCTGCTTTTTAAATAGAATCTTTTTAAAACATGTTCATTGATTCATTCATTCATCTTCAGCTGTGCTGGGTCTTCGTTGAGGCACGTGTGCCTTCTCTAGCTTCGGTGAAGGGGCTCCTCTCTGTTGCGTTGTGGTTACTTCTCTTGTGGAGCGCAGATTTGGGGAGTGAGGGCTCCCGTAGTTGCAGCTCCCAGGCTCTAGAGCCACAGGCTCAGTAGTTGCGGCACACTCGTTTAGTTGCACTGTGGCATGTGGTATCTTCCTGGCTCTGGGATTGAACCCATGTCTTCTACATTGGCAGAAGATTCTTTACCACTGAGCCATAGAATAAGTCATCAACCATCTTATATTTCCACCTTTATTAGTATATTAGTATAATTAATTGTTGGAAATGAATAATGAGGCAACTGCAAAATCTCGCATTTTGTATTTTCTAAGGACTGTCGGGCCTCCCTAGTGGCTTGGATGGTAAAGAATCTGCCTGTATTGGGGGAGACCTGGATTTGACCCCGGGGCTGGGAAGATCCCCTGGAGGAGGGCATGGCAACCCACTCCAGTATTCTTGCCTGGAGAATCAGAGGAGCCTGACAGGATATAGTCCGTTGGGTCACAAAGAGTCGGACACAACTGAGCGACTTAACACACACACACAGAAAGCAAAACTTATGTTGTTAAAGGAAATTGTAAGCACTTGAAATTGTACTATGTAATTGAGTCCCATCATAATAATTTATGTTCAAAGTATTTTCATTGTAGGATTAATAATTAGACTATGGTATATATTTAAGACCTTTTATAGTTTAGTTTCAGAGTTGAAAGCTTTCCAGAGCTTCTAAAAAGTAAGGGTATAACTCATTTATGTGGCTCTCATTTATGGACATTAGAGAAGGGACGTTTATATAAGTCTTACGAAGCAAAATGTATTGAAAAAGAGTATTCCTTAACAAAAGATTTTATGATCTGTAGACATGATGTAGAAAGGTTTCAGAATAAAATATAGGATTTCATAGGAACTTCACTTGTTTGAGCAGGTAAATTTGGAAACTAAAGAGTGTCTTTCTTTAATAAATCCAGTCTACTTGGTATATTAGATAATTATTATCATTCAGTTCATGTCTGTTTCTTTAGCTTTATTAGAGACCCTTTGTTCTTTCTTTAGTCAACAGTGATCTAAATTATCATATATGCTGCTGTATTCTACAGTGATTAATTAGCATAAACTATTCAAACACACAAAGGCATTTCTATTTTAAAATCCATCCTTGAAGAGAAAATAACACTTTAAGATAATTGCTAGTAACAGTATTCATTTTCTATATATCTATTTAACTTATTTACAATGTGAATTTTAAAAGTGAGTATTTTGTTTGCACATTTCGCTTCCCTGTTTGCATTTTTACTCCACAGTCTCAACTCACTCTTTCCAGTTCCTGCTTTAAGTCCTTGCTTACGTTCATCTGATCTTCGTCTGACTCTTAGGAGTTATTTTTCTCTAGCTAAGTTCTTTTAAGTAAATCTAGCCATGTTTTAGATATAAATACAAAACTATTCAAATTTGAATTTGAATCCTTTTTTTTTTCCAAAATCCAATTTTAAAAAATTTTTATTCTAATGGACAATTTAAAGTTACTGCTTGATTCTGAGTACTTCATCTCCAGGAACCGTTTCTTCTTAGTGAATTTCTCTCTGCCTTAAATTTGGCTATTTTGCCCTGACTGTGACCTTTCTTCTTTCAGCCTAACTGGCTAGCAAATGCAAAGCAAATCTCAAAAGAGGACCATTGTTTTCACTTCTAAATAACCACCTTCAGGGGTTTTCAAGCTATGCTCTGGGATCCTAAGAGTCTTTGAAGATGCCTTCCTGGGAGTAGGGTTAGAGTAGGTGGGAGCCTTGGGCCTTCTGCCAAACAGCTTCACTTTTATCCTGCTATGTTTTCAGGGCCCAGTAATTAAAAAAAAAAAAAACAACTTTTTTTAACCAGCAACTTAATTTAAAAACATTCATGAATGATTCATATTATTAGTAATTAGTAATAGTAGCTTTTGTTTATAGAGGCTTGTCATGTGCCAGACTCCCAAGTATTTTCTAACGTTAATCTATTAATCCTTAACCCTATAAGATTAAGCATTTTTGCTATTCCTATTTTACAAAAGAGGAAACTGAGATTTAAGGGTATCAAATAACTTTCCCAAGGAACCACAGCTACTAAGTGACAGACTCTGACTCAAATCTGGGTGTGCCAGTTAACATCTTAGTTTAAGTCAAGAGTGGCGAATACTAGGTAAGTATGCTCCCACCCTGTGATCCCACACTTGAGGCAGACAGAACTAATAGCTGAAAACAGTGTTTACTGATCACCAACACAGCCTTAGAATCCTTCTCCACAAGGTACTGTGGGCAGTCACTCCTAACCCATTGGTGTTGGCCTTCAAAAGGAGACCCATCTTCTTACCCTATTTTAAGGTATTGGTTGTAGAAAAACACCAAATTATCTTTGATTCTAGATGAAACTATTTGATGAACAAAAATCTGTAATGGTACCATCATCATTCTTGCTAACTTCTAATAGAGGCTGTTTGTAACTTGTATAAATTCATAAGTTAGTTATAAACACTATATAACCCTCAAAATCAGGATACTTAAGGTTCTTTAAGCTCCTCTTTGCCGCCTGCAGGAACAAACACCTAAAGTAAATTTATATTCTTAACCTAATATTTTAGATGTGAGGTGGAGGTGGTGAGGGAGAGGGTGGAGAACTTATGATTGAGGTAAGTCTGCCAGTTTCCATATTGTAGAGTGGAGAATTCAGTGGTTTGAATAACTTTCACTATTTCCACTACCAGCATGCCCTGCCCAGGAATGTCAGAGCCACAGGATTGGGTGAATGCCCAAACATTTATAAAAGGAATACCCATGCCCAACCCCCAGCTGAGTTTTCAGTTGTTCTTGCCAGGAGGTAACCAGTAGTTCCTGTGCTGTGTCCATTCTTACCAGAGAAAGCTAGGTGCAATTTAACTTTTTCCTTTTAGGTCCAAGACTTTTAAAATGACTCATAGTAGTTTCTGCTCAAGACACATTAAGAGAGATCCAAGACTATATTTAGGAACTTGCTATGAAATTACCTGTCAGTTGCAACCAATTTTTCTAATACAGTATATATAGAGAGTCAGTAGCAAGTAATTTATAATTTTCAATACACAAAAATAACTTGTCATTTTTTGTTGTTAACTGGTATCAAAATCTAGATTTCCTTAAATGGATGGACATCCCTTCAGTGAAATTATATAACATTTGTTTAGCATACACATTAGTGTACTGGAATGACCTTCATGTGACCATTATCATGGAACCCATTAACTCCTTGTTCATAAGAATGTTTGAATATGTCTTAAAAGTGTTCTCTATTTGAATAAAGTTTCTTCCTAAAGGCTATTTTTGATGCATTCTCTAATTATTTGTAAAATTATAAATTGCCAGGCAGTGATAAGAAGAGTAAATGACAGTGACCAGGTTTGATTTGACACTTGGATAAAGTGAAAGTGTTAGTCACTCAGTTGAGTCCAGCTCTTTGTTACTCTATGGACTGTAGCCCACCAGGCTCCCCCGTCCATGGAACTTTCCAAGCAAGAATACTGGAGTGGATTGCCATTTCCTTCTCCAGGGGATCTTTCCAACCTAGGAATCGAACCGGGGCCTCCTGAATTGCAAGCAGACTATGTCTGAGTCACCAGGGAAGCCCTATGGTTACTAACTAGGAAGTTATCTGGACTTTAAAAAATCAACCTCCTGCTGATGAGGATGTTGGAAAATTCTATGCGGGTGGTGTATGGCGAGCTCCACGTACCTGGCTTTTACTTTTGTTAAATGAGAGAATAAAGCAGCCAATTGTAAACTGTCCTATTCCTAGGTGATCAGGACTTGCTAAAAAAATAAAAAAGACAACCAAAGCCATTGATTGAATTATGCAAGAGAGTTTTACTTAGGATTAGTAGCCCACATGAAGTGGAGATAGGAAAACTGACCTAAGAATTGTGTGATGCTAAGATTAAGATTTCCAGAAAGGAACATTTTAATTAAGACTAGAGATGATAATAGGGTTATATTAAATGGTGATTGGAAGTAGTTAAGGTTTGGTGAGAAAGGTTTAGCTATGTGTATTTCTTTGAAAATCTTCTTCCACTTCATATTTCTAAGTCATTGTGTATTAAAGCATCAAAGCCTAAACATTAAAAGTTGAATTTTTTTTAAGTGAAAAAACATGCCACTGAGTCACCCAATGCTACCACATACTAACTGCATGAAAAATATTCTACAGAGATTAAAAACCCTTTTGAATGTTAATTTACAAACATGTATCAGTGGCAAATACCATGAGCTATAAACTGACCAGACAAGAATAATGGAGTGGGTTGCCATTTCCCTCTCCAGGTTTTTAGTGATATATGCTGATAAATAACCATATCAGTAATTTACAAATGGTGTTTTGGTGGTTCTGTGTTTATACCTACAGGTGGCAAAATATGTAGACTATCACCCTTTTCCAATCTTTATCAATCCATCAATCTATTGGTTTGATATACATATATATATATATATATATATATAAATTGATATAAAATATTTCTATATTTTTAAACGTGCAGTCATATTATGTGTTCTGTTTTACAATCTGCCCTTGTTTTATTTAACAATATAGTGACTCAGTGGTAAAGAATCCACCTGCCAATGCAGGAGATAGACCCAGGTTTGAACCCTGGGTCCAGAAGATCTCCTAGAGAAGGAAATGGCAACCCAATCCAATATCCTTGCCTGGAGAATCCTATGGACAGAAGAGCCTTGTGAGCAACAGTCCATGGGGTTGCAAAAGAGTCAGACGCAACTTTGTGACTAAACAACAATAAACATCTTTTTATGTTAATAAACATGTGGGTCTACATCGTCTTAACAACCGAATTGTTTTTGATTGTGTGCTTGGCCAAACTTTCTCCACTTCCAAAAACATTAAACTATCCATCCACCCTGCTTTCTGTTTAAGCTTATCTCAAGCACAGTAGTCAGCAAACTTTTTCTATAAAGGGTCAGATAGTAAATACTTTTGATTTTGTGAGCCATACAGAAGGTCTCTACCACAACTACTCAACTCTGCCATTGTAGTGGGAGAGCAGACACTGACAATACTTAAAACTAATGAGTATAGCTATGTTCCACTGAAATTTTATTTGTGCACACTGCAATCTGATTTCACATAATTGTATATGTCCCCTCCCCCAAATAGTTTTCAACCATTCAGAAATGTAAAACCATCCTGCCTCCTCTTAGTCTGCCAGTTCTACAGAAACAGGTGGCACGTCAGCTCTGGGCCGCAGGTGCCTTCCTTCGCAGGTTTCGTCCCCTGCCATGAAGTATATCAGTGTCACACCAAAATTTCTTTCAGTTAGATACTAGCCTTCTTTGAAAGTGTTCTCTTGATGGTACCGAGAATCCCTAAGGAATAAAGCGAAACCACCATACCTCTGACTTAGCTGCCTGTTTCTGTCCAAAGGGCTTCCCTGGTGGCTTAGATGGTAAAGAATCCTCCTGTAATGTGGGAGACCTGGGTTTGATCCCCAGGTTGGGAAGATCCCCTGGAGAAGGGAATGGCTACCTGCTTCAGTATTCTGGCCTGGAGAATTCCATGGACCGTACAGTCCATGGGGTCGCAAAGAATTGGACACGACTGAGTGACTTTGACTTCTGTGCAAAATCTAAAGTCATAAAATTCTGAGGTAAGATGAACACCTTCATTTCTATTTCAGAATAACAACTATTTCACTTTCTCCAGAAACTGTTCATTGAATGTAGTAATATATTTTATAAATTCTCTTTCTTTCCTTGTAAAAGTTTCCCATTGCTTTATAGATTTACTGAGACAAAATTGACTTGATAGTGAAGATCTTATGTGCGTGTTGTCCGGTGGAAGCCATACTCCATTATATATGCTTCTTTTTTATAATTTGTTTTTTAATTGACTGCCACAAAGAAATACTGCATATTAGTAATGACCACATATTTAGAAATGTTTTGTTTGCCATGTACTCTCTCAAGGACCTAATACAAACATTATCTCATTTAATCACCATAGAAACCTTTGTGTAGTAGGTGTTTATGTCATTTCACAGATTTAAAAAATATGGGTCACCCATTTCTCCAAAGAAAACACACAGATGGCTAACAAGCACATGAAAAGATATTCAACATTACTAACTGTTAGAGAAATGCAAATCAAAACTATAATGAAAAAAACTATAATGAGATTTCACCTCATACCAGTCAAAATGGCTATCAAAAACAGTCCTCAAACAATAAATGCTGGAGAGGTGTGGAGAGAAGGGACCCCTCCTACACTGTTGGTGGCAATGTGTTAATAAATTGGTACAGCTACTATGGAGAACAGTATGGAGGTTCCTTGAAAAACTAAAAATAGAGATATCATATGACCCTGCAATCCCACTCCTGGACGTATATCTGGGAAAAAACAAAACAAAAAACCTTGTTTGAAAGGATACATGCACCCCAATGTTAATTGCAGCACTATTTACAATAGCCAATACATGGAAGCAACCTAAATGTCCATCGACAGAGGAATGGATAAAGAAGATGTGGTACATATATACAATGGAATATTACTCAGCTATTAGAATGAAATAAAGTCATTTGCAGCAACATTGATGGACCTAGAAATTGTCATCCTGAATGAAGGAAGTCAGGGAAAGAGAAATATCCTATGACATGGCTTATATTCTGAAATCTTAAAAAAAAAAAAATTGATACAAATGAACTTATTTGCAAAACAGAAATAGACTCGAAGACCCAAAGAAAGAACTCATGGTTACCATAGGGGAAGGAAAGGGAGAAGGGATAGTTAGGGAGTTTGGGATGAACATGTACACACTGCTATATTTAAAATGGATAACCAAAAAATAAATAAATAAATAAAATGGATAACCAACAAGGACCTACTACTATATAGCATGGGGAACGCTGCTCAATGTGATATGGCAGCTAGGATGGGAGGGGAGTTTAGGGGAGAATGGATGCATGTATATGTATGGCTAAGTCCCTCTGCTGTCCACCTGAAACTATCACAACATTGTTAGTTGGCCATACTCCAATATAAAACAAAAAGTTAAAAACAACAGCAACGAAAACTATGGGTCAGAAAGGTAAATAACCTGTCAGCTAGCACGTGCAAGATCAGAACTTAAATCTAGTTTTGTGAGTCTTTAAAGCCATGAATGCCCTTGAGCAGTGCTAGCCTGCATCCTTACAGTTTATTTGCCACCCTGATGAAGTATAATTTTTGATACAAATAAATAAAAATTATTTTAAATATTAAGCCCAACAAACTGAATATTCAAAAAGCCTCTCCCTGAAAAGTCGTATGTTTCTGTTTTACAATAAATATATAAAAACTTTTAAACATTTATTTTATTATCTTACCTGTTTGGTAGATTTTAAAATGTAAATGTATAGATCATTTTTTAACATGGTCAAATAGATCATTTCTGTTTTCTTTATGGTTTCTACCTTCCCCAACTCAAATTTATTAAAATAGTCTCCTGGGACTTCCCTGGTGATCCAGTGGTTAAGACTCCACACTCTCAGTGCCGGGTGCATAGGTTCAATCCCTGGTCAGGGAACTAGGATCCTGAATTGCCCTGAAGCACAGCTAAAGGAAAAAAATAAGACTCCTATTTTCCTTTCAATGTTTTTCAAAAAGTAAACCAATCTCCAAGCCGTTTATAAGATTGCTTAGAGAGTTATTTAGAAGAAATCTATGTCAAAGGATCAAATTTAGTATGCTTTTGCCTTTATTTCAGTCCCAATAATTTAGATAATTTTACAGTGACAGTCTTTTCCCCATTACAAGTCTTGATACCTGAATTTATTAGCTCAAATTTTTAACTTCACTTTTGAACAGATTCAATTACCTTTGAAACTATGTTTCATGCTTATCAGTTGCAGAGAAACCCATGAACTGTGAAAGAGAGCTCCTTTTCCTAGAGATTAAGCTTAGATTACTATCTAAATTCTTAGCTCATATCTTAAATGATTTCTTAAATATTCTTATTAATTCCCCATAAGAGACTAAACTTAATTCAGAAATTGTATCACTTCTCTGACAATGATGATCCATATGTTGTGAAGGAACTGGCTAAAATTAGTTCTTTAGGTATTACTGTAATTGAAATTTATAATCACCAAGTGAGCTTTTTTGGTTTGTAGCTAGGAGCTGGCCATTAGGACTTCATAGTATCTTTTTTTTTTTCCTTCTTTAAATATTTCTTGATTCCACACAGATCCTCTGATTCCACAGCCTTCCTTGTCTCAAGGTGGAATACTACTGAATAATGCATACATTTAATTTTACTTATATTTCTCATGTGTTTTTATGACTAGAAGTACAAAACTGTAAGATTTTAAAGTAAGTGAGAAAGAGGCAGTATATGTAACTATAACTGATAGAGTTTATGGATTTTGTGGGGAAAAGTATACATTATATATATATATATATATAGTTATGACAAACCTAGACAGTGTATTAAAAAGCAGAGACATCACTTTGCCAACAAAGGTCTGTATAGTCAAAGCTATGGTTTTTCCAGTAGTCATGTACAGATGTGTGAGTTGGATCATAAAGAAAGCTGAGCGCCAAAGACTTGGATGTTTTCAAATCGTGGTGCTGGAGAAGACTCTTAAGTGTCCCCTGGACTTTAAGGATATCAAACCAGTCAATCCTAAAGGAAATCAACCCTAAACATTCGCTGGAAGGACTGATGCTGAAGCTGACGCTCCACTATTTCGGCCACCTGATGTGAAGAGTCAACTCATTGGAAAAGACCCTGATTCTGGGGAAGATTGAAGGCAGGAGAAGAGGACGACAGAGGACGAGATGGTTGAATGGCATCACCAACTCAATGGACATGAGTTTGAGCAAGCTCCGGGAGATGGTGAAGGACAGGGAAGCCTGGCATGCTGCAGTCCATGGGGCTGCAAAGAGTCAGACACAAGTTAGCAACTGGACTGAATTGAACTGATATATATATAGTTAGTTAAGTCACTCAGTCGTGTCCAACTCTTTGCGACCCCGTGGACTGTAGCCCACCAGCCTCCTCCGTCCATGGGATTCTCCAGGCAAGAATACTGGAGTGGGTTGCCATTTCCTTCTCCAGGGGATCTTCCCTACCCAGGGATCAAACCCAGGTCTCTCACATTGCAGGCAGACGCTACTGGAAAGATCATAAAGTTTGAAGTGGTTATTCCTGTGTGGTGGGATTAATGTTTATCAGTTTCTTTATACTTACCTTTGTGGTTTCAAACTTTTAACATGAATATTTATTATATTAGAAAATAATTACAGGGTTACCTGTAATCATTTTATTGTACTTCATAGATACTGCATTTTTTGCTAATTGAAGGTTTGTAGCAACCTTGAGTCAAGCAAGTCTGTCAGCACCATTCTTCCAATGGCATTTGGTCACTTCAAGTCTCTGTGTCACATGTGGGTAATTCTTGAAAGAATTCAAACTTTTTCATTATTACTATATTCCTCACAGTGATCTGGGATGGTGATGTTTGATGTTATTACTATTACTTACTGAAAGTTTGGATGATGGTTAGCATTTTCTAGCAATAAAGTAGTTTCAAATTAAGGTATGTAGTACACTACTTTCTGGGCTTCCCAGGTAGTGCAGTGGTGAAGAATCTGTCTGCCAATTCAGGAGTCGCAGGAGACTGGGGTTTCATCCCTGGGTTGGGAAGATCTCCTGGAGTAGGAAATGGAAAACCACTCCAGTATTCTTGCTTGGGAAATCCCAAGTACAGAGGAGCCAGGTGGGCTACAGTCCACGAGGTCACAGAGTCAGACACAATTGAGCACACATACACACACACACACTGTTTTTTAAGACATAATGCTATTACACACTTAATAGGCTACAGAATAGTGTAAATATAAGTTATATATGAACTGGAAAACCACAAAATTTAAATGCCACCCACTTTGTTTCGATATTCATATTTGTTTATTGCATGGTCTGGAACTGAACAAGCAGTATTTCTGAGATATGCCTATATTTGGGGGAAAAAACAACAACATAGGTCTATTACCTTTTACTTAAACATACAGATATTACTTGGCATAGATAGTACTTGGTATAATTCTAAAAACTTTGCTTCTGACTAAAAACATATATGTAAAAAAATACAGCAAAATATAAATAATTACTAAGCCATTGACCTTATTCTATAGCATTGTAGAAAACAAGGACACAAAGAAAACTCCAAAACGTGGGAACTGAAAGCAGGCAGCTGATGGACCAACGGTGGGAAGACATAAAGATTTTGAGGATTCCTTCATATCCTTTTTCTTCTTTTTTCTTTTTCTGAAGGAATATTTCCTAGAATGAGAGAAAAATCATGAAAAGCAAAAGATTTCTACATTTATTATTTAGAAGATTAAATGAACTCTTTAATTACAAGCACTGGTGATTATGATTTATCCATTTTGAGCAAACATTATTGAGTAAGGATATGTAGAAATGAAGAACGTGTCTGCCAGTGAAAGAGACATAAGAGACATGGGTTCAGTCCCTGAGTTGGCAAGATCCCCTGGAGAAGGGCATGGCAACCCTCTCCAGTATTCTTGCCTCCAGAATCCCATGGACAGAGCAACCTGGCAGCCTGCAGTCCATGGGGTCGCACAGAGTCAGACACGACTGAAGTGACTTAGCATACATGTACACATATATAGAAAGAGGCCCTAAAAGGGGCTCAACAAAGCCAATCAAGACCTAAGTGAACAAATACAAAATTCAAACCTTATATTTCATTTCTTGACCTTGGTGATAGTTACATGGGTGTTTCCACTTGGTAAACATCCATCGAACTCTGTATTGGGGTTAAAATGTGTGTGTTTTCCTATATGTGTTACAATTCAATTAAAAATTTTCTACTTAAAACAAATAAACCAACCAACCAACACTTCGCCATAGCTCTGCTTCTGCCTTTCTGAGGTGCATTACTGTGACCCCCGTGCTCGGCTCCCCAGAACGTTTCCTCCACACCCCAGCTCTGGGCCCGGCCAGTCACCACCGCCCATTTCCTGGGCTCAGTGATGGTGGGGATGGCAAGCAGGGCCACAGGTGCCCTTCCTAGGCCGCTCTCTGCAAGTTAGGGGATTGTTTTAAAATATGGAGATAGGGTTGGTATATTTTAATATTTCCCTAGATTTTAAAAATTTATTCAGTCTTTTAAGGATTGGTCTATGTACAAATTTAGCCAGTCTGAGTCAGAACATCATTCCTCACTTTCTCATTCCCTCCTTTTCTCAGTCCTCTGTGGGGTGCAAAGGAAAGCCTTTCATATCCTCACGTTATCAGCGTCTTTTCTTGGTTAAAATGTTAGGTTATTTATTTAACCTGAGAAAAAAGGAAAAGGTCCTCCACGATACCTTTTACTTTATGGGATCCATGTGACACAGGAGTCTTGGACTTCTACAATGCAAAAAAAGGGCAAGACTAAAAAAAGAACACTTTTTTTTCTACTCCTGCATTATCAAGCACTCAAATAACAAACACTATTAGCTATATGTCATCTGTGTTTGTAGGATCATTTGCCTTAGGCAGAATGAAATTAAATAATAGGTCTGAACCAGTTCTGAAGCCTTAGTCCCTCCAACCCAGGCTTTAACCTTTCTGAAGCTTTCATTTCTAACCTTTTAATCCTCTTCACCCTGGGAATGATTTATTCGAGGAGCCCACTGGTCAGGACCATTCAGCTGTGGCACTACCTTCAGGCCTAGAAATAAACTAATTCGTCTATGTTGTTCTTTTGTGTTTTTCTGGATCCTCTTTATATGATCCATACCACATTTAACAATATATGTATCAACCAACACAACACTGTAAAGTAACTATATTCCAATTAATTTTTTATATATGTTTACTGATATATATATATACATACATATAGATAGATATATATCAAACAACACATTATTTACTCAGTTCTGATTGCTATAAGCCAGAGGGCTTAAAGGAGAATAAGAAAAGAAAATAATAGACACAGTGCTACATGTGTCTAATTTTAGTTATCTCAATTGCATTTAATATTATTTCCTCTACACATAAGCACCCTATCTGATATTGGAAAAAATTTTTCATACATTTCTTAATCTTCATTCATATTTCCCTTGTTGTGGTACCTTGAATAAATCATGCAATATTTGTTGATATATTGTGTATTTGCTATTTCCAGGGAAAAGAACATTACATCATCTCTATGAAAAAGAACTGGTTTATTTACGTATTTAAACACCAGAATAGCTGATACATGTAAATAAAAGCAAATTAATAAGTTGAAATTACTAAAAAAACAAGAATTGGGTTGATTTATATATCAGCCTCTACATTAAACATTGAATCCTATAACCAAATATATGGGTGACTTCCTTCATTTCTAGTTTTTCTATACACTATACTTCTATAATATCTATACATGAACCCTCCATGGATAAGGGTCCAAAGTAATTGTGTGTAATATAAATGCTCCCCCCAAATCATTAGGAATGCATGCTGTAAGCATCATTCAAAGAGTATCAGAAATTATTCCATTCACATAAAACTTCTAAATATAAAAGGTCACCATAAAAAGGCAATGATTGCAAATTTATGACATAAAAATTTACTCTTGTTTGTGTGTAAAGAATTCTTTTAAAACCATAAGGAAAATACAAACAGAAAATAGGTATGGGCCATAAACTGGCAATTCACAACAAAAGACGAAAAATATAAATGACCAATAAATGTCTGGAAAATATTCAGCTTCATTAGTGGTTGCAGCATTGCCACATAACAATAGGATGCATTTTTCATGTAAAATCAATGAAATCAAGATTTTTTTTATTAACTAACTACCCATGATATGTAAGGGGCTTCCCTCATGGCTCAGATGGTACAGAATTTGCCTGCAAGGCAGGAGACCCAGATTTGATCCTTGGGTTGGGAAGATCTCCTGGAGAAGGAAATGGCAGCCCACTCCAGTATTCTTGCCTGGAGAATCCCATGGGCAGAGGAGCCTGGCAGGCTACAGTCCATGGGGTCCAAAGAGTCAGACACAACTGAGTGACTAACATATGATGTCTAGGATGCTGGGAAATGAGCACTCCTATATACTGTTAATGTAAGTAAAATGCTGGAAACTGTCAGGAAAACAATTTGACCATGTGCATTGAATTCATACCTTTGACCAAGTGATGAAGCTTCTAGGAATCTCTTCTAAATTATCATAGATTAATTCAAGGATGTATGTACAGATAGAGATCGCAGTATTGTAGACAGTTGTGAAAAATAAAAACAACCTCAATGTCCAACAATTGCAAATAAAGAAAACTCGGGCTAAGAAAGTATTTAAGCAAAATTTCCAAACTCACAGGAAATAAAGTGCAGGGCTGAACTCAAACACAGGTCTATCTGCCTCTAGCTCCCCACCCTGATGTTCCTCAAGCTTGTGGTTTCCCTGAAACTTTCTTTTTTTTTTCTTTCCATTTATTTTTATTAGTTGGAGGCTAATTACTTTACAATATTGCAGTGGTTTTTGCCATACATTGACATGAATCAGCCATGGACCCTGAAACTTTCTTGAGGTGTCTCTCAGATTCTGGCATTTCTATTTTTTCTGAGCTCAGGATTAGATAGTGGTTTCCTGCCTCTCCTGTGGCCCAGCCTCAGTGCTCTGGGGTCCAAGTAAGATTTCTTGGGGTGGGTGTGGGAGGGACGCAGAGTGGAATAATGCTGCTACTTTGACACCCTCCATCACATTGGGTTGAGTCCCATTCTGCACCAGTATGAGAGGCAGAGGGAACCTCTGTCTCCTCAGACCATGCGGCGGCTGAGTCCCAGTGCTGGCAGGCTGGCAGGAAGACACCCTAACCCAGGACTGTGTCATCAAGATGGCACACCTCAGCACATTTACTGCTTTTAGATTGCGATTATCACTCCCCTGCCCCAGGAACCAAGAGCCCCTGCCAGCCTGCCCTGTCCCTCTTTTCTGTTTTATTAACAACAGTGTTTTCTCACTGCAGAAGCAGTACTTCTAAAAGCCTCTACTGTAGTTCCTTTGACAAACACCCTGACAAGGAAAGACCATGGCTAAGGTGCTTCTCACAGTCAAGAATGCACAGGCGGAACTGTCATCTCTAAGTTGGATTTCTGGGTTCCTCAATACCTGAATCAGCTGTTGTAACTGAAAATGCCAAATGTCTTATTTTCCCTGCCCTGATTTAAATGCCAACTAAATTTAATTATCGTAAGCCAGTGATTTTCAAAGATGGCAAGATCACCTGAAACTTGTTAGATATGCAGATTCTTGGGCCCTACTCAGAACCCACTGGGTCCTCTGGAGGGAGTGAGTACAGGAGGGTGGGGTGCCTAAATACAGGTGGTAACAGACCCTCCAGCGGATTCTGATTTCCTCAGGTCAGAACCATTGCTCAAAGCTTCCACCCCTTCCATTCCTCACACCGCTGGACAACTTTAATCACCCCATTCTATGTGGCTCCACTGCGTTGTTATATTACGTTATGATATTCAGCTGTGAGTCTGCATTCCCCCGCCCCCGCCACTGTGAACTCCTTAAATAACAGAACCTAGGTTTTTCGGTGCTCATATTTCTAGGGCAAGCACAGCACCTGGCACTTACTGCTGCGTCACTTCAGTCGTGTCCGACTCTGCGCAACCCCACAGACGGCAGCCCATCAGGCTCCCTGTCCCTGGGATTCTCCAGGCAAGAACACTGGAGTGGGCTGCCATTTCCTTCTCCCGGCACTTATTAAATGTGTGTTAAGTGAATATTGAGTAAATTGAGGCATTAAGAAAAGGAATCTCCTGGTGGCTCAGACAGTAAAGAACCCGCCTGCAATGCGGGAGACCTGGGTTCGATCCCTGGGTTGGGAAGGTCCCCTGGAGAAGGGAAAGGCTACCCACTCCAGTATTCTTGCCTGGGAAATTCCATGCACAGAGCAGCCTGGTGGGCTACAGTCTGTGGGGTTGCATAGAGTCAGACATGACCGAGCAGCTAACACTCCAGTTACCACAGACAAGAGAAAGTCTGAAGCCCGCAGGCGTTAGTGGGAGAAGACTATCCATCCACATAGTGTACAACCACCTACAGTCATGTTCTCAGGTTTCCAAAAGCTGCTTCCCCTATATCATCTTTCATAGGTTTCACTGTATTTCTTACTGCATCTGAATTTTTAGCAACAGTTCCCGTCTGCACAATATCTTGAGCTGAAATTAGTTCCAGTTTTGTCATCTTGATCACATCTTTCACAGAGAGCTTTTTTTTTTTTCATGTTGGAAATCTAAGACATTGTTGAATGTGAAAGTGAAGTGAAAGTGTTTAGTCGTTCAATGTGTCCAACTCTTTGCAACCCCAAGGACTGTAGCTCACCAGGCTCCTCTGTCCATGGAATTCTCAGGCAAGAATACTGGAGTGGGTTGCCATTCCCTTCTTCAGGGGATCTTCCCCACTCAGGGATCAAACGTGGGTCTCCTGCATTGCAGGCAGATTCTTTACCGTCGGAGGTTAGCTAGCATTTTCCTTGGTGGCTCAGAGGGTAAAGCGTCTGCCTGCAATGAGGGAGACCCAAGATCGATCCCTGGGCCGGGAAGATCCCCTGGAGAAGGAAATGGCAACCCACTCCAGTATTATTGCCTGGAGAATCCCATGGATGGAGGAGCCTGGTAGGCTACAGCCCACAGGGTCGCAAAGAGTCGGACACGACTGAGCAACTTCACTTCACTTCACTCATTTATTTAAGAAATATGTATTGAGTGTCTACTACATGCCAAGCATTGTTCCAGGTACACTATGAAATAGAAGAGACAAAAACCTGTGCTCTGTGTCTGGCTCTGGGCTGGGTGTTTTCTACACATATCTTGTTAAATCCCACGTTGTGAAAATTAACTTGCCAAGTGTCATGATGCGCTTTAGCTTAGTGGGGGAAAACGTCTGATTTACATTCACCTCTTTTAACTCTATTTTGAATGGCAAAAGGGGCCATCATATTATCACTAACTATGCCATATCCCTGTATAGATTATAAAATTTACCAAACCCCTTTTGTGGCTCTCAGCTCTTCATTATCGAGCATGGAGTAGGCTCTCATGAAAACTGCACCCTAACCCATGGATTTCATCCAACTCTCCCTGTTTATTGAGTGAGGTGACTAATAGTATTTAGTGCCCGGGCAGCAACTTGAATAAGACCGTTAAAGGTCCTGGGTGCCTGGGTTCTTGTAACTCTTGTTGTTGTTAAGATGACAACCACATGGCATAGGACTTCAAGACTCTTCAATTTGATTTCTAATCCCTGTTTACTCTGGGAACTACTGAAGAGTAATGATGAAATTTTAAATCTAAAAATTTTCCTACTTAAATAGTATTTTTAAAAACACACAGTAAGATATTGTTTTTCTGTGGTTTAAAAAGAAAGATAACATAAAATTTACCATCTGAACCATCTGAAAGTATTCAGTTCAGTAGGGTTGAGAAAAGGTTGTGAAATAGATCTCCAGGACTTTATCATCTTGCAAATCTGAAACTCTTGTACCCATTAAGCAACTCCCCTTAACCTCCCTCCCTGGAATATTCTTACAGGGCTTTCAGATACAGAGTTTATAGAGTTTGACCCTTTTTTCTTGTACAGGTCTCTAAAAGCCCAAGGAGAAAATAGCATAGGCAAAACACTTCTGTGTTTCTCTGTGAGTTATCTCACTCATCTGTAAAAATCAGTGGCTGTTGGAGAGCCCCCTGAATGCCTTCAGGTCTTTAACAGATAACTCTGCCTTTAGTCATGCCAGGAAGTTGAAGTCTTTTGCCTGTTTGTGAGTTTTGGAAGAACATCTAGAAACAGGTTCTAGGAGACAAAAGGGCCTTGCAGCTGTGGGCTCACCCACTGCCTCCCAGTGCTGGCGTTCTCACCCTCACACTGCAGACTACAGCACGTGGCTTGCACTTACATCGTTCCAGTGGCAGAAGTCTCACACCTGAGGCCAGCGCTCCTTCCTTGCCTTTCCTTTACGGTTGCTATAGATTCTGAGAAAATGTCACAAAACTGCTTTCCCACATGCCTGAAAGTATTTGGAATTACCTGTCTGGTCTGATTCTGTGTCTTAACTGCTTCAGGCTTGCTTTCTTTTCTCCTAGATGCAATCAGAAAATACTGAATTTAGGAAATAGTAAAAGAAAATATTTCCAATGAGCAGAATATTAATATGTGACAACTGAGCTTTCCCTATCGGTAGGGTTCATTCATGCATTCGACAGACAGCAATACAAGTAACAGCTTGATGCGGGATAGAACCTAAAAGCTGGGAGACCTACTAGTGGGATACATTTCTTTGTTTGGCTTGGGTTTTTTAAATTTATTATCTTATTTATTTAATTTTCGGCTGCACTGGGTCTTCATTGATGCATGCAGGCTTTCTCCAGTTGAGGCAAGAGGGGGCTTACTCTCTAGTTGCTGTGCTTGCTCGGGCTTCTCTTTGCAGTGGCTTCTCTTGTTGCTGAGCACCGGCTCTAGGGCTCTTGGGCTTCAGTAGTTGCAGCTTGCGGGATTTAGAGTGCGGGCTCAGTAGTCGTGGTACACTGGCTAGGTGCTCTGCAGCATGTGGAATCTTGCCAGACCAGGGATCGAACCTATGTCCCCAGCATTGGCAGGTGAATTCTCAACCACTGAACCACCAGGGAAGTCCTGGTTTGGTTTCTTGTCTTCTCAAAATCTCCAATGACATCCTCCCTCCCATTCTTAGTCCATATGATTCAGGTAAAGTTGCCCCACAACTGCCTTTATAGGCAAGGATGTCATCCCCACCATGGTACTGATGGAAGCCACCGCATTACCCCTCATCCTTGGCTAAGGCTTTGGGAATTGCCTCTTGCGAGATATGGGTTTCCAGAGAAAGACCCAATACTAGGTGCCAGAATGTAAATTTTAAATACAGGATCATGGTCAAAGAGAATCAAAGTGAACAGGTTGCAATGAAGGTCACTGGCTCAATCTGATTGGAAGGATAGCTGGGAAATAATTAGATATACTAAGTAGTATAAAAATAAAAGTGAGATTTTATTAAGAAACTACTAATGGATAAAGAAAATATAAAGGCAGACCTAACCCAGAAAACATTTGTAAAGAATTAAGAATCAAATAGAAGTCTTATATATCTGAAATGTATTGAAACTTTATTTTTTCACACAAGAATGTAACATGCTATTTCCATATTGAGCCCCGTGTGTGTGTTTTGTCTTTTTTTTTTTTTTTTTTTGCAGTGTTGCTACAGTAATACCTTCTATACAGACAGTTGATGTATCCATCGCCTATTTCAAAAAGTATTTGTGGACATTTCAAAGTGAACGGTGCCTCTGAGTTGAAGATTAACTTGTTTAGAAGACTATGTGCTGCCAAAAATACCAAACCAAAAATAATTTAAAAAAAATAAGCAGCTCAAACTTTGCTGATCTTTACGCTAACCTAATCTTTCTTACGGCTATCTACTTTTGAAGCTCCATTAACTCTATCCTGCACAGGCTACTAGGGAAGTAGCTTTCCAGTTTTTTGACCCTGACACACATACAAAATACTTTATATGGAAGTTTAGAATAGACATTTACATGTATACATATGACAGAGAAAAAGTGTTATGAAATACTGCTTTCCTTTACTATTTGCAAGTCACTAATATTTTCTATTCCATTCCCTTCTACTTCATCCTCTTCTATTCCCTCTATTTGTTTTGGTCTAACCTATTTCACTTTAAAATGTCACTTGGGGGGCTTCCTTGGCGGCTCAGTGGATAAGAATCTGCCTGCCCATGCAGGAAACATGGGTTCAATCCCTGATCCAGAAAGACCCCACATGTGCTGAAACTCCTGAAGTCTGAGTTCCTGAAAGCCGGTGCTCCACCAGAGAAGCCACCACACTGAGTAGCCCGTTAACCACAACAGAGAAAAGCCCTGTGCAGCAAGGAATACCCAGCACAGCCAAAGATATAAATGAATGAAAATTAGTTTTTCATGTCATTTTTGACTCACGAAGTTGATTTCACAACTTACTAGTTGATCTTCATGAATAGTTTGAAAAATACTGCCCTAGTCTATGGTGCAGCAAAGGATGAAAACCAGAAAGGTTTTCTCTCTGGACCTGGCTCAAGAACTTTGCCAATATATTTCAGATTATTTCCATACTTCTTTTTCATTCATTCACTTATTCCCTCATTTCACTTATTAGAGGAATAGCTATGAAGTCCCTACCATGAGTTGGGCACTTGAGTCCATTATTAGGAAAACAGTGATGGGCAGGCTAGATTCCAGAGCTCACAGAACTAACCAATTCTAATGAAACTCGAGTCAGAGGAGATCTAAACCCCAAGAGAGGTGCAGTGGTGGTGTGAGGAAGGAGGTCAAATGTGCCCTTACATCACGGCACTGGGGGAATCACTTACTCAACAGTTTCTTGGTGGTAACAATGAATGCAATTTTCAGAAAAGAATGCAAATACAGAAAGCTGTATTTGGTTCTGCTAATAGACGAGGAATGAACACAGTCTCTTCACTGCTGCTAATCTGAAAATGTTGGGTGGGGAACACAAATTATTACAATAGTGCAACAGATTCACATAACCATTTTGAGGTGTAGAGAGTTAAGGGATAGTTACAGAGAAGGCAATGGCGACCCACTCCAGTACTCTTGCCTGGAAAATCCCATGGATGGAGGAGCCTGGTAGGCTGCAGTCCACGGGGTCGCAAAGTGTCGGACACGACTGAGCGACTTCATCTTCATTTTTCACTTTCATGCATTGGAGAAGGAAATGGCAACCCACTCCAGTGTTCTTGCCTGGAGAATCCCAGGGACTGTGGAGCCTGGTGGGCTGCCGTCTATGGGGTCGCACAGAGTCGGACACGACTGAAGCGACCTAGCAGCAGCAGCAAGGGATAGTTAAATACAGGGGAAATGGAGACTGTAAGTAGGAGGAAACGGCAGAAAATGAGGGCAAACATTGGGGAAGGAGCCTGGTTGTGGGCAAATATTTTTGCAGACTAGGAAGAGATTTGAGTATTTTTATCAGGTTGAGGGAAAGGAACCAGTGGAGAGGTCAAGATAGGTTATGATTAATTGATGTAGTAAGGTGTTGGTGGATCTGGGGATAAGGTGAGGAAGGGATAGAGTTCATCTGGGAAAGAGTAACTAGCCTGCTGACCATTTTATGGATAAAACAAAGCATTAACAGTCAAAGTCTGCAATATTATTAAATTTATTACAAAGAGCAAAAAAATATTATTTGATATGGTGGGCATGTTTTCATTAGCTACCTTTTCTCATTTTCTTGAATGACATAGTGGTAGCAAGTTGTCCTGAAATTACTTCTTCAGTTATAAGTCCTCCTGCGTCATCCCTTTATTTCATTGATTTTTTTTTCCTTTGGGCCTGCCAAAATGACATCATCTTTCACGCGTAGCCCTTTATTTTTAAACTTGTACTTGAAGAATAATATATACATAGCAATGTAAAGGAAACAAAAGTGTACAGCTTGATGAATTGTTCACAAAATGAGTACATCTGTGTACAGCATGTAGCCCTTTTAAGAAACAACATTACCAGCACTCCAGAAGATTGACATCTCCAGACCCCTACCAGTTATTCTCTCTCCATCCAAGGGTAACCACTACCCTGACTTCCAACAAGGGGTACACTTCTTTTTAAAGTCTTTATTGAATTTGTTACAATACTGTTTCTGTTATTTATGTTTTGGTCTTTTTTAGCTCCCCGACCAGGGGTCCAACCTGCAACCGCCTGCATCGGAAGACAGAATCTTAACCACTAGACTGCCGGTTAAGTCCCAAGGGGCACACGTTTAGACAAGAAAATAATCTAAGCTCTGTAACAGATAAATAAATCCACGTGCATGAAGGTATTTCTTTAAAAGTTGTCCAAACAAGGAAACTATTTCCAATCTGTTCTCAGTTGTTTACTCAAATGCTTCCCTCACTCCTATATTGTTTGCCCAGTTGGAGTAAAAGTGAAGAGTAGACCAATCAGAAGGCTTTTTCCTGGAAGACTCCCCTTAGAAACAAACATTTTGAAATGCAATGGGAGAAAGAATTGAAACCAAATGTGAACCACCTTTTATATAATAAGTAACCTGTATCTGGCTATCGTATACATCTGCATTTTGGTATCTTTTTCTAAAGCCCAGGATATATTTTCATATTACTTCCAAAATGAAACTCTAAAAACTACAGAAAAGTCAAAACAATCCACAGTTACTACCTAGAGAAACCACTGTTTATAACAGTGAAATACAGGAAACATCTTAATGTCCATGAACAGTAACATTTCAATGCCCATCAATTTGTAAGTGAAAAAAGTGTCAGAACTATTAGGATAAAACTATTTCACTCATGTTAAAAATGCACAGGTGAAAAAAAATTTGGACATTTATTTTTTTAATCCAAAACCACCTTCTTTGATCTCACATAGACATGATTTAAATGTTTTTTTCAGAGTAATTAAGAACACTTTAATACTTTGAGAGACAATGCTATTTGAGAACAATGACAAAGGCTTATTTTTCATTTATTCAATGCACATGTATTAGTAAATAATGCTTTGGAAGCCAACACTCAAATGTCTTGTGGAAACATCAGGTATTTAGATATTACATATAAAATATATTATGTACTAATTCATAATTTTCAGCATGTCATTCTCTTTTGTCATTAAAGTGTTACCAAGCCAAGTGTGACTTATTCAGATATATTATATGAGAAGCTGACCTGGAGATTCAACTAGAGTAGTTACCAGTGAGGAGAAGGGAGTGAAGAAGAGGGAGTGGGGGGGGGAGAGGAGAAAGAGAGAAGGGAGGATCAAGAATGAGATGAAATTTTCTTTCCACATAAGTATCAATATTTACCTGTATTATTGCATTTACACATATAATTGTAATTGTTTACTTCAGGTCTCTTCCACTAGATTACACACTCTTTAAAGGTAAGGATAATGCCTTACTCCCTACCTTCTAGGATACTGCTCAGCACTATACCTGAGCCAACATTTACATAATGGTTCCTAGAAACCCATAGTAGTACCTGAATATTTTCAAAAGCAGGTCCTTTTTTAAAATGGATATTTCCATCTGAATGATTTATTTAGCAACTGTGGAAGATTTTCTTTTCCAAAGATGACCACCAAGATATGTTCCATCCCTCACATCTCCTTGTTTGGTAAGGTGACACTCCTCCCATCAAACAGTGTGGCCAGTGTCCCCACCTCTCAAACCTGGGCCAACCTCTGTGATGGCCTCAATCAATACAATCCAGTGGCGAGTGGTGCCATATGATTTCCAAAGATAGGTCAGAAAACGCCTTGGACTTCTGCCTTGTCCTCTTGGGACACTTGCTCTTGGAAGCCGGCTGTTGTGCAAGGAAGCCAAGCTGGCTTACGGAGAGGCCACATGCAGGTGTTCCAGCCAACAGCCCGAGCTGAAGTCCCAGTTTCAGCCAGCATCCACTGCTAGACGTGGGAGTGAATCTCTGGATGACGCTCCTGGCCCCAAGCTGCTCTCAGCTGATGCTGCGAGGAGAAGGAAAAGGGTGTCCTCCCTGTGCCCTATCCAAATTGTAGATTCAGGAGCATAATAATTGTTTTAAGCCACCTATACATACCTATGGGCTTCCCAGGTGGCGCAGTGGTAAAGAATTCACCTGCCAACGCAGGAGACACAAGAGATGTGGGTTCAATCTCTGGGTCAGAAAGATGCCCTGGAGAAAGAAATGGCAACCCACTTCAGTATTCTTGCCTGGAGAATCCCATGAACAGAGGAGCCTGGCGGGCTACAGTCCACGGGGTCACAAAGAATCAGACACCACTGAACATGCACGCACTACACCCTATACTTCCCTGTACTAACAGGTAGCTCGCTGTGCCGCAGTAAGTGAGCAGAACAGATCCCACTAGTTCACACGCCAATGGAAACGGAGGGAAGGCTCAGGGCCTTCAGAATCCCCCCCAATTCCTTCTCTTTCCTGTTCTTAATCCAGGTGTATTGAGGAGCATCATGGAAATGGAAGTAGGATTAGAAACAGCAGGATGAGCCAAAACTAGGACAAACAGTCCCTGGAAAATTAATTAGAGCCCATTAAATTTCAAACAGAAACACTAAAAATGCATTTGTGATGCCTGGATTTTTTTTTCTTTTTTTCCTGAGGGAGGAGGCAGAAAGCAGTATTTTCAGTGATCACCAAATGATTGTGACAACCTCTTCTAATGTCTTATTGATATGTTAAGAAACATGTTATAGGTATGGGAAGTTTAATTATCTAATGCTGGTATTCTGTGATCTTGTAATGAAGGACCTGTTGACTTGCTGTGGGACGATTTGCCTAAACTAACTGAATAATCAGTGTGGACAGAATGTGGTTACCGACCTCATCAACACCTTTGACACAGTAAATCATATTGTGCTGAAAAAATGACATAGGAGTGAAATGTGCGACACAAGCACGGATGAGTTAACTGGCTGGCTCACGGACATAGGCTGCTTTCTTTCCTGGGAAATTACGTGTGACAGTTAAATTAACCTTAAGGGACTTGGAGGCTGGCAGAGATTTGCATATTTTTTTTCCTATTCTTTATTTATGAACTGCCAAGTTCTTTCTAGAGTACAACAGTGGACTTTTATATTAACAATGAAATACATTATTTGGGAGGAAGCACTGAAAAATGAGATTGAAGAAACCAACTTGGGTCTTATCAACCATTTCAATCTGTGAAAATACCGCAGGGTTTAACCTTGGGTGGAACTGCTTTGGCTTTTCAGTGAAGATAAAATGTAAGCTATTTTTTTTTAATTAAGAACAAAAGGTCTAAATTAGATCCTAATTTTCCTTTTATTCCCATTTAAGTCAAACTACCTATTTTTGACTTTGAAAATGGCAGCTGTCAAGTTCACAAGTAGTCTGACTTTGGCCAACAGGGGTGTACTTTAGTCATCCAACTGAACAAACGTGAGCCTTTCTACTTACTCTCTGGAAGTGGGATACCCGTTCTGATAAAGTTGGAAGAATTGGACATTGAGACCCTCTGCTCCTCCCTCTAATGTTTCCTTCCTGTTTTCTGTCTTCAACTCTGAGTGCAAGCTAATTTAAACAAACTACAAATCTGAATCCTAATCACATTTTTAAAAAGAATGTCAAGAATATTGCATTATGTGGCACTTATATATTATGGTTATAAAGAACATTTAGCAACTAGAGAGATCTTATTGTATAGAACAGTACCCCAAACTGTAAGTAATTGTGATTACAACTACACAAAGAAGTTGATTGGAAACGGAAGGAAACATTTTAAAATGCTAACAATGATTGCATTATGATAGTATATTAATTTTTCCTTATTTTTCTCTACATTCTGTATATATATAAATGATAACGTAATTGCTAAGTTAACTGTACCTGTTAATAAAACTGGAAGAAAAGGAAAGGTGGGGGGAACCAATTGGTAAGTACTTAATGCTTAAATCCAGCAGGAGAGAATAGAGACCATTTTGAGCTACAGGCTAATATTAAGTGACACACCAGGATGGAGAAAGTCTTGACAGAGGTCCTTCCCGTGTCGTATCACTCAGATTCAACAGGCACACACACACAGAGACGACTTCCATCGTAACAGTGGGCACATTCCCCTTACAGATAAACTACTCCCAATCCTAATTTTCCTCAAAAGAGTCTTTGCCTGACTTCTCCAGCTAATACCTCCACATTTTCAACCCTTCACACAAAGTGGAGTTTTAAAAAGGCATTCTGTTTATAAGGAGGTATGAATGATATCCTACTTTTTCATTTAGAAAAGGGCAAATGCAGGGATTGCAAGGCTGTTTTTGAGGAAATGAGAATCAGTCTACATGAAGAGCAATGAAGAATAAATGAAGATGTGATACTGTCAGAGCTAAGTTTGGTTTTGAGAGAAAAAAAAAACTAAAACTAGCATAGGAAAGCCAGTAAGTGGTAGAAGTGGAATTTGCAAAATAGATGTAATTGAACCACAAACTTTAGAGACAAGAGTTGATACAAACAAAAGTTAGGCTTTGAACAAAAATCAAATTAACCTGAAGTGGTTGGGAGAAAGGGGGTATTCTGTGTTTCCCAAGTGGTCTGGAGCTAGGTATCTGCAGCCTTTATGATCTGCTCTTCTCTCACAACAAACTGTGGAAAATTCTTAAAGACACGGGAATACCAGACCACCCTACCTGCTCCTGAGAAATCTGTATGCAGGTCAAGAAGCAACAGTTAGAACTGGACATGGAACAATGGATTGGTTCCAAATTGGGAAAAGAATATGTCAAGGCTGTATACTGTCACCCTGCTTATTTAACTTACATGCAGAGTACATCATGTGAAATGCCAGGCTGGATGAAGCACAAGCTGAAATCAAGACTGCAGAGGCTAGTACAGCCACCATGGAGAATTGTGTGAAGATTCCTTAAAAAACTGGAAATAGAACTGCCATACGACCCAGCAATCCCACTGCTGGGCATACACACCAAGGAAACCAGAATTGAGAGAGACATGTGTACCCCAATGTTCATCACAGCACTGTTTACAATAGCTAAGAAATGGAAGCAACCTAGATGTCCATTGGCAAACAAATGGATAAAAAAGCTGTGGTACATATACACAATGGAATATTACTCAGCTATTAAAAAGAATGCATTTGAATCAGTTCTAATGAGGTAGGTGAAACTGGAGCCTACTATACAGAGTGAAGTAAGTCAGAAAGAAAAACACCAATACAGTATATTAATGCATATATATGGAATTTAGAAAGATGGTAACAATGACCCTATATGCGAGACAGCAAAAGAGACACAGATGTAAAGAACAGACTTTTGGACTCTGTAGGAGAAGGCAAGGGTGGGATGGTTTGAGAGAATAGCATCAAAACATGTATATTACCATATGTGAAAGAGATAGTTAGTCCAGCTTTGATGCGTGAGACAGGGTGCTCAGGGCTGGAGCACTGGAATGACGCTGAGGGATGGGATGGGGAGGGAGGTGGGAGAGGGGTTCAGGATGAGGTACACATGTACACCCATGGCTGATTCATGTCAATGTATGGCAAAAACCACTATAGTATTATAAAGTAATTAGCCTCCAATTAAATTAATTAATTAAGAAAAAAAAAGATTTCAGGGGAAATATCAATAACCTCAGATATGCAGATGACACCACCCTTATGGCAGAAAGTGAAGAAGAACTAAAGAGTCTCTTAATGAAAGTGAGACACAGGAGTGAAAAACCTGGCTTTAAACTCAGCATTCAAAAAACAAAGACCATGGCATCCAGTCCCATCACTTCATGGCAAACAGATGGGAAAACAATGGAAACAGCGACAAACTTTATTTTCTTGAGCTCCAAAATCACTGCAGATGGTGACTACAGCCATAAAATTAAAAGACGTTTGCTCCTTGGAAGAAAAGCTATGACCAACCTAGATAGTATATTAAAAAGCAGAGATATCACTCTGTCGACAAAGATCCGTCTAGTCAAAGCTATGGTTTTTCCAATAGTCATGTATGGATGTGAGAGTTGGACCATAAAGAAAGCTGAGCACCAAAGAAGTGATGCTTTTGAACTGTGGTGTTGGAGAAGACTCTTGAGAGGCCCTTAGACTGCAACTAGATCATACCAGTCCATCCTAAAGGAAATCAGTCCTGAATATTCATTGGAAGGACTGACGCTGAAGCTGCAGCTCCAATACTTTGGCCACCTGATGTGAAGAACTGACTCATTGGAAAAGACCCTGATGCTGGGAAAGATTGAAGGCTGGAGGAGAAGGGGACAACAGAGGATGAGATGGTTGGATGGCATCACCGACTCGATGGACATGAGTTTGATCAAGCTCCAGGAGTTGGTGATGGAGAGGGAAGCCTGGTGTGCTGCAGGCCATGGGGTTGCAAAGAGTCAGACATGACTGAATGACTGAACTGAACTTCTCTCATAAGCATGTTATGAAACTGTAATTTATATGTGTACTTGGAATACAAATTCAGATTTTAGAGATTATCAAAAAGAAGTTCTTTCTCTCCTTGCTTAAGTAAGTTTAATCTTGGATGATTATGGTTTTCCTGTTCAGTATACACTTGCTGAAAAAGATTATTCTGGTTACAAGTAACTAATAATAGGTTAACACAAAATTTATATACAGTGTTGTTTTAAAATGTTCATTTTGCCTCCTACCCTGCATGAATTCAAAATAATTCCATCAAAATCATATTCACTTTCAAATATGAAACCCAGTATTCCTGAAATTCTAGCTGACATCTTTTAAACTTATCGGTATCATTATTTTGGGCATACATTTACTATAAAAACAAAGGACAAATCACACTATCAAGCAATGCCTTGCTTGAAGCCATTTTTTTCCCTGAAAAGTATCATTAAAAAGTATTTTTTTCTTAGCAAATCCATTTCATAGTCCTGATATGTGGCTGTACTAGTTCTTTGTTAATATCAACTGGGTATAACAAATTGTTTATCCATTTCTCATCCCACAGTCATTTCTCTCTGACAAAAAAGTATGGGATAATTGTTTGCAGAATACACCCTGTTAACGCTTTTTAAAAAATGTCCTCTTCTCCTTCTTTAAGTAAACAGTTCTAATCAAATTTTCCTCACCTTCTATGCAACAGTCATTCTTTCCCCTTCAGAAACAGCAGACGTGTTCATCCAGAACTTCCAGTTTTTCCCCATGGAAGTTCCAGGCTCAGGGCTCTATATGTACATGTGTGCATGCTAAGTTGATTCAGTTGTCTCTGTCTCTGCTACCTCATGGACTGTAGCCCACCAGGCTCCTCTGTCCATGGGATTCTCCAGGCAAGAATACCGGAATGGGTTGCCATGCTCTCCTCCAGGAGATCGTCCCAACCCAGGGATCAAATCTGCGTCTCTTAAGTCTCCTGCATTGGCAGGCGGGTTCTTTACCACTAGCACCAGCTGAGAAGCCCGGAGATGTACAGTCTACACCAATTATTTAATGAAGGACTACAGAGAATCTACTGAGTGCATGTCTGTCATTCAACTGTTACACACATTTCAAACACGAGCCAAGTATTTTGGAGATAAATCACACATGAGTCAGGTACTTGACTCACACTTACTTTTGACAGTAATCCTTCTTAATGCTCTAATTTTATGATGTAATTTTAGTGGTGGAATTAACTTGGAACAACTCAAAATTATGTAATTAATTGCATTCAGCTTCAATTGTAATTACTGTTTGATCTCAGCCTGACACCCCAGCAGAAAGCCAGTACACACAGTGGCAGTCATGGTGGAGGGGGGAGGCCTTTCCAGGGGCTGGTTTGTATGGACTCACTAATTATATAAACTATATTTATTTTTGCTAAAAAAAAAAATCTCAGGAACTAATCAAGCATATGCCATTTATTTGGACATAAGGGCTTAGAGAAGTCAAGAGACAGAGAATAAAGGGAAATACTTTCAGCAATTCCTAATTATGTTTCCCTCAATATTCATTTTGAAAGGGTTTAGTTGATGTAATTTTTAAAAGTTTCTGTGGTCACAGAAATTTGGTTTATGCTGGATTAAAAAATTAAATAAGTTTCTTTACTATAGTATTGCTTGGTCTTTAATATGTTAATATATGTTGTGAATCTCCAAGATGTGAGAAGTAAAGTGTTTCTCAAACTGTTTTTAAACAGAGAACACCCTCTCCTTTAAACAACAACTTCACTGAAGTATAATTTGCATGCCATGAAGTTCGCTTGTTTTAGGGTACAACTAAATGACTTTTAGCGAATTTACAGAGTTCTACCACCATCACTAAAATCTAAGTTTCGAACATTTTCACCACCTCAAAAACATCCCTTCTTCCCACATTTGCCATTACTCTGAACTCCCACCCCCAGCTCTAGGCAGTCACTAATTTACCTTCCGTCTACAGATTTGCCTCTTCTGGAAGTTTTATATAAATGGAACCATACAATATTTGGTTTTTGTGTCTAGCTTCTTTCACTAAGCATGGCTTTGAGGCTGATTTATTTTGTAGCATGTATCAGGACTTCATTTCTTTTTACTGACCAACAGTATTCCAAATAGATATACCACATTTTTTTAATCCATTCATGAGTGTATGGAAATTTGGATTGTTTCCAGTTTTTGGATACTGTGAATAATGCTATGGAACATTCATGTAGGAGTCTATGTTTGAACAACTTTTTGTATTTCTCTTGGGTATATACTGCATATTGAAGTTGCAAATCATACGATGAATTTATATTTAACTTTTTAAGAAACTTCCAAACTGTTTTTCCAAAATGGCTGCACTATTTTTTGCATTTCCATCAGCAGTGAGAGTTTTAATTTCCCTACACCCTCACCAGCTAGTCATCCTCGTGGTTGTGTACTGTTATGCAACGGCGGGTTTGATTTGCATTCCCTGATGGCTAATAATGTTGAGCATCCTTTTATGTGTGTATTGGTCATTCATATGTATCTTTGCTCTATTCAAATTTTTTGCCTGTTTTAAAATTGGGTCATTTTCTTGCACCGCAAGAGTTCCTTGGTCTTCTGGATATGATTTGCAAATATTTTCTACCTCTTTATTTTCTTTTGGTGTCTTTTTTTTTTTTTTGGTGTCTTTTTAGGCACACATATTTTAAATTTTGCTGGAGTTCAGCTTATCAACTTTTTTCTTTTACTGCTCGTGATTTTTTTTTTATTTCTAAAGTCATGAAAATCTACTCCTATGTTTTCTTTTTAAAAAGTTTTGTCATTTAGCTCTAACATTTAGATGGAATTTGAATAGGGTGGGATACTTTATTTGAATATATCTTTTTGCACATGGATATCCAATTGTCCCAGTACCCTTTGTTGAAAAGACTACCTTTTTCCTATTGAATTCCCTTGACACCTTTGTTGAAAAGCAATTGAGCATAAATATAAGAGTCTTTAATATGTTAATATATGTTGTGAATCTCCAACAGGGAGGATACAGAATGTTTCCCAAACTGTTTTTAACAAGGAATTCTACCTCCACCCCCCCTGCTATTTCAAACACAGGCTTTCACACCGGTTCTCACTGCTGTCCACAGCACAGACTTTAGGGAATGCTTCTCTAAGGTGCTCAGGGCTCTAACTTTTACTTGCAACTAACCTTGTTGCTTGTTTTTAGAGGCTGGGAGCCCGAGGCTGCAAAACCAAAGACATAATTTCTAGCAATATGCTTACAGTAAGTACTTAAGACAACTCACTATGCAGACATGTATGTAAAGGCTGTTGGAAATATTTGGTATTGAATTAGATTCATATTTTACACATAGAAACAAAATGAGTTTTCTCATAGGCATAATTGATAAAACTTTGGAAGTAGGGAGAATTTTGCAGTTGTGTTTTACATTTTTAGGGCAATGCAGCTTACCTGATCATGACATCTGACAGGAGTAAACATCAGTAATAAGCTGTCATAGTGAAGAAGATCTATTTACATACACTTTATCATATATATACATACACACCTACAAACACGTTATCTGTTGGAAATGTACTTTTTTCTTTTTTCAAACTAGCAGATTTTGTCCTAATGCTTTTATTTAATCAACTATAAGGCACAATGTTGGATAACTGCTTAAATGACTTTGTTAGAATGACAATATTATCACTTTAGCATTGTATTATTCAAACACACACATGTACAAAAATAAAAAGTGGAATTAAAATTACTGTCTTTATCATCCAATATTTATCTGCAGAACAAGAAAAATACAAATAAAAGTCAACAATGAGGGGAGAAAAGATGAACAAAACACTTTCATGGGTAGAATGTGTCATCATAAATGTAGAAAAGCAGACCCAAGGCGCTCTGTCAATGCTCTAAGGACAAAACCTGGTGGATGTCACTGACGGACAGACAGGCAAACTACTCCAGTGAATGCCTGAGGTTCTAGAAACCCACGTAAAACGACAGTATAAACCAAACATGTAGGCGTGCTACCAACATAGGCTGAGGCGCATTCAGTACCCTAACAGCTATGTTGATTTCTCTCACCAAGCCTCTTTCTGTTAGTGATGTACTGTTCTTTTTAAAAGCCTCATTTTCTTTTCTGAAGATTTAAGATGGCATTATCTTGCCTTGTATAAAAGAAATCATTGCATACCTAAGTTTCCAAATACATAATAATATTTTTCTTTTGGATATTCTATTATGCCAAACAAAAATTATAGCAGAAAAATACATTTTCTTGTAAAACTGTAGGCATATTTAGGTCAGGATTCAGAAATGTAAAGCCTTGCCTCCCTCTCGGTCAGGGTTTGTGTTCTATCTAGTTTTGAGCCTTAATAGCCCTTGTCCATTTCTAGTCTCCCTACACTTTTAAAGTAACTTAAGAGTTTATTTTAGTTTAAATCTGAAACCTTTTTCAGATTGGATTTTAGTAATTAGCTATTTTAGGACAATTTACTTGTATTTTAATTTTTTCATTTGTTAGTGAAACCAAGCCCGATGCTTGCTCAGCATTTTAGACTTTTTTCCCCCCAAGCATACTTGGAAATATCCAAGTTCCTTCCCTCTAAAGTGCCACTTACAGATTTTGTATTTATCTGTTTTTGGCCTGTGTGTGTTCTCATTCTTTCTCCTCTTTTAGGTTATGTTAGGCTTACCTACGAGACCCTGCCGTCGAGGGAGAGGCGCTCAGCGTGGACGGTACCAAGTTGAACAGTTTTTACAAGTCTTTCCTCCGTGACCTTGTGAACCTCGGGCTCGCGGTGGGCGGGTGTTGATGACGTCACGGCCCAGATGCTCGGGCCGGCAGTGACCTCCTACGAGCCCCGCGGGTGTGGGTGGGTGGAGCAGGGAGGGAGGGAGTTAGGATTTCACACCGTCGTGGGGCATCCGTGTTTTTGCCCACGGGGTAAGTCTCGTTTTAGCCTGGCCCCCATCCCTGCTCCAGGAGGAAATAAAACTCCCTCCCATGTGCGCCCCTGGACAGTTTCAGAATGAGAGTGGGTAGGAGGGAGATCAGAGCCTGGTGCGAGCAGGAAGTCATTCCCCAGGCGCTGGAAATAAAGGGCAGGAATTCGCCGCCAGCTCCCAAGAGTATCAGTGTACAGGAGATTTTCCTCCCCGAAGTAAGCTACCTTCAGTGGGACTAAAGAGATACCTCGCAAGGAGCACCCTGGAGCCGGCACCCGTGTAGGGACCAGGAGAACTTGGATAATTTGGGGAAACTTCACTCAATTATGGGGATATTCTGTTGCACACCCGGCTAAGATTTTTACGAGAGTAAAGAGGGATAGGAAATAAATCTATTTGTAGTCATATATCAACCAGATAGTTTACAATGTTTGTAGTTCTTACTCTGCAGTGTCGGTTCAATCATTACTACCATCAGTTACTCCTTTTGTTGTCTTTATAAAGCTCTGGTGTAAAGAGCTACCATGTTGTTACGGATACATGTTTGGGCTGGCAAAACTCCCACATCACTCTAAGTGACTAGTAGGCTGTTTTTCTGTCTGTTTACCTCAGTGCTGCACCTAACTAGCACCTGCAATAACAAATACAATGAATGATGACATGAGTGAAAAATGACCAGCAAATGGGTAAAGTAAATTACAGTAAGCTGACAATAGCTTCGCATTTAGTGACTTGCACTCTTCACATCTCCATTCCTTCTGTTTACTTTGGGAAGAGAAAAGCCCTTTGAACCCAAACATTTATTGACCCCAGAACCAGACAAGTCACAGAAGAGGCCAGAGGGAAGGCTACTCTCTCCAGCATCTACTTCTACCCTGAGTAGAATTGCAGGGAGTGACTGCTCAAGGAGAATTTAAGCAAAGTTGGCAGTTTTCCGTGACACAGCTAAAAGAATGGACTTGGAAACCACCCTCATACAGCCAGCTATTGAAAACATAAGTACAATATATTTACTAAATTGAATGTGAGTGATGTTTGAATTGTTCTCACTGCTGTTCTTTCTTGTAGATTCTCTTTAATTACCTGAAATAAATGTATGTATTTTGGTTAAATAAAAAGAAGGAAGGAGGACTTTCCTGGTGATCCAGTGGTTAAGAATCCACCTGCCAGTGCAGGGGACACGGGTTTGATCCCTGGTCTGGGAAGATTCCACATGCCCTGGGACAACTAAACCCATGTACCACCACTACCGAACCCAGGAGATGCAATTACTATAGCCTGAGTTCCTAGAGCCTTGAAAAGAGGCCGTTACAATGAGAAGGCTGAGCACCACAGCTAGAGAGGAGCTCCTGCTGATCACTTGAAAAAGCCCATGTGCAGCGATGAAGACCAAAAATTAATTAATTAATTAATTTTTTAAAAGGAAGGAAGAGGTAGGTTGTGAAATGATCAGAAATAGAGGCACCTATCTTGAAAGTATCCTGATACTCTGAGGTGGAAAAAAGAATTCCCCTACTTATATATAACCTGTTTATTGATGCTTCTTTTATTATCTGTTTTCTAACTTTTAGAAGTGTGGACAGCAATTTGTTTTCAAGGATTACAAAATTTTACACTTGATCTTAGCCAGAATACTGAGAAGCGGTTGATCAGAAAATTTTAAATTAGTCTGAATTTCTCGGAAGTTGGAGAATTTGAGAATATCTACAAAGTGAGGTTCGTGGTGGTAAAACTTGGATTTCAGTGTTGTTTGAAAGGCAAGTAGTATTTCCATGTACTCATGTGTATATTACTCTATAATCACTTACCATCTGTCTGAACCAGCTCTTAACCTCAGTTTTACACTGCTTTGGGGAAACATCATGCTTTTGATACCCAAGAAACTAAAGTTTATTCCAAAAAGTAGTAAATAGGTTTTGAAACTCTCAAAGTATTTGTTCTGCATAGAAAGTGAAAGGAGCTCTTTTGTTTGAGAAACTGTGGTGGATTAAAGATGACTGTAAGTTCTGTCATCACCTCCCTTCCCTCAAAGGTGGAATTTATTTCCCGTTACTTTGACTAGGGACTGACTGTGCATGTGTGTGAGCTCGGTCTCTTGTTGTGTCTGACTCTTTGTGACCCTATGGACTGTAGCCCGCCAGGCTCCTCTGTCCATGGGGTTGTCCAGGCAAGAATAGTGGAGTGAGTTGCCATGCCCTCTTTCAGGGGACCTTTCTGACCCAGCTATCGAACCCAAGTCTCCTTCATCTCCTGCATTGCAGATGGATTCTTTACTGCTGAGTCACTGGGAAAGCCCACGGGCTAATTCTTGGACTACTTAATTAATAGAAGATGGCACAGAGAGGATGTGCCTGGTCTAGGCCTAGGCCTTACGAAGGCCTGGTGATTCCCATTTTGTATTTCCTTTGGGGAGCCCCAACTACCACACAGAGAGACCATATCCCCTGCATGGAGAGAAGAGAGACTCAGCCTGCCTGCCTGCCTCCTGGGGTGAGGGGAGGTCTCCCCATGCCTCCAGTTCCAGCCATCCTTTGGATGACTCCAAAAGAGACCAGCAGAACTGCCAGTTGAACTGTCAACATCTAGAAAGCAATATCTAGGAAGCAAACAAAGTGGTTGCCGTTTTAAGTCACTAAGTTTGGGGTAATTTGTTCTGTAGCATGAAATAACCAAAATAGGAAGCAAGCCATTCACGGTCACCTGTAACTCTTGGCTCATAGGGAGTGGCTTTGCCTTATAGAAAAGACAGCTAGATAGGCTTCTGGCTGATACATTATTGTGAGTTGCAAAGGACTTGGGCAAGAGTTCCCTTAGTTAGGGAGGGTATGGAGATGGACTCAGAAAAGATGGTGCAGAGAGTTCAGTAGCGAGTAGGGGGCAAGAAGTGACCTTCTGGGCCTGGGATTCTGGTGGTAGATATGAGGAACCAAATAAAGAGCTGTAAATGAAACCAATGACCAAGGAAGAGTATAAAAGGTGGGTGGGTGGAGGGGTGAATGATAAAAATCTATGCATGATTATTCACATAAAAAGTTTATTCAGGGGCAGTGGAGAGATAAATTAGGTGTTCGAAATTAATATATACACACTACTATATATAAACTAGGTAAACAACAAGGACCTACTGTATAGCACAAGGAACTATATTCAATATCTTGTAATAACCTATAATGGAAAAGAATCTGAATTAGAATATATATATATATAATAAATATATATATATATCTGAATCACTTTGATATACAGTTGAAAATAACATAACATTGTAAATTAATGATGCACCTCAATAAAAACTTTATTTATATGTTACATTAAATTATTTACCCCACTACAGTTTTGGAAATGCTGCCTAGAAATAACACCCTTTTTATACCTCCTGACTCCTTCTGAAGAATTTCTTCATGAGAAAGTAAATACATTGGGATTTTCTCATTTTTTAAAAGACTGAGATATGTTTTCTTACATAATGAAACTCAGATCTTTCTTCATTGCTCCATGTAGCAGTCACACTTAGCCCCATCAACATGGTTACACAGACACATTCACATACTGAGAAACAACACACACAAACCCAGGCACACACACAGTCCCAAACATACATTCTTAAAATGGATGTTTTTCAAATTGGCAAACAGGAAGAAAATTTATCAATTTTTATACTTACAAAATTTCCTAATATTTGTCAATTTAATAGCAATTTTGAGGGAAATAAGTTTATTCATGTTTTTCAAATATGTCAGCATAAAACTGTATAATTTTAAAAATCATATATATCCTTGATTTGCATAACTGCCTTAACATTTAACTATAAAGTTGAGATTTCATGGCTAGCCTTTTTTGAAAAATCAAAATGAAAGTAGGCTCATTGGAGAAAACAATTTTTCTTGTTTTAAAAAAATTTCAAATTTTCTCATCTCTTGAAACCTTGGGTTATGGACACAGCAGCATGTAATTTTGCCTGAGACATATTAAATAATTCTTTGAATCACACTGTCTTTGCTTGTAAAAACTGTTTTTATCTGCTTCAGAACAGGATCACTGCCATAGGATAATCCATGTTTAAAGAGCTCCGTAAACTACAGAAGAGAATAACTTGGTTAAGTCTTAAAGATTTAACATACAGTGTTTCATTTCATAATTTTAAAATTATTTATTGTTAAGACTGTTTTTTCCTTTACACAGTGGTTACAAGAGCATTTTCTTACAATTCTTAAGCAGTTCATTATTTGGGCTTTGGTTTTTAAATATACTGGATTTTTAAAAATTGCATTTAGTCTGAGTACTATCTACCCCTTTTGCATTTTATTATATGATAGATTTCTCCTATTCTTTTTATATATTTATCATGGATTGGTGGGATTTTAGAACTGTGAGCGGTCATGGCAGTCCCTTAGTTCTTATCCAACCATTTTATTTGGTAATGGTGACCCAGAGAGAGTCATTTTTGCATGTGATTTCTCCAAGATATCTCATTTCTATGATGCAGCAGCTCTTTTAGCAGAGGGAACGTTGTGTCCCAGAGGTGAACCACAGCCCAGACACCATCACTGACCTTTCCTGGAGCAAACCTTCTCCAGAATGCAGAAGATTTAGAAGAACACCACATGTTGAAACCTGATCATCCCAAGTCCTGCCCTTGGAAACATCTGTATGATTGCATGGCACCGTGGCATGATCACCGTGGCAGAGTGAGCCCATCACTAAAGATTGCCCACCCTGAGCTGAGACATGCACTGGTGGTGAAGTTCCTGCTCTTCCTTTTTTGCCCTTTGTCTTGGTCCCTGATACACTTGGGTGGAAAGCAGCTGTTACAACTGAAAAGGCTCTGTACAGAAAGTTCTGCCACCTGTGAGGTGTGTGACCCCAGGCAAGGCACTTAACACCTTTAGTTCTTAATAGACTGGATTGGTATGGCAGGGAGTGAAGAGGAACTAAAAAGCCTCTTGGTGAAAGAGGAGAATGAAAAAGTTGGCTTAAAGCTTAACATTCAGAAAACTAAGATCATGGCATCTGGTCCCATCACCTCATGGGAAATAGATGGGGAGACAGTGGAAACAGTGTCAGACTTTATTTTGGGGGGCTCCAAAATCACTGCGGATGGTGACTGCAGCCATGAAATTAAAAGATGCTTACTCCTTGGAAGGAAAGTTATGACCAACCTAGACAGCATATTAAAAAGCAGAGACATTACTTTGCCAACAAAGGTCCGTCTGGTCAAGGCTATGGTTTTTCCAGTGGTCATGTATGGATGTGAGAGTTGGACTGTGAAGAAAGCTGAGTGCCGAAAAATTGATGCTTTTGAACTGTGGTGTTGGAGAAGACTCTTGAGAGTCCCTTGGACTGCAAGGAGATCCAACCAGTCCATCCTAAAGGAGATCAGTCCTGGGTGTTCATTGGAAGGACTGATGCTGAAGCTGAAACTCCAGTACTTTGGCCACCTCATGCGAAGGGTTGACTCATTGGAAAAGACCCTGATGCTGGGAGGGATTGGGGGCAGGAGGAGAAGGGGGAGACAGAGGATGAGATGGCTAAATGGCCATCATCACCAACTCGATGGGCATGAGTTTGAGTAAACTCCGAGAGTTGTTGATGGACAGGGAGGCCTGGCGTGCTGCGATTCATGGGGTCGCAAGGAGTCGGCCACGACTGAGCGACTGAACTGAACTGAGCTGAACTGAAGATAAATGAGAAAAAAACAACTGAAGCTTGTGTGTGTGTGTCCTCAGTTGTGTCTGACCCTTTGTGACACTGGACTGTAGCCTGCCAGGCTCCTCTGTTCATGGGATTTTCCAGGCAGGAATATCAGAGTGGGTTGCCATTTCCTTCTCTAGGAGATCTTTCCGACCCAGGGATCATCTGTCACTGTTTCCATTGTTTCCCCATTTATTTGCCATGAAGTGATGGGACCGGATGCCATGATCTTAGCTTTCTGAATGTTGAATTTTAAGCCAGCTTTTTCACTCTCCTCTTTCACTTTCATCAAGATGCTCTTTAGTTCCTCTTTGCTTTCTGCCATAAGGGTGATGTCATCTGCATATCTGAGGTTATTGATATGTCTCCCTGCAATCCTGATTCCAGCTTATGCTTCATTCAGCCCACCATTTTGCATGATGTACCCTGTATATAAGTTAAATAAACAGGGTGACGATATACAGCCTTGACATACTCCTTTCCTGATTTGGAACCAGTCCATTTTTCCATGTCCCGTTCTAAAGGTTGCTTCTTGACCTGCATTCAGATTTCTCAGGAGGCAGGTCAGGTGGTCTGGTATTCCCATCTCTTGAAGAATTTTCCACAGTTTATTGTGATCCACACAGTTAAAGGCTTTGGCATAGTCAATACAGCAGAAGTAGATGTTTTTCTGGAACTCTCTTGCTTTTTCTATGAGCCAATGGATGTTGGCAATTTGACCTCTGGTTCTTCTGCCTTTTCTAAATCCAGCTTGAACATCTGGAAATTCTCAGTTGTACTGTTGGAGCCTCCCTTGGAGAATTTTGAGCATTACTTTGCTAGCTTGTGAGATGAGTATAATTGTGCGGTAATTTGAACATTCTTTGGCACTACCTTTCTTTGGGATTGGAATGAAAACTGACCTTTTCCAGTCCTGTGGCCACTGCTGAGTTTTCCAAATTTGCTGGCATATTGAGTGCAGCCCTTTCACAGCATCATCTTTTAGGATTTGAAATAGCTCAATTGGGATTCCATCACCTCCACTAGCTTTGTTTGTAGTGATGCTTCCTAAGGCCCCCTTAACCTCACATTACAGGATGTCTGGCTCTAGGTGAGTGATTAGATCATTGTGGTTATCTGGGTCATTAAGATTCTTTTTGTATGGTTCTTCTGTGTATTCTTGCCACCTCTTCTTAATATCTTCTGCTTCTGTTAGGTCCATACTATTTATGTCCTTTATTGTGCCCATCTTTGTATGAAATGTTCCCATGGTATCTCTAATTTTCTTGAAGAGATCTCTAGTCTTTCCCATTCTATTGTTTCCCTCTATTTATTTGCATTGATCACTGAGAAAGGCTTTTCTTGGGCTCCAAAATCATTGCAGTTGGTGACTGCAGGCATGAAATTACAAGACACTTGCTCCTTGGAAGAAAAACTATGACAAACGTAGACAGCATATTAAAAAGCAGAGACATTACTTTGCCCACAAAGGTCTGTCTAGTCAAAGCTATGGTTTTTCCAGTAGTCATGTATGGATGTAAGAGTTGGACCATAAAGAAAGCTGAGCACCGAAGAATTGATGCTTTGAACTGTGGTGGTGGAGAAGACTCTTGAGAGTCCCTCAGACTGCAAGGAGATCAAACCAGTCAATCCTAAAGGAAATCAATCCTAAATATTCATTGGAAGGACTGATGCTGAAGCTGAAGCTCCAATATTTTGGCCACATGATGAGAAGAATTGACTTATTAGAAAAGACCCCAGTGCTTGGAAAGATTGAAGGCAGGAGGAGAAGGGGACAATAGAGGATAAGATGGTTGGATGGCATCAGAGACTCTATGGACATGAATTTGAGCAAGCTCCAGCAGTTGGTGATGGACAGGGAAGCCTGGCGTGCTGCAGTTCATGGGATCGCAAAAAGTCAGACATGACTGAGTGAACTGAATTATACTTCGTTGCCTTGCCATAATTCAGCCTTCCTTGCTGCCCCTTATGTTGTTCAGTTGCCCAGTCATGTCTGACTCTTTGTGACCCCATGGACTACAGTACACCAGCCTCTCTGTCCCTCACCATCTCCCAAAGTTTACCCAAGTTCGTGTCCATTGCATTAGTGATGCCATCTGGCCATCTCATCCTCTGACGCCCTCTTCTCCTTCTGCCCCTTAAGCCAGAAACAAAAAGAATGGAGGGGGGAATTCATGGAAGATTGTGGTCTATCTCGTGGAAGGATGAAAGTGTTGTGAAGTTGGGGCTATGGAAAGTAGAGAACACATTTATTATTATTTTTAAAATAATGAGAATGAGTAGCAATAAGCATGGAAAAAGGGGAAAAAAGCATATTTTTGAGAAGGAAGTCAAGATATGAGGATTTAAAACATGATGTGGGGATTGTGTAGGAGACTGCCTTTCTATTTCATCTCAAAGCCCTTTCTCAGAGAGGGACCCTCCTCCCTATATGAAATCAACATCCTCAACTCTGGGTGACTGGCTCAGGGGCGGACACGTGACTGAGTTGATCAATCTCATATTTGCCCTCACATTTGGCTATGAGATTCAGTGTGTAGTGTTCCTGGAACTAAAGTGATGTAAATTAAACTCTTCTCTGACTTCACTGATCACATGTTCAGAGGAGCAGCAGAACAGGTCTGCAGAGATGAAAAGGTAAGGGCTCCTGAAGAAAAATAGAAACAAAAGGCAGAAATGGGGAATGCACTCTGTCTCACTCCTGACGACCTTTGAATTTGGAACCAAGTCCTTTCTGGGCCAGGGTGCACCTGCCCTTGGGTGCCATGAAATATGCTTATGGCCCTGAATCCTGACAGTAAACTCCCTGGGTAAACATTGTTAAGGCATCATATAAAAGGGGGCGGGAACATTCTTGTCTAATTTAGGCTAATGGGGAAGATCAGTACAGATAAAACATGTCCTTGGTCTGGAAGTTTGGTTGTTAGACAGCAGAAGAAAGGGTGGAATCCCAGACAAATTGAAGCTGTCAGTTTCACAAGGTCTTTGCAAAAGCTGCCCCAAACCAGCCCCACCCCCCACATCCCCATCTCTCTTCCATCCCAGCTCTGCTCAGGGTTGGCGCCTTCTTAACCAGTGCAAGTGTTAGTCCCTGAGTCCTATCTGACTCTGTGCGACCCTATGGACTGTAATCAGCTGGGCTCCTCTGTCCATGGGATTCTCCAGGCAAGAATACTGGAGTGGGTTGCCATTTCCTTTTCCAGGGGATCTTCCTGGAAGATCCAGAATCAAACCTGGACCCAGGGATCAAACCTAGGTCTCCTGCATTGCAGGTGGATTCTTTACCATCTGAGCCACAGGGAAAGCGCATTAAAGCAGGTGGAAGTCCTGCTAAATAAAGTCAGCACCTCAGGGAGACCTTCCCTCCTCCGTCCCAGTGCTTCTATCCCTGATTTTCCTCAGACCATAAAGAAATACACTAATGATTTCCAAATAAGCACATTCCACAAAATGAGGATCATTTGATTAGATTTAATAATAAACTCATTAACATTGTCCTCCATCCTTATTTCAAGTTTCAGCTAGCAGATTAGCTAAGCATGTTTCTCTCCCATTCTTCTTCAGCTCACTCCTAAGCAGTCATCGCCCCCTCAGTTCTATTAGGTCGAAACTTTGGTTCAGTACTGAAAACTACAGTCAGTCTCCTGGATTTTTCTAAGCATGTCTTGGATGCTCAAGAGATAACCTCTGCTTTCCACTCAAATCTAGGTAAAAGAGATGATATTATCTAAAAACTTCTCTCTGTAAGGAAAGCTAGCAACACCCCCCAGCTCTGATGCCTCCCCCAGTGATAAGAGTAACACAGAGTACAGGACTAGGAGCTCTAAACAGCTGAAAAGTGCTTGTCGAGGTGTTCTTTACCATGGAGGTCTCCATCCACCTCCCCCACCCCCCCAACCCCCCTCCACACACTAATCACTGGGATGGAAGGATGACAAGGGAGAAAGGAGAGGGAATTCCATCTTTGCCACCTCTGTCCTGGGTGTGCTGGGGTCAGTTATTCAGCCTATGCCATCCTCAGGCTCCTCACCCGTACAATGGGTCAGCGTTCGTCCTTCAGTCATCCAACTCTTTGGGACCCCATGGACTGTAGCCTGCAAAGCTCCTCTGTCCATGGGATTTTCCAGGCAAGGATACTAGAGTGGGTAGCCATTCCCTTCTCCAGGGGATCTTCCCAACTCAGGGTTTGAACTGTGGTCTCCCCATTGTGGGCAGATTCTATACTATCTGAGTCACCAGGGAAGTCTATACAATTGTGCAGTAGTAATAATACAGTGGGTGAGAGAGTCTTATAGGGTCAATATGAGGATGGCAAAAAAATAAATATATATAAGGATGGCAGATAATATATGTAACTTTATTGCCCAGCATCTTGCACACACACAAAAAATGCCAGCTATTCTTCTTTTTATCCAAGCAGAGAAGCCCATCTGGACACTCAGTCTATCACTCTTGTCCATTCAGACTTCTCTCCTAACGTAGGCCGCATCCTGAGTCTTATCTTCTGTCTCTGGACAGTATTACAGCTTCCGCTAAATAATGTGTCCTGCCCAATAAAGTTGTTTTCTAGTGTGACAGTGTCCCAAGTCCCATTTTATAAGTTTTTCCTCTTTTCCTCATGGTAATGAGGTCCAGATATAGTGTTGTTGCTTTTATTTTTCTAAGAAAATATATTGCTTCCTTTCTATGTAAATAGCACATGTGCTTAGAATTATTTGGTGATCAATACTAATTAGGTATTCTGTTCAGTGGATGTTTAATGCTTTAATTCTAGACTTTCATCTAGTTAATTTGAATTGGTTAACCCAAACTCTATATGGATTAAATAGTCTTCTTTTTGTTTGATCTCAGCTGTGAGTATAAAAGAAAAAGCAAGGCATGCAATAACGTTATGGCAAAATGTTGTCTATAAATTCAATTAACATGAATTCTATTGAGACAAAACCTAGAATCCTGTGAAAAATTCTTATCATCTCTCTTTCTCTCCCTCCCTCATCCCTTCAATCTTATTTTCTAATAAATGTTATTCAGACTTGAAACTCTACTGGGAAATTTCACTTTTGGTTTTGAGAAATGTCATCTGCCAGTGGTGGGAATATCACAGTTTTTAAGCAGAGATAATAACCTCTCTCACACATGTTAAAAAGAGTCACAGGGCATTCTCCCTCACTGCTAAATTCTGTAAAAGGAAAAAAAAAAAAAAAAAAAAGACTACCCCCTGGACTAAATTAATGAAAAAGTGTTTTCCTAAGAGGAAAATCTTTTTAGAAAATTAAAAGAAGCACAAAGATTTGAAATTGCAGTCACTCAGCAGAAGAACAGAACTGCCCCATAGCATCTGCTTGGGTAGAGCTCATCAGCCCCCTTTCTTTCCTTCCTCCCTTCCCCCTTCCTTGGGACAGGTCATCAGGGAAAATGGCTCTGGCCATGACCAAACATCCTTTTTTCCCCTTCAGTTTCTCAATTCAGTTCAGTTCAGTTCAGTCACTCAGTTGTGTCCAACTCTTTGCGACACCATGAACCGCAGCACGCCAGGCCTCCCAGTCTATCACCAACTCCCGGAATTTACACAAACTCATGTCCACTGAGTTGGTGATGCCATCCAACCATCTCATCCTCTGTTGTCCCCTTCTCCTCCTTCCCTCAATCTTTCCCAGCATCAAGGTCTTTTCAAATGGGTCAGCTCTTTGCATCAGGTGGCCAAAGTATTGGAGCTTCAGCTTCAACATGACTGATCTCCTTTAGGATGGACTGGTTGGATCTCCTTGCAGTCCAAGGGACTCTCAAGAGTCTTCTCCAACACCATAGTTCAAAAGCATCAATTCTTCAGTGCTCAGCTTTCTTTATGGTCCAACTCTCACATCCATATATGACCACTGGGAAAACCATAGCCTTGACTAGACAGACCTTTGTTGACAAAGTATTGTCTCTGCTTTTTAATATGCTGTCTAGGTTGGTCATAACTTTCCTTCCAAGGAGTAAGCGTCTTTTAATTTCATGGCTGCAATCACCATCTGCAGTGATTTTGGAGCCCCCCAAAATAAAGTCAGCCACTGTTTCCACTGTTTCCATGGCATCTATTTGCCATGAAGTGATGTGACTGGATGCCATGATCTTAGTTTCCTGAATGTTGAGCTTTAAGCCAACTTTTTCACTCTCCTCTTTCACTTTCATTAAGAGGCCCTTTAGTTCTTCTTCACTTCCTGCCATAAGGGTGCTGTCATCTGCATATCTGAGGTTATTGATATTTCTCCTAGCAATCTTGATTCTAGCTTGTGCTTCTTCCAGCCCAGTGTTTCTCATGATGTACTCTGCATATATGTTAAATAAGCAGGGTGACAATATACAGCCTTGACATACTCCTTTTCCTATTTGGAACCAGTCTGTTGTTCCATGTGCAGTTATAACTGTTGCTTCCTGACCTGCATACAGGTTTCTCAAGAGGCAGGTCAGGTGGTCTGATATTCCCATCTCTTTCAGAATTTTCCACAGTTTATTGTGTCTAGCAGGAGAAATAAGGAAGAGTAAGTCTGAGTAAGTCCTAGGACTTCCTTGGTGGTCCAGAGGGCTAAGATTTTGTGTTCCCAATGCAGGGAGCCTGGATTTGATCGCTGGTCAAGGAATTTGATCCCTTGCCTCTGGAACTTGAGTTGGAACTCAAGTTCCCGCATGCTGCAAGCAGAGATCCTGCATACGACAACTAAGACCCAGTGCAGCCAAAGAAATAAAAATAAATAAATCTTAAAGAAAAAGAGAATAAGGCCCACCCTCTGAAACTTCCTGGGGGCCTGGCTTCTTGGGCAGACATCTTATCTCACCTCTGGTGAGTCAACCAAAATTCAAGCTTGACTTCTAAGCCAAGCCCAAAAAGAAGCTCTTGCTTCTAGTTAGCCTGAAAATTGGACCTTAGCCTTCTTACTAGTTCTCATCTCATTCCCCATCCCTCCTCCATCCTGAGTCTTGCGCATTTTGAGTCCAGCATTTGCTAAACCAGCACATGAAAAAATCAGGTCTTTGCTTACTTCTGTGGCAAATGTTCCACTTCTGTTTCTTCTGTATTCCTTTCATTTCCTTTTCTTCCTTTGTTTCCTTAGATGGGTCAAGTGAAGACTGGAGAACTGATTCAGATAGGAGAAGAGAAAAGATTTCAGAGGCAAACATTTTAAGGGTGGGTATAGTCTCATTGGGGACTTCCCTGGTGGCGCAGAGGTTAAAGCATCCGCCTGCAATGCGGGAGACGTGTGTTCGATCCCTGGGTCGGGAAGATCCCCTGGAGAAGGAAATGGCAACCCACTCCAGTATTCTTGCCTGGAGAATCCCACGGACTGAGGAGCCTGGTAGGCTACAGTCCACGGGGTCGCAAAGAGTCGGACACAACTGAGCAACTTATTCTCCTATTCTATAGTCTCATTATCTACTGACAGAGGCTAAATTCAGCAGAAGACTGAATGTCTTGGAGTGTGCAGGTGATGCTTATCCATTTCTCCAAATTTGCAGATGACTAAGAATTTAAGAATTTAAGGTTGTTGTCAAATCTTAGATAAAAAAAATAAACAAGTCAGTATAAGTAACAGGACAACCCCAAATGTGGGGAAACTTGCATCCATCCAGGTTCTGGATAAAGAAAGAAACTTAAGGCAAGGGTAATCAAAATAAAACCACCTGTGTGGTCTATAGACCCTTAAGTTTTCCTGGCTTCTATGGCTGTCCCTGGAGTAGGAAATGGCAACCCACTCTAGTATTCTTGCCTGGAGAAAATCCCATGAGGAGCTTGGCAGGCTTCAGTCCATAGGGTCGCCAAGAGTCAGACACAACTGAGCATGATATAACAAGAATGGCTGTCATCTTTCCAGCCCCCAGCCACAGACTCAAACTGGAAATACCAGGGTCACTCATGATTCAAAATTCACTTCCTCTGTTCAGGTGCCTATACCCCTGAATAGAAAATTAAGTGAGAATGAGGCTTTAATCAGCATTCTTTCCTTAACTCTTAAAGATATTGAAGAATTTGCCACTAAAACAAATAAAAATCCCTAGACTGTCTGGCTAAAGTTGTTCTTGATGATAGGATAGCCCTTGATTATCTGTTAGCTGAGCACAGAGGTAACCATCTGTGCTGTGATTGACAGTTACTACATTTCTGGAGAAGTTGAGACCAAGCTACATAAAGTCACTAAGCAAGCCACTTGGTTTAAATAAGTGGCTCCTTCAGCAGACTTTTTCTCTGATCTGCTTGATTTAAGTTGTTTTGGGTCATAGGGACCATGCCTTCAGAGTGCCCTCCAATCATTGGGTATTATTCTGCATATAGTCTTTCTAATCATCTTTCTGGCTTGCTGTATTCTCTCAAAAGCTTTACATGCATGCATGCAGTTGCTGATGACCAGACAAATGATCTCCCTTTGCCTAGAATGCCAAAAATGGGATGAAGAAAGTCAGCTCAGAGAACAAGACTTTGATATTCCAACCTTTTTTTTTTTTCCAGTTGGAGATTCAACCTGACTCCAACATCAACAAGTGGTAGCTCAGAGTGGCACTAATACCTTAAACTTTGACTACGACTGAGAAAATTGATCAAAAGGGGGAACTGATAAAGTTAATTTGAATATTGGCACCCATAAAATGGAGGCCAACTCAGTGGCCCAGCCCATGTCACAAATCTAAACTTACGTCAGCCTGCACTTATGGGAAACCCCTGTCAATGAAACCTAATATATATCTATCATAATCCTCCAACCCAGCTTTAGCTAGCTTAACTTACCCTAGAAAACAGGACTTTCATGCTTTCTAAGGAAATCCCTGATCTCCTAGTTAATCATGCCATGTTTCTATATCACCTCTTTCTAACTCTCTATAAAACTCCCTCTTGTCACAGATTCCTAGAGAGCAGTACTCCTCTGCTTAGGAGGCACAGTACTCCATGATTCATAGATTGTTTTCTCTTGAATAAAGGACATCAAACTCTATTGGAAAAAAAAAGTATAAGCAACAGGGTATAAACAACTAAAAATGTTTGGTTTATCATCGAACTCAGAACATATGCTTTCACATGTTGCCACAATTCTAAGTGCTCATGTGAAACTACATTAACAATTTGTACTTAGTAGGTTTGGGCCTGGTAGGTTGCTGCTTTTTATATTTCTGAAGTTTACAATATAGTACCAAGATTTTTTAGAGGAACACTTAAGAAATAAAAAAAATAATAACTTGTGAATTTACCTGTCTATCTAATGCCAGAAAAACTAGGTGAAATTGAGAAATTCAGTTAACCCATACACATATTAATCCATACATGTATTGATCCATAGTTATATTCAGTATTATTCTAGATGAGATGAAAGAGAAATCCCACCCTTGGGGAATGTGTGGTCAGGGAACACACTGCTCTGTGACAGCTGGCTTGGTGGGTCTTCATCCCAACCTTTCGAACTACAGTTGTCAGGATCTGCACATGTTTTATGCCCTCTCTAAGCCTCAGTTTCTTCATCCATAAAATGGAATAATATTAATATTTACTGTCTATGTAATTGTCTGTGTCTGTATGTCTATGTAAGACTAAATAAAATGCTAATGTCTATAAATTTCTGAGAATAATGCCTGGAATGCAGTGAACTCTCAAAAACTATTACATACCAACTAGTTGGGAAGTAAAGACTAGAAGTCATTCGTTTTATGTCAAAATAAGTTAACATTTAGAACAGACATACTTGGAAGTTTGCCTACGTTTTCATCTTTTCTTTTTGGTCAAAGAGTTGAAACCAGATGGGATATTGTACAATTACAAGCCTACAAATTTTCCTGTTTCTTTTAATTTGATACCTAATTTGGGAATATGTGGGGAAAAGAAACCAAAGAATATTCCTCTGAGTGATACCTGAAAACAAGAGTTACAGATTAGGGTTTTCAGAATAAACAACAAAACCAAAGCCCTGGCTATCTACACAGAAAGTGTTCTTTAAGGCTTGACAGGATTCTTTGACCTTCGTTTTATGAAACATGGACAATCTTACATTTGATTGGTGAATTTTCTGCTGGCTTTTTTTTTTCTTCTTAAACCATGTTCCCTGCCTGCAAAGCTAAACCTATTTATGGTGAGCACTGTTTTTTCAATTAGGTTTATTTTCATTTTCCCATAGGCCAAGTTAGCTGAGAATGTCCCAAAGTTTATTTTCCTTTCCTTTACTTTGTATAATGGTTTTTAAAATTAAAATATACAGCTCTTATAGCTATTGATTTTTTTAAAAATAGTCTAATTTTTTTTTCTTTTTTGCACATTTAATGCTCCGTCATGAGACGTATTATTCAAAATGCTTTTCACTGTTCAAAAATGCTTCTCAAGAGTGTAATGGTGGTCCATTTTTGTGGTCAGCTCTTAGAGAGCAAGGATCAAGTGCATTCCGCCAACTTTGTGAAATGTCTCGTACAAGCTGGTGCTCAGCAGAGTACTTAAGAAAGCTGATGTGTTTGTGACTTGGCTTTTCCCCAAACTTTTCAGCTGGATGTCAGCATTCCATCCAGATTGTCAATTTCTCAAGCTTAACACTGGCAAGACATCCTTTCCAAGAAGCCCCTCTTTTTGGGGGTGTGGGTGGGGATGGGATAGGGAGAAGGACTCTAAGCTCTGCATCAACTTTCTAATAGTTTTGTAACACTATTCTCTGGTGAGAACCCTGGGTGAGAGCGAGTCTTAGCTAAGAACTTTGCTTTCGGGAGAGCGCTTCAGGTTTACAGCCCTTAGGGAAGAGGGTTTGCTCATCCCTGGAAAACTGCGGGCGGCTCTGGGGCCGGGGAGCTGCGGGCGGCTCTCGGGGGCTGGGAAGGTCAGCGCAGCTGGAGAGGGGCCCTCTAGCCTCGGGGGAAGGGGAGAGTCCTCGTTCGCTCCCGGGGCACTCCCCGCGGGCAGGGGTGGGCGGACCCCCGGCCCCCGGAGCTCCTCCCCGCGCGGCCTCCAGCCTGCTGGCCGCGGTCCCCGCCCGCGCCAGCGCTCGGCCGCCGGCTCCCGCCCCTCCTCCCGCCCAGAGGCGCGGGGGCAGGAATTCGGCCGCCGAGCTCCCCGGGGCACCGCGCCCTGGAGGGCTGGGCCGCGCCCTCCTCCCCGGCTCCTTCCCCCCCGAGCTCCCCTCCTCCCGGCCTCCCCCTCCCAGCGCTCTCCCCTCCCCATCCCGGCCGCTCCGGACTCCTCCCGTTCCCCTCCTCCCCGCACTCCTCCCTGCCCCCCACCCACGCTCCCTCTCCCTTCCTTCTTTTCTCGCCTGGGTCCTTCTTCCTGCTCCTCTCTCCTCCCCGCTCCCCTCCTCTCTTCCTCCAGATCCCCATCCGCGCCCATTCCCCACCCTCCCCTCTTCCTCCTCTGCTCCCCCTGCGCGCGCCTTCTCCGAGCCCCCCCCCCCCCCTTTCCTCCTCGGTTCCTCCCTGGACCCCCTCCCTTCTCCGCTCCTCCCCTCTTATTCCTCCTCTGCTCCCCGCCTTCCTCCCGGGCTCCTCTTTCCCGGTTCGCGGAGCTCCCACGCGGTTGCTATGGAGGCGCCCGCGGCTGCTAGCCGCCCGCCGGGAGCTGCCCTGGGGCCCCGGGGACAGAGTGGTGACTCTGCCCGAGTCCGTGGCGCCTCGCCCCCTTGGGGCCCGGGAACAAAGCGCGCCCTCCCCCATCTCGGGAGTGCGCTGCGAGACCTTCAGGCGCCCCGGACCCGGAGGGCGAATCTGCTGGCCCCCAACCTCTGGGGATCGGACCCCAGGGGTCGGGGTGACAGCTGCGTGCTACCGAGCTACCTTGTGGCCCCCCGAAGATCACTCTCGCGCTCCCCATCCCTACCCCCCATCCCGGAGGTGTCTCTGAGGCCGGGGGACGACCAGATGGCCTCATTTAAAAGGATCGTCCCCTTTTGTTGGGGGGCCGAAGCAGCGCCTAGGCCAATTTACATAGGAAAATGGGGTTTGTGTCCCCAATTCAGGGCGGTGCCCCGACAGCTGGTGGTTCTGTCATCGTGTCAGGACCCCACAGCGTGATGTTTAAAATGACTTGATGTGTGCAGATGTTTGCGTGTGAAGAGCAATTGATTGAGAACCGGTAGCTATTAGGTCAGGCTTGGAGAAACTCAGTTCACAGAGAAAATTTTTATCAGCCTGGGCACAACGTAAGATGGTAGAATGGAATTATCCTGCTGAAGACTTTGGATGTTCACTTAGAGAATTTACAGTTTATCAAAATCTAAAAAGCCCAATAGTTGAACCTGAAGAGAATTTTGAAATCCTTACTGTTCATTTTGGTTGTTCCTTGTCAGAGTTGTAAGGTTGAACATAAAGAGGTGAGGAGGACTGCTAGGACTTCAAAATGACCCATGAAAGATCTAATCTAATTCATTTTATTAAAATAACTCAGCCAGCTGCTATAGCCTGTAGCAGACTGAAAGTTGTTGCTAGTTTGAAATCAGTAGTTTAAACATGTATATGTAAATGACAGACTGTTTAGAACAGAGGACCTTCAATTCTTATTTTACCAGTAAGGAATTTGAATCTCAGAGAGGTTAAGTGATTTTCCCAAGATCATAACAACTCTTGGAATATGATCTCAACGAAGGAAAAGGAAACTTTAAGACAGATTTAGGAGCCCTTGAAAATACCTTAATCAGGACGCTCTCAAACCTTTCCACCAGTCCGCTGGAGCCACCAACAGGTAACTCCCTAGAAGACAAGGAATGGAGAGGAATTTTTTTCCCTCTGTCTGCATTCATCAACTTCAGCTCAAGTCTGTTGTTCTTGTTGTTTAGTTGCTAAGTCGTGTGCAACTCTTTTTTGACCCCATAGACTAGCCTGTCTGTCCATGGGATTTCCCAGGGAATACTGGAGTGGGCTGCCATTTCCTTCTCCAGGGGACCTTCCTTACCCAGGAATCAAACCAGCGTCTCCTGCATTGGCACGCAGATTCTGAGCCACCAGGAAAGCCACATGGCTTTGGAGCCAGTTTCAGCCACTAGACTCTTCCTGAACCCTGAACTGAAACTTGTGACTTCATTTCCATCAGAGTGTTCATTTTGTGATGAAATGGAAAGGGACTGGTTAGAATTTGTATGAAATGGGAAATCAAAGCTGGGCAGGAAGCCTTGGTCTCATTTTCAGGAAGAAGGCCAAAGTGATCAGTGGAACCAGTGTTCACCTTACTAGAAGGTAGGATAGCTCATTTGGAAAGGCTTTGTGGTTAAGACTTTATACTCCCAATGCAAGGGGTGTGGATTTGATCCCTGGTTGGGAAACTAACCCTACATGCTCCAAAAAAAACATTGAAAAGAACATTTGAAATGTGGTCTCCTTACTTCAAGGATTGTGTTGGAAGAGTTTTATCCGCTAAACTTGCCAGTAGACTTATATTGGAAAAAACTTCTGCTTTTAAACCTGAAGTAACTGGGAAAAATTAGGAAAGAGTGTTTCTGGGTAAGATTTTAGAAGAGTTGTAGAATGCCACATAAAAGAAGAACATGAGTTCACACACTGTACTTCAAACATGAGAAATACCAAGAAATGTGCAGCTGGGTTGGAACTGGACATGGGTGTTAATTTATGCGCTGCTTCTTCTACCAAACAAAGCAGCGTTTTTTTTTCTGCCTCCTATTTACATGGACCCAAGTGGTACTAAGATGAGAGTGCCAAATATGTGATGAGTATATTAGGTAATGAATATAAGAACCTCTCGATTCTTAGAGAGTACTTTTAGAATAATATGCTATATTTAAAAAATAACTATACTCAAGAAAATTGTTTGAAATGGACTCCCACATTACTACCACATACGTACTCTCTTATCTCTCTTTACTATTTTGACTACCCTTTAGTACTTGGTTAGTTATTGAGGTGTAACAAACAACCCCCCAAAACACCAAAAAACAGCTGTTTGTTAGTATAGCTCATGCACCCATGGGTTAGTAGGAGGTCAGCTCCTCTAGGTAGGGCGCACTGGTGGCCCTGTTAATGCTGGCTCAGCTTAAGCATGCATCTCAAGGTCTCCTGGAGCTCTGCTTTAGACTAGGTTTGGCTGAGGAAGTTTAGCTGAAACAGCTTCACTCCATGTCTTTTATCCTCCTGGCGGACCATCTCAGGCACCTTCTTCCCATGGCGATGACAGAGGAGCAAGAAGGGCATGGGAATCATGGGCTCTGGTGGTCTATATTTTACTAGAGTCAGGAGCTGGCACCCTGCACTTCTGCCTTATTCTACTGGCCAAATCAGGTCACATGGCCAGACTTGATCAAAAAGTCACAACGAAAGAAGGAAGCCTAGCTCACTGCAGAAAACGGGACAGAGGGAATGGGTAGAGGTAGGGTAAAGAATTAGTGCCTTGAATGCAGTCAAACACAGCTCTTGTCAACATCTGCTATAGTATTCATTTTACTTATAAGTTTATTCAGAAGTTTGTTTCTGTTCCTGCTAGAATGTAAGCTCCATATGGGCAGGAATTTTTGTCTGCCTTGTTTGTTGCTAATCCTCAAAATCCAAAACAGTGGCACATTTTAGATGCTTAATAAGCCTTGGATGCATCTTTAAGGAGGTTTACATTAATTATTTGGCTTATATATAAAGCCCAAATTCCCTGGGACAGAATGTAATTTTATTAGTTTTTCTTCATCTTCTGATTTAAATATCATGGTTTGCTCACAATGGAAACTGCTGTCTGTTTGGTATAAACATTATTTCTTAAGTTTTTAAAAAATTTCCAGATCTCAAAGTAATTTAACATTTGTCTAGAACATATAAATAGGTACTATGTAAAAGTTGATTATTAGGTGGGCAGAAAATTTGCAGGAGAGGGAGGATTTTACATATATTTTGGCAAAGAATACGTTGATTCTTCCGATGTGGGAATAATACTGATAAAAATTTCAAACTTTCAGAATTTGAATCTGAAAAATAACCAAGATCTTTGAATTTGAAGTGCTCCAAAATGTGTAGGGTACAGGATAGTTGTTGTCATTGTTCAGTCACCAAGTCGTGTCCGACTCTTTGTGACCCCATGGACTGCAGCATGCCAGGCTTCCCTGTCCCTCACCATCTCCTGGAGTCTGCCCAAGTTCATGTCCGCTGAATCGGTCATGCTATCCAACCATCTCATCCTCTATTGCCCTCTTCTCCTTCTGCCTTCAATCTTACCCAACGTCAGGGTCTTTTCCAATGAGTCAGCTGTTCGCATCAGGTGGCCAAAGTAGGTACAGGATAGTACCTATCCAAATTATCTTTGTTGGCCTTTTGGGGCCATAGAAATTCAATCATTTCTTTCTCCTCTCTACCCCTGTTTACCCTATCCAGAAGACATAGGGCAAAGGAGTTTTCTTAAGGTCATGCATTAAAGGGGAATTCCTGTGCAATATATTTTTTTATTTCCTTGAAATTTGAATTTATGCTGCCACTTTTTGACTGTGGCAGATGATGTGGTAGGAGATAAAGTAGGCGTTAATGCTTAGTTACATAAAGGGGAGCTTTGCAAATGTCCAAACTTAGCAGCAGGTTAATTTGGGACTCCCATGAGAAACCCAGGTCTTGGGCACTGGAGTGAGTGTCTGAATTGTCATCACGTCAGGTGACTAACTCCACAGACACGCAGGTGTTAGTTAGACCTGAAAGCTCGATTCTAGGTGGATCTATAATTTTCGAAAAGACAGGAACCTGGAAAGTTAAGGGCTTAGAGACATCCTGAATTATAGTCATTTCCTTCTCTGTCTCCCTCCCAACCCCCTCCTGTCTCCACCCCTTATTCCCTTCACATCACTCAATCGAGTCCCCACACAATGACTATTGTGTTATAGATCTGTAAGTTGTGAATATTTCTCAGAAAGGTTTTACTTACAAATTTATGATTAGGGGCTTCCCAGGTGGCGCTAGTAGTGATAAAGAATCCGCCTGCCAATATAGGAGATTTAGGAGATGCAGGTTCGATCCCTGGGTCAGGAAGATCCCCCGGAGAAGGAAATGGCCACCCACTCCAGTATTCTTGCCTGGGAAATCCCATGGACAGAGGAACCTGAAAGGGTGCAGCCCATGGGAACGCAAAGAATCGCCTTTTTAGTAGTGAGTCTCTAAAAGCGCACACTTTGTTTTGTTTAACTTTGGTCTTTGGGGTTGCAAATTTGGAATTTAGAGGTTTCTACATTCAGCAAACAGCAGCCTGGTGAGCTACAGTCCATAGGCTGGCAGAGTCAGCCTGGCTGAAGCGACTTAGCACAGCAGAGCACATTCAGCAAACATTCATCAAAGGGCTCCTGGCCGCACTAAACACAGTTAGATGAAGCCCTGGGCCCTGAGAGAGCTCAGAAACTTGGGAAAGATGTGCAGGTTGATGGGCAGTTTCAGCACAGGGGGATAAAGGCTGTGGTTGAGGAAGACTTGGGGTGGGAGCTCAATGGAGACGAAGTAAGCAAGCTAACACTGGTAACTGAATAATGCCTTCCGATTTGCAGAAGTTCTCTTGCATTCATCTCTTTTCATCCTGGCAGTTTCCCTACCTGCAGGCTGGGACAGGGTATTATCCCCATGATGTTCAGAGGAGGAGACAGCGAGAGCCATACTCTTTGTAAGGGGTTAACCAGCCTTCACACTTGCCTCCCCTAAAGCTCTCTTTCCAGGCTCTTTGCATCTTGGTTCTGCTCCTGCTCCCCCTCTCTGCCAGACTTGCATGGTTTCCAGAAGTGTGATCTGGTCCAGGCCTTGCATCCCTCAGGTGTAAAATGAGTACATGGTTCAGAATGATTTCTAAGATCTTGCGTCCCTTTGTTGTTACTGTTCAGTTGCAGCGTCCTGTCCGACTCTTTGAGACCCTGTGGACTGCAGCACACCAGGCTTCCTTGTCCTTTGCTGTCTCACGGAGCTTGCTCAAACTCGAGTCCATTGAGTTGACGATGCCATCCAGTCATCTCATCCTCTGTTGCCCCCTTGTCCTCCTGCCCTCAATCTTTCCCAGCATCAGGGTCTTTTCCAATGAGGGTCCTTTGCACCCCTAACTGTCTCAGATTCCAAGAACGGTTGCTTTTGTAGTCAGTCTGAGGAAGTTTAATGTGAAAGTCCTGTTAAGTTTTTATTCATGTTTTGCAAAACCCTTTGTGGCAGGTTGGTCTTAATTTTTTTAAAAAAGAAATACCTGTTTCAAGATGAAGATATTGAGGAAGTAGCACCTGCCACTTCTCTGTGGCCCCATAGTGTCCTGGCAGGGTCAGCATTCACGCTTCTGGCTCCTGAGTTTCTGATCTCCTATTCTTGTCTGTGAAATGGCTTTCCTCGTAACTCTTAACTTTTATTTTACTTCCTTTTCTAATGGGTAATGTTTAAAACTCTGTTCTGTTATTAAATGTCCTAAGTGGCTTCTTGCTCTGGATGTTTTCAAGTATGTGTGTATGTGTGCCTGCGTCTGTGTCCTCCATAATTTGTTCATTGCTCCAAAGAGAAGCCGCACACTGAAGGTTGGAGAGTCAAACATTTACTTGCAGACATATTTTTGTAAACTTTTTTACTTTATATTGGAGTAGAGCCTATCAACAATGTTGTGATGGTTTCAGATGGACAGCAAGGGAACTCAGTCATGCATATACATGTACCCGTTGTCCCTCAAACTTCCCTCCCATCCAGGCTGTCACATAACACTGAGCGGAGTTCCATATGCCATGCAGTAGGTCCTTGTTGGCTATCCAATTTAAATATAGCAGTGTGTACACGTCCATCCCAAACTCGTCAACTATCTCCTCTCCCCAATCTTCCCCTTGTCAACCATAAGTTCATTCTCTAACAGATAGATTTTAAAATATTGTTTTATTTTGAATAAATTACCCCGAACAATGGTATACATTCCAAAACGACTTGTATAAATATTTTTAAGTTTAAGCTGATATTTAATGATTGCGGAATTTCAAATATAAAAATCTGGGTTTATGACTTTTCATGAAAGTCAGATCTGGCAACTTGGCCCAGATTTCCTATTATGTCACCAATCAGTCTTACCTTCTTTGGGTTAACTGTGGGCTCCTCAGACCTCACCCCCCCCCCCCCCCCCGCCACTCCCAAGTCCTCACCGCTGACAGCTCGGTGAGTCATTTAAATCCCTGGTTGGCCCCTTTAGACATTAGTGGTTGGCCTGCTCACCTCAAGTATTTGTACCTTAGATGTCCCACCAACACACAAGGGAGCCTGGTGGACCTGGGGCTGACCTGCTCTGAGGCAGCTGATGGCGAGGTGTCTTTCACCTGCAATATCAGGATGAAGTGGGTGGAATCAAACAGGAGGCCCAAGAAGAAAATGCCAATCAATCAGGGGGAAAGCTTGGGATTGGCCGGGTTATTTGTCCTTTGGAAAACAAGCAAGAAAACAGCAGTAACAAATAAAATGGGAAGACCAAGGGAGAAAGAAAGGAAGAACAAAATAGGGCCTGTTGAAGGACAAAATGTACCAATGAGAGCAAACTGAAGCAAGACACGAGATGATGAACATGAACAAATTTCTTATCATTATTATTAGGCTCGCAGGATCTCGGTTTCCTGAGCAGTGATTGGACCCCAAGCTGTGGCAGTGAAAGTGTGGAATCCTAACCACCAGGCCACCAGGGACTCTCCATGAACAAATTATTAATTTCCTTAATTCTCAACCACAAAATGGGGTATTTTCCTTAAAGGGTAGTCAAGAAGATAACAGGCAGTGTAATTGAAGACTTGACCGCAATGCCTGGACTTTGACAGATGCTAGACGACTGAGTGATAACTCGTGAGTCTCTGTGTAATGGCTTTACTACATGCTCTAGAGAGTAAAAAAATACATAGCTTTTTCTGGATAAAATTCTATTTTTAAATAAAGCATCTGTACTTTGGGGAGGCTTTGAGAATAAGCTTTTGAATATGGCAGCGTTTCTCTTCCCAGTTTCATGGGGGCCTCCTGGTCCCACAGGTTACACAGGGCCTACAAAACAGGCAGCTACACAGTCAGGGTGACATCTGGAATTCCCAAAGTAAGCTGACCTCACCAGTCTCCTCACCACGGCAAGGTTCTGGCTGAGCCCCAGCCGGGGTTCAGAGTTTGGCTGTGTGTGCCCCTGACAGGGGGTCACCAGCTATTTGAATGGCTTTATTTGATGGCATCAGGCTCTTCACAGCTATTCTGCTTCTCTTCCTTCCAAGCACATGGTAAGATTGTACTTTCCTGTTGTCTTGAGTTTGGGCACACCCGTGACACTTTGGTTGATGAAATGCATTTAGAGGTGATTTGTGTCACATGGAGCAGCTGCTGGGCCACAAAAGCCAGGGGAGCATGTTAAGATGATACTTCCATCAGCTTGGTTTCCTAGGTAACCCAGGTGAGCAGAGAAACCCCCTGACTGCCTGCACTGAACACACAGGAGACTCAATTTATACACTTTTGCTGCTACTCACTGTTAATTTTGGTTTGTTACTGCTGCATAACATGGCCTATCCTTACTAATAGAGTTGGTATTCTAGAGCCTTTTTTTCTTTTTTAACTGAAGGAGGAGAGAGGTTTTTTGTTTGTTTCTCTTTCTTCTTTTATGGAGAGAAAAGGAGGGATGAAAACAAGGATGGTGGAAAGAGATGGCCTTGGTGTGTATCTGTTCTCCATCTAGGCCCTTGACCTAGTTGGAAGGCCCCACTGGAGAAAGAAGTTGAGCTGGAAGCTGAAAGAACCCTTCTTTAGGTGATTTTCAGAGAATCTTGCCATAAGTTTTCAGGCCTGAGTGACAGAGAGGTGCCCTGAAATCAGCAAGAGGCCATGCTTGCCCTTCCCCCACGCCCACCCCCACCCCCACCCCATGACATCTCATGCACTGTGGTTCTGGGAAGATCTTGACATGGCCTTTCTTTGTCCCACACTGGGGAGCAGCAAAGGCAGGTATGACATTCTGAAGGGACAGCAGGAGCAGGGAAACGTGAGTAGATTTGATAGGACGTGCCCTAGGTATCACTCTGAAGGCTCCCAGAAATAAGCGAGGAAGATTTGGGAGAAGCGATAGCATCCTGGCATCACACTGGGGATGCCAAGAGCCACTGTCATTTGAAGTTAATATTAGTAGGACCTCAAATGGATATTCAGGCTTGGGAGGTGTGAGGACAGTGAGTCAGCTGCTTTGGTTCAGCTGGCCCTGAGGTCTGGCTACCCGCTGGTTACTATACACACCTACTGACCTTTCTGACCGCCCACCAGCTTTTTGTTCTGTCATTTTCCCACATAAGCTACTTTTTAAAAAAAACCATTAAAAACTGAAGTATAGTTGATGCACAATATTATGTAAGTTAAGTACACATAGACTACTTTGATTTGACCTTATGGATCAATGTATATTTTCTTCAAAGTCAAATTGATGCATGAAATATTCATTCCTTGACGAAGAAAACCAAGCTGTCTGATATTATTTTAAATACCACTGTAATTTCTAGACTTTGTTACAGGACTAATTTTCCTTTAATTTTCTTTTTTATTAAAAAAAAAAGAATTTCTTTTTAGGCGAGAGTTTGGGAGGCAGTTTGCTAAACTACACTGAAATTTCCTTGTCAAAGAACTACCTTTAGGAAGCCAACATATGCTCCTAAGGGAGATTTAATAATGAGTGAAGAGTGTTTTAGAGGAAGAAATAGAGAAACTGCTATAGAAACAGATATCTGTGTGAGTCTGAATGATGCAAAAAATTAGAGATTATTTTATTATAATCAAACTTAAACTGGGTTGGGGGGAGTTCCATTTTAACACTCTTTACAAATCCACAAATTCAGTCCTACCACCTAGGGAATGTTATTAACAGCTTTCACTCATACTCAGATAACACGGGGGGTTATCTGCCCCCAGGAGGTGACCTAAGAGGATTGACTGCTCCTCTCTCTCTCTCTTAGTTTTATTATCTTTGTCCCTGTCTTTAGGCAGCAGCAAATTTCCTGATGACACCTGCAGTGGTGAAGCTGGCTTTGAGAATCCATTAATTCTTCTCCATCTTCTTGGATCGATGGCCTAGGCAACCCTGGGCATTATGGTCTTGTGCACAGGGAAGCCATCTTCCTCTTGAAATACAGTGCAAAAATCTGGGACAACATCAACATGGAAAATAGTTTTCATTCTCTTTGTGTGTGTATGTGTGCGTGCGCACTCAGTCGTGTCCAACTCTTTACAACTGCATGGACTGTAGCCCGCCAGTCTATATGTGTAATTCTCCAAGCAAGGATACTGGAATGGGTTGCCATTTCCTACTCCAGGGGTCTTCCTGACCCAGGGGTTGAACCAGCATCCCTTGTGTTTTCTGCATTGGTGGGCGGATTCTTTACCACTGCACCACCTGGGAAGCCCTATTCTCTTTATAAGCAGTGGCAAATTTTCGTACTTGTTAATACAGTCACATTTCTTTCAGATATTATAACTTAAAATTTATAGCCATCTTTCAAATACATTAATACAATTTCTCACCCCTAAATGGTGAAGTCCTAAGTCTTTCTCAAGGTCACCAATTAGAAGCAGAAATGGAATTCAGACTCAGGACTTCATGCTCCTTGATTGTCCCCCTCCTCCCTTAGTCTGGGGACATTGGTAAATGATTAAAGGGGTGATGTTTTCTATAATGCTTTTAATGCTTCAACACTGTTATTTTGCTTTTATAGAAAGGATTACAGAAAAAATATTTCTCTTTTGATGTACAGTACAATGGTATGCTACCAGTGCATGAATTGCTATATTTGCCTGAATAAAGCTCTCTTTCTTAAACTGGCAAAACAAGTCTGTGTTTCTATAAACCACCCTACAAATTCATCCAAAAATCTAGTTGCTGAAGAGCATATATAAAGCAGATAGCTAGGATTTGACAATTAAAGAATATTGAGAGAGAAGTAAATAGTTGCCTTTAATTAATCCAAACCCTCCCTTATTAGTTTTAAAGAGAATAATAATAATAGACTGTCAGCAGCAGCCTTACTGAATGACTATTCTGAGGTTAAGTGTGGCACTCAGCCTGATACTCATCTCCTGTCATTTAATGCTCACGATAACCCCTTGACGTCAGTACTATTTTAGCCCCATTTTACTAGTGAGGAACTGAGGTTTATAGAGCTTGTGCAACTTGTCCAGGTTTAACTGCAAGCAAGAAAGCAGCTGAGTGGTATTTAAAACATACCACTGCTTTTTACTCTTCTATCTGAGGAAACCTCATTTCTGGAAAAAGAAATTTTTTCCACACACACATAAACAAATTCAGCCAACAAAGAAATGAGTTGAAGAAGCCAAGAGACCTATGTAACCAATTTCAGCTTCACTTATTGGAACCTGGCTTCAATGGAGACTTATTAATCTTGTCAATTTCCTTGGAAAATTAATTTGCTTTGAAGCAAAGCCTTAGGACTATGTATATTAAATATTGCAATTAAGCTAGACCCAGTCTACATTTAGCCAGGCACAAATTGTATAATTTAGAGGGAAAAAAACAGTAAATTAAGATGAAGCAACATGAAACATTTTTCATTTAAAGAAAAGCTAACAGCTCAATATATTATTTTTTCTAGCTACAGGGGCTTGACCCTTTGGGGATGTTGAAAGGAAAGGAATAATGGAATTGATTGAAGAAAGGGAAAAACAGCAACTTGAAAATGGTTGTGGCAGATTAGATGGCATTATAATGCCTGTCATGACTTCCTCCTGCCAAAATGAGATTCATTAAAGAAAACTCTTAACTAAATGAAAACTCTTCTCACCAATATTCTCCCCTCCAGATGTGGACAGCAGACTGTGGCCTGGTTAACAGGACTGTGGGTAATTGGCGGAAATATTTCATAACATGCTAATAAGAGGAAGACAAGAAACACTGAGAAACATTTTATTTACTTTTAACCCCAAATGACGAAGACAGCTGGTTGACTGATGACTTCTTGTATCAGGAATCCGCAAGGAGACAGCGAGATGTTGTCTCCGTGAGAGGCGATTGCTCAGTGGCGGCCACTCTGCTCTAGCGCCATGCTGTGGTTGTTGCCTGACTTACACACAGGATGAAAAGAGGGTTTAAGAGTGGCAGCGAGGAGGAGCAGTCGGCTCAGAGAGCATCAGTTCCTTGGGTGAATTGTGTTCTGTTCTGGACTTTACTGGGATCATCTATACTGTGGGAAACAGCAACAACTCCTCCTGTGGGCATTTCAGTTTATGGAACGTGGTAGAAAACAGAACTGTCCATGTCAAACAAAATACACTTCCAGTTCTCTTCTATTATTATTATTTAAAATATTTATTTAGTTAGCTGTGCTGGGTCTTACTTGTGGCGTGCAGTATCTCGTTCTCCACTCAGGGATCGAACCTGAGCTTTCTGCGTGGGGAGCGTGGAGTCTTAGCTACTGGACCACCAGGGAAGTCCCTGTTTTACTGTTTTTTTGAGAGAGCTCTCAAAAACTTCCTGGGTGGCTCAGATGGTAAAGAATCTGCCTGCAATGTGGGATACCCAGATTCAATCCTTGGGTTGGGGAGATCCCCTGGAGAGGGAAATGGCAACCCACTCCAGTATTCTTGCCTGGAGAATCCCATGGACCGAGGAGCCTGGCGGGCTACAGTCCGTGGGGTTGCAAAGATTGGACATGACTGAGAGACTAACACCTTCTCTCAAAGGGCACGTTGGATTATTGGAGCTGCTGAAAGATGCAGCTCCCGCGCAGTGTGGCGGGTGGAGTTCTGCTCCCGGAAGAAGATGGCGTAGGTCACGCATCTTGTGTTTCATTTAACTCTGAGGGGGCGGTTTAGGGTTCCTCCCTCTGTCACCTAAATCCCAGGGAATAGGAGTGTCGACGTGAATCAAGGTACTATTTGTTTCCTTGAATCTTGAAGAATTTTTAAAAATTAATTAATTGAATTTTCCTTCAACCTACACTGCGTTGACGTTCAGCACTGTATTTTTTTAAGGTGTACTGCGGAGCGATTCGGCTTACGTGTGTGTGTGTGTGTGTGTGTCGCTTCAGTCATGTCTGACTCTTGGCGACCTTATGGACTCTAGCCCACCAGGCTCCTCTGTCCATGGGATTCTCTAGGCAAGGATACTGGAGTGGATTACTATGCCCTCCTCCAGAGGATCTTCCCAACCCAGGGATCAAACCTGTGTCTTTCATGTCTCCTGCGTTGGCAGGCAGGTTCTTTACCACTAGCGCCACCTGGGAAGCTTGATTTCACTTACAGACACCATGAAATGATTATCACAGTAAGTTTAGTGAACATCTACCATCTCATCTCATGGATGCGAAATTAAGGAAATAGAAAAAAATGTATTCCTTGTAATGGGAACACTCAGGATCTACTCTCTTAACAATCTTCATGTATAACATACAGCAGTGTTAATTATATTTATCCTGTTGTACATTACATCCTATAACTTATTTATCTTATAACTGGAAGTTTGCACCTTTTGACTGCCTTCTTCCAGCCCTCTCCTTTTACCAGGTCGCTGGCCTCTGGTAACCATAAATCTGATCTCTTTTCCTGTGAGTTTGTTTGAAGCTTAATTGACCTATAATATTATGTTAGTTCTATTACACAACATAGTAATTCAGTATTTCTATACATTTCAAAATGATTGCCAGGATAAGTATAGTTACAATCTGTCACCATAAAAAGATACTGCATGGTTATTGACTGCATTCCCCACATGGTACTTGTCATACCCAGGACTCATATATTTAGGAACTGGAAGCTTGTACCTCAACCTTCCCCACATATTTCTTTTCTCTCCCAACCGTCCTGCCCCTCTGGCAACACCTGTTAATTCTCTGTATCTATGAGTCTGTTTTTGTTTTGTTTTTTAGATTCCATATAAATGAAATCATACAGTATTTGTCTTTCTCTGACTTATTTCACTTATCCTCTAGGTCTATCCATGTTATTACAAACGGCAAAATTTCATTCTTTTTTGTGGCTAAGTAATATATATATATATATACACATATATTTATATATCCCATCTTCTTTATTCATCTATTGATGGGCACTTAGGTTGCTTCCCTATCTTGGCTATTATAGATTATGCAGCAATGAACATAGGAGTGCATATATCTTTTCTAATTAGTGTTTTAATTTTATTCAGCTAAATTCCAAGGAATTGAATTGCATAATCATTCTATTTTTAATTTTTGGAGGAATCTCCATACCATTTTCCACAGTGGCTCTGCTGATTTACATTCCCACCAATAGTGCATGTTGTTGTTCAGTCGCTCAGCCATGTCCGACTCTTAGTGACCCCATGGACTGCGGCACGGCAGGCTTCCCCGTCCTTCACTACCACCCAGAATTTGCTCAAACTCATGTCCAGTCAGTTGGTGATGCCATCCAACCATCTTATCCTTTGTCACCCACTTCTCATCCTGCCTTCTCCCTTTTCTCCACATCCTTGCCAACTTTTGTTGCTGTTGTTGTTGTCTTTTTAATAATAGCCATTCTGATAGATGTGAAGTAATTAGTTATGTTGACCATATTTTCATGTGCCTGTTGGCCATATTTGCTTGAATCTTTTGCTAGATCATGAACTCCTTAAAAGCAGGGACACAACTTGTTTAATTATATTCTCAACTTCTAGTTTAGTGCTGGCTCATAATAGGAACATAAATATTTTGAAGGAATGAATGAGTTTAGATCTGACTATAAAATGGAGTTCAGTTCAGTTCAGTTGCTCAGTTGTATCTGACTCTTTGCGACCCCATGGACTGCAGCATGCCAGGCTTCCCTGTCCATCACCAGTTCCCGGAGTTTACTCAAACTCATGTCCATCAAGTTGGTGATGACATCCCACCATCTCATCCTGTGTCGTCCCCTCCTCCCGGCCTCAATCTTTCCCAGCATCAGGGTCTTTTCCAATGAGTTGGTTCTTCACATCAGGTGGCCAAAGTATTGGAGATTGTTTCAGCATCAGTCCTTCCAGTGACTATTCAGGACTGATTTCTTTTAGGATGGACTGGTTTGATCTCATTGCTATCCAAGGGACTCTCAAGAGTCTTCTCCAACACCACAGCTTAAAAGCCTCAAAAGTAAAGTGGAGGAGGCCACTTTGTTCACTATCTTGGAGGATGCTGCACTTAGGCAGGAGGCAGGGGTGCCTTTTGCCAGGGTAGAGTCTCACCCTTAGGAGACAAGTGTGTCCCATGTGTGCACGAGGGGGAACGGAGGTGTGGAAAGGGCTGCTTTGCTCACCCTGTCCAAGAGCTTAGAAAAGGAGATACTTGTGGTTTTAAGTTTATCCTAAAGCCAATCTGGAAGCCATTTGGAATTCTCTATTCTCCCTAAAGCCATTTGGAATTCTCTATTCTTACTGAACTTCAGAAGCTACTAGGAATATTTTTCTTAAAATACAGATGCCTACTCCAGACTACTTAAATCAGAAGCTGGGATGGTGATACCAAAGGGAAAGAAAACTTCAGAAAGTCTCTAATGTGTAGCCAGAGTTGGGCCACAGTTCCGGTTCAGTGGTTCTGAGCCCTGTGGTGTTAGAATCACTGGTGAATGTTCAAAATGTGTAGCTGCTTGGCCCACTTCCAGAGGTGGGATTCAAGTGGTCCACTGGGCTCACACTTCTATATTGACACAGGGTTTGGAAAAACATCAAGGGCTGAGAGAACTCCTTGGCTGATGGTTTCACTGTTCTAAGAACAGTCTGAGGTGCTTGTTGGTGGCTGAGTAATATTCCATGGTGTATATGTACCACAGCTTTCTTATCCATTCATCTGCTGATGGGCATCTAGGTTGCTTCCATGTCCTGGCTATTATAAACAGCGCTGCGATGAACATTGGGGTGCACGTGTCTCTTTCAGATCTGCTTTCCTCAGTGTGTATGCCCAGGAGTGGGATGGCTGGGTCATATGGCAGTTCTATTTCCAGTTTTTTAAGGAATCTCCACACTGTTCTCCATAGTGGCTGTACTAGTTTGCATTCCCACCAACAGTGTAAGAGGGTTCCCTTTTCTCCACACCCTCTCCAGCATTTATTGCTTGTAGACTTTTGGATAGCAGCCATTCTGACTGGTGAGGTGCTTGTTGGGAACACAGATTCTGGGTCCTCCAGCACCTACTGTCTTGACTCTAACAGAGGGGCATGAGTCTCGCTAACTTTAAAGGTGCTCCAGGTGATTCCAATGATTAGGGAAACATCACTCATTTTGTGTTTCTCAAAGTGTGGCTCCCAGACCAGCAGCATCAGTACCACGTGGGAATTTGTTAGAAATACAGGTTCTGGGGCTCCACTTTAGATCCCCCAAATCAGAAACCCTGGGAGGAAAGGCTTCCCTGGTGGTTCAGTTGTTGAGAATTAGCCTTGCAATGTAACAGTTTCAATGCCTGATTCTGGAAGATCACATATGCCTCGGGGCAACTAAGCGTGAGCTTCACAGCTGCTGAGCCCTGGAGCTGCAACTACTGAAGCCTTTGAACCCTAGAGCCTGTGCTCAGCTACGAGAGAAGCCACTCTAAAGAGGAAGCCATGCATAGTAGCTAGAGTAGCCCCTTCACTCACTGCAACTAGAGAAAGCCCACTCGTAGCCAAAAATAAACAAATATTAAAAAAAAAATAAAGAAAGAAACCCTGTGCGTGGGACCCACCTCTCTGTTATCTCACAAGCCCTGCAGGGGATTCCAGCACTTCTAAAACTTGAGAACCACTGCTCTAGTTCCTGTTTCTCAAAGTGTGGGACCCAGACAAAGGCATTAGTATCGCCTGGGAACTTGCTAAAAATGAAGTATCTCAGTATCCCCGCCCCAGACCAAATGAGTCATAATCTACATTTTAAAAAGATCCCTGGTGATTCCTATGCACATTAAAGTTTGAGAAGCCCTCATTATTATCCAGATAAATATCACTTTGCTGTGGAAATAGAAAAATGTAAGCTGCTTTAATAAGAAGCAGAACCAAAATTAGTAATATGTCTCCCTTTAAGAACAGAAGTGACTTTAATTAAAGAGAAATTAGGAGGCAGATCATTTAGAGCTGTATTAATGATAATAAATAAATCCCAGTTTTGTGTTGTTAACTGGGTTAAAGAATTGAAGTAAGATTAAATGTAAAGATATTCTAACTCCTATTTTGTATTATTTCTCTCCATAGTGTTTCTTAATTCAGTATACTACTACTACTACTAAGTCACTTCAGTCGTGTCCGACTCTGTGCGACCACATAGACAGCAGCCCACCAGGCTCCCCCGTCCCTGGGATTCTCCAGGCAAGAACACTGGAGTGGGTTGCCATTTCCTTCTCCAATGCATGAAAGTGAAAAGTGAAAGTGAAGTCGCTCAGTCATGTCCGACTCTTAGTGACCCAATAGACTGCAGCCTACCAGGCTCCTCCATCCATGGGATTTTCCAGGCAAGAGTACTGGAGTGGGGTGCCATTGCCTTCTCTGTAATTCAATATAGGGTCTATCAAATTGTTTTACTCTAGAGTCTGACTCTCTTCCTTTGGAATATAAATTTGTGCTGTGTGTATGTATACATGCACTCATACACACGTATTAATGTGTTAGGGTTCGCCTACAGTTCAAAATCTGTAGGGCAGACTGGCAGCCTAGAAATTTCAGCAAGAATTGACACTGAAGTCTTGTCTTCAGTCTGGAGACAGAATTTCTTCCTTCTTGGAGGATGTTATTCTTTTTCCCTTAAGGCCTTAAACTGCATATATAGAGAATAATTTATGTTAATTAATTAGATTAAATAATTAATCTCCACTTTGTAGAGAGTAATCTATTTTACTCAAAGGCTACTGATTTAAATGTTAATAGCATAAAAAATATCTGCACAGAAACATCCAGATTGGTGTTTGACCAAACTTACTGGGTACCACAGTTGAAGCCAGTAGACACATAAAATTAACCATTTGTATTCATAAAACATATCTTTGAAAGTTCTAGAAAGTCATAAAATACGGCTACAATTAGAGTTAGTGATAATTCACTAGCTTTCGTCATGCATTTTAAATGTAATTGAGCTCTTTGAGTTTTTCTTCTGCCCCCCTCCACCCCAACTTTGCATTAAACTTCTGTTCAGACAGTATAAACTCTTAGTGCAACCTCTCTGCTGTTACACTGGCTCGTACTTTGTTAATAACAAATTTGATTTAAATAAATAATTTATGACAGTTGTAAATTTTTAAAAAATGAAGTATAGTTGATTTACAAAGTTGTGTTAGTTTCAGGTGTATAGCACAGTGATTTAGTCATATATATGTGTGTATATATATATATGTATATATATATTCTTTTTCAGAGACAGTTGTAACTGAAAACAGACTGTGGATAGTCATTTATCGTCCACATTGCTCTCTTTAGGGGTTTAAGTCAACTTAGCCTGAACCCATTTTACAGGTAAAAAGTCCTTCTTACTCTTATTTTGAATTGCCAGTCTAATTGCCTCACTTCTCCATTTGCCTCCACTTCTGTATCCAGGTGTTTAGTTATGGCCCCAGCTGTGCAGAAAGATAAATTTGGTCCAGACAAAGGCAATGAGATAGCCCTCTTGGTGACTGTCATCTATTAATTTTGAGATCTTTTCCATTAGCGTGTTATTTCTTTAATGAGATAAGTGATTTCTGTATGATAGCATGGAGGTAATTTTGTATAACCAAGACTCTGAAGATACTGTGGTTCTGCATGGCCCAAAGAAAGAGAGAAGAGAATGTCTGTGTGTGGTCCCGGGTAGCTTCCTGGATTTGGACTTTGGCTTGTCTGAACTGCTATGCAGATGAGTCAGTCTAGAGGACAACGGAGGTAGGGATGGCTGGTACCAAAATCATGCAAAACTCTGTGCAAATGACAGCGAGTCCACAGATGCCTTTGGCCACCGTTTAAGGTGAATGACTTTCCTGGTGGCTCAGAGGGTAAAGCGTCTGCCTGCAATGCTGGAGAGCCGGGTTCGATCCCTGGGTCGGGAAGATACCCTGGAGAAGGAAATGGCAACCCACTCCAGTATTCGTGCCTGGAGAATCCCATGGACAGAGAAGCCTGGCAGGCTACAGTCCATGGACTCACAAAGAGTCGGACACAACTAAAGCAACTTGGCACACAGCGTGTATGAGGCTGAGAGAAGCTTCAGGCACTCGGGGATGGCTTATCCCTTGTCATCTTCTCAGGCTTTGCTATAAGGTAAGTGGGGCCTGATGCTGACTGAGCTGAGGTCAGGTGAGTGTCACTCATGGTCAAAGAGGGAGCAGGCTTTCTCACCTGCTTCAGCAGAAAAATCTCTGTTGAGGACTTCACTTGGCCCCAGTTGTGTTCCATGCCCATCCCTGAACCAGTCACTAAGGCAGAAAGAGGGTCTTGTGACACTCAAGCTGGGGTCACATGTGTACATTCTTAAGGAAGGGGGTTAGGGTTTGTTTCTAGGGAAAGTGGAGACAAAGTGGGCTGGGCAGATTAAAAACAAAAGCTATTGGGGTTAACCAAGAATTAATTAACTTATTCATGGATTTTAATAGCTCTATTGGAAGCCCCTTCTGTGAGAAAGATCTGCTCTTCTGTAAAAGGGTTTTCAGCGTTTTGTTGTATGCTTCCCAAGGTAGCCATTTTCTCCCATGGAGGGTTTTCACGTCCATCTCATATTTATTTATTTTCCTTGGGGAACTCTTGCTATGATGACAAGATATTTTATTTTGTATACATTGAGGTTCTATTTGATGATGGTATTGCATTATCTGATAGGTGATATAATAGTTATTTTAACGGTTTTGTAAGTAGATACTCTTGTACTTTACTTAGCCAACCCTGTGGGACACCTAAAGTATTTCTACTTTTTTCCTCTTGTAAATGTGGCAGGATGGAGTTATCTTTCACCTTCAAACCTACCTTTCCTTTCTCTCATCATCTTTTGTGAGAGAAGACATTTTGTAGACAGAGTAGAGACAGATTCTGTTGAATAATAACTTCAGAATTTTGCTATGGGAGGTGGCCAATGTGAGGAAGAAAAAGGTTTGTTTTTCCAGTAGAAGTTCTGCTCTAAAGAATATTAAAGTCCAAAACTTCTCCCAAGAAGCATGATGAGAACCTCCTGTGACCCCTCAGGTCGGAGAAACTAAGGACTTTGTGGAAAATGCAAGAAGGAGCAAGTATGATGAGGGGGAAAAAAGGAAATTAAAAAAAATTTTTTTAGCTTTTTATTTTATATTGGAGTATAGCTGATTAACAGTGTTGTGATAGTTTCAGGTGGATGGCAAATGGACTCAGCCACATATATATATATATGCATCTATTCTTCCCCAAACTCCCTTCTCATCCAGGTTGCCACATAACACTGAGCAGAGTTCTCTGTGCTATAAAGTGGGTCCTTGATGGCTATCCATTTTAAATATAGCAAAGGTGGACATGTTGATCCCAAACTCCCTAACTATCCCTTTACTCCTTCCTTCCTAAAAAGGGAAAAATGTTTAAGAAGACAAAGAAGTGGGGAGAACATAGAAAAAAGAGGTTCCTGAAAACTTATCCTTGGAAAAATCTGGAGGGATAGTAAGGGTTACATAAGGTATACACAATAGAAATCAACTATGGATAACTTAAAGATTGGAGAGGTATGGATAAGTCATGGGATTTAAAAATAAATTCATGAACTAGACTCAGAGAGGACACTTGGAAGAGCAGCTCTACCCTGTGAGTAAGTTCTCGCTGGTTACCAAATTTGTATATAGTAATGTGCAAAGTAGTGTCATTTCCCCTGGAGAAGGAAATGACAACCCACTCCAGTATTCTTGCCTGGGAAATCCCATGGACCAAGGAGTCTGGTGGACTACAGTCCATGGGGTTGCAAAGAGTCGGACACAACTGAACGACTGAGCACATACACACACGTGAAAAACCTGTACACTTAAAGAGAAAAGAAAGCATGGGACCAAGGAGAAATGTACAATAACTAGTTTATGTCTTAAAAATGTGAATGCAATCAAATACTTTTATGTAAGGGTGATAATATATTTGATAGCTACAGGTGGAAAGATTTTGCCTTTTAAAGATAGTGAAGATAGTGCAAGATGTTATAAATATAACAGTTTTAAAAAGAAAAATAACCTTATTATATGTAAGAAAAAGAATACATGATCTCGTTGAAATAAAAATATGTATTCAGTGGTTTTACTCTATAATTGAAGCTGTTTAAAACAATAGCCATTAAACTGAAGAAGAAGAAAAAAAAAAGATCAGCTCCAGAGACCTAGGGAGCAGGAACCCATGAACAGTCTTCAGAGCTAGACTCAAGGATAAATTACTGGCTTACCTGGGTGTGGTCCAGGGATTCTTGGAAAGTCACACCAAGTCTTGGCACAGTGGTGCGAAGGTATTTCTCAAAGCAAACTCACAGTGTTTGTACCCGAAGAAAGGGGCATGGATGTTGTCCAGGCAAAAACAACAGTCGAGGAAAACCAGACCCTGAGCAGGGCGCTCATGCCTCACCACTCCTTTGATTTTGCCTGTAAAAGCACCGACCACTCTCCCAGAAAGACGTTCCCTTACTTCCTACTTATATTCCTAAAATTGTTTCAATTGGCAAGTTGGGCCTTTCTTGCCCTTGAGCCCTAATAGAAAATTGCTGATGGGACCTCCTCTGTCAATGCCCACCTGTCTTGGGTTAGACAGATTCAGAGATGGTTTTATGTATATATTTTAGTGAAGTATAGTTGATTTACAATATTGTGTTAATTTATGCTGTATAGCAAAGTGATTCAGTTATACATACATATATACTTTTTAAAAAAATATTCTTTTCCATCATATCATAGGATATTGAGTATAGTTCTCTGGGCTATACAGTAGGAAACTTGTTTATGAGATGGTCCTGTAGCTGAGCTTGAGAAGGTATTGAGGAAACCCTGGACAAGTCTCCGCACGGCAAATCCCAGATGGCCTCAGACTTTCCAAGCTCGCAGAGGTGATTTCCTAACAGCCTGGTTTCTGATTTCCAAGGCCAGCACTTTTATTTTGATGTACCTGGTTGTGATGGTTAATTTTATGTGTCAATTTGACTTGGCCTTGGGATGTCCAGATAACTGGTTAAATATTCTTCTGGGTGCCTATGAGAATGTTTAGGCTTCCCAGGTGGTGTTAGTGGTAAAGAACCTGCCTGCCAATGCAGGAGACAAAAGAGACATGGGTTTGATCTCTGGGTCGGGAAGATCCTCTGGAGGAGGGCATGGCAACCCACACCAGTATTTTTGCCTGGAGAATCCCACAGACAGAGGAGCCTAGTCAGCTACAGTCCATAGGGTCGCAAGGAGTTGGACATGACTGAAGCGACTTAGCATGCAGGCACGTGAGGTTGTTTCCAAGAGAAATACATGATTTGGTGGACTAAGTAAAGCAGATGGCTCTCCCCAGTGTGTGGGGGCATCATCTAATCTCCTGGGGGCCTGAAGAGAATGAAAAGGCAGGGGAAGTTTGAATTGTCTCTCTGCCTGACTGCTGAGCTGGGTCATTGATTTGGGAGCTCCTGGTTCTTGGGCCTTCAGACCTGGACTGGAATCTACACCACTGGTTCTGGCTGTAAGGCATTCCAACTACACCATCAGCTTTCTTGGGTCTCCAGGATGATGGTGTGGGACTTCTTAGCCTCTGTAGTATTATGAGCCAATATCTGATAATAAATAAAGAATGCATGTATATAATCTCCCACTAGTTCTGTTTCTCTGGAATACCCTGACAAGTACACTAGTCATTACAAATTCAGACAGAAGGTTGTGCTCCATGGATGTGTTTTTGCAGAATTTGAGAATCTCTGTGAAAAGTCAAAGAATAATTAAACCAAATAGTTGGAAGGAGAAATATTATTGATGGTAAGGGGGCAAGAATGGGACAGAAACATTTCAAGGGAAGTCTTAGATTTAGAATGTGGCTATTGATGGGACATAAGGCAAGATGCTGCAGGCAAAAAGATGAAGCTCTTTATAACTTAAAAAAGTTGTATATTTATTTTAAAAATTATTTATTTATTTATAATTTTAGCTGTGCTGTGTCTTTGTGGCTACATGCAAGCAGGGGCCACTCGCTGGTTGTGGTGCATGGGTTTCTCATCTCAGAGTACGGCTCTAGGCATTCGGGTTTCAGTAGTTGCAGCATGCAGGCACTAGAGCAAGGGCTGTTGCCCCTTGGCATGTGGGATCTTCCTGGACCAGGAATGGAACCAGTGTCCCCTGCATTACAAGGCAGATTATTAACCACTGGACTACCAGGGAAGCCCGATGGAACTCTTTAATCCTGAGGCCGATTGATATATTACAAGCACAAGATAGAAATCAGTGTCCACAAATCTAAAAATAAATGATACAAATGAACTTACAAAACTGTAAGAAACTCACAGACTTCGAGAAAGAATTTATGGCTGCCAGGGGACAGGATGGTTAGGGAGCTTGGGAAGGTCATATAATCACACTGCTATAGTCAAAATGTATAACCAACAAGGACCTATGGCATAGCATGTGGAACTCTGCTCAATGTTATATGCCAGCTTGGATGGGAGGCAGGTTTAGGGGAGAGTGGATACATGTCTATGTATGGCTGGGTCTTTTTGCTGCTCACCTGAAACTACCACAACATTGCTAATCAGCTATACCCCAATACAAAATTAAAAGTTTAAAGTTTGGAAAAAAAAATCAGTGTCCACAGAGAAAGTTCACTTTTTGATACATATTTTGTTCTCCCAAGATCCATAAAACACTCTGTCGTAGTTCAGAAACAAAGAGTAAGGGGTAACTATAAACACAGATCCTGATAGAAGTGAGGACCAAGAATCATGCAAAGGTAGGCTCAGGCTAAGTGTCTGCATACTCCAGACTCAGGTCATTTCAGGGTGAAACAGGAGGGAAAGACAGATGAATGGGATGCTGTCTAGAAAACAAAGCAGAGAGATTTAAAGGACTATAGCCTGTTGGTTTAGAACCTACATAAAACACAATTAGATGATGTGGCTATCAGACACAGCCAGAAACTACAGTTACACCTGTTCTTTAGTCTTGCAAACTTTGTTTAAAAATGATATGCTGAAAGAGTACAATAGTAAAAAATTTAGTGCTCTCTGTTACAATTCCTTAAATTGAAGTTAAACTCTGAAGTTCTCAAGTTCTGAAAACTAAGGTTAAAATTTTGTTTTCAGTTTTCATAGAGAGAGCAAAGCACAGGTGATTTGGAACAGCTGAAGGGGTGTGCTAGCCTAACTGTGCAGCCACAGAGACCACATAAGAGCCAGGACTACAAAGAATTAGAAAACTTTAGATGTGGATGGTATGTAAAAAGTACTCACAAAATCTGCTCTGAACTGACCTAAAGCTTTTTTTTTTTTTTAACTTTACTTATTTATCCATTTGGCTGTGCTGGGTCTTAGAAGCAGCATGTGGGATCTATCTAGTTCTCTGACTAGGGGTCAAACCTGAGCCCCCTGCACTGGGAGTGCAGAGTCTTAGCCACTGGACTACCACGGAAGTCCTATTTAAAAAAAAAAAAAAATTTTCCCATTTAGTATGATAATTTTTTCTGCTGCAGAGTTAAAAAAATTTTTTATTGCAGTATACTTGATTTATAATTTGTGTTAGTTTCAGGTGGATAGCCAAGTGATTCAGTTATACATCTATATATTGTTTTTCACATTCTTTTCTCTGATAAGTCATTACGAAATACTGAGTATAGTTCTCTGTGCTGTACAGTAAGTCCTTTTTGGTTGTCTATTTTATGTACAGTGCTGTGTACACGCTAATCCCAAACTCCTAATTTATCCCTTCCCTGCCTTTCCCTTTCGGTAGCCATAAGCTTCTTTTCTGTGTCTGCTGATTACAGGCAGCTTTTGGGCTCTCCTTTCACATACATTCTATTGCCCAGGACTTAGGAAATAGTCATTCTGGATACTTCTTAAGGTTTTCTCTTCCTGACCCTTGATTTTGGCCTACAGCAGATGTTTCCATTATCCCAGAGTTGTGTCCCAAGATAGGATGGGAATGGAACAAGTGCCTAATAGGATGAGCAAAAAAGAGCGAGGGTAACTTGCCACGTCTTGATCTTTCCCCACTTGCCTTCTTTTATGATTCTACTTCTTGAGTCTTCGTTTGGAGTTCAGTGGAAAACTCCCAAGTGAGAAGAAGAATTCTTTCCCATCCAGAACTTTTTCCCATCCAGAAATAGTAAATCACTTTCTATCTCTGTTATTAGTACAACTTCGGCATCCCCCGTCACACAAGCTCCCTGCCCATGCCTCCAAGGACTCTTCTTTGCACCTGGAAATTGTTACTTGCCTGAGCCTTGACACGTTCTTCTCCCTAACATGACCTTGTTTGTGAGTACTCTAATATAAGATATGTCCAGATATTAAAATATATAAAGTATATAAAATATATAAAGTATATAGAAAGTGAAAGCGAAGTCGCTCAGTCGTGTCCGACTCTTTGCCACCCCATGGACTATAGCCTAACAGGCTCCTCCTTCCATGGGATTTTCCAGGCAAGAGTACTGGAGTGGGTTGCCATTGCCTTCTCCAGATCTTCCCAACCCAGGGATTGAACCCGGGTCTCCCATGTTGTAGGCAGATGCTTTGCCATCTGAGCCACCAGGGAAGTCCATAAGGTATATAACGCAAGCATAATTAATTTGCACACAATATATTGAATGAGATCATGAAAATAACACATTTCCTGGCATTCTGTTAAGATTCCATACCACATCATCAGGATGAGCATGTTGTTGATGATGACAGTAGTTATGATCTAAAAGCCAGACTCTGCAGCCAGCCTTGTCGTTATACCACACTCATTTCCCTTACTGGTGACCCTGAGCTCATCTTGTACTTTCTGATGCTTGTTGTTTGGGTGAAAGCAAATCAGGTTTTCCCATTTTCTTGGAATCTCAAGGATCCAGCTGAGTTCCAGCCTCTCTAGGTCTTCCTCTGGATTGTATCGTCATCCAGGGAAGTGGCTTGGACAAAATCATCCCAGGACTGATGATTTTGGGTAGCACAAACTTAGAGGTAGAAAAGCCTCTCTGATTTATCCTAGAACCGTGGTTATATTCTCTCTTCATACATCATAACACTACTTACTTCTTTTTTTCTCTCTTTCAAGTAAGCCCACCTTTCCCATCCCACAAGAGAATAACAAATTCTAACTCTGAGGATACCTCCACAAGTTCCAAATCTACTGCCTTCTTGGTGCTTCCAAGAGCAAATTCAAATATTATATATCTTTGCTCTCCCTGGAAAACATATAATCTATGAATTATTTAGCTTCTTAACCCACATAGAGTGTTCATACATTTTATTTCATTATCATATTAATAACCAGTGCTTATTGCAGATGAATTAGAAAATATGCATTTTCTACATATGAAAAAAGGAAAACAAAATTATGTGTAATTTCAACATCCAGGATTTTCTCTGTTAGCATATTAATGTGTGGGCTTCCATATTGCTTCATATGGTCCAGTCCTTGAGATGGGATCATTGCATACATACCATTTTTAACCTGATTTTAAAAATTTTAATTTAATATATTTTGAAAATCTTTACATATTAATAAATCAAATCCAGTGAAAACCCATCATTGAGGTTTGATGATGGCAAAGAGGGGACATATGGTATGTAGCAAACAATCTTACTGATGGTTCATTAGCATCCACATGGAACCCCAAAATACACAAACATCACTATAGCCAAGGCCACCACATGTCTTGCCTTGTTGTTCTTAAGAGCTCTTATCTCTGCTTATTTTTTTTTTATGTGTCATTTGTGGGTTGTCTCTCCTCCCAGAAGAATATAAGCTTTGTTTTATTTATCATCATATTGCTGGCACTAGAACTATATCTGGTACAAAATCTACTACTCAACCCAAATTTGTTGAATAAATTAATGAATAAACCCCACATTAGTTCATTAATTAATTAATAAAATTCATGTCACAATCTGTGATTCCCTCCTTGCTTATTTATCTGGTATCTTGTTTATTGCCTAGGTAAGTGAGAAATAAAACTCTGTGGCAAGGGGGCGGGGGGTTGTTAAGCCACTGATTTTTAGAGTTTTTCTTTTTAGGACTTACTGTAACATTAACCAAGATTATCCTGACTAACACATAGATAAAGCCAGAGCTAGAAATTTGCTCTTTGGCCATGGAATTAAACAAATTCAATTGATATAAACTAGGATTTAGGCCTATGGTTTTCACCTAATGGTCTTATTTTCTTTTTTGTTATTAGAATACTCATCCTGCACTCCTGGCCTAAAAGCAAAAGATATAAACCCTGAAAACATTCTGAATACAAATTAGATTTCTTCAGATATTTGTTGAGCTTGAAATAAAATATTTCAGTTTCGTATGCTATCTAGATTGTCTCTATTGTAAATTCGAATTTACCAAACACCAAACCCATAGTTGTTTATAATACTGAATGGGAACAATTAATTCCCTTAGAGCTGGAGTAAGAAACAAATATTTGTGCTCTTTGTGGTGGGGGGGATCTTATTTTTAGGCTGACAGCTTCAGTGATGGTAAATTTGAGGAAGAGAGAGTGCTGGAGTAAAGTATTTACCTGCTTCAGATTTTCCCAAACTTTCTAGGCTCATGGTTATAGTCAGCTCAGTTATTTATTCATGGGTATATGTATAAGGTTTTAGATTATTAAGTAGTTAGATCCAAAGTAATTTACTGACTGTAATTTGTATGGCACCCAACAAGTGTTCTTGTGTTTTCCTCAAAAGTTTAAAATGTCCTAAAAAAATAAAAAAATAAATAAAATAAAATAAAATGTCCTGCAAGGTTCATCTGATTCATTGCAGTGACCCTGGGTCCCTCAGCTCACATAGTTTGGGAATTACAGATCTCTGACTTGATAGGTGGAAGGATTTGAGGAGCACTATATTTGGAGGAGATCATTGGGGAAGTTCCTAGCTCTGCGTGAGCTTCTGTTTTGTTTTGAGGAGTCTATATTTTATTTATTTAAGTCATTTTTTTAAAGCTCTAATTCACTGAAAATTCTTCAGTTTGTGGTGGCTCAGGTGGTAAAGAATCTGCCTGCCATGCAGGAGACCCCAGTTCGATCCCTGAGTTGGGACGATCCCCTGACCCACTCCATAATCTTGCCTGGAGAATTCCATGGACAGAGGAGCCTGGTGAGCTACAGTTCACGGGGTTGAAGTCAGACACAACTGAGAGACTCTCTCACACACACACACACACACCCCAGGGTGGAATAGGGTGGGGGCTAGGGGTCAGGGGGACAGGCAGTCGTGGGGACAGGGTTGGGGCGAGGCTGAGGCTGCCCCACTCCCACCCCCTCACCGCCCCCCGTCATTCTTCTGCTCTCTCATCTCCATGTCAGCCAGCTGTTATCCTGCAGCCACTGCGGCCTGGGCCTTTTGCTCACCTCCTCAGCCAGCCTCTCAGACATGTTGGCACAGAGCTTCTCCCCTCCAGCTGCTTGTGGATCTGCTGCGGGCACATGGCCAGCTGAACCTTGGCCGCCTTGTTGCTGGGTAGAGCTGCAGGCCCTTCTGCAAGTCAGCCCGGGCGTTCACCGCCAGGTGGGCCTCTCCGTCATGGACGAGGCCCTTCTCATCATTGCTGTCCGCTTCCTGGGCCTTGTTACTGTTTTCACTGGCAGCTGAGAAGACTTGCAGCTTCAGATGACACATGGCCAGGTTGAGGTGGGAGGCCAGCTGAAGGGCCTGCACCTTCTTGTGCGTCCTCCTCAGAGAAGCTCCACTTTTATTCCAGCCAGGACACAATCTTTTTAAAAAAAAATTAGTTATTTATTTATGGCTGTGCTGGGTCTTCCCTGCTGTGTGCAGGCTTTCTCTAGTTGCAGGGAGTGGGGGCCACTCTCTAGTTGGGGGGCACAGACTTCTCACTGCCGTGGGCTCTCCTTGTGGCAGAGCACGGGCTCCAGGGTGCTCGGGCTTTGGCAGTTGGGGCGCACAGGCTCGGCTGCCCCATGGTATATGGGATCTTCCTGGACCAGGGATTGAACCAGTATCCCCTGCGCTGCAAGGCAGGTTCTCAACCATGACCACCAGGGAAGCCCCAGGACACAGTCTTCTTATACTGCAGCACAGCTTGCTTGGACTTGGCCTTCCTTGAAGTTCACAGTACCTCGCTCCTTCACTACGGTCCTCTGCTCCAGCGTCTCGGAACTCATCTCCCAGGACTCAGCCCTCTCAAAAATTCTTGTGCTGTATTTCATACATCAGCTCAGCATTTGGTGGGATCCGGAACTTCTCCTTCCCAGCATTGCTGAAAGCACACAGGTATTAAGATACACAATGGAATGTTCTCTTTTATCCACACACTGAATGGCTTTCTCCAGCCCACAGGGCAAGATGCATGCTCTCTCCCTCACCAACTTCAAAGCTGAGCTCCCGTGGGTCAAAGATCTGGTCCTCGAAGTATCCTTCCAGTGCAGCCTCCAGGGTGGCGCTGTCATTGGACTTGGCGTAGCCCTCCTCATCACCTCTGTATTCTCCTGATGATCCCCTGTGGTCCTCTTTCTTGAACTCCAGCAACTCCACCTCAAACACAAGTGTGGCATTGGGAGCGATCTTGGGAGGGCAGCCTGCTGAGCCCTAGGCATGCTCTGACTTGCAGGTGATGCGGGACACTTCGCCTGCCTTCATGGTCGCTACAGCAACCTCCCAAGCCTTGATGACCTTCCCTCTCCTAAGGTCAAAGGAGAACCTGTCCTTGCGGTCCAGGCTGGAGTGGAACTTGGTACCATCAAGCAGCCAGCCCCTGTAGTGGACAGAGACTCAGTCCCCGATCACGGGCATCTCTGTGCCAGGGCCTTCTCGCTTGATGAACTTAAGCACACCCTCATCCTGCTTGGGGCTGAGGTCCACTCCCTTGAGGGGCTGCGGCACCAACTGCGCCCTACTCTTGGCTGCCTTCATCTCCTTGGTGGTCATTGAACTGTTTCTTGGGCAGCGGTTGTCAGTGGTTGGCCCGGGCTTGTGCCTTTTTTTTTTTTTAAAGTATTTATTTATTTATTTGGCTGCTCTAGGTTTTAGTTGCAGATGTAGGATCTTTCATTGCAGCATGTAGGATCTTTAGTTGAGTGTGTGAACTGAAAGATTTCAAAACCAAGGATCAAACTGGGGTCCTCTGCATTGGGAGTACAGCGTCTTAGGCACTGGACCACCAGGTAAGTCCTTACATTTCATCTTACTTCTTTAAAAACGTTTTCATTTTACATTGGAGTGTAGTTGATTAACAATGAAAAAGTGTTAGTTTTAGGTGTACAGCAAAGTGATTCAGTTACACAAATACATATATTTATTCTTTTTCACGTTCTCTCCCCTTTCAGTTTATTACAAAATATTGAGCAGAGTTCCCTGTACTATATGAGCTTTTTTTTTTTTTTTTTCTTCCGGTAGAGAAATCTGAGTATCTATGGAAAACATATCCAAGGGAAGTAACTTGAGCTTCCAGTGAAATTTGGAGCATTGTTGCCATCACTTTGAATATTCACATTTCACTGAAAGAAGTCACCAGCATAGATGACACCAGGTGAGGTCAGTAGATAAAAGACTAAAGTGGGTGAGCTCGTTCCTGGTGCTTTCAGCCTTTGTTCTCTTGGCTTCCAGAGTCCATGCTCTTGTGGATTTCCTGTGACCTGCTCTGGATAATCCTTCGCAGCTTCTTTGATCAACTAATCCTTGCTATGGAGCTTTTAATTGTTGACATTCTTCGGGTCTTGGTCTTAGATTTCAATTATAGTCTATGAGCAGATGGCTCTCCAAACCTTTAATTTTTTTTTTTCCTTCCTATTGGTGTTTTCCTTTTAAAATCACCCCAGTCCTTTAGTAAAAGAAAATCAACCTTGACAGCCATATGCAGAGACCTTGGGGAGATAGAAAGGCAGGGCAGTCTAGGGGTCCCTCCGTCTAGCCCCACAGAGAGACACGGAACTCTATGAAGGGAACTCAAATATGGAGGTTCAGGGGGTCCCCAGCCATTCAGTAAGGACTCAATGGAGGAGACACATGACACCCACACACAGCGTCTGGGGACCTGACTCCAGAGACATTCAAGAGGCAAAGCTTCCACTTTTCCATGGTATGCTAGATCAAGGGTTCTTCACTCTGGATAAACAACAGAATCACCTGGGGAAATTGCTAAAATGCCAGAGTCCCACCCCGACCAATAAAGTCAGATTTAGAAAGAAAGGCCTGGGTATCGGGGATTTAAAAAAACTCCTGGAGGGATTTCAATGAGTAGTCAGGATTGAGAACCACTTTGCTAGAGGAGGCTGACTTGAAAAACTGGTGGAGACATGATGGAGCAGAGTGAATGTGCACTGCTCCTGGCCCACCAGCAGGTTCAGAGGAGGGGCCTGGGTCTGTGGGCAAACATCTTGCCACCATGTGAAGCATAGGAATTAACCCACCATGGAGGACTATAGAGCCAAGATATGGAGAAGGGCCACATCTTGATGACACCCCTGAAGTTAGCACGGTGTCTGAGAATTTCAGTTTTATTTCTCATGCTTCCCTGGTGGCTCAGTTGGTAAAGAACCTGCCTGCCAATGAAGGAGAAGCAGGTTAGATCCCTGGGTTGGGAAGATCCCCTGGAGAAGGAAATAGCCACCCACTTCAGTACTCTTACCTGGGAAATCCCATGGACAGAGGAGCCTGATATATTTCAGTCCATAGGGTGGCAAGTGTTGGACATAACTTAGCGACAAAACCATCACCACCACCACTCTCTGTTTACTTAAGCCAAAATCCACATGGACAGAGGAGCCTGATGGGTTACAGTCCATGGGGTAGCAAAGAGTCAGACATGACTGAACAATTAGGCACAGCACATAGAGAGACAGCAGAGGGCTGTCACTCCCTGCTCCCCCTCCTCTGCCAACAATCTTCAAGGTACCTTCACATTTTATTTTTCGGCTGTGATGGTCATTGTTGCTGTGCTTGCAGGCTTTCTCTACTTGCGGTGAGAGGGGGCTATTCTCTAGTTTTGGTGCTTGGGCTTCTCATTGCAGTGACTTCTCTTGTTGTAGAACCCTGGGCTCTAGGTGCTTGGGCTTACAGTAGTTGCAGCTCATGGACTTAGCTGCTCTGGGGAATGTGAGATCTTCCTGGACCAAGGATCAAACCCACGTCTCCTGCATTGACAGGTGAATTCTTAACCTCTGGACTACCAGGGAAGTCTGACATTCGCATTTTGGACCTTCTTTAGGTCTTTGTTTTTGCTTTGGTCAGTAGAGACTACTCACTGTGTCCTATTATTTATTTTCCCTTTCTTCCACAGCAAAGTTTTCTAGCTGAACTTCCCAGAGAAATAAAGACTACAATTCTTAGCCTCCATTATAGCTATGGCCATACTAAGTTTTGGCCAGTAGGATGCAGCAGGATAATGTGATTTTATCCAGAATCCTCAAAGCAAGAATAGACCATTTTCTCCATCCTTTCTCCATTTTGCTATCTGAAACATAAATGTTTCTATCTTTGACTTGACGATGAGGCTGTATCTTAGGAATGGGACAGACGGGGAGCTTGAGTCCTGGGAATTCCAGGGGGTGGAGCCACCCCATTGACTCTGGCCTGACACTTCCAGAGTTCATCTGTGTGAATGAGAAATATCAAATTTCTCTCTTATTAAGCCAATGCTATTTTGGGTTTTCTGTCACTCAAAGCTGAATCTAATCCTAACTAATATACCCTATTAAGTTTCACCTTGAGATATTTGGACCATCACTTTGTGTCTTTGGGTACTAATGTCATCATTCAACATCTCTATGCCATCCAGCTCTCTATCATCGGTTAATGAGATGGGCGTGCCATCTGTGCTTCCACCGTCATTACTAAAAATAGGATCAGGAGCGGGTCAAGGACAGCAGTCACCAGTCTACTTTGAAGAGCTCTCTCCTGGTGATCTAGCCACCTTCTCTTTGGACACAGGTGTGAGGTGGTGCGGAGGGAAGCTGAGGGGTGTCATCCACAGATCAGTGGGTCTCAAGCTTTAGTGTGTAGCAGGACCACCTGGAGGGCTTGTTAAAGCACAGATTACTGGGCTTCAGCACCAGAGTTTCTGATTCAGGATGTCTGGAATATGACCCAAGTATTATTTTTTAAATATATTTTATTGAAGCATAGCTGATTTACAATGTTGTATTAATTTCTGCTGTACAGTGAAGTGAGTCATATATAAATGCATATATACACACACATATTCTTTTTCATATTCTTTTCCACTATGATTTATCACAGGATATTGAAGAGCTGATTCATTGGAAAAGACCCTGATGCTGGGAAAGATTGAGGGCAGGAGGAGAAGGGGATGACAGAGGATAAGATGACTGGATGGCATCACTGACTCAATGGACGTGAGTTTGAGCAAACTCCAGGAGACAGGGAAGGACAGGGAACCTTGGCGTGCTGCAGTCCATGGGGTCACAAAGAGTTGGAGATGACTTAGTGACTGAACAACAACAATTGAAAATAATTCCCTGTGCTATACTGTAGGACCTTGTTGTTTATCCACTTTGTATATAATAGTTTGCATCTGCTAATCCCAAACTCCCAGTCCAGCTCTCTCACCGCCCCCCCCCTTCCAAGTATTTGTGTTTCTAACAAATCCCAGGTGATACTGATATTGATGGTCCAGGGACCATACTTTGAGAACCATCATCCTAGCATATCATCTTTCAGTTGGAAGATGATTTATAAAAGAGAAAGAATATTTAAAAGTTGTTTGCGGATGGAAAGCAAGTCTTTGAGGGGACAAAAGGGGTGGACTGCAGAATATCATGGAGGGTTGGATGCTGGCAGGACCAGAGCACTGTCTTGTGGCTTCCAAGAAGACCAGCAAGACAGGGAGCAGGTAAAGGCAGACTGGTCCATTTGCTTTGAGGAGGCTGTAGGAGCTTCTGTCTAGGGTCTTTTGTTTTCTCAGTGAAGAATATACAAGGGCATTAACTGAGGCAAGGGACATTAGCTGAATGAGAAATTTTGAAATACTTTTGGCATATCCAATATCCCAGGGGAGTGTAATATGCACCAGGAAATGATAGGAAGACACAAGCAGGGTTGATAGCTGTTTAACGAGCTAATTAACTAGTTTTTTTGCTTTAGCATATTACTAAGAACATCTAAATGTTAAACCTTAAGCAGTTCCACGGAAGATATGGTACTAAATTCACCAAGATATCTCCAGACCCAGAAAAGTGCTTAGTGAATGTTCAGATCAGATTTAACAGTAAATAAGCAGGTGAAATTCAATTTGTAGTTAAGATTATACCCTTGGGGGAAAAATGACACAAAATGACAGCTCATTACTTTTTCAGTTAATTATTTAATTAATTATTTAGGCTGCACTGACTCTTTGTTGCTTTCTCTAGTTGTGGTGAGCAAGGGTTATTCCTTGTTGAGATACATGGGCTTCTCATTGCAGTGGCTGCTCTTGTTGAGGAGCACAGGCTCTAGGCATGCAGGCTTTAGTAGTTGCAGCCGTGGGCTCTAGAGTACAGGTTCAGTGGGTGTGGCCCAGGGGCTTCATTGCTACATGGTATATGGGATCTTCCTGGACCAGGAATTGAACCTGTGTCCCCTGCATTTGGCAAATTCTTACCTACTGAACCACCAGGGAAGTCCTAATTAGTTTTTACATGGATATATTTTTTGTTACTTCTAATGAATTAAAACAATATTCTGTTTCGTGGCCAGGCATTATATAATGTGTGATTGTCTTAATAGAAATAACACTTTGCACATTGTTGGAGTCTCACATCTTTAAAAAAAAAAAGAAAAAGAAAGACTACAAGTGTACAGCTGCCAAATCCTGAAATGCAATTTTCTTTCTAGAGTTACAAGAAATTCCAACAGGTTCTGCTACATGGAAGCACATTCCAGCTTACTTGTGACACACACGAGCAGTTAGAATCATTAATTTGCTAGGCTTCTCTCTGGGGACATGAGAAGTCAGGTAATAAATCTAGGGACACTTGGAATAGCTTCACACACCTCCACAGAGATGGAGACTGGCTTCAGATTGCCACTGGTTCTGAGAGCAAGAAATTAAGACCAGGAGACATCCAGAGGACAGGTCTGTCACTAGACTGGGTCCTCAGAGAAGAGGGTGGTGACCCACTGTCCCAATTTGCCTGGGTCTTGGGAAATGCCTGGGATGTGGGGTTTTCAGTGCTAAACCTCTGATGGTCTAGGACAAACCAGGCCAAGTTGATCACCCTAGCAGGGGCTGACCATTTTTGGGAAAATTCCCCAATATAGTTAGTACAGCAAGACTGCTGGTTTGATTTATGGTGGCTTATTTAGCTTCAGCAGTGCGCGAATGGTGTAGTGTAGTCACCCAGGGCCGCACCCTCAGAAGGGCCCAGGCTTGGTAGACTAAGTCCCCTACATACCAACCTTCAAGTTGCATACTTTCAGAGGTGGGAATGTGTGTTCCACCAAAGTCGGGTGTTAGCGAAATTGCAGCTTGCCCTCCACCTCATATTGCTGACGATCCTGCAGCTCTACCATCTCCCATCTCCACTTTCTCCTCCAGTCAGTAACTCTTCTTGCTTGTTCACTCGATGGCAGCCCTGTAGGCCAGCTGCTGTATTGAACTAGGGAACTTTTCAAGGTACTGTGATGGAAGCTTTAAAATGCTATCTTTATTTTTTTTTGTATTTGTATGTTTTTGTGTATAATTTGTGTGAAAAGAATTGTAAACATACTATAAACAGAATTATAAGAATTATAAACTGTACTATAAATTATACGCAGTACTATTGTGTTAACTGGATATCCAGGTTAACTTTGTTGGACATACGAACAAATTGGACCCATGAACACACTCTCAGAACGGAACTTGTTGGTATATAGAGGACTCACTGTTTAATACTTTGGTATCGTCACTTGAAAGTCTTAATAACATTTGAAGGAAGTGTTCCTCATTTTTATTTTGTATTAGGTCCTGAAAATTGTGTCGCCATTCTGCAAATTATGTAGGAAGGGAGCTGGGCCTTCTGTTTTTATTTCTTTGTGTCTTTCCTGACGAGAGATGGAGACAGTTTTCTCTCCCCGCCCTGCCTCTCTCCCTCTCTGCTTCTTCTCCTCTTTTTGGTTAAGCCAAACCTACACAGGGTATTTCTTTATCCATTAATTTTTTTAAAAGGCCATGCTATCTTATCACAAATGTTAGTGTCTGAAAAATTAAACTTGGCTCAAATGCAGCCTTTCCACCCTGGATGTGTTTCTGCCAGTAATGAAAAGAGAGCAGGGGAAGGAAGAAGGAAAGTATTTGGAAAAGCTGAAAGTGTGGCAGAAATACCAGCTGGGAGTCTCCACAGCGGGAGAAGCCACACACAACTCTGGATCAAAGGAAGAAACCTCAGGGAAGATGAAAGGGGGTGATAATTGTAAGTGGAGACAGAGTTTCATAATAGAGGTGATAATAACAGGCATTTATCTGTGAACCTGAGGGAGAGTTAAAATTGAGCAGGGTGGGTGTTGGCCTGAGGACGGTCCCTTGACTTACCTCTTCTGTGGAAATTTTCATTCTTTCCAAGTTATGTCTATTTCTCCTCTTGGGTGTTAAAATCAAACTTTTCCCAACAAAAAAATATTTCACTGAGGTATGGACTTCTGCTTTTAAACATGGACCGTAAGGAGGACAGGAGATGGTTAGCTGAGAGAGAGTAAGGAAGGCTGAATTTGGACTGTGAAGCCAGTGGCTGAGCTGAGTGTCAGGCTGTAAAGGTGACCTTCAGGAACTGGCTGAGCTCTGCTGTGTTCTAACCCTGACCGCGTCTCGGAACAGGACCCAGAGGGCGGGTTCACCGTCCTCGTCCCCAGGGATGGGGTGTGCGGGGGCCTCATTCTCCCCTGGCCAGGCCGCCGAGTGACAGTCGTGTTGGCCGTCGTTGCTCTGAGCTGCTCCGGGCAGCAGGGAACCAGACACCGCAGCTTAGAAAGGTAGGTGGAGTAGGGCCTGCTGTGAAAAACACAGGCTCTTGGAGATTTAAAATGTATTTTTCTTTCTGTCTTTGGATGGATAGATGTAAAAGCCGTGTGATAGATGAGGCCCGGGAAGGGGAGTTGTCATCAGATGCAGAGATTCTGCCCCCAGGCGCTGAAAGGATGCTCTGGTCCCTGTCGTCTCTCTACCCCCATCCTTTGCTTGGACGTAATTGGATTAAGAATCACTCTGTGGAGATCTGGACAAATCATTCTGGGCTTCTTAGGGAGGGGAAAGTATTCTGTAAATACAAAGTCTGACCTGGCTGGAAAAGAATAATTTTTAAAGCTTAGAAAACTTGGCAGCATGTGTGTGTTTGGGTCCCGAGTTTTATTAAACTAAGTGATGAATGACTTCCAGGCAATGAGGCAGAGAGGCTAGAGAGAAGTTTCCAAGTAGCTGCCAATATGTCTAGAGCAAGGACACCAAATCCAGGTTCCCCAACTGCTTTTTTGCTCAAATGCCCTTACATTGTAAAAGTTGCTCTTTTTTTCTGTTTTAACAGTATTCAGACTCAGAACAGGGTTGCTGGGATGTGATTTGTAAAATATTGTGCATACACATGGCATCGTTGACACAATGGATGTAAGTCTGAGCAAACTCCAGGACATAGTGAAGGACAGGGAGGCCTGGCAAGGTGCAGTCCATGGGGTCGCAGTCGGACACGACTGAGCAACTCGACAGCAGCAACAACACAGTTCTAGAAGCACCTTGTTATGAAATAGTATGCATTTAAACTTTTTTTGGAGTGTTTGTGAAGTCAACTCAGGTCTGCTTTAGAAAGTAAAACTATATTTATGTGTTAAGGTAAACAATTCTCAGCAAGGCAAATATTTAAAATATTTCAGGAAATGATGACAATATCAGATAGAGGTCATTGTTGTTGGATGGTGGATATTTAAATTCAAAAGACAGATATCAACTCTGTTCTCTCCTTTAAAAAACACATCTGAGCCTTAATTAAACATCTATTTTTAGCAGAAGGTTTTACTAGTGTTCCACTAGAGGGCAGCATTTGATAAGGGTTTGATATATGGATTCACGGTGTGTAGCTATCATAGAAGTTTAATTTGTTATTTAAACAATGATAGTAGTAGAAAGTACTTATCCTGCTTTCACCAGCACAACTAAAGTAAAGAAGCTGTGCTGTGCTTGGTTTGAACATGGGGTAAATAGTCCTTAAAGCAGCGTATCCTGAGTTGAAGAGGGTGTGTTTGTTTTGTAGTTTTCAAGATGAAAAAGCCATCAAAGGAACTAAAAACAATTTAGGTGGTACTTTACAAGGGCTGGATTGATCCCATTGGCTTGCTAAAAAGGAGTTTGGTTGTTTTAATTCAATCTCCAACACACTATTTACCCTCCCTGGGAAACCATCCAAATTTGGCTGCATTCCATATGCTAGAAAAAGCTCGGAGCAGGAGCCAACTGTGGGTTTGACTGAGGTGGCAGAATAGCCCAAGGAGAGGTTGCAAGCTGCTTCCCAGGGGCCAGAAATGTCCTAGCCGCACCCGTGGGGCTGTAGTGACTGGGAAGAGGCAGAGAGGTGTGCCTGGCTCATGGGTGTTAGTCAATAAAGATTGTTTTTCTTTTATTCACTTGCTGTGCAATTGTATCCTGTCTTGTGGTTCTGCTTACCTTATTACAATTTTAAAAATTGAAGAAACTCATGCACATGGTAAACAAGCAATGTAAGATGGAGCATGATTAAAACTGCCTTTCTGAACTCCCAAACCAGACCCACTGTCCAGAGGTAACCACCAGCAATATCATGCAGGAAATGATTCTTACAGAAAGATGCTTATATCATTATATGTGTATGTTATACAAATAGGTGCAAATTATATTATATAGACATTAGTCTATACTTCGTTTTTTCTGTTCCACAATGCATCTTGGAAGGCCTCTATATCTTATGGCTTAGCTTTTCAATTTTATTTCTCTAGTGAGACATACTTCTCAATGGCAGGAACTTCATTTTTTCCCTTTTCCTTTTTTGCCTCATAATGTCAGAGGGACTACTGTCATTAGTCTAGGTGTTTAATAACCATTCTGAGGATAAAGAAGATGTCATGTATGTGTGTGTGTATGTGTGTGTGTGTACGCGTGCATGCATGGTAAGTTGCTTCAGTTTTGTCTGACTTTTTGCGACCCTGTGGACTGTACCCTGCCAGGTTCCTCTCTCCATGGGATTCTCCAGGCAAGAATACTGGAGTGGGTGGCCATGCTCTCCTCCAGGGGAGTCTTACCCACCCAGGAATCAAACCCATATCTCTCACATCTCCTGTATTGGCAGGCAGGTTCTTTACCACTAGCACCACCTGGGAAGCCTATATATATGTGTGTGTGTGTGTGTACAATGGAATTACTCAGGCATAAAAGAGTGAAATAATGACATTTGTTGCAACATGAAGGGAGCTAGAGATGATCTTGTTAGGTGAGGTAAGTCAGAGAAAGATAAATATCATGTGATATCACTTATACGTGGAATCTCAAAAAATGATGCAAATGAACTTATTTACAAGACAGAAACAGACTCACAAACTTGGAAAAACAAACTTAGGGTTACCAGAGGGAAAAGGGGAGGAGGAGGGACAAATTAAGAGGATGGGATCAAAGATAGATACTACAATATATAAAATAGACAAACAACAAAAGCCTACTGTATAGCACACAGAACTCTATCCAATATCCTATCATAACCTGTAGTAGAAAACAACCTGAAAAGCAATGTTTATATATTTTCTCTTATTAATATATATATTCTGAATCACTTTGCTGTATACCTGAAACTTTGTAAATCAACTATACTTCAATAAAAAAAATTAGAAAAACGAAAATAACTATTCTGGGATTGTTAGGCTGGAGTGTTAGTCTGCTCCTGGTGAGAAAGAAGGAGGAAGGTTTATAATCATATTAAGGAGTTTGTTTTGTTCATTTCCAAAAAGCAAAAACTGGAAAGGGTACAGTGGATCATCTTGTCTAGTACTTTACTCAGCTTCTTATGCTTGAAATTGACTGCAAAAGCCTTGCATTATTTTGGTCTGCGGGTTGCCCCAGCTCTTTTCATTTGCCACTCAAGAGTGAGCTGTGCCTTTGAATTGGCAGGTGTTCATAATCTCATTATTATGACTGGATGCCCTGTGCTAACAGGGTATAAAGGGATCCTCAGACCCCAAAGATGGCGTTCATGTGGGTCTAATATTCCCATGCTATAGAGCACTGACGGTGGTCCTTCATCTTAAAGGTTGTGTGTTAGGACAGCTGAAATCGCATGCCAAAATCTTAGTAGTTTTTACATTTTATCCTTTGCTTAGCTTTTATAGCCTTGATTTGAGAAAACTTTCTGTTCCCAAAGGATCTGTGAATCAGATCATTTAGAAATAATCATATCTAGAGACTTGATTGTTGTGTAACCTCTCAATTTTTTCCCCAAGTCCTTGCATAAAGAACTAGAGGGTGTTATGCTAAGTGGCATGTCAGACCGAGAAAGACACTATATGATTTCACTTGTGGGTGGAATCTAAAATACAAAACAGAGGAACAAGTGTAACAAAACAGAAGAGGTGTTATAGATACAGAGAACAAGCAGGTGGTTGCCAAAGGGGAGATGAGTGAGGGGAGGGAAGACATAGGTGAGGGAGACTTAGAGGTACAGGACTCCAGTTGTGAAATGAATGAGCCATGGGTATGAAATGTACAGTGTGGGGAATACAGTCAATAACTCTGTAGTGTCTCTGTAGGGTGACAGATCGTAATTAGACTTGAGCTGATCATTTTGAAATGTACAGAAATGTTAAATCACTACATTGTCTAACAAGAACTAATATAGTATTGTGGGCCAATTATACTTGATAAACAAACTTAGAAAAAGAGATTGGGTTTGTGGTTACCAGAGGTGGGGATGGGGAGAAAGGGATTTGGATGGATGAAGGCAGTCAAAAGGTACAAACTTCCAGTGTTAGATAAGTAAATACTAGGGATGTAACGTACAACATGATAAATACAATTAACAGTGCTATATTATAAGTGGAAGCTGTTAACAGTGTAAATCCTAAGAGCTCTCATAGCAAGCAAAAATATTTTTTCTATTTCTTTACTTTTGTATCTATATGAGTTGATGGATGTTCTCTAACTTATTGTGGTGATCATTCCATGATGTCCATAAGTCAAATCTCTACACAGTATACCTTAAACTCATACAGTGCTGTATGCCAATTATATCTCTATAAAACAGAGGAAAAATAAATAAAAGTATTCTGATACCACTTTGGAAATTAAAATATAAATGGTGAACCACAACCACTTCCTGCTAAATAAAGGCAAAGTCTCTTAATTTGGGGCAAGATCATGGTGAATTTTACATGTCTATTTTCCTCCAAGAACTCATGTGTCAACAAAATGGACTGTTTCCCAAACCTGCTCCCACTTTCTTGCTTCTGGGCCTTTTTTCCCTTGTTTGTCTTTAGACAAGTTTCTTAAGGCACAGTTTTGGTTCTATCATTTGCATTCAAGCCAGCAGACATTGAAGGACCTCTGTGTGCAGAGATGCATCACGGATGCCTGGCTCTGGGGAAGACAGTATAGATAAGGCTCAGTTTCTTTCCTTAGCAGATCTGAGGGTGATGGGGACCACAGCTGTATGGACAGTACTTCAAGGGAGGCTGCAAATGTGCTTCAGGAAGAGACAAAAAGAAGTGATGAGTTCACACTGGGGATGACATTGTGGTTTCGAAGAGGTGATGTTTGAGTTGGTTTTCCAAGGGTTTGAAGGTCTTGGTTGACCAATTACAGTTAGTGGAAAGATCTTCTAGATTTGCAGACACTTTCTAATGATGACACCGTTGAAAATGACAAACAGTCTGTGTCTAGAGGATCGGGTGAGTGGAAGAGGCTAGAGGCAGACCATGTCTACGTTCAGAAGAGCTTTAATTATCATGCTCCAGAATTTGGATGAAAATCCTGGAAGAATGCCATGCAGTGGATGATTGGATGGATGATGATTCTGTTAATCAATACAGGTAACATAGAGAATTCCCTAGTAGTTAGGACCTGGCACTTTCACTGCCATGGACCTGGGTTCGATCCCTGGTTAGGGAACTAATATCCTGCATGCAAGCCACTAGATACCACCAAAGCAAACAAACAAACACAAACCCCCAAACCCAAACAAACCAGGGAACATAGGTGTCCAGGGAGGGAGAAAGGATAGAATTACGTGGGCAGGGTCTTATACATACTGAGTTTAGGGCACATCAGAGACTTTTCATTGATGGTTTCTGATAAGATTTGGGGAGTTCAAGCGGGCCAAGAATGGCAATGCGTGAGTAAAAGATGAACAAAGCATGTTCTTCTTTATGAGAAAAAAACAAAATGGCCTTAGGTTACTTTTCTAGCTCTGCTTGCCTGGCAGTCTGACCGAAATGGATGCTAGCTGTGTTACCAGGCAACACTGCTTCTGGGAAGAATGGCCCATGGTTGGTAAGCTGCATGTGGACTAGGATGTCCGTGAATGAATATAACTGCCTGGTGAGCAGGCACAGCTTTGGGCTTCTCCTCATCGGGAGCAGGAGGCTGTGGCTCAAGGACTGAAGCATGGGGCTGCTCCCCCACCTGCATGTTGCCAGGCTCCCATCTCTGACCTGTGACATACACCCTTACAATTAGCCTCTGGTCAACTGGGAGCATCGCGACTGGGATACTGCTTCCGGTCTGGGATCCCTAGTACAGCCAGCACCAGGTGAAGCTTCTTGGGCCCTGTATGTTCCCTTAGCTGAGCCAAAACTACAAAGAATGGGCATTGCAGGAATAAGTATTGGATGTATTCATATATGACTGGCCAAAAAACTTAATTTCTTCTTTCTGCCCCTGTAAGAATATTCTGGCTTTGTGTGAGCAACGTATTCCTCCACTGAATCCCAACAATGATTCAGGTGTATGTCCTTAGCATCTAGCACAGTCAGGGGTAGTCTCATGGCAGACACTTAGTCAGTAATTGTATAACTAATATCAATAAGTAAATATTACATTCCATATATTTCAAGTACTCTGTTAGTTGCTGGGACACAAATACATGTCAATATAGCCCTTCTCTCAAGATCTTCACATTTTACTAGATGGAAGGTTGTATTTAAACTCTCACATTTTTCTATCTTTCTCTCTATCAGCTTCTCGCTAATTATCCTCCCCCGCATTATCATAGTTTGCACTTACTGAGCACATATCTGCCAGAAACTATGCTTGGGGCTTTATACAGATTATCTAACTAAATCCTCATAACAGCCCTATGAGGTAATTTCTATGCTTCCCCATTTTACAGAGGAGAAAACTAAGTTTGTGGAACCAGGATTCAAACCCCAAAGTGTGACTCTAGAGCCCACTTTGTTTTTTATTGTTCCATTTTTTAAAAGATTGAAGTCTACTTGATTTACAGTGTTGTGCTAGTCTCTGGCATACAGTAAGGTAATTCAGATACATATATATATATACTCTTTTTCAGATTCTTTTCCACTATAGGTTATTACAAGGTATTAAGTATAGCTCCCTGTGCTATGCAGTAAGTCCTTGTTGGTTATTTATTTTATATATACTCATATGTAGCTGTTAATCCCATCCTCCTAATTCATGTTTCCCCTCCCCTCTTTAGTAACCAGAAGTCTGTTTCTGTTTTGTAAATAAGTTCATTTGTATCATTTTTTAGATTCCACATAAAGTGATGTGTATCCCTCTTTCTCTGACTAATTTATTTCAATTAGCATGATAATCTCTAGTTCCATCCATGTTTCTGCAAATGGCATTATTTCATTCTTTTTTATGGTAGATCCCAGCTTCTTCATTACTCCACCATTCTGCTTCTTCCTGCCATCACTTCAGTGATACTTTTGCTAAGTCACTTCCGTCATGTCCGACTCTGTGCGACCCCGTCCCTGGGATTCTCCAGGCAAGAACACTGGAGTGGGTTGCCATTTCCTTCTCCAATGCATAAAAGTGAAAAGTGAAAGTGAAGTCGCTCAGTCATGTCTGACTCTTTGCAACCCCATGGACTGCAGCCTACCAGGCTCCTCCGTCCATGGGATTTTCCAGGCAAGAGTACTGGAGTGGGGTGCCATTGCCTTCTCCGTCAGTGATACTTGGGTGACATATATTTTAGGCATTTATCTGCTTGGGCCATAAGAAGGACAGAACTGCATCTTCTGTATGTCTAGAAGGAAAGCAAAGCCAATTATTCTCTGACGGTTTCATGTGTACAGTGGGTTTAGGACTGATGTCATAAAAATGTCTAGTTCTCATTTACAAAATTGCTAAGTGGGAAATCACTTAAAATCTTGTGTAAGGCTTTAAAAATACACATGAGGCAAAAAACCAAATTATCTAATTTTCAAATGGGCAAAGGACCTGAAGAAACATTTTTCAAATGAAGACAGACAAATGGCTAACAGGTATAAGAAAAGGTATAAACATCACTAATCATCAGGGAAATGTAAGTCAAAACCATAATGAGATATCACCTCACATCTCAAAAAATGAAAACTAGAACTACCATATGATTCAGCAGTCCCACATCTGAAAATGTATCTGAAAGTAAATAAAGTCAGTATTCTGGAGCAATATCTGCAATCCCAAGTTCATTGCAGCTTTCTTCATGACAGCCAAGATATGGAAACAGCCTAAGGGTCCATGGATGGACGAATGGATAAAGGCATGGTAGGTGTATACAGGGGGATATCATTTAGCCACAGGAAAGAAGGAGATTCTACCATTTGTGACAACACGGATGAAGCTGGTGGGCATTACACTAACATGAGATAAGCCAGACAAAGATCAGTACTGTGTGATCTCACTTATGTGTGGAATCTAAAAAAGAAGAAGGAGAAATTTGTTAGAAGAGCAGATCTTGTCTTCTCACCACACACACACACCACACACATAAGGCAAAAACACACATGAACAAAGAAAATGTTGAATTCAAAGTTAGAAATTAATGCCTAATATATTTTAGATAGGGCTTCCCAGGTGGCACAGGTTGTAAAGAACCTGCCTGAGAATGCAGGAGATGTAAGAGACACGGGTTTGATCTCTGGGTTGGGAAGATCCCCAGAGGAGGACTTGGCAACCCACCCCAGTATTCTTGCCTGGAGAATCCCATGGACAGAGGAGCCCGGCAGGCTATAGTCCATAGGGTTGCAAAGAGTCGGACACGACTGAAGTAACTTAGCACACATGCACGCACATCCTTTAGATAAGGCTCAGGCTATAGGACGTTTTGGTTTCACCTTACCTTCCACATGCTGACTTATTTTATTTTATACTGGTGGAAATCTCAGATAATTTTATTTTAAACTTTAGTTATGCCTTGAAGAATTTTTCAAGTGTTGGTATGGGCTTAACTGCTATAGAAGGTTCTACATACTAATACTGAATTTTTTCAAGCACAGGGAACTGGAAAGATTTTAATCTGTCTAATTTTTACTGGTAATGCTTGGAAATGCTGGAGAGACTCTATTTCTCTTTCCTTTTTTCCTTGACAGGCTTTCCTTACTCTGTCTCCCCTCTTCCGTCCTCCTCTAGTTTACTTGGGAAAGACGGTTTGGTCTCACTCCTGTCCCAACCAGGCCCGTGTGAAGGCCCCACCATGTTGTTTGGCTCCTCAGCTCCTGGGTCTGCCTCTCCCTCCCCCAGCTCTTCTAGAGACTTCTGGGGAGAGGAGACAGAAAGTCCAAGTACAGTCCTGTCCCTAAATCACCATGACACTGTGAACACAAGGCTGTGTGCTTAGGTAAGGAGTCCAAACGGGACACTTGTGAGAGTGTTAGCAGTTATACCAGGACGTCATACAGACACAAAATGGCAGTTCCAGGCAAGCTGAGATGAACGGTCACCTTAGTACTGGAGGCATTTCCTGAAGGTTTGTGGACAACAAGAGGGAAACACAGGGCAAGTAACAGCTTGAACTTGACTGTCACTCACTCATGGCCTTCTGGAAAGTTCCTCAGTGTCCCTGCTCTGGGAGCTTCCTGGTTTCCTCAGACTGTACCCTGTTGCTCATGGCTCAGGTTTGGGGAGGAGGAGGGATAGATCTGAGGGGTCCTCTTTTCTGCAACGTCCATTAGGGCAACCACTGGTCACATTTGGAAATTTAAATTTAAACTAAATGAATAAAAAAATTCAGTTCCCTGGTAATATCACCACCTTCCAAGAATTCACAGGCTAACGTGGCTAGTGCCTATCATGTTGGCTGGCATAGATGTAGAGCATTTTCATTATCTCAGAGTCCTGTTGGACAGCACTGTTCTTTCCTCTAATCTCCCCACTTCCATTTCTAGTCCCAGGTCCTTTATCCTTTCCTCCTTCCACACACACACGCACACACACACACACACACACACACATACACAAGTTCAACTGTGCAGATAACATTTGTTTGTTATGTGGGCTTCTCAGATGGTATTAGTGGTAATGAACCTGTCTGCCAATGCAGGAGACGTAAGAGACTCAGGTTTGATCCCTAGGTTGGGGAGAGCCCCTAGAGGAGGGCATAGCAACCCACTCCAGTATTCTTGTCTGGAAAACTCCATGGACAGAGGAGCCTGGCGGGCTACAGTCCATAATGTCACAGAGTCAGACACAATTGAAGCAACTTAGCATGCACATTATGTACAAAAATTGGCTACCCAGTCTTGCCCAAAGTGTCTCTTTTCTTTCTACTAAAAAGGACTATCAGTGTTCCCCGAGGTGTTTTCCTCAAAACTAAAGACCCCTCTAGCTAGATATGTAAGATCCCTCTCTGCCACAAGGCAGAAATATCTACTGTTGGTTCTGGTTTCTCTAAAGTTATGACACTGATTTTCGAACATGACATTTGGAAACATTTTTATTACTTTATCATCATATGGTGAAGAAAGAAGTAGAAGAAGTTCTAAATCAAACACTTTGTTTATTTGGCTATAAAAAGTAAAGAGAAGAAAATGAAAAAGAATTACAGCTCAACCTTCAGCACAACATCAACTTTTAAATAGAAGATATTTGACTTGTACTGGGGAAGAGTCTGCACTGTGTTAAATAATCTTGCCAGATGGCCGTCCAAACAAATGAAGTGAAGCAAAACAGGCCAGATTTACAGTTTCATTGCCGTCAAAAATAACTTTTCTATTATTGTTGCTCAGCCGCTAAGTCTGTCCAACTCTTTGCAACCTCACGGACTGCAACACTCCAGGCTTCCCTGTCCTTCAACATCTCCTGGAGCTTGCTCAAAATCATGTCCATTGTGTTGGTGATGCCACCCAATCATCTCATCCTTTGTCGTTCCCTTCTCCTGCTGGCCTCAATTTTTCCCAGCCTCAGGGTCTTTCCAATGAGTTGGCTCTTTGCATCAGGTGGCCAAAGTATTGGAGCTTCAGCTTCAGCATCAGTTCTTCCGATGAATATTCTGGACTGATTTTCTTTAGGATTGACTGGATGGATCTCCTTGCTATCCAAGGGACTCTCAAGAGTTTTCTATTATTAAATGTAAATAATTTCATGTTAAGGTGTTGCAGTTTGCATAACAATTTGGGGTTGTGAGACATGCTAGAAAATAGCTGTATTGCATGAAATGGTAAACATATGCCCAAGAAAGAGGCTATTCCCTTTGTCTAGGCAGTGCCAGGGGTGTATGCTTATAATCCAGTTTTTCCAAATGATTATCAGATTATTAAACTTCTAGGGTTTAAGCTTCTGTTCAGAAACATTTGTTGCTTGCGTCTTCTTAGAAAACCACCTTCCTTTCATTGCTATCCCCTCAAAAAACAAAACAGAGATGCTGCTCTTCATATTTTCTTTCTTTTTTTTTTTGTAACTCATTGTTTTGAGAGAAGATCTGACTCCATGTGACTGAAGTAGCCTTGCAGTTTTATTCTGTTTATTCATTTAATAAACTTTCAAGTGCATTTTGATGTCTCTTCCTCTCAAGTTTGTTTGGAATTTAGGCTTCCATTTGTGTCTTTGGTAGACTAGATGGACAGAGGCTACGGCATTATGTACAAGGAAAGGGATGTGCCCAATTCACTACTGGAAATTTTGATCAACTGAATGTGATAAACTGAATGTGATAAATTAAGGTGCATGAGTTGGGAAAATAATATATAAGAAAGGATGATCAATATCGAGTACAGTAAATCTCCTACATACAAACCTTGAAGTTGCAAACTTTCAAAGATGTGAACGTGTGTTCTCAAGTCCAGTCACATAAGTAAATTCACTGTTCTGGCACACATTGTCACACACACGCATCTTCTACAGGTTGTTGTGTGCGTTTGTGTATTTTATGGTACAGTACTGTATGGAGTACAGTAGTCCAGGGTCTTTGTTTCAAGCCCAGAATGTCCAGAAGCAAGTGCAAAAACAGTGGTGATGTAGCTAGTAGTGCTAAGAAGGGCCAGCTCTTGTTCTGGACTACTGTACATTTCAAGGTACTGTTCTATAAGATTAGAAATTTTTTCTTTATATCTTGTGTTTGTTTTTTATGTATTATTTGTGTGAGAAGTATTATATAGTACTATATAACTGATTTGGCTTCCCTGGTGGCTTAGCAGTAAAGAATCCACCTGCAATGCAGGAGGCACAGGAGATCTGGGTTCGATCCCTAGGTCGGGAAGATAACCCGGAGGAGGACATGGCAACCCACTCCAGTAATCTTGCTTGGAGAATCCCATGGACAGAGGAGCCTGGCAGGCTACAGTCCATGAGGTCTCAAAGAATCAAACACAACTGAAACGACTTAGCATCCACATATAACTGATTGTGTTATTTGGGTACCTAGACTAAATATGTTGGATTTGACAAATTGGGCTTATGAATGCTCGGTTGGAAGAGATCTTGTTTGTATGTAGGGGTTTTACTGTACAGACAAACACTTTGGGTACCTAAGATTTAGTTCATGTTTCCTACTTGAATCTCCTTCCTTTGTATTCATTCATTCATGACCCATTGTATGCTATGTACTAGAGAAGCAGCAAGTAAGATCAGCATACTCCCTGCCTTTACAGAGCTCCTGGGCTGTGACTAAAAGAATTCTCACCTCTGGCAGGGGTGGAAGGCTTCTCTGAGGAGGTGGTGAGGAATTAGCCAGATGAGGAGATGGGAGTGGAAGTGAGGGCAGGGAAAAGGACAGTAAAATGCAGGGAGAGCTCTCTAGGCAGAGGGAAAAATTAGGACTAACGCGGGATTGGAGACAGAATGTGTGTGTAAGGGGCTGGAGGGTCAGCAGGTGTCATGGGGAGGGTGACTTTGAACATAGCTGAAGTGGGCAGGGATTCATATATGCCAGCCTGGGCAGGATCCAGGTGGCACTAGTGGTAAAGAAGCCATTTGCCAATGCAGGAGATGTAAAAGACTTGGGTTTGATCCCTGGGTTGGGAAGATCCCCCGGAGGAGAGCATGGCAACCCACTCCAGTATTCTTGCCTGGAGAATCCCATGGACAGAGGGGCCTGGCAGGCTATAGTTCATAGGGTCGCAAAGAGTCAGTCACAACTGAAGTGACTTAGCACACACGTGGGTATTGGATCCGGAGTTGTATCCTGAGAGCAAAGGAAATTTGCCAAAGTACACAAAATAGGATTTACACAATCAGATTTCTGTTTTTAAGATCTCTGTGGCTTCTGTGAGGAGAGTGCTTTGAAAGGATGCAAAAGTGGCTGAGGGAGATCTGAGAAAGTACAGGTCGTAAATGATGAGGGCTACCACCTGGATCAGCAGAGGAAACAAAATTGAGTAGATTTAAGGGATATTTGAGAAGGGCATGGCTACCCACCCCGGTATTCTTGCCTGGAGAATCCCATGGACAGAGGAACCTGGCAGGCTACAGTCGATGGGGTCACACAGAGTCGAACATGACTCAAGTGACTTAGCACGCACGCATGAGATATTTAGGAGGTAAAATCCAATGGACTTGGTAATATTCAATAGATTTGCCACAAGAAGAAAAGGAGAAGGTGATGTCAAAAATGTCACTGGGCTGGGAGAAGTATAGGATGCTCTAAGGTGAAGACTAACTGGGGAAGGGAAGGAGGAATTCCAAAGAGGCAGAAAGGACAGTGAGGAGAAAAGTGCTGGCCTGGTCTCACCAGAGGTCCTACAGGAGCGGGAGATGTGAGCGGTACCAGTACATTTAGGGTGGACCTGTATACAGTCGAGTGGGCCTGTGCCCTGATCTCCAGAGGATGCTGCAGACAGTGGCTATCTTGGCACCAGAGAGGCCATGCAAGGGAGGTAGTGTGGCAGCCTTCCAGTCTCCCAGGACTCCAGGAGGGAGGGAGAAGGGTTGAGACAGACCAGGAGGCTGAAAGATTTCTAGAGGGAGTAACATGGGACATTATCAGAAGTTGAACCATGGACTGTGGCCAGCTAGAGACCACAGCAGAGTCATGATGGATGATGAGTCAAGAGTGGATGATGGTCAAAAAGAATGAAATAATGCCATTTAGAAGCTACATGGATGGACCTAGAGAAGATCATACTTAGCAAAGTAAGTCAGAAAGAGAAAGGCAAATATCATATGATATCACTTATATATGGAGTTTAAAATACAACACAAATCAGTGTATCTATAAAACAAAAATAGACTCACTGACATAGAGAACAGACTTGTAGCTGCCAAGGGCTGGTGGGATAGGGATGGGGAGGACTGGGAGTTTGGGATTAGCAGAGGCAAACTATTAAATATAGGGTGGATAAACAACAAGGTCCTACTCTATAGCACAGGAAACTATAGTCAATATCTTATAACTAACTATAATGGAAAAGAATATGAAAAAGAATATCTGTGTTAAAAAAAGAACAGATGATGGGATGGTAGAGACAGGAATCCAAAGACCAGGTGGAATTAATTTCACCTTAGATGAAAATACATGACTTTCTGGGACCAAAGACTGTTTCACATTACCATCTCCATGCCCGAGTGCTTGCTCAGTCGCTCTGTCCTGTCCTACTCTTTTGAGACCCCATGGACTGTAGCCCACCAGGCTTCTCTATCCATGGGATTATCCCAGCAAGAATACTGCAGTGGATTGCCATTTTCTCCTCCCGGGGATCTTCCTGACCCAGGGATAGAACCTGCGCCCCCTGCATTGGCAGGTGGATTCTTTACCACTGAGCCACATGGGAAGCCCTAGCTCCATGCTTGATATCATGTGCAAATGCTCAGAGAAAAAGGAGGCAAGGGTAACTTGGGTTAACTGAGTTTAAACAGGAAAAAAAGAGCCTTGAGAAGATCCATAATTTTATAACAATTCAGTAGCTAATGGTAATCAGTATCTGGAAAATGACTGAGTTAATTGTAAATGAGATTGGGACAATTAGCCAGCTATTTGGGGAGAAAAAATACATTTTAAACCTTACTTATACCAAAATATTCTAGATAGAAAAAAAAGAGCCATAAATAAAACCTGAAAGAAAATAAATATAAGGGAGTATTTCCTGACACTTAAATGTGAGGGGCTCATCTAAGCTATAAGTAAGATGTGAAATTAAAAAAAAAAATTGGCAGACAATGATAAAAAGATTTTAAAATTTGCATGCAAAAATGTCTGATGACTGCATTTAAAATGTACATAAATTGGATACTACTTAGCCATAAAAAATGAAATATTGCTATTTTTAACAATTTGGATGGGCCTAGAGAACATTATGCTTAGTGAAATAAATCAGAGAAAAACAAATACTATAATTACTTATATGTGGAATCTAAAAAATAATACAAATGAATGCATATGTAAAATAGAAACATAAATGCAAAATCAGAAAATAAATTTATGGTTACCAAGGGAAGAAGGAAGTAGGGAGGGACAAAATTAGGTGTATGGGATTAACTTTGCTGGCAGATTCTGTACCACCTGAGCCACCAGAGAAGCCCATATAGAAAACAGATGAGCAAAAAGGATGTACTCTATATCACAGGGAATTGTATCCATTATCTTGTAACAACCTATAACGGAATATAATCTGCAAAACTACTTAATCTCTATGCTGTACATTTGAAATTAACACAATATTGTAAATCAAATATAGCTCAATCAAAAAATGCTCATAAATTGAGATAACTATTATAGCATATAAGGCAGATATTTAAAGCCTAACAATCTAAAGAATACCTACTAATACATAAGGGTAAGCTTTCAAATGATGGATAGGCAAAGGACGTGAAGTGACATGTTGTCAATAGAAATTATAAATGGCTGACCTAGAAAAATGATTAATACCATCAGTTAATATTCAAAAAACATAATTTATTTCTTTAAATTTTGTTTTTTTAATTAAAAAAAATTTTTTTTTGGCCATTCTGTGTGGCATGTGGAATCTTAGTTCCCTAACCTGGGATGGAATCTCTGCTCCTATAGTGGAATCACGGAGTCTTAACAACTGGACCATTACGGAAGTCCAAGAAATATAATTTAAAAGAAGAATGATGTGCTTCTTAATATATATCAACTTAGGAATGATTTTAAAAATGATAACACTCATCTCAGTTGATCATACAGAAAAACATCCATTTTGCTGATGGGAGAGAAAATTGAGCCAGATCATTTGGAGAGTAATTTGGCAATCTGGATTAAGGGTTTAAAAGAGTTTAAATTGGAAATAACCTATGTTTTCCAAGTAGGGTACTATTTTAAGAAATCAGTATATATCTGTATACTGTACTATTACCCAGCCATTAAGATAGAGGCATTTGAAAATATTTAATGATGTGAGAAAATGCACATGCTATAACATTAAGTGGTTAAGAGCAATGTGCTGAATTATATAAACAGTGTGATCACAACTATGCAAATAAATATGCACAGAAATAGTTTGAAAAAAAAAAGTAGCAATCTACCCATGCTTGTTTTTGAGTGTTGTAGTTATCAGTGATTTTATTTTCTTTCTAGTTTTCTGCACTTGTATAGTGTGGAAGAATTCTAAATTGGAAAATATAAAATAATCTTTGTTAGAAGTAAATATATACTTCTAGCTTTTACTGTAACTTAACTAATGGCTCCTTGTTCTAATAGTTTCTGGATGATTTTGTTGACTAATGCGTTTGTCTCAGGGTATTTAAGTGATGACACTGTTGATGACTCATAAACTTTTATGGCCCTCAATCTGTGTCAGGCACAATTTTAAATACTTTACACTTATTAACTCATTTAGAACTCACAGTTCTCATATACGGTAGGTCATATTAATACCCACATTTTATGGAGCAGGAAATTGAAGCACAGATAGGTTAACTAATCTTTCCAAGGACACATTGCTAGTAAATGGTGGAGCTAGAGTTTGAACTCTGGTAGTGTCACTTCAGTGGTCCTACCCTCTTAACTTCACCCTGTTATGTTTAAGAGAATAGATAACCTTGTCTTTCAGAAAGCTAGCCAACAATAAAGGCTTATGAAGACAGGCTAGCATCAGATAACATTGTTGTTGTTCAGTCACTCAATCGCTGGGTCCGACTCTTTGCGATCCCATGGACTGCAGCACGCCAGGCTTTCCTGTCCTTCACTATATCCCAGAGTTTGCTCAAACTCATGTCCATTGTGTTGATGATGCCCCCCAACCATCTCATCCTTTGCTGCCCCCTTCTCTTCCTGCCCTCAGTCTTTCCCAGCATCAGGGTCTTTTCCAATGAGTCGGCTCTTCGCATCAGGTGGCCAGAGAATTGGAGCTTCAGACTCAGCATTAGTCTTTCCAATGAATATTCAGAGTTGGTTTCTTTTAGGATTGACTGGTTGGATCTCCTTGCAGTCCAAGGGACTCTCAAGAGTCTCCTTCAGCACCACATTTCGAAAGCATCAATTCTTCGGCTTTCAGCATTCTTTCAGGTCCAACTCTCACATCCAAACAACATTAATAAATATAAAAGGGTCATGAATCTCTTGGGTCGTGAATCTCATCTATGAAATAAGAGAGTTAAACTAGATGACCTTTAATGTCCCTCAGATGTAAATTCTATAATTATATTTATTAGCAAAAAAAATGGACTTTCATTTCCTATACTAGGAGTGACAGCTATTTTCTCCCTCCCCATCACTGCCTTGCCAACCTCACACTTTTTAATTAGAGATCCTCCCATGTGAATCCTGATACCACTGAGCCCAATTGATTGGAGCAAGGAAAGCTATTTCGTCCAAGCCTGGCCAATGATTCCTGAGTTTGGGACTGGTGATACAAAATTCTAGCACACTTTTGACCACATGTGCTGTGAATTCAGCGTTTGTCTCTTGTGGCCATTTTTCACCTTCTGCCCATTTTTCATCTTGTGCTAGAGAAGTAAAGATAGCAGCTATGTAGAGAGAGAAGAAAAGAAACCTACAGAGAGGAGTCCTTTTTCTGCTACTTCATGGAGGTGAGAGAACAGGACTGGGAAGGTGGGGAGTGTGGCTTTCTTGCTTCCTAATGGCTTTCTCAGTCTTGGTTCTAGGACTCCATGACATCTGGCAACTCTGTCTGACCTTGGATCCTATGAGAGACCCTGTGTCCTCTCAATAAACCCTGCACTTGTGTTTGCTTAATCCAGCTTGAGTGGTTTATTACTCACTTTCAGCCATGTGAGACGCATGGGTGCAGCCGGTCCCCAACATGTCTGGTATGCGTAGCCAAACAGTGAACAACTTTTGCATTGAGCCTTTTTGCAAAATCTGACTTGGGATGTTTTCCTGCAACGATCTGGGCTTTATCATGAAATCAGTTACAGTAAGGGATACACTAAAAACTGGAGTGACAGTAAAGATGGTATTAAAAGAGATGGCGTGGGGGACTTCCCCGGTGGCGCAGTGGATAGGAATCCACCTGCAGGGGATTGGATTTGATCCCTGGTCCTGGAAGATCCCACATGCCACGGAGCAACCAAGCCTGTGGGCCACAACTACCAAGCCTGGATGCTATAACTGCTGAAGCCAGAGCACCTAGAGCCTGTGTTCTGCAACAAGAGAAGCAACTGTAGTGAGAGGTCTGAGCGTTGCAACAAAGAGTAACTCCTGCTCACTGTAACTAGAGAAAGCCTGAGTAAAGCAATGAAGACCCCGGAAAAACAAAAATAAATTATTTTTTATAAGTAAAATTATTAAAAAAAAGAAAAGAGAGAAAGTGATATGGCAAGGGACCTGCTAGCCAGCTTGTTGGCTGAAGGCTTTGGTCTGGGTTTCAGGGTTAGTTGGCAGGTTTAACACGGAGCTGAGGACTTTTGGTTGTTTTCAGTTTACCCAGGGCTTATCGTGCTTTGGAGGGAGTTGATTGTTAGTCAGCCATCTCCTGAGAGACTCTGGGTCAGGCAATAGGACCGCGTCTTGGTGTTCAGGGAGAGAGAGGTGTGTGTTACTCAGAATTTTATCTCTCCACTGTCCTGTGTGCAGGGGCCCCCTTGGAGCAGAGGTGCTGACCTGTGCTGGGCACTTTGCCACCCTTTATGTAGCCTGCAGCATTGTGCGGGACCCTGTCTCTCTTGGTTCTGATACTGTTGATGTCTTGGCCTGGGCTGGTCTTTCTGTTTGCCAGGCAACACTTGCACTGCTGTTGCTGGGTCACTCAATCGTGTCTGACTCTTTGTGACCCCATGAACTGCAGCACACCAGGCTTCCCTGTCCTTTACTCTCTTCTGAAGTTTGCTCAAACTCGTGGCCACTGAGTCAGTGATGACATCTAACCACCTCATCCCCTGTTGCTCTCTTCTCCTCCTGCCCTCAATCTTTCCCAGCATCAGGGTCTTTTCCAGTGAGTCGGCTCTTCATATCAGGTGGCCAAAATATTGGTGCTTTGGCATCAGTCCTTCCAGGGTTGGTTTCCTTTAGGATTGACTGGTTTGATCTTCTTGCTGTCCAGCTGTCCAAGGGACTCTCAAGAGTCTTCTACAGTACGACAGTTTGAAAGCAACAGTTCTTTGGCACTCAGCCTTCTTTATAGTCCAATTCTCACATCCATACATGACTACTGGAAAAACCATAGCTTTGACTATAAGAACCTTTGTTGGTAAAGTGATGCCTGCTTTTTAATATGCTGTTTAGGTTTGTCATTGCTTTTCTTCCAAACAACAAGCGTCTTTTAATTTCATGTCTGCAGTCACCATCTGCAGTGATTTTGGAGCCCAAGAATACATTTTCCCCATCTATTTGTCATGAAGTGATGGGACTGGATGCCATGATCTTACTTTTTTGAAAGTTTTAAGCCAGCTGTTTTACTCTCCTCTTTAACCCTTATCAAGAGGTTCTTTAGTCTCTCTTCACTTTCTGCCATTAGAGTGGTATCATCTGCATCTCTGAGGTTGCTGATATTTCTCCCGGCAATCTTGATTCCAGCTTGTCAGTCTTCCAGTCTGGCTTTTCACATGATGTACTCTGCATATACGGAGAAGGCAATGGCAACCCACTCCAGTACTCTTGCCTGGAGAATCCCACGGATGGAGGAGCTTGGTAGGCTACAGTCCATGGGGTTGCTAAGAGCCGGACATGACTGAGTGACTTCACTTTCACTTTTCACTTTCACGAATTGGAGAAGGAAATGGCAACCCACTCCAGTATTCTTGCCTGGAGAATCCCAGCGACAGGGGAGCCTGGTGGGCTGCTGTCTATGGGGTCGCACAGAGTTGGACACGACTGAAGTGACTTAGCAGCAGCAGCACTCTGCATATAAGTTAAATAAGCAGGGTGACAATATACAGCCTTGATGTAATCCTTTCCCGATTTTGAACCTGTCTGTTGTTCCATGTCTGGTTCTAACTGTTGCTTCTTGACCTGCATACAGATTTCTCAGGAGACAGGTAAGGTGGTCTGGTATTCCCATCTCTTGAAGAATTTTCCACTGCAGTGCAACTTAGCTTGCGCTCCACAACCACTGAGCCCCTGCTCTAGAGCCTGTGAGCCGGAACTACTAAAGCCCGTGTGCCTAAAAAGTCATGCTCCACAACTAGAGAAGTCAGCACAATGAGAAGCCCTCACACCACAACTAGCGGGTAGCTCCCACTCACTGCAACTGGAGAAAGCATGTGCAGAGCAACGAAGACCCAGCACAGCCAAAAAAAAAAAACCCCAAAAAAACCACCAAAGTTGGTGTTACTTCCCACAGTGAAATTTGTACTTATAGAGAGTTGATCTAGAGCCATACCTGGCTGCTTTATCACATACAATCTGAATGGCAGAGTGTATGATACAAATGCGGTTGCTACTAAAACATTTACGTTGAAAAAAAAAGAATTTTCCACAGTTTGTTATTATCCACACAGTCAAGGGCTATAGCATAGTCAATAAAGTAAAAGTAAATTTTTTTTGGAATTCTCTTGCTTTTACTGTGATCCAGCAGATGTTGACAATTTGATCTCTGGTTCTTTTGCCTTTTCTAAACCCAGCTTGTACATCTGGAAGTTCTTGGTTCACAAACTGTTGAAGCCTAGCTTGAAGGAAATTGACCATAATCTTGCTAGCATGTGAAATGAGTGCAGTTGTACGGTAATGTGAACATTCTTTGGCATTGCCCTTCTTTGGGATTGGAATGAAAACTGAGTTTTTCCAGTCCTATGGCCACTACTGAGTTTAACAAATTTGCTGGTATATTGAGTGAAGCACTTTAACAGCATCATCTTTTAGGATTTTAAATAGCTCAGCTGGAATTCCAACACTTGCATATAATTTAGAAAAAATGTAATCAAGTTAAACAGAACTGGCTGCTTCTCAAATTGTGATGAAGGGCGGAAAGGGGATGAGCAGCAGGGCTTCCTTTCATTATAAGCATTTACTGCCCTGATTTTTTTTTTTTTTTTTTACTGTGTACATATATTACCTGGATGTGAGCAATTACTATTATATCCAGATCCTCATCGTAAATAGTGTGTTTATTTTTTAGTGCCAACCTAGGTTCTCTCTCCTCTGTTATTGACTCAAATCTTATTGACCTTCTTCCATTTACTCTGCATGCTTTTAATAGTACAGACCTATGCTGCAATGTATTTCATTTTGAAGCATTCCTTTTTTTTCACTTACTACCTTTATTGAATTCTTGTTATGTGCAAGGAATTTCTACATAAAACCAGTGGGTGTTACTGTACACTTTTTCCTATATTAGATAATTGTTAGGTAATCAACAGTCATTTGGAGTTGGTGATTTTGAGAATACATGTCTTCTAAAGAAACTTTAAAAATGCTGCTTAGACCAAATAAATGTCTATGTGCATGTGTGCTAAATTGCTTCAGTCGTGTCAGACTCTGCACAACCCTATGGACTGCAGCCTGCAGGTTCCTCTGCCATGGGATTCTCCAGGCAAAAATACTGAAGTGGGTTTCTGTGTCCTCCTCCAGGGGATCTTCCCGACCCAGGGATCTAACCTGCGTCTCTTACGTCTAACCTGCATTGGCAGGTGGGTTCTTTACCACTAGCACCACCTGGGACGCCAATAAATGTCTATGCTAGGCTTCAAAATGTTCACTTCCTTCTTCCCTCTTTGCTTTGTTTGGGTCATGGTAGATAGAAAGCAGGGAGCATATCTACAGCCTGAAGAAACGCTCCATCCGAACAGTTTTTCATTCATTTACTTAAAAATTTATTGAGCACCTACTACATGCCCGAGTAAGAAGTGTAAGGTCTTGGAGGGTATTTTTTCCAAGGAAGGTGGCTTTCATTTTTTTTTAATATTAAAATAATTCATTACTGGGACTTCCATAGTGGTCCAATGGTTAAGACCCCATGTTTCCACTGCAGGGGGCAAAGGTTCAGTCTCTGGTTGGGGAACTATGATCCTGCACGCTATGTGGAATGGCCAAAATAAGAAAAGAATCCAATACTTTGTTAGATGTTTGCTGCAGCCTCCCGTCAAATAGTAGGCATTTGGTCAAAACTTGTTTTGCAAATATATGATTGACACATAACTTTGTAGGATGACATCTCCAGTCCAGTTTCTCAATATTTTCTCCTGTCCCCACCTGAGGGCCATGCAGCTTCCTGGCAACTCTCGGGGGAGCAGAGTTTCCTGGGACCTTGGCCAGAGGGCCTGGAAGAAGCAAGAATGTGCGGTTTGAACACCATTCATAGAGGTTGTTACAGCTATCCTTCTCCTTGGCAAGAATTTGGGCATTAAAAGTGAACTGTTTAGCAGTCACCTTTGAGAGCCCTGAGGCCTGAGGATGACGATGCTTTGTGCGGAAGTATATGACATTTGATGTGGCCACAGGCTTGGCAGACATGCTGTGGGAAGCATGGGGAGAAAGAACTCTAACTGACGGATGTGAATACAGGGTCAAGCCTTCCCTGCAGTGGTTTTTTTTTTCTTTTTTTTTTTTTAATGAAATATAGTTAATTTGTTATGATGTATTAGTTTCAAGTTATTTGTGACCCCACAGACTGTAGCCCACCAGTCTCCTCTGCCTATGAGGATTTTTCAGGCAAGAATACTGAAGTGGGTGGCTATGCCCTCCTCCAGGGATCTTTCCGACCCAGGGATCAAACCCAGGTTTCCTGCATTGCAGGCAGATTCTTTACTATCTGAGCCACCAGGGAAGCTCAAGAATACTGGAGTGGGTAGCCTATCCCTTCTCCAGGGGATTTTTTGGACCCAGGAATTAAAACAGGGTCTCTTGCATTGCAGGTAGATTTTTTTTTTTTTGCAGGCAGATTCTTTACCAGCTGAGTTACCAGGGAAGCCCAGTCTCAAATGCACAACAAAGTAATTCATTTTTATGTGTGTCTGTGCGCATTTTCTTTCTCAGATTCTTTTCCATTATAGGTCATTACAAGATATTGAATATAGTTCCCTGTGCTATATAGTAGCTCCTTGTTGTTTTTCTATTTATTTATGTAAAAAATATTTATCTATTTTTGGCTGTGTCAGGTCTTCATTGTGGCATGCAGGATCTTTGCTCATGCGGGATCCTTGCAGCTAAGACTCTCTAATTGTGGCTCTCAGGCTTAGTTGCCCACGTCATGTGGGATCTTTGTTCCACAGCCAGGGATCGAAGCAAAGTCCCCTGCATCGCTAGGCAGATTCTTAACCACTAGACCATCAGGGAAGTCCCCTGTTTTTCTAGCTTATGTATCGTAGTGTGTATCTGTTTCCCTGCTGTAATTTTAGATTATGGGGAGAAACTGGCAAAAGAAGTGATGGGAATGGACAGTGTAAAGAGGAGGATGGGGTGGGGAGAGAAGGCAGCATAGGGTGAAGAGCAGCCCATACCTGGTTCAAAGGAGGAGGAGACCATGAAGCAGAGAGAGGAGAGAGGAGCACTGTCTTTGATTGCTCACAGCAGATACATAGACTGAAAGCCCCTAAAAAAGGAGAAGAACCACTAGGTAGTGTCAGAGGCAGGGGACATCCACGTCTATGTAAGCTCTGTGACCTCAAGACAGTTAGCGAACCTTTATGAAGGTCTTTCATTCTGGATAAAATAGGGTGGTGGTTCCCACACACAGAGCTGCTGTGACAGGCAGTCCACCTGGAAGCCTCCAGTACTTGCTCAGCACAGTGTAGGAGCAAAGTGAGTCTGGTCTCCCGTCCTCCTGCATCACAGGAAAGGTCAAAGGGCTCAGGGTCCCTGTGCCAAACACAAGGGAATCACAGAGGTTCAACGACAAGCAGCTGGGCTGGGGGCTGGGCTGGTGGAAGAAAGCAGTGGGTGTCCAACTGCACAAGCTTCTAGTTATCAAATAGGCTGAGCTTTAAAACTGTTTCTACTGCTGAGGCTATTAATGGATGAAATAATGATGGCCAGGAGTAACCAAGAGAACATTCAGATGTGGTATGTAAGCTATTTACTAAGGTTGGACATTTTTTATTTTAGAAAGAAAATTCATAAATCGAAAAGAAGTTCTGCAGACACTCATGAGTTTCAAGGCACTTATTCCAGATATCTGAGGATTCCAGTATGAGAGTATTGTGGCCTCCATTTGGGAAACAGTTCTCTGTGTATGATGACCTGTTATTCCAGGTAATTCTGACAACAGCTCCATGAGGTAGGAGCTTCTTGGAAGCAGGCAGCAGACCATGAGTCATAGCCCTCCCCACCACAGCTATGGAGGACTAGACTAGATCAAGATTTTGCCTAAGCCAGGCTAATTAGTTTTCATCTCTTCTATTATCATTCCTATGTAAGAACAAGGCTTAAAAGGTTAAATCTCATGTCCAGTTATCTATCTCGCAAGAGGCGAAACTCGGATTTCTGTCCAAATCTGTTGAACTCCAAAGCCTGCTGCCTTGCTGCACAAATACATATGCTTGGTCTTTGGAGGTGAATATGTCAAGTTCTAGCGGACATGGCCATGGCTTCAAGGAGGGTCTCCAGAGTGGCTTGGCACTAGACTAGACATTGAGTTTCCTCTGTCTGCCAGCTTGAGTTCACATGATCTGGGCAACAGGATCAGCAGCACTGGGTGAGAAGTTGATGTATCTGGGCACTCATTGCCAAGGGAATGGGTTTGAGTGGAAATTATCCAGGCTGAACTCTAGACGTGAGATGTACCTACAACATGTTTCTAAAAATAGTCTTGATGGCGAGCAGTTGCTATGGGAAAGAGATCCCTTTGGTTTAAATTTTTTTTTTTTTTAACAACTGTAGGTAAAACCTCAAACCCTCTAACCCCCGAGAACCTTTCTTGGGTACCAGTTGGTTATCCTTTACTCAAATCAACAGCTCCCAAATAGAAGCAGATACACAAAAACTTTTATTAAGTGGAAGTTAGACTTCATGGTAATTAACCAGTTACAAGTGCATTTAAATGCATGTGTGTGGACACCGTAGAAGTCAGAATGGTCTTCCTGAAAGTCCAGTGTTCTGGCTCGGCGCGTGCCAGTGCAACCCAAGGTAGAACCATACACACAGGAAATACAGGGCGACGATGACGTCAGACTAGATTGGCAACACCATATTCATTGTTACAGCTAAGCATTACAGAACGTGAAAGTCCAAAGACCAGAAGACTATTACTAAAATGATTCTTACTATAGACCCTTACTTCTACTTAAATGCTTCCATAGGACCCATGTAGCAAATCCTCAACACTGGGGGGACAGCACCATTTCTTGATTTTACGCTTAAATGGGCCACAGAAACTGTAAACAATCAGGGGTCCTTCTGATGCCCATGACAGGTAGATGCCAGCTGTCCCCTTGGGAAAGTACAGTTTCATTTAACTGGTGTCAACATTTGATACTGTAAATCTTCCATCTGAAAATCTGCCTTCTATTTCAATTAGCACCAGTTTATTTGAAATCGTTTTCCTGGTGTTAAATATTTAGGAAACATTTTTTTTTTAAACCAACACACAAAGTCCCAAACAATGGAAAGCAAAAAACATTCAAAAAGTTGTTTTAGATAACAGCATTTAGAAAAACAGCATCATTTAAACATTCAACAAATCTATGTACAAGGTGCCCAAAGCTGGCAAGGAGCATGGCTGAGGAACAGTCACGTAAAAGGTTTATTAACCTGAACCTCCTCAGGCTGTATTTACAGTCAGATAGGTATTCAGAAATGTAGTATCAGAACATCTGGATTTGGCTAAAAATCATATAAAAAGACACATCCCGGCCCCCAATAACTTCTAAATAGGTAGCAAACATATCCAGTATAACCACAAGTACCAGGTTTAGAAGTATATTTTTCCATATTTTACAAACAAACAGCTGAGAAACTTTCTCAATGGACACAGAAGAGATCCTAAGTGGCAGAGAAATGGAGTTCTTTATGTCAACATTGTCAGATGAAGGAAAGAATTTTATTTTTCATGCTGAGTAACATAGGAAAGTACTGATTGAGGAGCAAGAATAAATTATTAGGGGAAAAGGTTTCATGGGAATACAAAATCCCCAAGAATGCTGAAGACATGTGTGTTTATTTTATATGGACTTTCCAAAAAAATATGGGTGATGATCTCAGTTTAATTTTGAAAAAAAAAAAAAAAAAGCCAATGATTTTTCTTCGCAGGACAATATTTTTATATTCTGTTTATATTTCTATATTCTGTTTTTATATTCTTTAAAACTATATAATCCAAACCCTTTGGAGAAGTGTTTTACCCCCCTTAGATTGCGAATTACACACAATAGACACAGCCTATGCTATATTTATCCAAGGCAATATTCATTAACTTCATGCAGTTTTGTTTGCTTGCTAATCCAGTTACTAGAACATTTACCTCTAAAAAAAACTGGGCCCATTTTGTAACACCCACATTTCCCATTTCTGCTGAAGAAGTAAAATATAAACCATTTCTCCTTTAATCACCTTTGTGGCTGAGATTTGTTTAGAGCCTGAAGTTTCAATGCACTGTCTTTAAAAGTATCAGCTAGAAGTGTATAGCTGGAAGTCCTATATCCCCATGATGATATGCATTCAAGTCTGTTTTGAATAATTTGTAGTTGTGGTAAGTCTCTATGAAAAAAAAAATTGACTTGAATTGGATACAAAATAACATCACCCTTTGAAAATGCATAGCTTGTCACTTTTACATTCATTCACTACTATTAAAGACTTTTATACACAAGTACTTACCTCTAAGTAGTGGTAAGATTGTATTTTGAAAGATTTCTAAAAATTGGAAAGCACTGCCTCATTGTTTTTGAACTAGTGCCTGATTCCAAGTTAACACTGTCATGTTAACACTTGCATCTCACAGGAAGGACTGAGTCTTCTTTCTTTTTTTTTTTTTGTTAGCAGGCACTAAAAAGCAATGCTTTCTACTGACAGCATTTCCACTAAAAACCCCATTTTTAGCTATTTTGTCATTTTATTTGAATAGGTTAGATCTGGTGTAGAAAACAACTTGAAAGATGGCTTAATTCTTAAAAGTAGAATGTTTTAAAATCTTATCATGGATGAAGGGCAACAGAGGTTTTGTGATGACTGTGGTTCTCTCACTCCCCGGCTCCCTCATTCAAAAAAGATGACCACAGGCCACTAGGCAGTTGTATTTGATGATAGTCACGAACCCTTTGGGACCTAGCAATTTTTTCTTATCCTGAGTTCTTCCTCTAAGTATATAGATTTTGATACATGAAACACTTTGGAAACTACACTAATGTCTGGTTATTCCAGAGAGCTTATGTTTCAATGGCTGACTATCGTCCAACCATTAATTATAAAAATAGGAATTTAAGGTCGTGTTGTAGGAAAATATTGATTAATGGCATTTTTTAAAAAACATATATGATCTGCCTGCCTGGGTTATTTTACACCCAGGATATTTTCAGTTATTGAAGTCATGGAACAAGTATATTTGGGGGGTATTGAGTTCTTCCCTAAACATCTAAATCTATTCTAAAGCTTTCTATCAGTGATCACAGAGGTTCCCCAAACAGCTGGGACACTTTGGAAGAAGAAGCTTTGCTATCATCACAGGGCTTGGTCAAATCACAGTCATTGCTTTCCAATTAGCAGAGTGTAAGGGAAAAGGCGTAAAGAGCAAAGCAACGGTTCACAGTCTGCAGTGATGCATCTTTCTCTCCCTCTCTCTTTTTGGCTGCACTGCACAGCATGTGGGATCTTAGTTCCCCAACTAAGGGATGGTACCCGTGTCCCCTGCATTGGAAGCACGGAGTCTTAACCGCTGGACCACCAGGGGGGGCCCCACAGTGACGCATCTTTTTTTAATTTCCCTCGGGTGGGGGTAGTTTGTGATTGCTACACCGTAGATCCCTGAGGGGTAATTCCACTGGCCCCCGAGCTCTGCCTCTTTCCTGTCTTGGTCATCTGTGCCCAAAACATGGGAAGGAAGCTCCACTGGAGTGAGAGACACGTGCTTCACAACACGAGCAGACTGGAAGAGCCTTCTCTTTGCATAAACTTAAAACAAGTATACCCCACAGGAGCCACTTCCTTTTCACATAATAAAGGTCAGTTCCATTTTCACGCTCTGTGATCCTGGGCGGAGGTCAGGGCCCAGACCAACGAACGTGAAGCTCTCTTTCTCTGTCCTGATCACGCCATTGGCTTTGCTCTGGAGGGGGACTCATGGGGGTAGAGGACTTGCAAGGGGGGCTTTGAATCAAAGTGGAAGGACTAGGTATCTGCCTTGCTATTCTTTGTCAGTGAGTCTGACCAGATCTTTTGTGATGAATACGGCAGGTTGTCTGCTGATCAACCTGCTTTCTGAATGGTCATCCCAAACTGTGGAGACAAATGGAAATGTTTCACTGAAGGAAGTGAGGCGCCTCATCGACTCAGCCTAACATGCAAGTCCTGGTAGTGTTTATCCCCTTGGACCTTAATTGAAGAGTGAGAAAGCAAGAGTACAGAAGCGAAAATGTTTAATCCAGGGCTTTGGGAAGCAAACATACATTAAAAACAGCATGGCCGCTGGCTCAGGCAGATTAAGGCAGAGGGGAGACGAACATTTTGCTAGTGAATTCAAGACGGTTGCCAAAAGGGAAAAAGGGACTATTGACTAGAATGGGGACTGTTCTTTCTCTCCCTTAAAGTCTTCTCCCGCTGCTGGTTTTTCCTCTTCAGTCAGGGATGTAAAGAGAATTCAGAAGGAAATAGATGAGAAACTTTTTTTTTTTTTAAAGAAAATTTTGTTCTTTAATGACAGTACTCTTGCCTTTTTCAGGAGTTGCTGCTTGCTCCCCTGGCTAATTTTCTGAATTAAAAATTTAGAGAACTGCCCCTAGTAAGTATGTAAATATAACAGTTAATCAGACATGAGAATTAATTTTTAAAACTTTCATAATATAAATAGCGGGGAGCTTTCCTTTGAAAGCTGGCAGTTAATAATTATGTGGATGGTGCTCAATAGGAAAAGAATATTTTGAAGAAAAAAGGACTATGGCCTAAGTGTTGAAGTCATAATCTCCACCTTCTTTCAAAATCTACAGTTATTTATTTTTTGAATGGTAGCTTTTCTCTTGTTCCCAAGAACTCGGGTCCTTTTAAGTCCTGCCACTGTCTTGGCATTGGGGCTAACCATTGCAAAATGGGCTTCTTTTCCACCAGAATAGGAAAGCTCACAATTTCCTCTTCTAGTACTGTATTGCTTTAGAAACATAATAAAAGTATAATTTATCAAAAAGCAGGTGATGGGCCAAAATGGTTTAGGCCCATCTAGCTCCATGACTAAACTTGTGAGTGACTTTACTCAAAACCTGTGAAACCTGTGAGCTGATGAGAGAAGAGGACCATCCATTCATGGACTGGTCAACCTGTCAATCATATGATGACAGAACCATCAGGCATTGTCAATGTTGTTTAAGTTGCATTCATATTTACCATGTGACATAACAATATTACCAGCTATTTCCAACTTTGAGATGACAGTATTTTTCAATTTAATCCTTACAAATGGTAAATTTGAGCTTATTTTCAAATTTGGGGGCATCAATACAAATTTACATGGATAGCAAAAGCTGACTGTTAGCAGCAAGATAACTTTTTTCAAAGGAGTCAAAAGTTTAACTCAGAACATTGCACTAGCTGGTCATCTCCTATAATTAACCACTTAAATGGCTAGAATTTAGGGGATGGGGGCCTGGAAGGTAGGCAAAAGGGATAAATTTCAGAGTGAGTCTGCATTTGACACTGTGAATGAGAGGGTTCTTTACTTCTATGCTGAAATACTTGGATTGTTAGGATGGGTAAAGAACATGGGTCCCTGGGGTCTTCTCAGGTCTAGAGTCATTCTGGAAGATTGAGGTCTAAGCCAGCTCTTTAACTTGCTCTTTCCCTCCTCCCTGGACGTAGTAATGAGGCTGACTCGGGTTCAAGACGACTTGCACCAGGTTTGGCTTTGGAAGTGGTGGTAGTAATTTTAAATATTCTCATTCTATGCTGAGTACTAGGGAGGGTCAAAGGAAGTCATGTATCTGAAAGAGACATACTTTCTTATATATCTGAAAGGGTTAGTGATTATCCCAATACCATCAGGACTCTGGTGTAAGATACACTCTAAAATTATCTAGTTTATCCAAATGAAGAAAGCAACTTCTAATTTTTTCCATGACACATTTATTCCTACTTTGTCTTTGCCCTCAGGGAAAGATGTTAAGGTTTTCTACATGGAAAAACTCCATTTTGAGGTTAGTGGACACTCTAAAATACCTAAGGACCTACCAGTTATGAAGCAAGGGTTTTGCTGTGTCAGAGGTGGAACAACGGAACTTTTATCCTGGGATGAAAACTCACGAGGCAGGATGGAGTGGGAAGGGATGTGGAGGGGTTGGCAAAGGGCTTTGGCACAAGGAGGCAACGTGTGCTATCTGAAACTGCAGGGGCTCCTGGCTGCCTTCGCTGAAGGCACAAGGCTGCTCTTTGCCAGCCCCTCATCACAGTGGTCACGGCAGTGAAAACAGTAAGGAAGTTAGGATTACAGTCATTCAATGCTTAGGGGCCCGGCCTGGGCAAGCCAGGAGGCAGAGTGAGAGCTGAATAATACTTCGGTATATTTTGATCAGAAGCAAGGCTAGTTTAAGGATGTTGTATTTTAATACTCAAATCTTCCATGAGAGTGATTTTTGGGGAGAACTGACTTCTCTCCATTTTTAAATTTTAGTTGCCCAGATAGTGCCAATGTGTGAGTTGGGGGAGCTGCTGGAAGAACTTGACTTGATGGCTATGGAAGGTGAAATCTGCTTTTTCCCAACAGTTGAAACCAGTGCCCAAAGGCTGTGTCTGTCCATATACAGGTTCTCTTTGGTCTGCACACTGCTGGCCGAGAATCTGAATTTTGATCAACTGTCAGGTAACATTATATTTCCAAGTCAGAAGGTCTAGCGCCCTGGGCCTGATTTCTGCATGGTTCTGATTGTCTACAGCTGGGGTCCCCCTTCAATGGGGACACATGTCCTCTGGTTCACTGTGATCTCTGTCATTCTCTAGTGTCCTTCTTTTGCCTGATCTGAATCATTCGTTTACACAATTTGCCTGTTCTTTCTAACGCATCTGCTATGTACCATTAGGAGGCTTCTATTTAAATATGAAGCAAGACTCATTTGATCAAAAACCATGCAGCAATGAACACTTCTTGGGAAACTGTAATGCCAACATTAGAGACATTCCAAGAGAATGAAGAGAGACATTGGACTGCCTCATCTCAGAGATGAAGCTGTACATGTCTTCCCGTAACCCTGTGCATTTCTAGTCCTCATGTGTGCAGATTCTGAAGCCTGTTTGAAAGCAGAGTCTGAGTGACCCTTTGACCACCTCACAGGGGTTGCCTAATGGGTGTAAGACTGTTCTGTCCTAGCTTTTCTTTTGATGTTATCTGCATACTTGACTAATTAGTCTAGCTTTTGAATTACTAAAATCTTAGAAAGAAAAGATGTTTTCTTGCTTAACAGTGAGTGGGCTAGAAAAAAACTAATGCATTATGAAATGGTTTTGGCAAAGCTCAGAATTATTTGTGTGGTTAATCAACTCTCCATGGTAGCCTTCCTTGTTCCCTGACTCCTGGGAATATAGTGACTTTCTGATCTCAAACTTGCCTGTCTGTGAACTTCTCATGTGAAAAATCAAGCACTTGTTCTGATAAGGAAATGAAAGTTGTTTAGTTAGTGGTGAGCACAAAATTATTTTAAACATCACCAATCAGCTAAGAATTGTATCTTTGGGCTTATACACTATGATTTTAGAAATTACCATCAAATGACACTTGCTAGTCAAATGCAGCTTTGTGGTTCTGGTAGGCTGAGCACTAAGCTTGTCTTTGTGACAGAAATCTATCACAGTACATGACAGAATTTACAAGTTTATTTCTCTCATTGCCTATAAGCATATCTATTAATATTTTAAAGATTTCAGATATATGATTCTTAAAGTGTTTTCTTTTCCCCAAATACTTTGAAAAAACACTGGTAAAGATAAAGGGAGTAGCTGTTGCAATCTTGATTCTCTTGTAATAATCTTTCCATCTGATCTGCATTTCTACTCTTGCTGCAGAGGGTGGATTGAAAAGATATGCATCAAAATGCTTGCTTAAAAGAGGCATAGCCCTTTGTTTGGAGAGCAGGAATTGCTTACAATATTAACACTTCCTGTCTGGTAAAATATTGTATTTTAAAAAATAAGCTACAATGTATAAAACCAAGGTCATTTCCCACAAAATGTTCATGTTCTTTGTGATTACAAAACGCTGCATCTTGTAAAATATTTCCAGTTCTGTTAACTTGAGAAGTTAAGTACTAATGCTTATTATAAAAATGTCACATCTTTCAGAATTGTAGAAGCCTACGCAGTGTATTTCTTGCCTTATTTGAAAAATTAAGTTATAATTATTATTGTATTTAAGATCACATTTTGACACAACACATTACTATTGTGATTCTCAGACTCACAAGAAAAGTTATAAAACATGAGATTGTCTTCAATTAAAAAACAAAAAAGGAACTATTTACAAAACAGGACCAGAAGTAAAATTCCCATTTTGATTTCTAGTCCTATGATAGATACACCTTTTAAAGCACATATATCATTGGATCTGGGCTTTTACAGTTAGTCATGATAAGCAAACCAGTCGGTCTTAAATACATTTTACACTTTCTTGCTCTACTGGTGTGCATTACTTAGTGATCAATTGGTACCTAAAAGTGCTTATAAGCTCATTTCATTTACCAATTTCCAGTTTGACTAGTTACAATGTGAAAGAAGGAAACAGTTCCGCTCTGGAGGAAGCCCCACAGGTATGGGGAACAGAGAGAGCGTGTGTGCTGCTGGTTGGGTGATTTTCTTAGAGAAACGAAAATTCCAGTTGACCCGTGTGCCCAGCACTTTCTCCACAATGATCCGCATCCTCATACATATTCATGAATCCTGCTCTTGTTTCCACTCATTTGTATGCACAAATTCTCCCCTGCGTTCATATAGGTCAGAGCTACAGTTGATGTGGTCAATAGAAATTCTACAGGGTCATGAGAAAAGGCAGCACCTTGTCCACAAAAGTCCATGGAAGTTTGCTCCTTAACCTGTCATTAAAGCAAAATACACAACTTTCACATCCCTCCCCTACAGAATTCTTGCGTACAGCTAATAATCAGTTCTCCAACCAGCCGATTATAAAAAGGAACACCAAGGCGTCATATTCATAATTACATTCAGAAACAGCCTTATATGAGTCTGTGAAAACCCACCAGGGCCTGCGCTGTGGTTCAGACGTCACCCTTCGAATGCAGGTCTAAGAAACAAAGAAACTGCTCCATTTCATAGAGCATTCCTCCACACCTCAAAAAGTTAGTACTGTCCAGTTCATGGAAATTGGTCATGAAATGTTCATTAAAAAACAAACAAAAATTATTCTGACCAGAAAAGATGCTGGAGATAATAAAAAACCTTTCTAGTCTTAAAATTCTCCAGATCCACTTTTCACATACCCTTTAGTTTTCCCTGAGGAAATGATTTTTTTTTTTTTTACAGTATTTTGCTACTATTCTCAAGGTATTCTCTCCCATACGTACAGTTCGTGCCACTTTTCCCTAAACTTTCCCAAGTGAGTGCTGCGTTTTCCTTTTCCAATGAAGTCAGATGGAGGCGGACATGGGTTGAGCAGTGCTGGCCAATTCAGAACTGCTTTTGAGTGTGGCTTAGTGTGACGTCAGTGACAGTAGACTTCAAGTGATCTTGAAATCTGATAGAGAGCATGTTAACTTCAGACACTTTTTACAACATACATGTAACTTTTTTTTTTTTTTTAATCTTTGTTGGAAAGTCCAAGAACTGTAACGTGCATCTTTCTCTATTGAAAAGTTTTCATCTGCAACAAGGTTATGACTGGACAAAGACTCCTCTCATAAAGGGCACCCGCCCTGTTGGTGCATGGAGTTGATGACAGGCACGCACATTCCTGCTCAGAAACCCACTGCCCTCTTCCTGACACTGGCTTTTGCCAAACAATGGAGGGAACTTTTTAGCAAGCGAGGAGGAGAGTAGCACGTGCCCACCGGGGATGTGCGTGGGGCATGCAGCATCCCTGCCCGTGCACTTCCCATGAAGGAGCTGTCTCTTGGCTTTAAGCAGTGGCTCCTCGGATGGGAACATGGCAGCTCCCTCGGAGATGCCCAGGGACAGTCACCACCAGCTGATCCGAACTAGGATGGTGAACCCCAGTCAGGGGTCCAGAGTCCTCCTGTATCCCCTCTCTGGCTTCCCACCCACTTGCTACCGGATGTTTCCTCCAGGTGGTCACACTGCCTCCCACTCATTGGTTGCACATCCTCTGGGAAGGACTAAGGCTTAAAATGACTGCTGTCTGTTGTGCAGCTATCTGGAGAAGCCTGTCCATCACCAGGGAGTGCTTTCTTTGGAGAGAGATGAGAAATCTTTTCTGCAGGAAGGGGCATCGGGGAGAGAAAAGTCAAACGCTACCACATGCCTTCTTTAGAAAGACTCTGGGACCAGAACGCATTGCCTTTGCCGTTCCTTTTGCACACTCTCTGAGCTGCCCACGGTAGGCAGGGCTCCCATTAAGCAGCTCCATGCCCTGGGACTTCCTTCTCACTCATCTCCCTCCTCCCCCTGACAAATGAAGACACAAAAGAACATGGTACCACAAAGAAGGCATAAAATAAATCCTGGGCTTAATTTGGCACATCATTTAGTTCCAAAATATAACAAAATATCTCTACTTTTTTTTTTTTTAATTTTAGCATTTACAATCAGTGTTGTATATTACAATTTGTAGCTCTCTGGGTGGCTTGAAAGAAATTTTATCCCTTTTCTTCAAGGTCAGCCAGGTGAAGCCTGGTGGTCCCCCAGTCATAACATGCCTTGGTGCAGAGAATAGGTGTCTGTGTGCAGGAAGTACTGAGGGTCTGTGCTCACCTTGGAGTTGGAGCAGAGGACACGCAGAGTCCCGGGCTGGCCTGAAGAAAGGAGACCCGCATGGGTCAGAGATGTGGACAGTGTGTGAGAAGAAGGTTTCAGAAAGGAGAAGAAATCCCAGGGAAGCTGCATTCAGGTCTACGCTTCTGCTTACACCCGTGCATCAGCTAATAATCAGGTAAGGACTGAGCTTGGCTCAGCCAGGCCAGAGCCCAGAACTAGTCATGGACTGTCCCTCTGGGGGCAGAATCACAGCGCCGCACGCCAGGACTGTCCATAGCCACCATCTCTCCCAAAGTTCTGGGAGTGGGAGGATAGCTTTAACCCCTTGCCATTTTAATCTCTTTTGATTAGTGATTTAACCCAAGGAGCAAGGGCCATGGAACTTTGCTGGAGAGAAAACCCTCTCCTCCAGGGTTACACCCAACAGCACTGAAGTCCACAGTGAGCCTGCTCATGGCTGACCAGTCTGGGACTCACCAGTGGGCACTGTGGCCGCTGGGCAGTCCAGTCACAGCGCAGGGCTTCCTGGTTCAGGCCAGAGTGTCACCTTCTAGCTGAGATGCCAGTGGGTGAAGCAGCAGGGTACCAGGGAGAAGAAAAGACAGGCTGGGATAGAGGGTCAAATACGTTTCTGTTCTTAAAAAACCCTTTCCTGGCTGACCTTGTCATACACTATAGCTGGTACTGTACTGATTGGTAATCACAATGTGATATTAAAAGAGAAGCTCTTTCTCTGCTCTCTTAAATGTTTTTAAAGAAAAATGAAGGAGGAAAACAGAATCTCATTCAAGGAATAATTCTTCAAATGTCATATGAGAGTTTAAAAAATAAAATCGCCAAAATATATGAACGCACAGATTGTTACACTGTAGAACCTCCTTTTTCCCCTTGTGTATTAAAAAAAAAACAAGGATATCTGTTATGACTAGATGACTTCTTTCTACTCTTTAAAAAAAAGTGTATGTACAACCTCTAAATATATTAAACTTTGCTCTGTGCAATTTCATTCAACATTCCTATGGCTGATCCTAGGCCCCCGTCCCACACGGTGCATCCTATAAGGTGCTCTTGCGTCTTTGCATAGGTACAGGACGAATAACTCGAGCAGGGCGATCAAGAGGAGGGTAGACAGAGAATGAGCTTATTTATAGGGCTTGAGAACTACCCCTGTCCTGGCACCACTCCTAGCAAGACGGACGAACAAACACACACCAGGCTAGAAAGTCTAATAAATGGAACACAGTGCAAGCCCTGGTCCTATTGAATTGAGAGATTCCTATACCAACACGCAATTTCCTTTTGGTGTTTCGTACATTCCCTTCTGAGCGAATTCTTAATGAATAGCTCCAATAATCTGATAAGAAAAATAAAGGTTTGGACCTTCCCTTACCCCATATAATCTTTATAGTGTTCATGAACCCATCTCCCAGGCACGCTAAAGCCTAAAACCTATAAAAGTGCACTCAGGATGGATGTTGACCTCACATGACTTTCTGAACGCATGGAGGCTGTGCTCTGCATGGTCTGAAGCAACCTGCTGGGATGGTCTGAGTTCTCTACCTTTTCTGAAACCAGTCTGCTGTGGCGTTTTGAGGGAAGGCAGGCCTGATGAGCCACTGACCCGGCAACAACTGTCAGATGAGCAGTGATGAACAGATCTGAGCTGGGGTTGGTATCACATCACTGAAGGAAGCTTCGAGGCTTACCCAGATGGTGACACATCAGGTCTTGAGTGCACTGTAGCCAGGAGAAAGTAGGTGGGGCCATCTCTCAGGGTGGGGCTTCTGAGGGAGACTCCTAGATGTTTTCCAACAGTGACGAGGGATGTCCTGAACTCAGCTGGGGCTGAAATCTGCTGGTGATGTCCACTATCAATCTCTTTTCGGGCTTATGCCCTCCAGGGCCCTTCAAGCTAACAGCTCTACCATGGTTCAATTTGGGGCCATTCTTCAAAACAAAACAAAACAAACAAAAAAGACATAGAAAAGATACCCAGAGTGCTGCCACTTCCTGGCAACACATCATGATGTGAACTGCTCCCAGAAGTCCGATGGAGAACAGGGAAAAGACTTCACAATGAAAACAGCTATTGTTCTTTATACAAATGCTACTGAGTAACTTGTAGCTTCTTAAGTGTCAAAAAAAAAAAAAAAAAGATCTCAGAAATGGTATTATTGAGAAAGTTTATCAAAATAGGCCTCCTTTCTAGGAAAAATGGGCTTGGTTGGTTCGATTGCTACAGAAGTCCACAGTTTTCAGACCTAGACCTACAGCAAAAAAAAAAGTTGACTTTTCTTTTTAAGGAAAAGAATAGTTACAGCTGCTCTCAGCTGGGTTCTCAGCAAGAACAGGGAAGGTGGTGACCTTTTTTGTTTTTTTGCTGTGATTTCACCAAGGTTCCTAGAAGTGCTTTCCCTGGGCTTCAAGTCGGTTTGGTACGGAAGGAAAAGCACTTTTCAACACCCTCGGAAGAACACGAGGGCAGGAGTGTCTGGGGCGGGCTAGGGGCCCACGCATCAGTCAATGAAACGCTGGCAGGCCTTCTTCCAGCGGCAGGCTGTGCACCACATATCCCGGTTCTCCATGCCGTACACCTTCCGGCACTTCTTGCCCTCTCCCCTGGGCTTCCTGTAAGACAGGCCAGGAAACGGCGCTCAGTGCGAGGGATTCTAGAGGCATTCTTTGGAGACCTCAAAATCCCTGTAAAGCTCTAGAAAAAGTTCGGCCACACCGCAGGGGGTCTCTCTAGGTACAGAGGTTAACCTGTGTGGGATGTTTTCACCATACTTCATCACTCACCTGCGCGCAGTCTTGTCTGACTCTTTGCAACCCCTTGGGCTGTAGCCAGTCAGGCTGTCCATGGAATTCTCCAGCAAGAATACTGGAGTGGGTTGCCATTTCCTACTCCAGGGGATCTTCCTGACCCAGGGATGAAACCCGTGTCTCCTGCATTGGCAGGCCTATTCTTTACCACTGAGCCAGGTGGGAAGCCCTTCACTGAACTGTTAAAATTCGCTACTTTTAAGAGTACTTATAGCCTTCTTCAGCTTCTACATGTCCATTTAGAGACATGTCCATTGGGACATCTTCATTACACTGAATTACATGAGCAAATACAAGAATTAACAGCAGTGAGCACTACTCTTTCAAGTTTTAAAATATGTACTTTCAAGTGGTGTCTGGCTTCTCAAATGTCTAGCGTTCTGGTCAAGGGAATCCTGGGGAGGTCCTCCTTGATCTGGGTTAAAAACTAAAATTCATATCATACCGAGGTTAATGCAACATGCCTTTAAAGAGACCCAGTAATCAGCATTACCTATTCTGCAAGAGAACTAACCATGAACTGTTGCCCCGGAAAAATGAAAAATCTTTATTAATAGTTAATGGATGGGGGGAACCATGGGAACGAAAGAATGGGTGTTTCACCCATTCCAGGGGAATTTTATGGAAGATTGTATCTCTGGTTTCTCTTTTCCTTGTGGTTCTATTTTTTGGCTAATTCCCTAGAGAGGAGGCATGTGGGGTTTCAAGCACTCATACCTTAGGCTGACCGTCCCTCTTGGGGGGGAGGACAGGACGGTGTGAGTGTGCGGTCTCTGCTCTCCTGTGCCCACCGGGTGACTGTGGGTTGGTGACACCTGTAAATACATGGGAAACAAAGTTGACGGGGCAGGCTCTCCTCGCCATGCATTTCCTTAGCCTTTGCCACATGGGCAATGGTATCTGACCATTAGACACAGAGAGGCAGTGCTTCATTCATAGAGACCACGGGTTAAAATGGATGGGGTGATGCTCCTGGTGGAATTTAAACGCAACCGCCAACAGAAAAGATCTGGCAACAATGAATACTTCAGAAATCTTCATGACTTCACATCCCTGCATTCCAAATTGCTCATTTTCACTTGAATAATATTTTAAACCTTGAAGGATATTCTTCTTCCAAGCTTCAATCATCTCTCTTTTAAAGAAGAAAAGAGGTTGAGAAAGTTTTCTAAAATTATACAGCTACTCAGTGGCAACACACAGTGTGGACCTTGGCCTTCTGTTTATTCAATTAGATTATTCACAGTCAATAACATAAATGGCCTCTTGCATAAGACGTCCACATGGCAGATTCTGGGGTCTGAACAGGAACAAAGGCAAGCAACAAAGAGCCTGAGCAAAGCAAGAATGAATGTCAACCTTGTAGAACTTTTGAGCACCCACTTTGTGCCAGGGTCCCTGACAACAGCTTCACTTTCAACAACTACATGTGATAAGTGTTCATCGTTCCCATTTTACAGATGAGGAACCCAAGCACAGGGAGGTTAAATAACTTGACCAGGGTTGTGGAACCTGTAATGGCCAGAGCTGAGCTCTCCTGATGCCGGACCGTGTGTTTAACCGCCTCATGCTCCTGTCTCTCAGCTGTGATGATGGGAGAGACCCCTTTGCTCTCCCTTCCTCTTGTGTTTCTCACTTATTCTCTTTGCATCACCTGCTCACATAACACTAAATATCTCCCAGCAAATGGGATTCTCAGAAGCTCCAAAAAAAACTAACAAAAGACAAATGCCGTGTCACGTAAATATACAAGATTGCCATACACAAAAGAGCAAACATTTAATAAGCTTAAAAACTTTATCACTGAGAAGCCAGCATGACCACAGGAATACCAGTACCGATCCACAGTCATGGGAACATCCTTACGCACACTTAGCGAACTGAATTTCTCTAGTATAGGGACCTGGACTTTAAATTTTTTTTTTTCAATTAAAAAATTGAATGTAAAAGAATGGACATATAAGTGCTATTTTCCCAGCTATAAATTAAGAAGAATTAAACACGTAAGAAAAAAACTAACATTTTAAACCACCGTTGCTATGTCTGATTTATTCTGTACCATTGGTCTTCACCTTTTCTTTTTTAAAAAACTTTATTTTATTGTAAGAAGAACTAACACTCTTAACAATTTTTTATGTGCACAATACAACACTGCTGACTCTAGATATAATATACAGCAGATCTCTAAAGCTTATTCATCTGGTTTAATGGAAACTTCATGTCCATTGATTAGTAACTCTCATCTATCCCCTCCTCCTAGCCCGCATGGGCTTCCCTGGTGGCTCAGACCATAAAGTATCTGCCGGCAATGCTGGAGACGCAGGTTTGATCCCTGGAGAAGGGAATGGCAACCCACTCCAGTGTTCTTGCCTGAAAGTGAAAGTCGCTCAGTCGTGTCCGACTCTTTGCGACCCCATGATCTATACAGTCCATGCAATTCTCTAGGCCAGAATACTGGAATGGGTAGCCTATCCCTTCTCCAGGGGATCTTCCTGACCCTGAAATCAAACCAGGGTCTCCTGCATTGCAGACAGATTCTTTATCCACTGAGCTATCAGGGAAGCCCCATTCTTCTTGCCTGGAGAATCCCACGGACACAGGAGTCTGGTCGGCTACAGTCCATGGGGTCACAAAGAGTTGGACGCAACTGAGCAACTAACGCTTTTACACTTTCCTAATCCCTAGCAACTACCATTCTACTTTTTGATTTTATGAATCTATTTTAGATATACCATACATTGTAAATGAAATCATACAATATCATATAATATTTGTCTTTTGGTGACTGTTTCATTTCACTTAGCATAATGTCCCTGGTGTTTATCCACATCAACATGTATTTTAGAATTTTCTTCTCTCTCAAGTCTTGAATATTATTTTACTGTGTGGAATATACTAGGTTGCTTTTTAAGCATTCAGATTCATAAGTATCAGTCCAGATGTACTGAGAAAATGTCTTGGGATGGGTTTCAGGAATTTACATTTAAAGTCTTTCCCCAAATTCTCATGAAAGTGAAAGTCACTCAGTCGTGTCTGACTCTTTGCAACCCCATGGACTGTAGCCTGCCAGATTCCTCTGTCCATGGGATTTTCCAGGCAAGAATATTGGAGTACATTGCCATGCCCTCCTCCAGGGGATCTTCCTGACCCAGGGATCGAACCCTGGTCTCCTGCATTGCAGGCTAATTTTTACCACTGGAGCTACCACAGAAGCCAAATTCTCATGCTTATTTACTTTTGAGAACTAATTAACACCATGAGAAATACTCTGCTTGTTGAGATCATTATAAACTCCAGATTTACCTGATACAGTGCAAATAATTACTGGAGGAATAAATGAATATGTTAAATAGTGAAGAGCAAAGATGAAAGGGCATTTCAGAGTTCAAAGCCTACAGCAATGGTGTCCTCAGGGAATGACTAGCGGCCAGTGTATCTGGTTCTGTCTTGTCCTTGAAATACCAGAATATCATTTTTGTTTTCTTTTTCATATCAGGATGAGAATTAATTTTCCATTAAAGAATTAATTAACTGACTCTACTTTTTGCTAAAGCTGGGTGGATTGAGGGCCAACAGAGGTGAGTAACATACATAATTTTTTTATAAAATGAAAGCTTTGGAGTTCAGTGTATGAGTTTGATGTGGATGGGTATGTTCTTCCAGAAGCAGAATCCCCACACATCCCCCATCCCGTTGGGATCAGGATGCATGCCTGTGTGCTCAGTCGCTTCAGTTGCGTCAGACTCTTAGTGACCCCATGGACTGTAGCCCTGTAGGCTTCTCTGTCCATGGGATTCTTCAGGCAAGATTACTGGAGTGGGTTGTCATTTCCTCCTCCAGGGGATCTTCCCAACCTAGGGATCGAACCCCCACCTGTTATGTCTCCTGCATTGCAGGTGGGTTCTTTACCACTAGTGGACCAGGATGCATATTAGCAAACCAGAGGGAGTGAAGGCTTCACTCCACTGTACAGTTTACCCCCACTGTAGATAATCTAGAATATGCTCATATGAATTAAGTGCTCAGGACAATGAAAAAAAAATTTTTTTAATTATTGTGGAACTTGTAGAAAAAAATTTTTTTTAATTATTGTGCAACTTGTAGAATCCCACGAATACCTCCTTGTTCAGTCAGAGAACTGGAAACATTTAGGTGACACACCAGGGACACTATTTCCATCAGTTGGGGATAATGTGGAAGGTTCTAAATTTTGCAAAATGGCCATACCCTTTTTGTGTGGGCTGGTATGAGATGGTAAAATGCTCTTCAGTCAACAAATATTTATTAGGTTCTCACCATGCCCAGGTGGCGCTAGTGGTAAAGAACTTGCCTGCCAGTGCTGGAGACATAGGAGACTAGGGTTCAATCCCTGGGTCGGGAAGATCCCCTGGAGGAGGGCACGACAATCCACTCCAGTATTCTTGCCTGGAGAATCCCATGAAGAGAGGAGTCTGGCAGGCTACCGTTCATGGGTTGCAAAGACTGAAATGACTGAGCATGCACGCATCCACGTCCTAGGCACTGTTGTAGATTGTGGGGATACAGCACTGAACAAGATAAAATCTCTGCCCTCATAGAGCGTAGCTTCTGGTGGGGAGAGAGACAATAAGCACAAAAGAAGTAAGGGCATTTTAGTGATAAGGGCATGAAGAAACTAGAACAGGCTACCAGACCAAGGGTGATGGAAAGCATATTTGTTTAGGGTGGTGAGGGAAGGCCTATTGCACTGGCTACCTTTGATCTACAGGGCACTCTGGGGAAAGGGGAAGGCAAGGGCCAAGACCTCCCAGGTGCAGAGGCCAGTGGGGCTGGAAGATGCTGCATGGGAGGTGGAAGGCAGGAGGATGGGAGGTGGTGGATTCAGGTCAAGCCTTGAAGCTGTGATGAAGAATTTCAGTTCCATTCTAAGTGCGAGGGAAGCCAGTGGAACATTTTAATAAAGTGAAACATCTGATTAATGCTTTAGAATGATCACTCTGGCTCCTTGGAGAATGAATTGGAGACAGCCCTGGACAGGGCTGAAGACTACTTAAGACGCTTTTGCACTAACTTAGTGGGGAAATGCATTGGTGATTTAGATGGGGGTGTGACAGTGATGGGAAGAAGTGCTTGGATTCATATCCTATAGAGACAGACTCTGGGACCTGCTGACAGATGGGCTACAGGACAGGAAATATGAAGACAAATCTTTAGATTAGTCAGGGATGAATTAAGAGGAGTCAAGGATACATCCTAGGTTCTGGCCTGAGAGGATGAAGGGATATGGGTGCCATTTGCTGAAATAAAAAAACCGGTGACCTGGTGGGCTTACGGGAGGATGAGGACCAGGTTTGGACGTACTCCAGGGAGAATCGTTCTCTGTCGTTCTTCTTTCTGCTAATGGCTTCTTTAACTCTGGAGTTGAGGGCACACCTGTTTTGTGCTTAGTCCTGTCAGATGGCAGCCCCTCCCGTTTCACAACAGACCTGGGGTTTCTACAGCCTTCAGTGTAGCAGAAGCCAGGACTCACTTCACATACCAGTGTGTGGCCCAGTTCTATGGGAGGATGAATACAACCTAACTCGTGAGCTTTCCTGGAGACTTTTAAGATCAAGACGATCATGTTTTGGCGTCTTATGTTAACCGGGGCTGAGGGTGGGGAAGTCAAATGGAGAGACTGGCAGAGGAAGTCTGCCAGCATTTATTCAGTGCTTGCAAATGTGAAAGATGGGCCACTGGGTTATTTATAATCTCTTTTAATCTTCACCAAAAAGCCTGAAAAATGAGCAGTACCTGCATTTTGTAGGTAAAATAATTTAGGCTTAGAGCAGGAAATTGGCTTATATGGATCCCAGAGTTAAAAGCAGCAGCAGTAATTTCCTAAGAACTTGTTAAGCTAAATACCTTCCCCCATGTTATCCAATTTAATCCTCATAATGACCCTGCATAAGCAATGCTATCACTTCCACTTTATAGACAAGGAGATGGAGAAGGTAAGGAAGTGGCTGAGGCCATGCAGTTAGTAAACAGTGGGACGCTGGCTGTCTGACACTCAGGGATCTTGGTATTTGGTTCTGAATGGTGCTAATGCCCTGTTTTCTGCTGTCTTCTAACCTGCCTCATAAATGATGACAATAATGAGTGCCCTGGAAAACATGATTTCAACTCTCTTTCCCAATGGCTTCCATATTCTGTATTTATTTGTTTTATATCTTAACTTTTTAAGTTCTATTTGGGGATTTGTTTTATAAAGTATATAGCATACTTGGAGAGAGTACTATGTGGTATTACTTCTAAATTAATAAAATGGGCTACATGCCTATAATTTGTCTCCTGATTAGGTGTGATTTCAGGAGAGTGTAAAGAACTCTAAATTACAGTCTGCAAAAATTATGGCTGATTTCTCCCATATGTTGAGTATATCTGTGATATATGAGTCAATCCCAATAAGGAGAATCCACTTTCTCTGCCCCCTGTTTAATAGTAATGAGATACAACACAGATAATAACACTAGGTAAGTTCTACTCAGCGTCAACCAGTGCCAAGCATTGTGCTTGAAAATACAATACAAGGTGGTGGTTGTACAGCTAAGTTGAAGGCATTGCTTATGAGAGGTCCTGAGACTGACTGGCCAGAGGTCACAGCTTGTAAATGCCAGAGATAGTATTTGCCTCACATCAGATCAGTAACGGGCTTCCCCAGTGGCTCCGTGATAAAGAGTTCGCCTGTAATGCAGGAGATGCAGGTTTGAACCCTGGGTCAGAAAAATCCTCTGGAGAAAGGAAATGGCAACCCACTCCAGTATTCTTGCCTGGAAAATCCCAATCCATGGGGTCGCAAAAGAGTCGGACATGACTGGGCAACTAAACAAAAACAAAAGCAGTAATGCAGATATGTCCTTCTGTGAATATGTTAGAGAAATTTCTTTTCTTTGTGATTTTCTATCTCTCAAATGGAAAAAAGGCCCCTGTCTTGGTTTTAATCTGTTCTAACAAACAATTTTGAATCCTCCATCAAAGTGTTAAAAAAAAAAACAACAACAGCTAACGAGCTAATAAGTACTATTTCAGGTCTGGAGATGATCTCTCTGACCTGAAGCCTCTTGGCATGGCCCTTGGATAGCAGATTGATTAGCTCCTACTTACTTGCATGGGGCCTATTATGGGCCAGATTTTGTGCAGTCCTACCTTCACATGTCGAAGCCCTAATTCTCACTGTGGCTGTATTTGGAGATGGAGCCTTTAAGGAAGTAATCAAAGATATGTGTTCCGTGTGTGCTAAGTTGCTTCAGTCCAACTCCTTGTGACCCTATGGACTGTAGCCCACTAGGCTCCTCTGTCCATGGGATTTTCCAGGCAAGATGCTGGACTGGGTTGCCAAGCCCTCCTCTAGGGGATCTTCCTGACCCAGGGATGGACCCTGCATCTCTTAGGTCTCCTACACTGGCAGACGAGTTCTTTACCACTAACACCACCCAATGAATTAAAAAAGGTGGGACCCTGATCCAATAGGATTAGTGTCCTTATAAGAAGGGACACCAAAGGGCTCTCTCTCCATTTCCTCACCTCCAAAAGAAAAGGTCATGTGGGGACATACTGAGAAGGTGGCCCCTGACAAGTCAGCAGGAGGGCCCTCACTGGGAATTGAGTCAGTTAGCACATTGGTCTGAGATTTCTGGCCTCCAGAACTGTGAGAAAATAAATGTGGGTTGTTTAAGCCACCCAGTCTCCTATTACGGCAGACTAACACAGGGGCCAAGAGCTCTCAGCTTTCTGCCCTGAGAAGATAGCGAAAGAAAGGGAAATAATTAGAAGAAAAGAGGAGTCACTGGGGAAAAACAGGTCAAGAAAGCTGTAATTAACCATGGTCTTCTCCCTACCTTATGCCCATAGCCTTGGGCTAGAAAAGACTGAATCTATAGTTAGTTTGTGAATATGCAGATCGACTTTCTCAGCTATACACCTCTGGGAAGAAGTCTTACCCAGGGAACTTATTAAAGGCCCCAGTTCAGGAAGTCCAGTGTAGGCAAATGAATAAATAAAATTCTGCAAACCTTGGGATTTCACAGAAGGAGATTATTTCTACTTTCTAGGAAGCATATGAAAGCATCTCCTCTTCAACACTAGGTCTCAAAGACAGGGGAGAAAAGGAAATCTTAAATGGGGTTGACAACTTCAGGGTACTTGCTTTTGAGTAAAACAAGAAATGCATTCATTAAAGAGGATTGGCTACCCACTCCAGGATTCTTGCCTGGAGAATTTCATGGACAGAGGGCTACAGTCCATGAGGGTCAGAAAGAGTCAGACATGACTGAGTAACTAACACTTTCACTTTTAATAAAATGGCAACTGCTCTGTTCATCAGTTTGGATAAAGTTGAAGCCACCCCTAATACTAGTGCCTTATCATTTGAAACTTTTAGAGCTTTTGTCTGAAAACCCTATTACACAAATATAGGAGGTGGGGATTCACGTGTTTTCAGAGTCAGCCTGGCTCCCCATCTTCTAAGGGTGGGACTAGCACATGTGGAGAATTCAGGGATGGTTGTTGGCACCCAGTCAGTGGACATGTGAGAGTCCTATGCTAGGAGGTGTGGTGTTGTGAGATCCAGCCCCCAGTGTAAGTGGGCAGACAGCAAGCAGCTACATTTTTACTTTTTTAAAAAAAGACATGCTTGAGAGTAGGATAACATGAACACTTTGAGTAGTAAACCTTCTGTCATCTTTCTAGAATAGAACAAAAGCCTTGGAAAAGGGCAGCATTCCCTACTCCCTTACCTTTATTTTTAAATAGTAATGGCAAGCTTGACTGCTAAAGTCATCTAAAATTAGATAGATTGGGAATTCTCTGGTGAAAGAATAAATTAGTAGCTCACATAGGATTTTAGTGGGAATCTACTTAACTCAGTTATTCTACATACTTTCTGTCAAAGCTCTAGTCCAGGATGTCCCTGGTAACCAACAGTGAAGTGAGGAACTCTGAAAAATCTAGGACCTTGAGAGGAGGGCCGAGATATCCATAGTATCCATAGAGAGAAGAGTCTTAAACTTTTCTTGTTGAGAAATCAACAAGAGGAGGGAACCTGACTGGTGTCCTGCTGTGTCCGCCACTTAGGAGATTCAGGGGACTTAAAACTAGTGAAAAGCCACTCACAGTGACGTCACTTTATTTCAAAAGGAAATGATTTAATTAATAGAACAAAGGGGAAAATATTCCATTTGGGCTAATAAAAAAGGTAACTTGAAAGGAAATCTGAACTGCAATGTTCTGTCTACATGCTGTACTTATTTTTTCATCAGATGAGCAATGTGGGGTATGTTCCTGAAAATTCAGCTCTCATCAAAGACAGGAGTGAACAGAATTCAGAAGAGCAGGTCTCTGTAATTCTATGTTTGGAGCTGCCTCTCTGGGTTAGAGGGGTAGTCTCAAATGTCATATTGAGAGCCACTCAGGTCTTTTTATGTCTGTCCAAAAAAAAAAAAGTTGCCAAAAAGGCTGACACCCACCTCGGGGGAATTATTGTTCTTGCCAGAAGCAAAACTAATACCTCCACATCTAATCTCGTCTTTTTAAATGTTTGTAACAAGGTCATCCATCGTATTCTTGTTCTTTGAGAACAACCAGCAGTTCCCACTCTTCATGAAGCAGGCACCTTTCATAAGTACTCCAGATCCACCATACTGCTTAAACATCCAATTCTAGGAGTATTTTCTGGAAGCCACAGATTTTCAAATTGCAGCCAGCAGGACGCTTTTTTATTGTTGGCTATTCCTCTAAGGAATTTAATAAATATTCTTTGACAGAGCACAGCATAATTGATTGAGCCACTTTCATTTTTATCAGCTCCACAGGAGGCCTTAGTATTTGCTGGAAACCTCTGGGAGTTGCCAGCAGTTGCAATAAGAAGCTTTTGTGAGGTCCTTGGGGAAAGGGGTGGAGAGGAGAAAATAAGGTTAATATCTATTATCATAAGCCACTTTCTGAACCTTATCAGGAGTTGTAAACCCCTGAGCATGAGCAATGTGGAGGTCTATGGATATTCTGTGATAAGCTGTAAAAGACTCCATATCTTCTAAATGAATAGTTAAGAATCAAGTAAATTCATGGTGAGTTTTCAGACAGTAATTATTTAATATGTCAAATCAATTCTAAAATAATCCTTAAATCTGACAGCATATTTCAATACTCATTTATTTGCAAATTACCCATCAGCATGGATTATTTAGGCTTTGGAAGAAAAAAGTTGATTTCAATTTCTACTATCTGAACTTTCAAAATGACATACCCACAAATAATAATTTCAAAGTCAAATTGTATATAGTTGAAAGAAAAATTGAAAGTGTTAGTCTCTCAGTCGTGTCTAACTCTTTGTGACCCCCTGGACTGTAGTTCACCAGGCTCCTCTGTCCATGGAATTCTCCAGGCAAGAATACTGGAGTGAGTAGCCATTCTCTTCTCCAGGGGATCTTTCTGGCCAAGAGACCGAACCCAGGCAGATTGTAGGCAGATTCTTCACCATCTGAGCCACCAGAAAGCTCATAATAATATATGCCATTTACCTGTAGAGTCTCTTTCATCTTTGGGGTCTGAGTTCAACTATTAATTTTATAAAACCTTTAGGAAACATACAAATACACCATCCATACAAAAAAATCTTGATATATTTCCAACAAGTTGTTTATCAACAGATGAAACTGTCTTTTAGTTTCTAAAATTCCAGTCAAAACACCTTTTCACAGAGAAGTTGGGCTAGTCTGGACCACAAGATAGCTTGCTAAGTTTACAAATGTCACTTAAAAAAAAAAATTATTCTGGCATTCCAATTTTTGTCTTTTTCTTGCATGTTTCTACCATTTGTTCTCTAAATGTATGCTTGGCTCTGACCAGATTTCTGGCTTTTTGCTTTTCTACTTACTGGAATGCCTGTGAAGGTAACTGGAGGAGACTGCCAAGAAATGCTGAAGCTGCTGCCATTGGGGGTGAACTTGGCTGCTCCTGGAATGGTCACAGGGGGCGTGGCCTGTCAAATAGAAAACAGAGAAAGTTGTTTTGAAAGAATATTTCTCCTTGGAGTCCTCAGCTGTCATTACCAAAATAAGGCTTCGGAAATAATCTCAGCTTTATTAATGACAAAATTATAATAGGAAGAAATTAAACACGGTTAAAGAAAGTAGCTAGAGGTAAACTTTTTATACATCTAAGCAATCTAAGGTATAGAAGGAGAAAGTTTTTGGCTGCTGATTTCTGAATAGAAATTTGATTATACATACACATACCTATCTTAGGACATCTGTGAGATACAATTCCTTGTTATCAAGTTGAGAGATCAGCTTTTTATAAGTGATGGTAGGTTGTCAATTACATTTTGGGAAGGTAATTTGGCAATACATGTCAAAATTCTTAGTGTTCTGTACACTAGCTATTCCACTTCTAGAATGTATTCTAAAGAAATGGACACAAGGATGTTCATTGCAGAACTATGTATTATATTTTTTTTAAAAAACTGGAAACACATAGGGAAGATGATGCTGAAGAATACTCATTGGCATGGGAAAATGTTCATGAGATCTCAAGTGGAAACAGTGAAGCACAGCGGAAACAGTACTATAATAGATTCCGCTTTTAAAAATGCGCACAAAGAACAGTCCTGAAGGACCTACCAAAAATATGAACCAAGGGGCTTTCTTGTTGTTGGGACTTGGGATGGATTTTCTTTCTTTGCTCATGTTTTTAATATCTTTATGTTGAACACTTATATCTATAAACAGAAAAATCCCAATGCTGTGAATCTATAGTTTGGAAAGGCACTTCTAGATCCCTTAGTGTATGTTCCAACTCTCATTATATACATAAGAAAAATAATTTAAGTTGGTTCAAGCCCATGATTTTGGACCCAAATGCAATACTGACAAATGAGAACTAAGGGATAAATTATTCTTTTTAAATAGAAGAGTCAGGAATGAAAGTTGCTGCATCGATTAATTTAATAATTAGCACTATTCCATTGCTCTTGAGTTGAAGTCTACTTAATAAATGGCTGAATGTCTCCTCTACAAGTTTAGTTTTTCTACTTTTATAAATATATTTGCTAGTGGCAGTGGTTTTCTAACTGGCACCATTGGAAAATATTTTGGCAATACATAGCTGTTCATGCTCTATTCTAAGACTCAATAATTACTCTTCTGGAAATTCAATGGGGAAAAAAAAAAACTACTGGCATGGAAGTGTCCTCAGTAGCCTTATTGATGATAATTAAAAAGTAGATACCTAACATAAGAGAAAGAAACAACTTGGTGTTTTGATTTAATTGAATTCAGTCATATATTCAGTTCTACAGAGTGTTTATAAACAAGAGTGGAAGAATACAAATTACAAATATATACAGGAGAGTTTTCTTTTAAAAAGTTACATAAAGTAGTTGAAAATTATGGGAAAACTTTTTTTTTCATTTGAGCGTATTGAAATTTTATTAAATTGACACTTAAAAGAGTTCAGAATTGCTGGGAGGGTGGGGAAGGAGCTTTTGCTGTGTCCTGTATTTGCAGGATTTGTCTCTAAGGCCTTAACAGACTTTAGAGTGAGGCAGAATCACTGGAGGGTTTGTTAAACAGAGACTGCTCGGCCTCACCCCTCGCTTCTGGTCTGCCGGTCTAGCAATGTAAATTTCTAACAAGTTCCCAGGTGACGCTGACACTGTTGATCTGCTGAACACTGACAACCATGGCTCCAGCCTGAGAGAGTTAGTTACCAATTCAGAGAGGCAGGGCACAAAGTCCTGGATCTGCAGTACAGGATGAGGCTGTCATTGTGCCAACGCTTTTCAAAGTTCATCTTTTCATTTATTTAATTTTTTTATCTAACAAGTACTCACATCATGTACCAGGCACCCTCCTGATAGTGTTACAATATTAAGGATTTTAATCCTCATAACAACTTCTCAGGGATCAGATCTTCAGTCAGTACTGGGAAGTTCAAGAACACCCTAAGGTCCAATCTGCATGAGATTCTGGCTTTAAAAGGAGAAAAAAGGCGAACTCTGCTACTGGGCTCTCCTGGATGCTGTTTTCCCACTGAGCTATCCTTTACTCACCTTGGAATAGGAAATGGCAACTCACTCCAGTATTCTTGCCTGGGGAATCCCATGGATAGAAGAGCCTGATGAGCTACAGTCTATGGGGTTACAAAGAGTCAGACACAATAGTAACAACCCTTAACTCACAGGTCAGAATGCTACTGCTTCTGGTTAGGAGTAAAGTGATGCTCTCACGACCCCTGGCCAGTCACCTGGTAAGCGTGGTCAGTATGCACGAGGTAGAGGGTGGTGGGAGCAGAGCGGCTCAAGGGCGTCATCAGTTTTGTCTCAGTTTTGGCACAAGGAGTTTCTGTTCGGCTGGAATCTGGGATGGGAAAAGTAGGAGGCGAAGCCAGGGATTGGGAAGGTGAAACTGGGGCCAGGCTGCTCAGACCGTCTGCCACGGAGTCCGTGTTGAGCTTGATCTCAGTGTAGTAAAAGTCTTCTTCTCCATCACTGTAGTCAGACTCCCCAACACGCCTAATGCAAAAGAGAGCAAAGCAATCCTACTCACCCACACTGCTTTCTTGCCTTGAGATCTCGTACATGCTGTTCCTTCTGTCTGGAATGCTTGTCCTCTGTCCTGTTTGCTTGGCAAACTTCTACTTATCCTGCAACTGTCCACTTCCGGGGAAGCCTTCCTTGATATCTTAAAGCAATTGACTCAACTAATCAACCAATCAATCAAATATTCAAAAAAAAAATTTACTGAGAGTCTACTATGTCCAGGCACTTTTTTAGGAACCCAGTATTAGAGTGAACAAAACAGATTCTGCCCTGATGGGACATACAGTTTAGTGGGAGAGGCAGACAAGAAACTTGTAACAGAACACATCAAAAATAAATAATAATATCCCTAGGAATAAACCTGCCTAAGGAGGTAAAAGACCTGCACTTGGAAAACTATCTGACACTGATGAAAGAAATTGAAGACAACACAAACAGATGGAAAAATACACCATGTTCTTGGATTAGAAGAATTAACATTGTTAAAATGACCATGCTCTCCAAGGCAATCTACAGAGTCAATGCAATTCCTATTAAAATACTAATGACATTTTTCACTGAACTAGAACAAATAATTTGAAAAGTTGTCTGAAAACACGAAAGACTCCAAATAGCTAAAACAATCTTGAGAAAGGACAGAGCTGGAAGAATCATCTCCCCTGACTTCTGACTATCCTGTAAAATCACAGTGAATGAAACAGTATGGGGCTGGCATAAAGGGCATTCCCAGTGGCTCAGTGGGTAAAGAATCCACCTGCAATGAAGGCGATACAGGAGCCACAGGTTTGATTCCTGAGTCAGGAAGATCCCCTGGATGAGGGCATGGCAATCCACTCCAGCATTTAGTTTGGAAAATCCCATGGACAGAGGAGCATGGCAGGCTACAGTCCATAGGGTCTCAAAGAGTCAGACATGACTGAAGTGACTGAGCATGCATCCACTGGCATAAGAACAGATACATAGATCATTGGGACAGAACAGAGAGCCCAGAAATAGACTTACACACTTACGGTCCATTAATCTATGACAAAGGAGGCGAGAATATACAATGGAGAAAAGGTAGTCTCTTCTACATACGTTGCTGGGAAAACTGGACAGCCACATGTAAATGAATGAAATTAGAACATTCTTTAACACCATATACAAAAATAAACTAAAAATGGATTAAAGAGCTAAATGTAAGACATTACATCACAAAATTGCTAAAAGAAAACATAGGCAGGGCACTCTTTGACATCTATTGTAGCAATATTTTTTTTTTTTTCGAGTCTGTCTCCTAAAGCAAAGAAAATAAAAGCAAAAATAAGGAAATGGGACCTAATTAAACTTAAAAACTTTTGCACAGCAAAGGAAGCTATCAACAAAGTGAAAAGACAAACAACTGAATGGGAGAAAATATTTTCAAATGATATGACTGATAAGGGGTTAATATTCAAGACATATAAATAGCTCATTAACTCAACATTAAAAAAAAAAAACAATTCTATTTAAAAAATGAGCAGAACTAAATAGACTTTTTCCCAAAGAGGACATGAAGTTGGCCAAAAGGCACATTAAAAGATGCTCTACATCACTAATTATCAGGGAAATGGAAATCAAACCAATAATACCAACAATGAAGCGTTACCTTACACCTGTCAGAATGACTATCATCAAAAAGAACACAACAAATATTGGTGAGCATGTGGAGAAAAGACAACTCTCACACACTGTTGGTGGGAAGGTAAACTGGTGCAGTCACTGTGGAAAATAGTACGGAGGTTTCTCAAAAAATTAAAAATAGAACTACCATATGACCTAGCAATTCCACTCCTGGGTATATATCTGAATAAAATAAAAAAAAACAAAAAACCCACCAGAAACATCAATTCGAAAAGACACATGCACTCCAATGTTCATAGCAGTATTATCTATAATTGCCAAGATATGGAAGCAACCTAAGTGTCAATGAACATACGAATAGATGAACATGTTATACGCACACACACTGGTGGCTCAGATAGTAAAGAATTTGCCCACAATGCAAGAGACCTGACTTTGATCCCTGGGTTGGGAAGATCCCTTGGAGAAGGAAATAGCAACCCACTCTAGTATTCTTGCCTGGAGAATTCCATGGACAAAGGAGCCTGGCAGGTTACAGTCCATGGTGTTGTAAACAGTCTGACACGATTGAGCTACTAACACACACACACACACTCATACTACTCAGGCATAAAGAATGAAATTTTGCCATTGTGACAACATGAATGGACTTTGAGGGTATTATGCCAATGAGATAAGTCAGACAAAGACAAATACTATGATATTACTTATATGTGGAATCTAAAAAATACAACAGACTAGTGAATATGACAAAAAAGAAGCAGATATAGAGAACAAACCAATAGTTAAGGAGGGGGAGGGGAAGAACAGGGGTAGAGGAGTAAGAGGTATAAACTATTATGGATAAAATAAACTACAAGGATGTGTGTATGTATGTGAAAATTGCGCAGTTGTGTCCAACTCTTTGCAACCCCATGGCCTATAGCCTGCTGGGCTCCTCTGTCCATGGAATTCTCCAGGCAAGAATACTGGAGTGGGTAGCAATTCCGTTCTCCAGGAGATCTTTTCAACCCAGGGATCAAACCCAGGTCTCCCACATTACAGGCGAATTCTTTACCGTCTGAACCACCAGTGAAGCCCAAGAATACTGGAGTGGGTAGCCTATCCCTTCTCCAGCGGATCTTCCCAACACAGGAATAGAACTGTGGTCTCCTGCATTGCAGGTGGATTACCAGCTAGGCTAAAGGATGTATTATTGTAAAACACAGGGTGTATAGCCAATATTTTACAGTAAATATAAATGGACTATAATCATAAAAAATTGTGAATTACCATACAGTACATGTGCAACTTATATAATACTATTCATCAACCATAAGTCAATTAAAAAAAAGTAAACCCATAAAGAAACAGATATTTAATACATTGCTGCTAAGTCACTTCAGTCATGTCTGACTCTGTGCGACCCCATAGACAGCAGCCCACCAGGCTCCCCCATCCCTGAGATTCTCCAGGCAAGAACACTGGAGTGGGTTGCCATTTCCTTCTCCAATGCATGAAAGTGAAAAGTGAAAGTGAAGTCGCTCAGTTGTGTCTGACTCTTAGTGACCTCATGGACCACAGCCTACCAGGCTCCTCCATCCATGGGATTTTCTAGGCAAGAGTACTGGAGTGGGGTGCCATTGCCTTCTCCATTTAATACATTAGGTAGAGATAAATCCCAGAAAGAAAAATTAAGCAGCATTAAGAGCATCCTTAATCAGGGAAAGTGATGGGGGACATTATTTTAAATAGAGTATTCATAGGAAGACTCTCTGAGGAGATGACATTTGAGCAGAGGTCTCAATGAGGTGAGGGGAAAACCCTTGTGGGAACTATGGGAGAAGAATGCACAGAACCTTGGGGTGGGCTGGCTTGTTGCTTTCTGAGAAGGACCGAGAGGTAGGTGGCTGGTGCTCAGGGTGCCAGGCAATGAGTGATGGGAGAAGAATGGGAAGGAAGGTGGAGACGCAATGGCACAGGGCTGTCAGCCCTGGGGAAAAACTTGGTCTTTTGTTCTGAATATGATGGAAGCCTCTGGGGATTTTGAAGAATCTAGGTTACTTGTTATTTTTGTTTTTTAAAATTGAAGTATAGCAAGTACAGTTAATTTACAATGTTGTGTTAGTTTCAGGTGTACAGCAAAGTGCCACATGCGTGCACGCGTGCGTGTGTGTGCGTGTGTGTGTGTGTGTGCGTGCGTGTGTATGTGTGTGTGTATTCTTTCCCAGGTTTGTTTCCATTGTGGGTTACCACAGGATATTGAGGACAGTTCCCTGCACTATACAGTAAGTCCTTGTGGTTTATCTGTTTTATACATGGTAGTGTGTATTTGCTAATCCCAAGCTCCTAATTTATCTCTCCCCACTCCACCCCTTCCTCTTCTATGCCGTTTGAGAACCATAAATTTGTTCTCTAATGCCATCTAATGCCATTTGCAACATGGCTGGAACTAGGTATTATCACATTAAGTAAAGTAAGATAGAGAAAGACAAATATCATATTCTACCACTTTTATATGGAATCTAAAAATAATGATACCAATGAATTTACCTACAAAACAGAAACAGACATGTTACTTTTAAAGGGCTCACCCTGGCCATTGTCTGGAGAGAGAACAGAGGGCAGGAGGGCGAGAGGAACAGGAGCCAGTGAGCAGGCTGTGGAGCGGCTGGCAGCGGCTGGGCGAGGGGTGGGGGCGCAAGTGGCCTGAGCTCTCAAACTGGGGACTTCGTTTGAGTGACAGGCATCAGGAGTTAGCATCAGTTAAATCCTCTGAGCTCCTTTTGAAGAAGTGGAAGTGAAAGTCTCTCAGCGTGTCTGCTTCTTTGCAATCCCCTGGAATTCTCCAGGCGGTTGCAATGAAGTGGTTGGACGTTCCCTTCTCCAGGGGATCTTCCCAACCCAGGGATCGAACCCAGGTCTCCTGCATTGTAGGCAGATTCTTTACCATCTGAGCCACCAGGGACTTACTCTGAAGTGTGTTCATTTCAATTCACTTTATTTATTTAATGATTTGGTACATTTCTGTAATTTTTTTAAACTTCTGTTGCCTCCCTAAGACAGATTCTTTAGGGCTGTGTCTTGTTCATTTTTGTTTAACAGATACCACATGTTTCAGTGCATCTGGCACACAGTAGGTGCCTGTTAAATGCTGAACGAATGAAAGAAAGAAGCCGATGCTATAGCACAGTGATTACCAACATGAATTCTGGAGTTACATTGGCCAGGTTCAAATCCTGACACCTCCCAGATGCCTTCTGGCAGCCCGTGCCCTTATATACAGTAGGACAGCAGAGCTGGCCTTCCGGGTCCACCGGGAGCCTGCCGAACACAGTGCTTAGAGGTGGAGCGCGCTCACGTGTAATAAGCACTAAATGTTGATTAAATAAAAATAAGGCTGAAGCTAGAAAGACTCAGTGTTTACTACCACCAGGAAAGTATCTTCTGGTGCTTCCACAGGTTCTTCTGAGACACAGAAAATTGTGCTTTTCCAGAGTAAGTTTTGTGTAAAAGAAAATAACTGTCCTGTGTGTGTGTGTGTGTGTGTGTGTGTGTGTGTAGGCGGGGGCTCAGTCATGTCCAACTCTTTGCAATCCCATGAACTGTAGCCTATCAGGCTCCTTTGTCCATGGGATTTTCCAGGCAGGAATACTGGAGTGGGTTGCCATGCCCTCCTCCAGGAGATCTTCCCGACCTAGGGATGGAAGCGGCGTCTCTTGCGTCTCCTGCATTGGTAGGCGGATTTTACCACTGCACCACCTGGGAAGCCTGTCAAATAACTAACATTTGTTGGATTTGAGGATTTCTAGGGAAATGATGCACATTCTTGTACCCGGTTTTATGGGATGGGATCTGTAAATCTTCCTTTCCTGGGGCATCTCCAAGTTTCATGACCATATCTGGCAGCAGCAGGGCACTGACTCAGAATAAACTTTTTTCCCACTGACAATCCCTGTACAGAACCTAAAATACAAATCTCCCTTTCTCCTGGGCCTTTCTGTTCAGGCAGATCAGTGGCTTCTCCCAGCCTGGCTCCGTATCCCCTGAGCTCTCTGGCTGAGGTGTCTAGGGAGGTGTCTGCTCCGTATCAGGTCAGGCAGGGCTTGGCTCTCCTACAAGCAAAGCATCAAAGACCCCAGAGAGTGGGCCGAAGAATGTGCATTTGTTCTATTCCTGTCCCCACTTCCTCTCCAGGAAAGGGTGAGCCGAGTCGCTACCGGCTGCCGAGTGCTACTAATAGACACGCAGGCCTGGGGAAAATGGTGTGTCCTACACGGGGGTAAATCAGGATCAGCCCCTGGTGTGTAAGAACGGAGTGAGAATTCAGAGAAAAACAGTGTACTTCTTATGCTGGCGTGGTGTGCACTGCAGCTCTATCAGACACAAGATAAGTATTTTGGGGCTTGGGGTACGCTCCCTTCTTCTTCACAAGCAATCAACACTCATTAAAAACTGCCCCATCCTCCTATAGCCTCCCAGGCTCATTCCTGGGCCGTGGCTGGCAGAGATGGGGATTCTAACTCATCAAGGCCATGTGAAACATGCAGAGTAAAAAGGGAATCCCAGGGAAGCAAATACAGCACCTGCTGTACTTGAATTTCACCCACCAGGAGAGCATCCTGGAAGCTCAAAAGAAAATCAAGTGATGCTACTCACAGTCTATAAACACATAGATAGGGTATGTGTTTCTGTGTGGTGCTGAATAGGATTTGACTTTTTGGGCCAATGGACTTTAAAACAAAGACCCCCAGCGCCTGATTCTAGCTTCAGGAAGCTCTTTCTAAACGTTCAAATAACTGAGATATTTACACTGTGAGCTGTCCTGATGGTGAGAGGTGAGGGGAGACACTGTGGGGTTTCCTTCCCTGAAGGAGTGGGTTCTGTGTGGGGTTTCTTGGAGGGTGAGGTGGACCCTCTGGCTCGTGGAGCAGAAGCCCTGCTTTGCTGGGCCACGACCACAGTGCTTGGTGATTTTTCACAAGCCATCCTCTAGAAGGGTCTGGCTATGTCCCCGGCATTCCCAGCCTATGGGTGAGGGAGCTGGATTCCTGCTTCTTTCCAGCCATGGCAGGAGCCCATCCACAGGAATCAGCAAAATCACCTTGGAACCCGTTATTGTTTTCTTTTTCTACCACTTTTTACGGATGATGCCTTCCCTATGTTTACCCTTGGTTGGGCAAAGTGATTGTAGTGCTTATTTCTCAGCAGTCATAGCAAGGAGATCCAACCAGTCCATCTTAAAGGAAATCAACCCTGAATATTCATTGGAAGGACTGATGCTGAAGCTGAGGCTACAATTCTTTGGCCACCTGATGCGGAGAGCCAATTCATTGAAGAAGACCCTGATGCTGCGAAATATCAAAGGCAAGAGGAGAAGGGGGTGACAGAGGACGAGATGGTTGGATGGCATCAGTGACTCAATGGACATGAGTTTGAGCCAACTCAGGGAGATTGTGAAGGACAGGGAAGCCTGGTATTCTGCAGTCCATGGGGCTGCAAAGAGACACGACTTAGCGACTGAACAACAACAACAACAACAACATCTTTTCGAAAAGATCCTTCTGTGTCCAGGCATTTGGGGGGCTCGGTCATGTGTTTGGATTTGCCTTGTGCACAGTTTATCACTTACAGCTTCTCAAGATCCCTTCTTAGTTCCACATCCCCGGACAAGAAAGACCCACAGACTAAAGAACAAGAGGCTGTACCATCACAGCCCTTCTGGAGTGGCCCCTAATCCCTGCTGCTCAAAACTTCCTTTTATCTTTCCTTGGAAAGGTTTTTGTATAACACAGGGAAATGTATCTGTTGTACAAATAAAGGACTTATTTGGGCAACAGAAAAGGATAGAGCGGGTCACCAGGCTTCATAAGAATAGAAACACTGATTGTCACTGTGTTTCTTAAACCCTTTTCAGGGTATGTCTGCCTTTGAGGCTCAAAGTCATGAATATACTCCACTGGGGAAAAAACTGCACATATAATTTTACAAACATTTTCAGGGGGTCTAAGGACTCCTTATCCTACCCTACCCCGCTGCTCCATCTTTTACAAATCACTCTCACATACATTTTATTTTCGACCATCACACATGACCCTGCAGGGCTGATAGTCTGAGTTTCCTTTTCAGATGGAACTGGGGCTCCGAGCAGCAGCTTGCTTAATATCACTTAGTGAGTGTATTAGGGAGGCTTCACAGCTCTAAGTTCATATTCTTTCCACTTGTCATACTGGCCTGTATTATCTGCATGGCCATCTCCATATCCATCTCTTGATTAGGAAGACCAAGCAGGCCCAGGCTCTGCTTCTGTGTTCAGAATTTTTAAGGCACAATGTGAAGTGTAATTCCAAGTGCAGGTGGTCCTGGACTGAACTTGATGGAGATACACCCAGATCCAAAGGGAGGGCTCCTTACCCGAGATGAATGGTCCGGATGTGCTTCTGGATACCCACTGCAGTGCTCAGAACCTTCCCACAGTTCTTCCAGAGGCATTTGAACATCACCTTCATGGAGTTCTAATAAGGGAAGACAAGGTTACATTAAGATGAAAACTAACCCATCAACATAATAGCTTCCCATTCTCTTGACTATAACTCAGCACACCATTCTAGGAAACCCCCCAGGCAAGGATCCTAGTGACCTCAAGAGATTTTCTTGCTTCCTTCTTGAATACTGAGCCCTGCTGGAATGTTTAGTTTACTTTTTTAAAAAATTATTTTTAATTGAGGGATAATTGATTTACAATATTGGGCTGGTGTCTGCCATACATCAACATGAATCAGCCACAGGTATATGTATGTCTGCTCCCTCTTGAACCTTCCTCCCACCCCATTAGTTCACTTTTTTTTTTTTAAGGTGGTTACAGTGTCTTTTAGGCATCGTTCTGTGCTTAGTCGCTCAATCATGTCCGACTCTTTGTGATCCCATGGACTGTAGCCCACCAGGCTCCCCTGTCCACGGGGATTCTCCAAGCAAGAATACTAGAATGGGCTGCCATGCCCTTCTCCAGGGAATCTTCCCAACCCAGGGATGGAACTCAGGTGTCCTGCATTCCAGGTGGATTCTTTATCATCTGAGCCACCAAGGAAACCCGGCATTAATGACAGGGAATTTTAGAATATTCATTGAGCACTTAGTATGTGCCAAGTGCTAGTCTAAGAGTTTATCTCATTTAATCCTAAAAGATGGATACTATTATCATCACTGCTTTACAGATTCATGGAAAGCTTCAGTAAAACATGCCTAGTCAAGGGAGCCAGCTTCTAGCAAAACCAGAATATGAATTTTGGAAGTTTGGCTCCTGGAACTACTCTCTCCACCAGGACACAAATCTATCTTCTCCTACAAGGATCTTAGAAGTTTTCCAAAACAGTCCAGCAAAGTGATTGAGAGCACTGATTTTGGACTTACTTTCTCAAGTTCTAGTTTCCTTATTTATCAAATAAGAACAATAGTACCTGTCTCACAGGGTTATTATGATGATTAAATGAGGTTATGAAAGCAAATCGTTTAGCACAATACTGACAGGAGTAATTATTCAACCAATGGCAGCTATTATGGTCTTATGATGATTATACTTCCTGGAGTGAATTTGACAGGGAGTGAGTTTTCTCCCATGTGCTCACCAAGCCCCATCCTTGTTTCCTCCTGGGAACACAGCTAGACTTCATTTCCCAGCCCCCTGTGAAGTTAGGCGAAGTCACGTGACTGAATTAGGGCCAATGGAATAAGGGCAGAAGTGACATACATTCCTTCTAAGCCTCGTCCCTAAATTACTTTTCAATGTCACTCCAGCCTATTTGGCTGATTAGAGGTTGGGGATACTCAGGGACTTAGGGGACAGTAGCGCCACTAGATCAGGGATTTTTTTTTTCAATATTTTAAAAATGGAAGTATAGTTGATTTACAATGTTGTGTTAATTCTGCTGTACAACAAAATGATTCAGCTATACATTCTTTTCTATATTCTTTTCCATTATGGTTTATCATGCGATATTGAATATAGTTCCCTCTGCTATATAGTCAGAACTTATACTTTAGGGATTTTTAATCTTTTGTTGGCCATGAATTCTTTTGGCAGTCTGCTAAATTCTATGAACCCCTTCTTAAAGTAATGTTTTTATTAATAATGTTTAAAATAAAATACACAGGAATAAAAAAACTGTGAGTGTGCTGAAATAGTTATCAAAATACTAAAAAAGTGAAGTGGTAATATATTATACTCTTTAACACATAAACTAATAAGATCTTTAAGTGAATCTAGTAACTACCATAATTTCAAAGTAGTGTTGTGCATAAATGATATTTCATGATATCTGCTAAGATTGTAGGATGATATGGAAATATCCACGTTTCATATTGGTAGTAACGTCACATGAGGCACTAATACTATAGTGGTTTGATGTCTCCAATCATAATTGTAGGAAATGCTAAATTATAGTTAAAACATTAATGACAATAAAGATTACTTTTTCTCCCATCTAATTTCACAGACTCCCTGAATTCTTTCCGCTCCCTTTGCGGGACTTGTGGACTCCAAGTTAAGAATCTCTGCACTGGGAGGAAGGGGTCTGGGTCCCTGGAGAATGTGTAGAGCAGAAACACTCCTTCATCACTTCTGCTGACCTGATTGGATTGTGACATGAGAAATCCTTTATATAGTTAAGCCACTGAAGTTTGGAAATGGGTTGTTTCAACCGTAAGCCTCCCCTAACCAATAAACAATGACACCTTCCCTGAACTGACGGAATTGCTGTAGGTTTGTTTACAAGTCTAGTAGGATTTCTGCTCTCTAGCCCTGTTCTAGAAAGCCATCATTTACACATTTAGAGGATGACTCACTGGCTATTATAATGGAATTAGTACCCTGATTCAGCCAGTCACCCCCACCCAAATCTTTCTCAATTGAAACAAAATACCTAGGAACTTACAGAAGTGAGGAGTATCCTGTGTGTTGGGAATGATCACTTTCGGGGTGGCAAGTGGAAGACACAGCATGGTGGCACATGGCTACAGTCTGTTGCAACAGATAGATTAGTGGCAGCAAGAAGGAGCCCATGCCTCCTGTGAGCTTCATGAGCCCAGGGAACTGGGGGGTCCCAGAGGTCCCAGGTGGCTGGCCTTCCTGACACTGTGACCTAGCTATTCCCACTGCAGCTCCCGGGCACTGTGGACAGCTCGCCCGTGCTTCCTGCTGCAATGAGCAGTACTGAGCTTCAGGAGCTAGCTGCAGCAGCAAAGAGCTGGAGCAGAAACTGAGAGAGGGATGTGAGGGGAGCTGAGAAGCAGAGACAGAATTAGGACACTTTAAAATACACTATCCTGATGAGTTGGTGTTTATTCTAAGGAGACCATTCACAAATTTCAGGCTCCCTGATCTTCTTGAGCCACTGATCCAAATGCATGAAATGGAAGATGAACCAAAGGGGAAGAATTTAAAACCTGCCCTGCCCTCTACTCCAGCCCCAAGGTTCACAAAAAAGAATTGGCTTGATTTTTTTTTTTTTAATTCAGAGCAGATGATGACGATATTAATGAACAAATCCTCACCCTATGAGTGCTTTCTGCTCATTTCTCAAACAATGAAGCTGTTCTATTAAAAAATATCTTCCACTTAAGGGAATTTATGACTCAAACCAAAATTACAGATATCTGAGAGTCCAAATATCCATCTGGAAATGAAGTCATGATAGATGAAAGCACTTTTTGATTCATTCCTAGCCTTCTTGCTGATGGTATTCCTTTATTCATTAAATTAAATAGCTACTTAGCAAGGAATATTCCAGTGGCTGTGATGGAAAGAAAAGAAGCTGTTCTTCAGGAACTTACATTCTAACGGGGGAGAGACAGAAATGATCACAAATGATGATTGTTTCAGGTATGGTAATGTTTCTGGAAATGGGGGTGGGAAACGCTAGGTCAGATGAAGCCTCTAGAAGGTGACTTGTGAGCTGGGACCTGAAGGTTGGAAAAGGAGCCAACCATGCTATGAGCTAGAGTTTTCCAGGTAGAAGGAAGAGTTAATGAGAAGCTGTGAAGATGCAGAAGAGCTTGACATACTGTAGGGCCAGAAAGGAACGGTTAATTTGGAGGGAAAGGAGAGACGGTGTGATCTGTTTGAGATCATGTGGAGAGGCAAGGAGGGCCATGGAGGCAAGGAGGATTACGCAGGGTCTTGTAGGTAAGGGTAAGGAATCTGGGTTTTATTCTAAAATAAAGAAGCTACTGAAGGGGTTGAAGTTGGGGAGTGATATGATATGATTTAGATTTTAAGAAAATATCACTCTTGGACTCCCCTGGTGGTCCAGTGTGGTTAAGACTCCATGTTTCCAACGCAGGGAGTGTGAGTCAGATCCCTGGCTGGGGAACTAAGATCCAACATGCTGTGTGGTATGGCCAAAAAGAAAAGAAAAGATCATTCTGTTCTGTTCTGGGAAGGAAAAATAAGGTCACCAGTGTAGTGCTACTGCGGGTCAGAAAAGATGGCGGCTTGAAGAAGATTTGGGCCATGAGAACAGAGATAAGTAGACACTATCAGGGTCCATTTTGGAGGCAGATCCAGCAGTACCTGTTGTTGGGTTGAGCATGAGGAATGTTAAAAGGGATGGTATTAAAGATGACTTCTGTATCGAGATGAGTTGAGGTTCTCTTTGGGATACATTCATTTTGAGATACCTACTGGCTAGTAGGACAATGGATCTATGAGCCTGAAACTGAGAAGAAGTCAGGTCTAGAGATATACATTTGGAGTCAGGACCTGAAGGAGTTCTTAAAACAGATCTAGATGAGACCATCTAGGGGGATATACAGCTAGAGATAATTAGAAGGCCCAGCATACTGCAGATTCAATATTTCATGTTGGAGACTGAGAAGGAAAAGACAGAGAGACAGGGTGTGGGCAGTAGTGGTAATCAAGATAGGGTGGTATTACCAGCACAAATAGAAGAAAGTGGCTTAAGAAGGAATATGTGACTTATGCAGTATCATTTGATGTTCCCAGGTGGCGCCAGTGGTAAAGAAACTGCCTGCCAATTCAGGAGATGTGAAAGACGCAGGTTTGATCCCTGGGTCTGGAAGATCCCCTGGAGGAGGGCATGGCAACCCACTCCAGTATTCTTGCTTGGAGAACCCCATGGATGGAGGAGCCTGACAGGCTACAGTCCTTAGAGTTGCAAAGAATTGGATACAACTGAAGTGACTTCACATGTGTGCATGTACAACAATTAGTCAGTTATTAATAGATAGTCTTTTGAAATTAATATAATAGTATTACACAACATGCAGAGCCAAATTCCTCCAACACCTTAGGAATTTCTTACGGTCAAATTGGTAACTGTTTTGGGAAATGACAATCACAGTGGTATTTCTGCGCCATAACAAGTATTATTGATAAGACTGCTGTTCCTGGTTCTTGCAATAACACGTCAAGCATTTGCTTCTTGAATTGATTAATAAAGCCTGGTACTAACGATAGAAAAATAAATGTCATTGGTATAACTCCTTTCCTTAGGAGGAAGTAGCTGATACAGAGGTGTCAAACTCCCCAAACACAATGAAGCTGACCAACATCCTCTCTAAATCCCTTGGATTTTGGAGAACTACCAATTACAAGTGTTTGTGTATCATCTCCTCGATTATGTGCTGTATACTTAGTCAGTCATGTCTGACTCTGCCACCCATGGACTATAGCCCGTCAGGCTCCTCTGTCTATGCGGATTCTCCAGGCAAGAATAATGGAGTGGGTTGCCAGGGGATCTTCCCAACCCAGGGATTGAACCCAGGTCTCCCGCATTGCAGGTGGATTCTTTACCAACTGAGCCATCAGGGAAGCCCAAGAATACTGGAGTGGGTAGCCTATCCCCTTTCCAGGGGAATCTTCCTGACCCAGGAATTGAACTGGGGTCTCCTGCATTGCAGGTGGATTCTTTACTCATACCCATAATTTTCTGGGCTCCTACTAAGGGCTCCAAAGAAATCTGTTGTCCAAACAAAAGTAGATAATGGACATGAAGAAAAATGATCAACTTTATTTCTTCTTGCTTTTCTCTTTTGCCCGTGGGGTACTGCATCATCTCTTCTGATTTCTTCCAGCCCTATTTACTCCTTTATAAGAGTTTCTTTATTAAACTCTTCTCAGTTACCCCATCTGAGAACACCACCAACTTCTCCCAGGACCTTGATTGAAATGGGGCAAAAGTAGGTTATAAAAGAACATAAACAACATTATATATTTGGGGGGTTATTTAAGGCAAATAAAAATTGCATGGTGAAAATATTGTATGCTGAAAATTATTGCATGGTGAAAATATTGGGGAAGGGTATCTTAATTTTACATTAATTTCCAAACATAGAAGTTGTGTTGTTGTTCAGTTGCTCCATCGTGTCTGACTCTTTGTGACCCCATGGACTGCAGCACGCCAGGCTCCTCTGGCCTTCACTATCTCCCAGAGCTTGCTCAAAGTCACATCCATTGAGTTGGTGATGCAAAATATAAAAATTACCCTATTTTAAATTAAAATAGAAGTCAACCTGTAATATTAATACTTGCTTGATTAATTTTTAGAGAATACAACTATACTAGCACAAGAACCTCAACTTTAATGCAGTCAAGTGACTTCTTTCTACCTAGGTGAAGGTGTGTCAAACCATAAGGTCTCTTAAATCAGTGGTCCCCAACCTTTCTGGTGGGCTTTCTCAGTGGCTCAGTGGTGAAAAAAAATCTGCCTACAATGCAGGAGATGCAGGAAATGTGGGTTTGATCCCTGGATTTGGAAGATCCCCTGGAGGAGGGCACTGCGACCCACTCCCATACTCCTGGAGGGAAAATCCATGGACAGAGGAGCCTGGCAGGCTACAGTCCACAGGGTATAAAAGAGTCAGACATGACTGAGTGACTAAGCCCTCAAGCAACCTTTTTGGTACCAAAGACCAGTTTCGTGGAAGACAATTTTTTCATGGACTGGGGTCAGGGGATGGTTTGGGGATGATTGAAGTGCATTACACTTACTGTGGACTTTATCTGTATTATTAGTACATCAACTCCAATTCAGATCATTAGGAAATAGATTGTGGAGGTTGGGGACTCCTGCCTTAAATAGTGGTTAAGTACTTTTCAGAGTACCCTGGTTACTTTCAGTGGAGACAAATCCTTTGTCTACAGAACTGCTCCCTGTTATGCTAAAGGAAAGTCTGCCACGGGAGGAGGAGAACAGGAAGACATAGCTAAATAAACAGCACCCAGATTGCCACATGGGTCCAAGCTCGCCCAAAGAAGCCAAACTAAGCAAAGCGGCTGGCAGAGTCGCAGCCGCCAAGCCTGAACGTGACCATCTGTGCCTCAGCCCTGGCTTCTCTTCCCAGCTTCAGCAGATGTTCACCAGGCTGGGATGTCCGAGGTAGGGAGAGGCCACTGTTGGCTGGGAAGCTCAATGAGCTATGGTTCTCCACGCATCTGCCTGGTCTAGCTGAAGCTCCTGGCAGTTGGGCTTCTCAGGTTACTCAGCAGTAAAGAACCTGCTTGTCAATGGAGGAGCCGCAGGTTCCCTACACTGCAGAGAAGGAAATGGCAACCCACTTCACTATTCTTGCCTGGGAAATCCCATGGACAGAGGAGCCTGGCAGGCTACAGTCCATGGGGTTGCAAAAGAGTTGAATGTGACTTAGTAAACAACAGCCTGACAGTTATAAGCCGACTCAAGGAATCTCACACATGCTCAGTGCGACGTTCGCAGCAGCTTCCAGGAGATGCTTCTTTAGAATCACTCAACTTTGGCCTTGGGGCTACTATGGTTGGAGAGAACTTCCTGAAGACTCATCACCTTTGTGGCAGCTCCCAGGATGTCTCGATACCAATTGCTCTGGGGTGATAGGCTGAGATCTTTGGCTAAGCCTTCCTTCATCTTCTCTCTGCTTCCCTCTCCATGGCAAGCCTCCACGCTGGTTTTGACTTGTTTCATACTTAGGATACATGGAGTGGCTTCTATCTTCCTCAGAGAACCCGGACTGGTACACAGGACTGATAAGATGACCACTGAAGTCACCTTCAGATACAAGAGTGCAAACATGGCTGGATTTTGAAATATACAAAATGCCAGGGATAAGTTCAATTACAGCTATATTCCAGAAGGTACATACGTATGATTTTAATCATCACATGACTGGTTTACCAGATAGCAGCCTGGGGTTAATACCAAGTTGCCTTTATTTGGTGATTGGCGTGTTTGTGTGTGTGTGTGTGTGTGTGTGTGTGTGTGAGTGTTGGGATAAAGTGTGGGTTGATATTCATGCATTCAAACTTCCCAGAGAGAAGACAGTCCAGTTATTCTACACAGGTCAATGTGTTGCATTACACACGCTTCCTCAGCCTGTCTCCCGGGAACTTACAGCTTTGGCAAAGCCTCCAGGGGCTCTTTCAGGATCAAGAAGTCCACTCAGACCCTCAGCAGGTTCCAAAAGACTGACAAATACTGTCTTTAAAAAAAAAAATCAATAACTGTTAGAAGTTGAAGGCATTCCAGTTCTTTACTGGGACAACAGCCTTGTACAGGTCACCTCACTAGTTTGGGGTTTGCTTTCTTTGTAAAACAATAAGAGTGAACAAGATTAGTGACCTTGGATCCATGAGGTGTATAGGAAAATTCAGATGTATATCAAGCAGGGATTAAACATTTCCCACCTATTTGTCCCATTTATGGGTGCTGTGTGAATACATAAAATTTAAAAATAGCAAAAAGATTTCTATAAATGGAATAATACAGAATGTATTGTCATGTATCTGGTGTCTTTATCTGAGCATATTTTTTTTTTGAGCTTCACCCCCTGTTTCATACTTCAGTCATTAGTTCCCTTTTACTGTGGTACAGAATTCTGTTGTGTAAATATACCAGAAATTATTTAACCACTTCCCTGTTTATGGAAACAGGTCTCTAGTTTGGAGTAACAATGAATACAACTCTCATGAAACTTGTCTACAAGTGCTTTTGTGGACATGCATTCTTATCTCTTAGGTAAATATCTGAGAGTGGAATTACTGGGTCATATGGTGAGTATATCCTTAACTTTATAAGAAACGGCCAAACTGCTTTACAAAGGGGTTGTACCATTTTACACTTCTAAGAGCAATCAATGAGAGCTCCTGTGGCCCACGCTTGGTACTTAGTATACCAAAAAGCGCACACTGTCTGATTCCATTTACAACAGGCAAAATTAATCTCTGGTGACAGAAGTCAGGGCTGCCTCTCTGGGTTGGGGGTTAGCATTTGACTCCAGAGGACACAAGAACTGCTGGCCTGGATCAGAGTGGTGATTACTCACGTGGAGACATTAGTTAAAACTCACTGAATGATATGTTTAAAGTGGGTTCATTTGACTGTGTGGACATGATACCTAAATACGGAGTCAATTTTAAATGATGTCTAAAACCACAAACTAAAGTATTCCTGAATTAATAGAAATCCCTAATCATTAAATTTTCTCCATCAGTGAATTCTAAAAGTGCATCTCATTTTTGGGGACATCTGCACATGTCCAGACATGATCCAAGCGGTCCTGAAACTTGGAAACGTTGAGCCTGGGCTCGATGATTTTTTAAGTCCTTTGCGCTCCTGGACCACACACTGCCTGGCAGACTATTCTAAGATGCTGTCATTAAATTGCCGAGATCTGTCGTCTTTACCCTGATCCTCCCTGAGGTCAATCAGCTCTCTGACTCTGGCGGGCGATGCTGTGTCATCACCCTGAGATCCACACGGTGTGACCCCGAGTGGCTTTTCTTAGCACTGCCCTCCCCAGCACTTCTAACAGATGGGTCTATTTCTGGAGCAGTTCTTCTTACAGAAGGCACTTCTCTGCTCAAAATTAGTGGGTTAGCAATTAAGTCAGCCTAGAGACTGGCAACAGCCATAACTGTGAGGGCCGTGAGGGTCTCTTGGAGCAGTCATTCACAACTTAAAAGTGACTCACTGCTTTCTGATTCCGAAAGATCGAACACGCAGAGTAGAGCAAATGATTAATTCACTGTTTACTACCGTACAATGATGAGCGAAGTATCTTACGTGAACGGAGCTATTTTTTTTCCCTTCTGACTTGAGATCTCCCCAGTCTACAGGTAAAGTGGTTCATGGTCAAGATGCCTGTGAGATAAATGAAAGTGATGAAGACTGGAATTTTGCGACTGCTTTTGAGTCGTGCTGATGTTTTGAAATGCAGAGTCCTGAGCCAGGTTTCCTCGGGAGACCCCGACTTCTGCCAGTGTCATGGCCTCCTTCACCCCTAACCTCACGTAGGCTGGCCTCTTCCACTAACCCTAAGTAAGCCCAGGGTGACTGAGGTGGCCGAGGGGCCCTGTCCTGAGCTGCAGCAGCCCTGGTCCTATGGGGCCAGAACGGAGGATGGAGGCAGGCAGCCTTCCCTGTCCACACTCACGCTTCTCAAATGCCATTCAGTCCGTTGTCAAGTGGGTAAAAAGGGAAGCAAATATTAGCAGCACCCTCACAACAACTTGACCATTACGGTGCTATCATTTTTCATATTTTACAGATGAGGAAACTGAGCCTTAGAGAGATCAAGTTATTTGCTACGCTCACGTGAGTACTGCGGGCTTCCCTGACGGCTCAGATGGTAAAGAATCTGTCTGCAATGCAGGAGACCCGGGTTCGATCCCTGGGTAGGGAAGATCCCCTGGAGAAGGGAATGGCTACCCACTGCAGCATTCTTGTCTGGAGAATTCCATGGACACAGGGGCCTGAAGCCCTGTGCATCCGCGGGGCTGCAAAGACTCGGACGTCACTGCGACTAGCACTTTCACAGTTTCATGAGTACTGTAGCTGGGGTGCTAATTTCAGAGCCCGAACGGTTTTATCCTGTTTAGGAAAGGACAAATCCCAAATCTGACTGAACTAGGAATCTGACGTGGAAAAAAGCACAGTATTAATTAGTTATGAGCCCTTCTTGATTTTCTAGAGGTCTTCGGGAATTGAATGTTAACTCTTGGCCTTCCATAGAACTGTTTTCTCCCAGACGCCCGGAGCGGCTGTATTTAGGGCCATTGCATCACCTTGTGGTCAGGATAGGAACTGCACCTTCCCGGTAGTCCCGGAGTCCCAGCTCATACTACTAGGCTCTTCTCAACATCTGAGTACACTCAGTCTGAAATTCCAGAGGAAAAATCTGCTAGAACGGGGCTTGAGGCAGTTGGCTGGCTGATTTCCAGAGCCAGGAGAAAGAAGCCTTTCACTTCCCCTCCTCGCGTTCCCACCTACCTTGGCTAAAGAGCCATGTGCCCTTCCCGCAGGAAGCTGTCCGCCCCCACCTCCCTCAGCACAGTGGTCCACAATCCTTTTGGCATGAGGCACCGGTTTCGCGGAGGGGGGATGGTTTCAGGGTGATTCAAGCATGTTACATTTATTGTGTACTTTATTTCTATTATTATTACATCAGCACTACCTCAGATCATCAGGTATTAGATCTCGGAGGTTGGGGACCCATGCCTCAGCAGACAGCCTGGAGTTCCTCTGTCTTTGAGTTCTTTGTAACCCTCTGCACCCCACTCCCACCCTGCCATGCTGTGCTGGCTGTAACTGGGTCTGACTGTTTTCTTTCCATGTTATTTTCTTCTGGGTGCAGAGGGAAATGTGGATTCTTTGAAATTGCCTCAAGAGTTTCATCTTTGCTATTTCAGCTAAGCTGATCTTATTTCTAAGATTATAAGCTACAGGATTTTGGATAATTCACATAACCTCAGTGAGCCTCTTCTGCACAATGCGATTATGACTAGGCCAAAGATGTTCCTGATGATTAAATGACATGCTGCATTTAAAAGTATTTTGTAAACTATAATAAAATATACAAATATAGTTACTTATATATATGTATATATAAATTTGATAATATCAGCAATTGTTTCTTGCTCACCACTGAAAGTAGGCAGCAATAATGTCTTATTTAGGCAATAAATCTCTCTTCCTCTTTACACAAGTGGAATAGGGATCATATAAGAGGTGAGAGTGAGAAAAAGTGTTAAGATAACTTCTGAATAAGTTTTCATGAGGAGGAAGACCAGGGTCTTTGCTTCATAATTAGTATAGGGTATGCCTCTTCCCACTTTGTTTCAGGGTCTTAAAACAGGTCTATTACAAAGTTGCTACATTCTAGTTTTAGAGCTTATAAGCCCTTCCTATACTTATGGTTGGTCACACTTAGTCTTCATGACAGTCCTGAGAGAGGTTTGATAATATCTGTTTGCCTGTTTAACAGACAAAGAAGTAGATGATCAGACAGATGAAGTGTTTTCCTGAAGTTCTCAGGGTAGCAAAGTTGAGTCTAGAATGTGGATTTTTAGATTTCTAATCAGGACACCTTCACTTACCACTTAACATGTTCTCTCTTTATACTAACGAATAGGGGCTTCCAAACGTTTTTGACCATCAGCCACAGTAAGAGACACCATTTGTAAAGTAGACACATAGGTGACAGCTGAAACCAAAGCATCAAGGAACAGTACTCATCCTGATTATGTCCACTGCACCCTATTCTGTCCTGTTCCTTAAAGATGTGCTGTTCACAGTCATTGAAAAGATTCACAGCCCACCAGTGGATTGAGACATGCAGTTTGGAAAATACTGATCTAGAAGGTTCTCAAACAATCCCCACAGGACATATGCCCAATACAAGTCCACGGTCTCAAATGGATATTATAAACCTCAGAGGAATGAAGAGGAAAATAAAATGAATCAGAAAGTGTCCCCCAATTAGAACATATTGTCTATGGATTAGACAGTTAACTCTTGGAAATCGTTTGAGGTATGACTTTAAAAACCAAAATAGCAGCACTGCAGCCACTGTGATTCCACCACATTATGTGCCTGGTAAGTCACTTCAGTTATGCCCAACTCTTTGAGACCCCCGTGGACTGTGGTCTGCCAGGCTCCTCTGTCCATGGGATTCTCCAAGCAAGATTACTGGAGTGGGTTGCCATTTCCTCCTCCTGGGATCTTCTGGACCCAGAGATCAAACCCACAACTCTTATGTCTATCTGCACTGGCAGGCGGGTTCTTTACATTTAGCACCACTGGGGGACCACACTGTGAGCACAGCGTCTATCGCTCATAATTATTATTGCCTTTTTATACATCAGTGTCCACCTGCCGAACTTTCGACCTTGAAGGCTTCCTTGGGCTGCCCCTTGGGCTGCACTTTAATCTCAGGGTATTGAGCATTGTGCCTGTTGGATGCTCAATAAATATTGGTTCATTTGATATACTAAAAAAATGAATTATGAATCGCAACCATCCTACTTTCTTGTTATTACCACTATTCAAAATAACTTTAAGTTCAAAAAGCAATGGCTTGGTCTATGTACGATCCATGCATTAAAAACTAGGGACTACTTGGGACTTCCCTGGGGGTCCAGTGGTTAAGACTTTGTGCTCCCAATGCAGGCGGCGGTGCAGGTTCAATTACTGGTCAAGGAACTACGACCCCACAGCAAAAAAAAAAAAAAAAATAGGGACTACAAGCTTCATCCTTTTGCTATCACCCTGGGGAAATCCAGAGTCTGAATGGAGGGAGAAGTCACAAAGAAAGAGGGAGAAACATGGCTCCCAAACTCCTGAAGAGTGGGTCTGTGCTATTCAAATAAATGCCAGTTTGTAATGATTTTTTTTTTTCATTTGGTGACTTGACTATCTCCTAATTGAGTTGAAGCCTAAAGACTTTACATACAAGTCTGACCGAGGCAACCAAACTGCAATGCAAGAGTATGAATTTTGGCTCGTGGCTATGTTGGAAAGGAAAAGCTGTGATGAGCCTTCCAGCAGGGCACCTTACAAGCACTGGGGAGCTCCCTCTGCTGTGAGTCTTTGCCACAGGCTTGGCTGTGCTTAATGAGAGCCAAGATCACACACTCCGAAGGCCCCAGAGACAAAGTCTGTGCAGCCTGAAGCAACAGGACAGACTCCAGGTCCACACAGCTGTCCTGCCTGTGGGTTCTCACAGATGCAAGTGCAGCCTCTCTCCCCAGGTAGTCAAGACCCAGGGTCTCTGGGGACCCACAGGATGCCTGGACAGCTCCAGGACCCTGCCCGATGGACTGGCGTGTGAAACAGCAACTCTTCATGCCCCAGCCTTTGGGAAGGACCAGAGATGACATCAATGCCCTGTTTGTTCTCTGGGCAGAGAGAGTGCGTGTACCACCAGCACCATTACACATGCTGCCTGATGCTGAGAGAGATGCAGGGACGGATGGTGTTGGATCAGCGCCATCTCTTTGTTTTTCTCTTTGAAATGAACTGGGAAAATAGGTTGCACTGCAGTCCACAGGGTTTTCTTTGGATTTTTGTTTGTGAATAGTCATTAATAATGAAGCTACCAACTGCAAACTAAAAAACTAAAATATATTTTAAAAGTCTATTTACATGGAGATTTAAAAATAATGTTACAACGTTTTCTAGATATTGCAGTAGTATTTCTTTATTCTATGAAACAGAAATGCTTTTTAAAATTGTGAGTGAACATAGTCACTTAAATGTGTATGAAGAGAATGAAAATAATATGAGCTTTCGGTTTAGGCAGACCTGGGTTTGAATGGCAGTGCTGGCCCTTTCTAACCTGCATGCATTCGTGTTAAGCTGCTTCAGTCGTTTCTGACTCTGTGCAACCCTGTGGACTGTAGCTGGCTAGGCTCCTTTGTCCATGGCATTTTCCAGGCAAGAATATTGGAGTGCATTGCCATTCCCTTCTTCAGGGGATCTTCTGGACCCAGGGATCGAGCCCACTTCTCTTAGGTCTCTTGCATTGGCAGGTGGGATCTTTAACCACTAGTGCCACCTGGGAAGCCCTCTAACCTGCGCGACAGGGGTGACATGTATAACTTCCCTGGTCCTCAATTTCCTATTAAGATGGGAAAACAATACCATACAGGACTGCTGTAAGGATTAAATACAAGTGCAGTCAAATTAATTTATTAAATCAGCGAGATCTACTTTTTCACTTCTAATTTAATAAATACATAATTTGGGGCATGTAAATACTACATATGTTTACATGTTAGCTTTCATGTATATTTCACATCTAGTTTTATAAACATAAGTCAGAAAATCTTCTTTCCCACAACCCTTTATAAGTCTGTGAAGCAGAAAAGAGTAAAATATAATTTTATTTTACAGATGAAAAAGTTAATTCCCACGAAGAGAGTGAGTTAATTATCAAACCAAGCCTGAAGTTCAATTTTTTGACTTCCAAATACTGGTAAAGTCCCAGGTGGAAGTGTTGTGAAAGTGTTAGTTGCTCAGTCCTATCCAACTCTGCTACCCCATGGACTATATACAGCCCACTAGGTTCCTCTGTCCATGGGATTCTCCAGGCAACAATACTGGCTGCTGCTGCAGGTCACGTCAGTTGTGTCTGACTCTGTGCGACCCCACAGACAACAGCCCACCAGGCTCCTCTGTCCCTGGGACTCTCCAGGCAAGAATACTAGAGGGGGTTGCATTTCCTGCTCCAGGGGATCTTCCCCACCCAGGGATGGAACCTCAGTCTCCTGTGTTGCAGGCAGATTCTTTTCTAGGTTACCTGATGTTACCAGTGCAGCAATTTACAACCAGGGGAGAAGACGGGATGAGATTGGGGGTGGGGTGGGGATGCATACTTGGAAGAAATATAGTAATATTTTAATCATTTCTATTTGTCTTTAATCATGACCCTTAATTTATTTGAAGACTTCAAAGGACATTAGAGGCGAACACGGGCTGTTTCTGTCGATCAAAAGGGGCGTGTGTTGGAGAAGTGCCAAAATCACCACCCCAGGAAGCGGATTCCCCCCAAATGAAACCTGAAACCAACCTTTCGTTTCCTGGGGATGGGCTCATCAAAGAGCAGGTTGCCGGCCTCCGCCTCGTCGATGCCGTCGTCGGGGGGCGCGGGGCTGCGGAAGGGCTTGAAGCTGTCGGCGGACAGCGGCGGCGACGGCGTGGACGGGTTGGACTGGTCGCTGGGGGCGCTCCAGCTCCAGTAGCCGCTGCTGCTGGTGCTGGAAGGCACGCCGCCCGCCTCCTTCCAGGATCCGCTCAGGCCCTCTGTCGGAGCACACAATCACAGTGTCAGCGCCCAGTCCCCGGCTCCCGGGCGCCCAGGCCGGGGTCAGAGGGGCGGTGGGAGCCGAGATTCCCGGCTGCTGAAAGCACCTGCAGCCCACTCGGTAACCTGCAACAGCTCAGGACGTGCGTTATACTCTATTTATACTTTCCAAAAAGTTGCATGATAGTTTGTTTATAAACATTTGTTTTAGCCATACGTGTGTGCGCGCTAAGTCGCTTCGGGCCTGTGGACTGTAGCCCACCATGCTCCTCTGTCCACAGGATTCTCCTGGCAAGAATACTAAAGTGGGCTGCCATGTCCTCCTCAGGACAGGCCTTTTCTAAGAGTTTTCTGACGGATGTTGCTTTACGCAACACTAGTTCCTTAGGATGATAGTGGAGAATACATGAAAACAAGGAGAAAAAAAGATGTTATGGTTCACTAAGTTTAGGAAGTTTAGGTGTTTATGGACAATGTTATGAGGGAGTAATGATTTGCAGTATTTTTCCAAACCCCATCCCCACATTTTAACATTTTAAAAGGAATTTCTTACAGGGCTGTGATCTTTGGAATACATTTATAGAGTTGATCTAAGACTTAAGAACCTAAGAGAGAGAATTTCTGATTAGTTACCTAAAGCCATTTGCCATTCAGCTAATTAAATAAATAATTGTGCCATGTATTTGGTGTGTGTTTTACATCTTACAAGGGCCTCCTGGTAGCTCAGCTGGTGAAGAATCCGCCTGCAATGCAGGCGACCCCAGTTCGATTCCTGGGTTGGGAAGATCCCCTGGAGAAGGGATCAGCTACCCACTCCAGTATTCTGGCCTGGAGAATTCCATGGACAGAGGAGCCTGGTGGGCTACAGTCCATGTGATCAAAAAGAGTCGGGCACAACTGAGCGACTTTCACTTTTATTTCACTTACATCTTACAAAGCTTATTCACACAATCTGATGCATTCTCATAATATCTATCTTTCAGAGTAAGGATTATTATGCCCATTTTACAGATGAAGTCCCTGAGGCACCAGGAAATTAACTGACTTGCCATGATTAGTACATAACGAGGATGGGCCAGGGGCGCAAATGCTGGTCTACCAGTTGGCCCTGCTTCTCCTTCAGTATATGCAGACCCTGGGTGTGAACATCCTTGTTTCTTTCTGGCAAAACTGAGATCAGAAAAGAACTTATTGGTAATAATTACTGATAAGATTGGTGTTGAATTTTACCTTTCCACTTGTGGGAGAAAACATGATGAAATGCTTGCTAATAGAGATTTTTGCCCAGTTGGAATGTCTTCAGGGGCTCTCTTAATCACTGAAGATTTGCTTTACTTTTCAAAATGCCCAGTCTTAATTAGCATTTGTATAAATTTGACTTTCTTTTGGATAATTTCTCCTCCATATTAACATGCATTTTGAATATATTAAAACTATATCCTAACTACAAGAAGGAAAAAAATCCCAAAATGCCTCATTAAAGAAATGCTATTAACGTCTGTGTAATTAGTAATGAACTGAAGACAAACAACATGCTAGCATTCATCGAAAAATTTCTTGACTATCTTCACCTAATTATAGGTTTCCAGCATATTCCTCAACTATGTCAAGCAAAAAGTTCAGTTAGATGAATGAAGTTTTAAGTGGAATAGCAGAAGTAAACCATCTCATTAAAGCCAAGCTCTAGCAGAATTACAAGGTCTGTTATGCAAGCTCACACCTTGATAACATTAACAAAACCAAACCAGCATCTCACTCCCTGTGGTCTACACAGAGACTGAGATACTCCAGGGACTGGAGTTCCCCCTACTAAATAAGAAAGCTCTTTTCAATACATAACTTCAAGAGCAGTCTAGTGTAAGGCCTTAGGCAATATTACCTGGTGGACAAACTCACTTGGCAGGCCCAGGCGGCTTTAAATATATTGAAGCATACACTTGTATAATAAAACAAGTTCATGGTGCAAGATCTGTAATCATGTTAAGTATGAGGAACTGGCAGGAGGAGAAGGGGACAACAGAGGATGAGATGGTTGCATGGCATCACCGACTCGATGGACATCAGTTTGAGCAAGTTCTGGAAGTTGGTGATGGACAGGGAAGCCTGGCGTGCTGCCAGGCTTGGGGGGTTCCCAGTCCATGGGGTCGCAGTCAGACACGACTGATCAACTGAACTGAACTGATGAGGAACTGAAATAATTTTGAAGCCAACTATTGTTACAGTGTGGTTACACACTGCTTCCTGCCAGTGCCAAGAGTTAATTTATTTGTTTCTCTGTGAATGGCATTTCCTTTAGAAACTCTATTTAATCAGAAGGACAAAGGAATATAGAAATAAATCTTTCAGAAGCCAATTTCTAGTGTTTTTTAGAGAGCAGTGTCTTCTTATCTTAAACAAGCTTTTGCTAAAAATTCAGACAGGCATTTTGCTGGAATCTCCCTCATTTTGGACCCACATCCTAACAAAATGATCCTTTCCTAGCACAGCAGAGGATCACAACAGTTTTCAAAAATTCACTGATATGCAATGATTCTGGAGATAATCTTCATTTCTAAAAAATAGCTTTCATTATCATAAATTGCTTTCCCTTTTTAAGAATTTGCTTCCTTTTGCAGAATAAATGAGAGACATCAGATATTTGGGATTACTATCTGGATAGTTATTTTTTTAAGTCATAATGAACACTCTCTTTATAACTGTGCTAAGAAAAGTTTGTAATGAACACGCAAAAGGCTTATTTTGATCCTAACATTTCAATACAAAGGAATATAAAAATGTTCTTAATTTAAAAATTCCAATGGTAAAAAGAATGAGTACATAAAAATTATGGTTTTCCCCTGAGGATTCCATGAAATTCTGTCATTCTTTTTTCCTAGAATAGGTTTTGGGGATGACTTCAGCCTTGCTTTTCCTATCATCTTTCTTTAGCAGCTTTGCCAGGCTGAGAAGGGTATCAGGAAAGATCAGGCTCATCTCAAGAGCATGGTAGCTACTCTAAGTGAAGTGACATCACCCCAACTTGTGGGGAATCAAGACAGTAGGCACTGCTGATTTCTGGTACTGATCTGAATTCCCAGCATCTTGATCATTCTTCCCACTTCCAAATAGATTGCAGTAAGTTTGGGTGAGGACTTGACGGATGTTCCACAAATTTATTTTAACACCTCCTGTTTATAACCAGATTACAGGGAAACCCTAGCTCTAGCTTGCCAGTGACTAGGCTGGCTTTTGAGAGGAGGTTTTCCCTGGCTGGTAAGTTCTACCCGGCGGCCTCAGAATAACATTTCACTGATCTGCAATGTGGCTTCCGCTCCATGGGTCGTCCACTGTAAATGCTCTTTTCAAAGCCATCACATTCTTCTTGATGCGGAATTGAGTCCTTTTCACCTCGACCTTCTGAAGTCCTTTTCACCTCGACCTTGTTTCAGCTGTTGCTCCCTGAAACAAGCTTTTCCCTTGACTTCCATGAAATCACACTCTCCTGCTCTCCTCTGCTTCTCCAGTTACCCCCTACCTTCCTGGGTTCTTTTCCTTACATAAGGAGGAGGCTCACCACTTCTCACTTAGCCACCTTCTCATTATCCTTTACTTTTCCATAGCTCTCTTAGGGTCAGCTCATCTACGTTCATGGCTTCAAAATGTCACCTTTCAATTCTGCATCAGCCCAGATCTCTCTCCCAGGCTGACCCAGAACCCCATCAGATGCTGTCCTTTGGATGATCCCCAGGTACTCCCTACTAAACGTGTTTCAAGCTGGATCTCTCATCTTCTTCGGCAACCCCAACTCTTGCTCCTAACATTCATCAATAGATCTCTTCCTCTGCCTTTGCTCATCACCACAGGGAATGGACTTCCCAGAAGTCACCCTTGTCACTCCTTCTCCTTTATCTTCTCTGTCTATCACCAAGTCTTGCTGATTCTGCCTTCTTCTTATTTCTCAATTATGCCCTATATGCATCCCCACTGTGACCACCAAGGTTCAGGACACGCACATGGTTTTTTTCTGTTTATTTATTTTTTTGTTTTTGTCTTGTATACTCAATTATAACTTTCCAATGTTTCAATCATCTAATAGCTCTCCTATAGCTCAGAAGAATGTCCAAACTCATAACCAGACAGATATGACTCCTTGATTTCCTGCCAGGCTCTCCAGCTTCATCTCCTACTCCCCTACTGATTTATCATATTGAATTATATGAGTCAATATTATATCACGACTGAGACAGGAGATCTGGAATCAGAATGATATGGAAAGAAGTTCAGCTCTGTTTAAAGTCAGCTAATCCTCAAGTGTCTCAGTGTACTCATCTGTAAAATAGTGATAACATCTCATAGAATTGTGAGAATTACATGAGATAAAGTAAACCTAGTATATGGCACATACTAAGTACTCAATAAATGCTAGCTATTAATACAGCTGTGATAGTTTTTTCCCCCCCAAAAGATTGTACATTACCTAGGAGTATGGACACTGTTTCAATGATATATTCAAACCATCTATTATGGTTGTTGTTCAGTCGCTAAGTCATGTCCGACTTTTTGCAATCCCATGAACTGCAGCACGCCAGGCTGCATCTGTTATGGTACCTAATAAATATATACTGAATAAAAGAATGGATTAAGGAGCCTGGGATAATGCTTTTTCAAGATACTTAATCTTCAGAGTTCTTTGGTCCAACTATCCCTCCAAACAAACAGAAAAAAAAAAAAAAGGCTGGGGAAGTAACTTCATGAGACCAATCTCCACCTACCTGGAGCAATATGGAACACAAGTTCTTAAAGATAAGTTGGAAAGGTGGTGGAGGTCAGTAAATGTACACTCAATGGGTAGACATAGGAGTGAGATGCAGTGGGGTCTTTGGGACGATGAGGAGGAGGCTGGTAGCTCCAGGGTCCATTTCTTTCACATTTCCGCTCACTTCCCACTAGTGGGCGAGGGTCCATTGTGTGTGTCGGGAATGAGTCTGCACGTAAGTGCAAAGACCAGAGTCTGGAAGGATGTGTTCCAAGCTGCTTAGGCGACTGCCTTTGGGGAGGGGCTGGCCCTGGGAGGGTTTGTGCAACACAGGGCTGAATTTTAAAGTACGGGTGTGTTCATGTGCTATGTCATTAAAAAACAACCGGGGAACAAAAAAAGGGAAAAAAGGGGAAGAGAAAGAGGAAAAGAAAAGAGCTTCCTCAAAGAGCAGCTCTGCTCCTGATGTGAGAGGACCCTTCCCTGCGCCCTGGCAGGCTCACCGTTCTGCCGCACAGGAGGGCTCCGAACCAAAGGGCTGGTGGACAAGCTCGTTAGGACCATGGCTGCTGTCACCTTATCCATGTCCAGCTCCTCCGAAGATTTCCTGGAAGACAGGAAGGGACATGGTTAACTGTTCATTCTGCCTCTCTGTGCCATGTTACCACACAGGTTTGCCCCTTTCAATTGTCCCCATGAAAATGCAATGCTTTGTTAGTTTTATTGTACAGATGAGGAAGTCAAAGTCCAGCAGTTAAGTGATTCAGTCAAAATCATACAGTATTGATGGTCCACGGTTAAGACTCCGAGCTTCCACTGCAAAGGTTACAGGTTCAATCCTTGTTCAGGGAACTAAGATCCCACAAGCTGCACAATGTCTCAAAAATTTTATTTGATAAAAAAATCTGATTAAAAATTTTATGTACTATTAGGAGGTGTCAGGTTCATCCATCGGTCATTCATCTAACAGGCATTTATTCAGAGCGCAGTATGGGGCTAGACTCTTCTAGGCATGGGTGATACGTGGTAAACAACACACAAGGCTGGTGAGGAGAAACACAGGATCAGCAAACAACCAAAAAGGGAGAGACTAATTTCTGGTAGTGAAATGTGCTATGTCGGGTACAGACAATTTGACATGACAAGGACCGTGGACAGCTGCATTTAACGGGGTCAGGGAAGGTTCTCTGAGGAGGTGACCTTTCAGCTTAATTGTGAAGGAGGAGGAGGATAAATTGACCCCCAGCAGCAAGACAGCTGTGTGAACGCGAGGCATCAGGAATCAGCGCTGGACATTTGGAGAGTGACCCGCTGGTGTGAGAAGGGGAGAGTGGTGCTGAGCTGGTCATGCGGGGTCTTTTAGCTGTGGGAGGTGCTTCGATTTTATTCCAGGTGGAACAGGACATGACCAGAAGGCTTGAAGCAGGTCTAGTGATGTAAAATGATTGATATTTTAAAAATCACGACCTGAGCTGCTATATGGAGAATGAGTTCTAGGAAAGGTAGCATAGGGGCAGGGAGACTAGTTAGAACATAATTGCTAGGAGTTCAGGCAGGGGGACAGAGTCTCATGGACTAGGGTGGGGGCAGCAGTAGGGGCCTTGGAGGATTGGCCGCTGCTCAGGGTGTGTGGGGTGAGCAGAAGGGAATGTGCCCAGGTGTCTGGCTGGAGCATTAACTGGACTCATTTACTGCGCTGGAGAAGGTGGGAGAAAATGCAGTGAGGGGTGTTAAACTCCAGTGCTGGCTTTTCCACATTCTACAAGAGGAAGGCTAGGGCAGAGAGTAGTTGCTGCGTTAACATGAAGAGCCACTGAGATGAAGAGGTTACTCTGGTTCATTAATTTTGGCCAGCTAACCCTGAATAAAGGCTCATCAGATAATGATCATTGTGAATTGAAACCGGCTTGTTTAAATTCATTTCAATAATGAAGTCAGCATTGAGAGGGAAAAATGTATGCATTAATAGTACCCTGACATTAGATAAATTGTACCGCCTCCTCAGAGAGGAATATTTTATTTCAAACGAGGGAACAACTGAAGGAGCACAGAGGAGGATTAATAAGTCATATCCATAAAGGAACTGACATTTTGACAAAGGTGGTTTTCATCCACAGGTGTGCTGTATAGTTTGTAAAAGCAATGAACTCTTGAGAGACAAACTTTATAGCATCGCTTCAAAACAACAAAGGGAAAAAAGATTCCTGACTTGGAGAAAAATCAAATGGTTCCCAGTTAAGGCAGGTTGGGGAACTGCTCAATCAATTTCATCATGAAATTACAAAAATTATTACAATTTGGCTCTCTGATGTTCACCATAGTGCTGAATTACTAAGCAAAGCTTACTCTTTCAATCTAAGGTACCAAAAGATGGGAATGTTTGAAATTTTCTTCTATAGTCCTTCTCAAAGTTCCTTATGCTCTCTCTTGGCAAATTGATCCATCAAAAGACAAATTACTTGGTTCAGAGAAAAGTACTTCTAGAAAGCAAGCTTGAGAGCACACACAATGAAATTCACTGCACAGAAACTTTCAAGACAGTTTCATACACTTAGGGAAGAAACCACTCACTCATTTGGCATACCATTAAGAGATTTTACAGTATCTACAATTTATAAGATTCTCACACTTGGGAGTAAAGGTGATCCTAATTTTTTTTTTCCAGAAATGAGACCTACTGAAACAGCACCAGGGAAAGAATGTAAAGCATCTTAAAGTAATTCTGAGTGTTTTATGCCTCAGTCTTCCCATGTAGTCATGGCCACAGAGGGAAGGGGTTACTTCGGGGGCGTGAAGCAGAAAAGCTTGCTGTAGAAACGGTTACATACAAATAGATGGTGGGGCGCCTCGCACAGGCGGCTCCGGCCCGAGCTCAGCTGTCAGGACCACTCCAGGCCAGCAGGGGGCGCACCTGAGCAGGCCATGCTGCCATCTCTTCCAGGACTGAAGAATGGGAGCTGCTCATTTCTCTTTCCAATTATCAGCCTTCTCTTTTTTTTGTTAACAAAAGGTTTAAGAACCTGGAAACGAGTTCCATGAGCCTGGCGCAGGGAAATGGCATGACTCTGTAGGGAGAAGGTCCCCTTGCCACTTGCTCCCGTCCCAGGAGGGACCTGCTATACACACAGTCATGGATTTCCCCTCTTCTATCTCTCGGTTTCAGGGACCTTCGTTTTTCCTTCCTCAATCTGCTCTGTGGCTTTTTTGATTTTTCACATCTAACATACACGTTTATGTTTTATAGGTCTCATTGATAATTAACACAAAAGCTGATTTGTGTGTTAAGTATGACGATCAATACAGCATGTATCATTATAAAATATGCATTTATTTTGCATTTCCAAAAGCTGACATTTCAAAATAATTATTGAGTGTCATAAAGCAGACTTCTGATGAGCAAAAAGAGGAATAAACATTAGTATAATCAGGGTGTTTTTGTATTTGGATTACCTTTAAGTTTCCCACCGGTACTGGAAGTTACTAAAAACAACAATTAAAAAATCAAAAGAATACATAGCTAATGATTCAGTTAACCTATATTTCTTGGGAAGCATTGTTATCATGCTACATGAAACATTACCAGATGATATGGCCTTCTGCTGAGTTGTGTTTTTGTTTTTATCATTGTTTAATTCTTTTGGTACAGTACTATCTAATTACTGATTACTTGGTGCTGTAAATTCAAATCCTTATAATTAAACACGAAGAGATGATATACAAAGTAGAATTTGTAACACTTTGAGAAAATCGCTACAAAGGCCCTCTGGTAGATTTAAAGTTGTTGAGGCAGGGGAAAAAAACATTACCGGTAATACTAAATATTCTCTCCTAGTTTGAAGTTGAATTTGAGTCTACTGTAGAAAACCTTACTAATCATATGTTTACAAAAGGTTTTTCAATTTTTCTTTTCTCTCAAACTTAGTTGAGTATTAGAAGACTTAATAATACTTAGAATTATTTTTTTAAAAAATAGTAATATTCATTGTTACTCTAAATGTCAGTGGTCTTGAACCTTCTTGGCACCAGGGGCCAGTTTGGTGGAAGACAATTTTTCCATGGCCTAGGGATGTGGGGAGATGTTTCAGGATGATTCTCACAAGGAGCGAGCAACCTAGATCCCCTGTATGTGTGGTTCACAGTAGGGTTCGAGCTCCTTCAGTTCCATTCAGTTCAGTCACTCAGTCATGTCCAACTCTTTGCAACCCCATGGACTGTGGCACGCCAGGCCTCCCTGTTCATCACCAACTCCTGGAGCTTACTTAAACTCATGTCCATTGAGTCGGTGATGCCATCCAACCATCTCATCCTCTGTCATCCCCTTCTCCTCCTGCCTTCAATCTTTCCCAGCATCAGGGTCTTTTTCAAATGAGTCAGTTCTTTGCATCAGGCAACCAAAGTATTGGAGTTTCAGCTTCAACATCAGTCCTTCCAATGAACATTCAGGACTGATTTCCTTTAGGATGGACTGGTTGGATCTCCTAGCTGTCCGAGGGACTCTATAAGAATCTAATGCTGCCACTGATCTGACAGGAGGCAGAGCTCAGGCGGTAAAGCAAGTGATGGGGAGTGGCTGTAAATATAGATGAAGTCTGATCACACGCTTGCCACTCACCTCCTGTTGTGTGGCCCAGCTCCTAGTAGGCCATGGGTCAATCCCATGGCCCTGGGGTTTGGGGACCCCTGCTCTATGTGATTTGTCCCTCAGGTTGACCTGGCTTACTGAACAGGATGTCAAAGAGGGGAGAAGCACATTTCAGGCAAGGAATTAGGCAAGTCCTTGCCTTGTAATCTGCCTAGGAGTCCTATTAGAAGGATGGGAGATGAGGACACAGAGCCTGGGCCAGTTCTCAGGGCCTCACATGCCAGGCTGAGTGGTTTGTCATGTCCTTGTAAGCAGAGGGAAGTCACTGAACCCTTTTGAACCTGGGGGAGAGATAGATGACCAATCTGTATTTCAGGAACATGTCAAAATGGAACATGTAATGGAAAGGGAAGAAGCTAAAAGTAGGTTGTTTAGCTACTGATAGTTAATCCATAATTCAAACCCCAAGTAATAGACTAAGAGACAACTATTCCTCAATGAACAGATAGTATTTAGTCTTTTAGTACAGACTCCCTATATATCTGCTAAGGAGGTGTCCTGGGCTTCTCTGGGAGAGGCAGTAAAGGTAATGGCTAAGAGCACAGGCTCTGGAATGAGTTAGATCATGTGGCTTCAAATCCACTCTGCCATTACTAGCTGTGTGACCTTGGGTAAATTACTAACATCTCGGAGTCTCTGTTTCTTTATTAGAAAAAGGAAGACAAAACATAGATCTGTTGAGGGGCTTCCTTGCTGATCCAGTGGTAAAGAATCTGCCCGCCAACACAGGAGACACAGGTCAGATCCCTGATCCTGGAAGATCCCACACGCCATGGGTCAACCGAGCCTGTGCGTCACAGCTACTGAGCCTGTGCTCGAGAGCCCGGGTGCCACAACGACCGAGTCCATGCACCTAGACCCTGTGTCTGAACCAAGAGAGGCCACCGCAAGGAGAAGCCCACGCACTGCAACAGACAGTAGCCCCTGCTCACCGCAACTAGAGAAAAGCCCGTATACAGTAATGAAGACTCAGCACAGCCAAAAATAAATAAAGTTCAAAAAGAACAGATCTGCTGAGAAAATTAAATGAAAAAATGTACACGAGTACCAACATACAGCCTCACTAGAATCAGGGTTCCATGGGTGTTAGCCTTTATTAACCTTCAAGTTCATGAACACGCCCATAGCACGTAACCCCCGTGAAAGAGGAAAGTGTTAGGTTTCTTCACTTGCTCTTCTTATTCAGCACCAGCATTAGCAGTTGTTGCTTTTCTTTTTTGGGGTGTGTGTGTGTGTGTGTGTGTGTGGTGGTGGTGGTGATGGTATTATTTTTCATAAAGACACAGTTGTAGCTTCACAAGAAGTGCTCTGTAAGAGGTGGCAACTGTGTAGCGAGGAGCAGCTGCTGGGCTCCTCACTAGTGCCACATGCTCCAGCCTTGGCAAGGATGTGGCTCTTGGCATCATGGCTCTTGAGGTCCCCTCACAAGCAGCCAAAGCCTCCAGTGACCATTTAGATTTTATTTCTGCTCTCAGCCCTCATTCCTGCACTACTAGCTATGTGCTCAGGGCTCTTTTCAGTTCAGTTCAGTTCAGTCGCTCAGTCGTGTCTGACTCTCTGCAACCTCATGGACTGCAGCATGCCAGGCCTCCCTGTCCATCACCAACTCCCGGAGTTTACTCAAACTCGTGTCCGTTGAGTTGGTGATGCCATCCAACTATCTCATCCTCTGTCGTTCCCTTCTCCTCCCACCTTCAATCTTTCCCAGCATCAGGGCCTTTTCAAGTGAGTCAGTTCTTCACATTAGGTGGCCAAAGAGCTCTTATAGTTCCTGGAAATACAGTTTCAAGAAAACTCGGCAGAGACTCTGCCCTCCAGAGCTGTGCTCTGTTGGAGAACCAGACCTTCATCAGACACATAGATAAACATAAATTTAGCTTCTCAGGTGGCTCAGGGGTAAAGAATATGACTGCCATTGCAGGAGACGTGGGTTCGATCCCTGGGTGGGAAAGATCCCCTGGAGAAGGAAATGGCAATCCACTCCAGCGTTTTTGCCTGGAAAATCCCATGGACAGAGGAGCCTGGTGGGCTACAGTCCGTGGGGTCACAAGACTCAGACACGACTCAGTGACTAAACCATCACCCACAGACGTGACAAATGCCAGGTAGGAGTGGCTGGATTGGGGGCTCCTGGCTAAGGGGAGAGCTCCCAGCTCAGGACTGGAAGAGGGCACTGGCCGTAGCCTTGCTGAGGGTGTGGACAAGCCCAGGGCCGGTCAGTACAGGAGCACAGGCCAGACTGCCTTCAGAAGCAAGGCTGAGGGCGGTGGGGAGGGCCAGCTGGGTCTGGCAGCCCTCCCTGGGGAGGGGCAGCTGGGTCAGGCCTGTGGAGTTCTCTAAGGCTCTTATCTTAAAGGCCTGGGAAGCATTGAGGTGTTTCCAGCAGGGTCGGGTGGGGAGGGGTCAGGTCAAGTTGAGGTGATGCTATCAGATTTACTTTTCAAAAAGCTCACCCTGGCCGCCATGTGGAAAATGAGTTTCTGGGGCTTGACAACTGATCTTTTATCTGAGGAACTGATTGCCTGGTGACTGTGGCAGCAGATTGCGGGATGACAGCACCTGTGACACGAAGAGGCAGTCAGGGGGTGAGTGCAGCATCGGCGGCCCCGGCCCCAGGCCCCGGGTCTCCGGCCGGGTGGGTGCGGCCAGCTGGCCCTGAGTGCTTGGCCCTGGCCTGCGCCGACAAGCCCGGCTATTGTTCACGCCTCAAGAAGCGTTTTTCTTCTTTCGAAACACGTCATGCCTGAATGCCATCTGCTCGGAGGGTGTGTACAAACACGGTCTCCCCTGGCTAGCCCACCAGCTAACAGAAAAGTGTTTTACACCCCAGAGAGCCATAAAAGACATTTATCTGCAATTAAAATGCTGTAGTAAGAAAACAGAAATAAAAATGAATACTACATCCCTTAGATTAGAACTAATCTAGTCCCTTAGCAACCACTGAAATCTGCTGTCTAGACTGAGTTCAGTTACTTTTAAAACTTGTGGTAATCTTCAGGCAAGGAATAAAGTTGGAAAATAAACTCTCTCCCACTAGAATGGGCACAGTGACATCTCCAGTCCTGGAATTCTGGGAGAGCTTTCCCTGAGAGTTTGGAAAACTGGATTCAGTCACTGTTAAACGTGATTAAAAAGCACAAAAACTTCATTTTCTTTCTAAAGGGATCTTGTAGCAAAAGTGGTCCATTTTCTTCCAATTTCATTTTAGCTGTTGTTTCCTTGAGACTACAAGGAAGATGAGAGAAGCTGCCTATTGTATTAAGGTGTCCAGTGGCCTTGATCAAACAAGATGGGAAAATGAGAGCAAACACATCATAATACATGAGGCAACACAGGTCAGTACTTCTGAAACTACCTGTGGGGAAGGATAATTTTTAAGAAATTTCTAATCAGTCATGGATCAATACTTTTGTCAAATACAAGGGGGAAAATGACCCATTGAAGATGTGCGTGCTAAGTCGCTTCAGTCGTGTTTGATTTTTTGCAACCCCATGGACTGTAGTCCACCAGGCTCCTCCGTCCATGGGGATTCTCCAGGCAAGAATACTGGAGTGGGTTGCCATACCCTCCTCCGGGGGATCTTCCCAACCCAGGGATTGAACCCGCGTCTCTTATGTCTCTTGCATTGGCAGACGGGTTCTTTACTACTAGCGCCAGTGGAAGATGTGGTCATGTCAAATTGCTATGAGAGTTTCTAAACTGCTGCTTCCTCTCAGTTTCTGTACCCAGCTCACTGTGGGCTGATGACAGAGTGCAGACTAGCACTGGTCCATGGAGCACCCATTGAGTACGTGGCACCAGGCAATTGCTTTCATGTCCATTTCACTTTGCCTGAAAAGTCAACATCCAGTCCCCTCCCTCTTTCCCCCACTTGCTGCTCTGGTCCCCTTGGGTCCTCCCACCACCTTTGTCACTTGGTACCCTGGGGCCCACATTCCATCATCAGTAATTCCTCACCCTCTCCCCTCTACTGTACCTCGGCCCTCCTCTGAATTCTGTCCTCTTTTCCATCAGAGTTTCCTGTCAGTCTCACTGAGGTCAGGTGGGGATGCTCACCTTTGACCTGCCCCCCTAGGGGCAGGTCCCCCTTCACCCTCATGCGAAAACTCCCAGGCTTCTGAGGCTCAGCTGTGCAGCTACCTGCCTCTCTCCTTCTTTCTGTTTGAGCCATCACCTGCCTTTCTAACAGCACCTCTCTCCCCTAACAGTCATCTAATATTTTGGCAAATACATTACAGCCGTTATTTTTAAACAATTTATAATTATAGCTATGATCCTAGGAGACTGATTGAAAGCATCCAATAACCTAACTTCTGTGCCCCTCAGTTCAGTTCAGTTCAGTCGCTCAGTCGTGTCCAACTCTTTGTGACCCCATGAATTGCAGCACGCCAGGCCTCCCTGTCCATCACCAACTCCCAGAGTTTACTCAAACTCATGCCCATCGAGTTGGTGATGCCATCCAGCCATCTCATCCTCTGTTGTCCCCTTCTCCTCCTGCCCCCAATCCCTCCCAGCATCAGGGTCTTTTCCAATGAGTCAACTCTTCGCATGAGGTGGCCAAAGTACTGGAGTTTCAGCTTTAGCATCAGTCCTCCCAATGAACACTCAGGACTGATCTGGATGTTTTTTTTTTTTAGGATGGACTGGTTGGATCTCCTTGTAGTCCAAGGGACTCTCAAGAGTCTTCTCCAACACCACAGTTCAAAAGCATCAATTTTTCGGCGCTCAGCTTTCTTCACAGTTCAACTCTCACATCCATACATGACCACTGGAAAAACCATAGCCTTGACCAGACGGACCTTTGTTGGCAAAGTAATGTCTCTGTTTTTTAATATGCTATCTAGATTGGTCATAACTATCCTTCCAAGGAGTAAGCGTCTTTTAATTTCATGGCTGCAGTCACCATCCACAGTGATTTTGGAGCCCCCCAAAAATGAAGTCTGACACTGTTTCCACTGTCTCCCCATCTATTTCCCATGAGGTGATGGGACCAGATGCCATGATCTTAGTTTTCTGAATGTTAAGCTTTAAGCCAACTTTTTCACTCTCCTCTTTCACTTTCATCTGTGCCCCTAGCCCCCCACTATTCAGCCTAGTGCTGAGCTTAAGGAAAGACCCTGCAGCCAAGTAGACTGAGGGTTAATTCCCAGCAACTCCATTTACTAGATGAGTGATTTTAGGCAAACCTTGTTGCTTTGTGCAGCTTCATTCCTCTTGCATAAAATGGGTACAATAATGATCTCTGAATATGAATATAATGAACCCTGGTCTCACAGGGTTTTGGAAGAATTAAATAATTTATGTAAACTACCTGACCTATACTATGTATGTGAGTGAGCGTGCATAGTCAGGTCCGACTCTTTGTGACCCCATGGACTGCAGCATGCCAGGCTTCCCTGTTCATCAGCAACTCCAGGAGTTTACTCAAACTCATGTCCACTGAGTCAGTGATGCCATGCAACCATCTCATCCTCTGACGTCCCCTTCTCCTGCCTTCAATCTTTCCCAGCATCAGGGTCTTTTCCAATGAATCAGTTCTTCTCATCAGACAGCTAAAGTATTGAAGCTTTGGCAAGCAGCATCAGTCCTTCCAGTGAATATTCAGGACGGATTTCCTTTAGGATTGACAGTCCATGTTGCTGCAAATGGCAAAATTTTATTCTTTTTTTATGGTTGAGTATAGTCCATTCTGGGCTTCCCTGGTGACTCAGATGATAAAGCACCTGTAGCTTAGATGGTAAAGAATCTGCCTGCAATGCAGGAGACCTGGGTCAGGAAGATCTCCTGGAGAAAGGAATGGTAATCCACTTCAGTATTCTTGCCTAGAGAATCCCATGGAGAGAGGAGCCTGGTGGGCTACAGTCCATGGGGTGGCAAAGAGTGAGTGACCAACACTACTACTGTTATATTCCATTGTAATATATACTACATCTTCTTTATCCATTCATCTGTTGATGGACACTTAGGTTGCTTCCAGGTCTTGGCTATTGGGGATAGTGCTACTATGAACATGTTTCATGTATCTTTTTGAATTAGGGCTTTTTGTAAACAGCAGATACTCTAACCTCCTACATTTTACAGTAAATTAAGGCCACCAGGCATGACCTCTCACATTTTGCCTCTTCACCTCCTTTCTCCGGCATCACAAGTAGGTTCAGGTGTTGCTTTTCCTGCTTGAAGCCTTGCTCCAGTGGGCCCATCTTCATTCTCCTCTAAGAGCCTGCTCCTCCTTCTGTGCCCACTAGCTTTTTTCTCCGTCCACTAACATGCTTAAGGGCTTCTTCCCATCTGCACTCGGGGTCACGGAGCAGGAATGGATGGGGTAGAATGGGAATGAGGACAGGGGTTGGAGATCACAAGGGACAAGAGACTCTCAAGGAGGGACAGGCTTATAGTGTCAAAGGCGGTGGAGACCAAGCCCATCAGGACCAAGGGAACCAGCAGCCAGGAAACAGAAGAAACTGTAGTAGGGATGGAAGTGACATTGCTGTGGGTTGAGGAGTGAATGGTTACTAGCAGGTGAGAAATCCAAGGCAGGGATCATAAACGACTTTGGAAAGAAGCTTGGCCATGAAGGGAAGAAGGCTGCTGTTCCTGGAGGGAGTTAGAAGGTATTTGCTTGTCTTCAGATGGACGGGCTCTGTGCTGTCGCTTCAGTCGTGACTCTTTGCGAGACCCTATGGACTGTAGCCCGCCAGGCTCCTCTGTCCATGGGATTCTCCAGGCAAGAATCCTGGAGTGGGTTGCCATGCCCTCCTCCAGGGGATCTTCCTGACTGGGGGATCCAACTCTTGTCTGCCTGTGTCTCCTGCACTTCAGGTGGATTTTTACCCACTGAGCCACCTGGGAAGCCCAAGTGGGAGTCTAGTGCATTTAAATGCTGACAAGAAAGGGCCAGTAGGATGGAGAAGTTGGAGATCCAGGAGAGAAGAGATAACAAATGGACAAGGTCTTTACTAAGGCTGCATAGAGTGGGGTCCCCAGCTCAGGTGGAATTCACTTTATACACAGGCAGGAGCATCGTCCCTATAACGAGCGAGCAGAGCGCTGGTGGCCTGGGCACAGCCACATGTGTAGTGTGGGCTCGGGGACTTGATGACATGTCTTTATGGAGGTTTTCTGCTTTAATTCTTTCCTCAGAAGCAGGCATGGTTCTCTGTGGGGAGTCAGGGACGGGGCCCTGGGCTGAAGGTTTGACATCAGAGTTATGAATAAGGAGAGAGAAAGCTGAACAGGACACCACAAGACAGCCACCAAGAACAGCTCCACTGAGAGGTGGGGGTGGGGGCTTTGAGAGCTGCAGGAGGCGGTAGGGGGGCAGCTGCTGGATTTTCCTGGTGGGGGGGGTTCGATGAAGAGGTGTGCAGAGAGGGCCGTGGGATCTTAGTTTAGGAAATGAGTGAAGGCTGGAGGGGCCGAAAGATGGGGGAGCAAATGCAGAGAAACCAGAGATCTTAATGAGATCTAAATACAAGTGGGTGGGAGCAAGAGAGAGGAAGGGCTGAAAGAACTGGAGGTCATGAGCAGGCGTGGAGTACTGGAGATGGAGATTCGACAGAGAGAGAGGAATCGTGGCAGACAGCAGGGCCAGGGCCTGGCCACAGGAGAAGCGCAGAGGTGGAGGAGGGGTGAAGTCACTGCATCATGAATGGTGAGGCTGCCTATATAATGGTCGCTCATGTCACCCAGGAGAGGAAAGCTGTGAGCAGGTGATGCAAGTCTTTAGTAAAGGGTGAGTGAGCAGGATGTCAGGAGAGTCAAGCCAGGGGAGAAGTGGAGGGGCCTCAAGCAGCAGGAGGGTTATGCGGGAGTGGAGGAGCTGACAGCTTGTTAACAGCCGTGGGGACTGGGAGGCGTTCATTCCTGAGAGGTTCCCCTCCGCCTTCGGGATGAGATTCACACGCCTGCGCAGGAAGCACAGGCAGGAGACGCGTGGCCCTCTCTAGCGGGGTCGCTGTATCTCGCCCCCATTTCAGCCCAGGTGCTCCGCAGGGCTTCCCTGGGGGCTCGGTTGGTAAAGAATCGCCTGCAATGCGAGAGACCCCGGTTCGATCCCTGGGTTGGGAAGATCCCCTGGAGAAGGGAAAGGCTACCCACTCCAGTATTCTGGCCTGGAGAATTCCACGGACTGTATAGTCCATAGGGTCGCAAAGAGTCGGGCACGACTGAGCCACTTTCACGTTCACTTTCCACAGGGCAGCTCCCCAGTGGTAGTCACACCCTCCTCTCCATTCCTGGGCACAAGTTACGCCCTCTGCTTTGGGAGCAAGCTTCCTCTGGGTTCCCCCTGCCCCGCCTGTCTCCCCCTCGCATCGTCAGCTCAGTCCCGCAGGGAGTGGGAGGAGGGAGTGGGAGTCCTCCAGGGAGGAGGCCTGCGGACCCTTGCCCGGCGGGCCAGCAGCCCCCGCGCCTGCGCTGTGTGGTCAGGTGCGCGCTCCCCCTCGCCCCTGGACATCACGACTGTCTGACATCTACTGCCAACATGGAGCACAAAACCTGGCTTAAGGGCAACTCTTCGTGAAGAGTTTGGGAGGAATCAGTGTCAAGTAGAGGCGGTGGGCGGTGGGCAGTGGGCGATGGGCAGTGGGCGACGGGTGGCAAAGAGCAGCACAGGAAGCCCAGCTGAAGATCTTGCGCCGTTTTCTTCCGCTCATTAGACCCGGTAATTCATTCAGTTCCTCAAGTGGAAAGCAATTTCTCAAAAATTCAGCTATTAAATAAATCATTCACATGAATATCTTTTTTACTGGCTCCAAAGAGTGCTGGCCTATCTCTGCAGAATTGACGCGGGACCGGTGTCTAGGGCCCTGCTCCGTATTCACCAAGGCCCGCAGACCCATCAGCGCACTCTGGGATGGCAGCAATAACGTTATTAAATAATAAGTTCCAAATCCCCTGAAAATAATTCTGTGTGATGAGCTGGACTTCTGCACGTGAGCAGGTTGCGGAGTGTCGCCCCGGGAAGCATCGAGAACACCCCTGGTGGCCTTTTTGCTGTGTAGGTTTGTGCTTTTGATTGCAGTCAGTGTGTTCTCCGGGAGCCACGAGGCTGGGCTGAAATCCACAGTTTTCTCTGCACACAAAGCCTTCTATAAATGTGGAAGTGCCCTTCTGGGATGGCCTTTTAGGCAGCAGATGCTGGAAGACCAGAGAAGACATGTCAAATCCTCTCTTGTGACAATGTGTGTGTGTGTGTGTGTGTGTGTGTATCTGTGTTATCTTCATGGCCTCTTTCTTCCTGAACTCTGGATGGCCAGGTTCTTGCTGACTCTCTGTATTCCAGAAGCATCTGCCTGCCTCTCAGCAATGGCCGGGAAAGGTAGACTGTCTGGAAAGGGCCCATGGATGTTTTAGCGGGTTTTTGCTTGGGCTGCTGTCTGTCTTTCCCAGTTGGTGCTAGTGGTAAAGAACCCGCCTGCCAATGCAGGGGACACAAGAGACATCTGTTCGATCTCTAGGTCGAGAAGATCTCCCAGAGAAGGGCATGACAGTCCACTCTGGCATTCTTGCCTGGAGAACCCCCATGGACAGAGGAGCCTGGTGGGCTGCAGTCCATGGGGTCACAAAGAGTTGGACACGACTGAGTGACTTAGGATGCATGCAGTCTGTCTGTCTGGGCAGCCAGCCAGCCAGTCCCTGAGTTCTCGGGAGCACCTGGCTGGGCAGAGCCGGCCATGTGTGCAGAGGCGGTGGGTCCCAGGCCAACGGAGCCGAAGCTCAGGTCATTCAGGTCACCTGCAGGTAACAGGCTGCAGGTCACATGCCACAGCTGTACTCAAGAAGGAAAGTGTGATCACAATCGCATCTCTCACTTTTACTTTCACATCCGAGTCAGGTCATTCCAGACTTTCTGGTGGGGTTAATTACATTGTTGCTCCAAGGCCTGAAATCCATTTAGGCCTCAATGACAGATACGCAACAAGGAATGAAGGTTTACTCTCTAGCACAGGAAACCATAGTCAATATCTTGTAATAACCTATAATAGAAAATAATCTGAAAAATAATAACATGTATATGTTTAACTGAACCACCTTGCTCTGCACCTGAAACATTGTAAGTCAACTATCCTTCAATAATATATATGTATGAAGAAAAAAATTCATAAGTTTAAAGATTAAACAAAAATAATTTCCAGCTACACTGATGGGAATAACAGTTATTTCATGAGGGCAATTGGGAAAAAACCAATCGAGTGTTTTCTAGTTTGCTAATTTAGGAGAAAAGTGATTTTTTTCCTCTAGATATTTATTTTTTAAAGTAAGGTTTAAAAATACTGTTTCTTATTTCTCTTACTTCTCTTTCCTGAGTGGGTATCATTATTATGCTGGCAACAGGCCTAAGTGTGGGTGAGGAGTGGTCATTGTAGCTGTCTTACCTGACTTTTTCCAAAGAGAGAGGCTCCTATTGTTTCTAAGCAAGCCGCCCCAAAAGGCTTCTCGGGAGCAAGAGGAAGCCCCCTCTCGCACCAGGGTAACTGCCCTGCCTCCCAGGAGCGGCCACTTGAGCTAGGCAGATGAAAGCTGTTAGCAGGTCAATGGGCTAGCTCATTCCCCTGCTCTAGGCTGGGGCGGGGCTGGGGGGGGATGTAGGGGGTGGTGGGAGGGTGTGGATATGGAGCTTGTTGTTCTATTTATAAACTTTGGTTTATTTCATCTTTAGCTTGTCTGGGGCCTGCTTGCAGACTTCAGTCACTTCTGGCTACACCTATGGCAGGACTGATGTGTGCACTGTCTCATGCTATTAAAGAAGGGGGCAAACTGGTATGTATGTGAATGAATTAACTCCTTTTTAAACTGCTCATTTTAGATTTGACTTAAAAAAAAGAAAAAAGTCATCTTTTTTTTTCAAAAACATCTTTTTTCTAATAATAGATAATATTTATTGAGCATTCCCAATGCCAAATGCCTATGTACCTTATTTGAAATGGTCCCTTTATTGATATTACTGCCCATTTACAAATGTGGAGACTGTGGTAATTTCCTAAGCGCACTTGGCCAGTCTGCTAGCCCTGCCTTATTCCAGTGGTCCAATGGGAGCTTCACAACATACACAAATGCCATTTTCATGATCTGTTCTGTAACCTTGTTTTAAATTCAAGACATGCTTGTCACCTTCTATAAGTGCAATATATTGGTGAGGTTAGCATGATCTGTTTTAGATTACACATTTTTTCCTACATTACACTTCAAATTATCTTATAATGAAAAGGTTTTCTTTATATATATGGGTGATTCCACATTAATGAGAATACAAAAGTTCAAGTAGACAAAAATAAATTAAATTTTAGGCTTATTATTAATTTTTAAAGGGGTTTGGCTTTCAAAAAGATTCTCTATGGGTTTTCTTTCAATAGAATTCTTATAACATTCTTAAAATGTTTTGAATGATTAAATTTCAATTCAATTCATCCACCCAAATTCTAACCCCTACATAAGTACCTGTTATATACTGTTAAGTTGAACCATATGAAATTGCGATATTCACTCTTTTCTAATATACCAAAGTGGCAGTTTCATAGGCTTCAATCTGATTTCTGCTCTTATCAAACATTTATTTTTAGTTTCAGAGGCTAGAAGTGAACCAGTTTATCCTCAATTTAAATCGATTGTTTGAGATCAATAAGCCAGACAGTGGTTCTTTCCTTAAGTGTGTACTGTGGGTAATTTTATTTCTGGAGTTGGCTTTTATTAAAGATAATCTCCTATTAATATAATTCAAGCAAGCTTCAATTCAATATCTACTATGTGAAAAGCACTTCTTTAGGCAGAACTCCTTGGCCCACACCTCATCAATGTTCTCCATGAGACACTTGGAATGTCCAGATTCTGGGAAATGAGTGCAAGCATCTACATCGCCCTCTAGAGGACTCACATACACACAACATCACTGGCTCTGCTGGCTGAATTCTCTTCTTTATATTTTAACCATGTTAACGATATATATTTCTGTCAATTCATACACCTATTATTTGGTGACAGATCAATTCAAACTGTCAGTTATGAATCTTCTCCCTTGAAAATGGTAATTCTATCATTCTTAAATGTGTTCATAACAGTACAATCTGAGCTCTATGAAATCAAACCTATTTATTGAACACCCAAAGTCTGAACAATTGCACATTTTGCTTTGTATACTCTGTGTATGTGGGAACATGACTTCCCTGAAGGAATAGGCAGGAGAAACTGATATAGTTAGGAACACAATGCCAAGGTTACTGCTGGACATAACAGCAGATCAGTGACACGGCTGGATGGCTACTGGCCAGGGCATATCCAGTTTCCTGTAATAAGAGGTGGATGAATACAGGTTAGGAATGCCATAGAGGGCTTAGGCTGAAGCCAAGAGAGGTCCACAGTGCCAGAGAAGTAAAGCATTGTAGCTACTATTTCACGTTTCTTCTGAAAACAATATAAATGGCTTATAAGGCTAGGATGCTGGAATTAATATTTAATGTAAAAAGCATTACTGAAAACAATTGTATAGCTATCAGGTATAAATAATAATTTCCACCTCTGCTGGTAATTTTTCACTCATTTAGGTTGACACACTAGTGTACCAGCAGTTTATAGGTGCACTTAACTCTAATGGCACATTGATTAAACTATGGCAGAATTACCCATTCAATATATCTTCCCAGTCTGTACTATTATGAAGTTCTAAATATTTCAAATGCAAATAGACCTCTATTAGTCAACAGTTCAGCAGTTACCTGTCTTCCTTCCTTTTTTTGGAATCATTACAAAGGCTTATAAATTTACTTTTCTGCATACTTGTACCAATAATCTTATGATAAGGAATTAACACACATACAGGCTAAGAATCTGGATTTATTTGAAATATGATGAGAAAATGAGCCAATTAAAATGAGTATAAAAATATGGAGGAAAAAACCCTTTGACTATGATACATCACTGACTCCATGAACATTTCTTTTCTCACTTGGTATGCCATATCTATGAAGGTTCATCCAGCACAGACAGAAATAAGCATCTGCTTTCATTTGTAGGCAGGTAAAACTTCTAGAAGTTCAGAGAGGGAGTAATAGCTCTGTGTCAGTCTGAGTGCTTCCAGAAGCAGTCACCAAGACAAGAGCAGCTCTGTAAGTTCACTTATAGAAGACTCCCTGGGAAGAGGCTATGAAAGGAGATGGGCTGGGAGCATGGGAAAGTGGGGGAGCCTGCCCCCATCCCCGAGCCAGGTCTGACACCTGTGAGGAAAGAGTAAGGACAGAAGATTGGGTGCTAAGTCACTTCAGTCGTGTCTGACTCTTTGAAACCCCATGGACTATAGCCCCCTCCCCAGGCTCCTCTGTCCATGGGACTCTCCAGCAAGAATATTGGAGTGGGTTGCCATTTCCTCCTCTAGGGGATCTTCCAGACCCAGGGATCGAACCCACATCTTTTACATCTCCTGTATTGGCAGGCGTGTTCTTTATCACTAGCACCACCTGGGAAGCCTGAGGATTGGGTAGGAAGTACTTGGGAGCAACTCGAAGAAAGTCTCAGCTCAAGCTGATGGGGTCCTGAACCAAGGTTGCCCTTTAGAGGAGCTCCAGGTCAGGCAGAATGGCCCATCTCTAGGAGCCCTGTTGAGCCAGGTCCTTGGAGGAGGGCAGCCCAGGGGAAGCGTGGTTTTACCAGCTGCAGCGGATTCAAAAGAGTGGCCTCAAGAGGCTGGCCAGCAACTGTGTTCCCCACAGCTGCAGCTTCTTTTGAAACGAGATCTGAGTGGTGTACTTCCATCCCCTCCACAAGTACTGTTTCTTTTTGGTGACTATGCAATTTAACACAGGGATCTTGTTTCTTTCAGAGAAAACTCAAAAATCCCCCGGCTGGACATCTTCCTCAGCTTCCTTGGGATACATTCCTGGAGGACCAGCTGTGTGCCTGTGTTTTCCTGATGAGATACGGGTGATATTTGCTGTCGTGGTTCAGAAGGCTGAGCGCTGAAGAACTGATGCTTTTCGAACTGTGGTCCTGATGAAAACCCTTGAGGGTCCCTTGGACTGCCAGGAGATCAAACCAGTCAATCCTAAAGGAAATCAACCCTGAATCCTCTTTGGAAAAACTGATGCTGAAACTGAAGCTACAATTCTTTGGCCACCTGATGCAAAGAGCTGACTCCTTGGAAAAGACCCTGATGCTGGGAAAGTTGGAAGGCAAAAAGAGAAAGCGGGTGACAGAGGATAAGATGGTTGAATGGCATCACCAACTCAATTGACATGAATCTAAGCAAACTCCGGGAGATGGTGAAGGACAGGGGATCCTGGCATGCCGCAGTCCATGGGGTTGCAAAGAGTCAGACGCGAGTTAGCAACTGAACAATAGCAAAACATAGTACAGAAGAAAAAGATAGTCAAGTTAAATAAAACATCTGGAAGGATTTCCTGTCTCCAGAACTGTCCGAAGATCACTCTGACATTTACCCAAGCGTTTCCTTTATTAGGGGCTTCCCTGATAGCTCAGATGGGAAAGAATCCGCCTGCAATGCAGGAGACCCTGGTTCAATTCCTGGATCGGGAAGAACCCCTGGAGAAGGGATAGGCTACCCACTCCAGCATTCTTGAGCTTCCCTTGTGGCTCAGCTGGTTAAGAATCCACCTGCAATGCAGGAGACCTGGGTTCGATCCCTGGGTTGGGAAGATCCCCTGGAGAAGGGAAAGGCTACCTACCCACTCCAGCAAATTCTGGCCTGGAGAATTCCATGGACAGGATCACAAAGAGTCAGACACGACTGAGTGACTTTCATTTTCACCTTCGTTTATTATAACTCCTTTGGATTGTGGTCCTTCTGGGTCAAATCCAGGGTATAACCTACCTCCTTAAATAAATCACAATAGTTAACATTTATGCAGCATTTGCTATATGCCAGCTACTGCTCCAACCTTTACTTTTATAAACTCAGTTAATCCTCAAAATAAGTCTATGAGGCCAATATTATCATTACCTCCATTTTTAGGGATGAGGAAACTGAGGCACAGAGAGGTAATGGAAAGTAAGTAGTGGGTACTGGATTCCCATCCAGGCAGTGGGAGACCACCATATGTGTTTCTGATTGAGTGTCTGTGTCCTCCCCAAATTCAGTGTGATGGTATTAGGAGGTACAGCCTTTGGACTTAATTAGGTTTAGATAAAGTTATAATAGTGGAATTCTCCAGGCAAGAATACTGGATTGGGTAGCCATTCCCTTCTCCAGGGGATCTTCCTGACCCAGGGATCTATATTGCTTATAAATATGATATTCCACAGCCTGAGCTAAGACACTGTTTCTACCCAGTATGCTAGGGAAAGAGACGGGTAAGACCTCAAGTGGATAGGGTGGCAGACATGTGAGTGTAGTTGGCCACAAGCTGGAGCCCAGTGACACGCTCACTGTGCAAGCTGAGCCAGCTTGATAGCAGCGAGGGAAAGGGCCCACCTTGGTGAAATTGGGGTGCATGGCAGCATTGCCAGGCAACGCCCAGAATCTTAGGCCAGGGGGAACACCATTCTTCCTGGTACATAGTGTACTTTTGGCCACAATCCGAATTACTTCACGAGCTGTGTATGTTCCAGCTTCCTAGTGACAGATGTCAGAGACTATAAGCAGCTGGGAAGATGGAAACTGATGACAGTCCTGATGACGGTGACAGTTTTGATAGTAGCAGCAGTGGCAACAGAAGTGAACAGTAGCAAACAACAACAGTCTCATGGTAGTGGGACTAATGATGCTTTGGTCACATACAAAGAAGAATAGAGAAGCCCCCTGTGAGTGGCAGGTCAGGTGTAAAGTTTGAATCAGGCAGGAAAAATGACTATATACATGAGCACAAGATTTTGTATATTATTTCAGTGAATTGATAGATTGCTTGAAATTGATCCACAGCCTCCAGCAGGTTAAAAACTATTTTAAAGAAACTTAAGAGAGAACCTACAGAGCTCAAAACATATAATCTGTCTTTAAATAGCCCTGTGCTAAAGGGCAGAATATAACTAATTTTATAAGGAGTCCCAGGGGATTGTGGAAACCTACAGCTACTGGGGCTCAGATTTTTTATCTTTGATGTTGGTCAAAGTAAAAAAGTGGGGCCACAGACACTGAGCAAATGATATAACTTCTGCAAAAGCAATTTATGGCTGATTGACCCATTATATTGATAAATTCTTGAGGAAAGAAATATGCACGTAGATAGAGGGGAGGCAGTGAAGGTAATAGCTCACAGCCCTCTGTCTTCCCTACTGATGTTTAGTGATAGTGCTGAGTGGGTTAGACCACACACAGCTTCCAAACCACTTCAGACTGCAACAGGAAATACATTGAAGGTAGCTCCTTTAGTCTTTTTCTTTTTTAAAAAAAGCTTTAGTCTTTAAAAATGCCTTTAATACAGTTCTACCTTATAGACTATTTTTAAAAAGTGGAATTACCAGAGGATTGAGGGAGCCTTGTCATGAACAGAGAACCAGTTTGAAACAGGAAACAAGGTGGAAATGAATGGGTACCTCTCTGCATGGAGACATGTTAACAACCACGTTCCTGCGAAGATGCTGCTTGGATCATTTTATAAATGATCTGGACAAGGGCACAGAAAAACGTTTGAATTTGCTGATGATCCTGACTTTTGGTTGATAAGGATAGATTTCAGAAGATATTTTAAGCTCATGTCAAATAGACAAAAACATTGGTACATGTGATTGTGTGAAACTGCAAGTAATAAATGTACTTAGAGGGAAAAAAAAAAAAGTATCACAGACTTCCAGGCATAGGAGAGCTGAGAGATCAGTTACAACCCGCAAGAGTTTCCTGGGATTAGATGATAGGATCCACTCATAGGAAAACTATCTCAGGGTCAGCCAATCTGACCTGTCATTTGAAGCCACCCCTGGCCTTCCGTAGCATCCTGACCACATGAACTCTGACTGCTTGCTCTCACAGTGAGGAACTCCTCATGCTCAGAGAAAACTCTGTCTTCATTGAGACAATTCAGAAATAAAGTTCTCCTTCGTGTTGAGGCAACACCAGCCATTTCCTCAGGCAGCTCAGGGTAACAGAGCCCGGTTCTGATTCCTCTCCCACATAAACACCAGGCAAATTTGAAGAACTGTGTCCTCAGCCTTGTTTGTTTGTTTGTTTTCATTTATTTTTATTAGTTGGAGGCTAATTACTTTACAATATTGTAGTGGGTTTTGTCATACATTGACATGAATCAGCCATGGATTTACATGTATTCCCTATCCCCATCCCCCCTCCCACCTCCCTCTCCACCCGATTCCTCTGGGTCTTCCCAGTGCAGCAGGCCTGAGCACTTGTCTCATGCACCCAACCTGGGCTGGTGATCTGTTTCACCCTAGATAATATACATGTTTCGATGCTGTTCTCTCAGATCATCCCACCCTCACCTTCTCCCACAGAGTCCAAAAGTCTGTTCTGTACATCTGTGTCTCTTTTTCTGTTTTGCATATAGGGTTATCGTTACCATCTTTCTAAATTCCATATATATGTGTTAGTGTACTGTAATTGTCTTTATCTTTCTGGCTTACTTCACTGTGTATAATGGGCTCCAGTTTCATCCATCTCATTAGAACTGATTCAAATGTATTCTTTTTAATGGCTGAGTAATATTCCATGGTGTATATGTACCACAGCTTCCTTATCCATTCGTCTGCTGATGGGCATCTAGGTTGCTTCCATGTCCTGGCTATTATAAACAGTGCTGCGATGAACATTGGGGTGCACGTGTCTCTTTCAGATCTGGTTTCCTCGGTGTGTATGCCCAGAAGTGGGATTGCTGGGTCATATGGCAGTTCTATTTCCAGTTTTTTAAGGAATCTCCACACTGTTCTCCATAGCGGCTGTACTAGTTTGCATTCCCACCAACAGTGTAAGAGGGTTCCCTTTTCTCCACACCCTCTCCAGCATTTATTGCTTGCAGACTTTTGGATAGCAGCCATCCTGACTGGCGTGTAATGGTACCTCATTGTGGTTTTGATTTGCATTTCTCTGTTAATGAGTGATGTTGAGCATCTTTTCATGTGTTTGTTAGCCATCTGTATGTCTTCTTTGGAGAAATGTCTGTTTAGTTCTTTGGCCCATTTTTTGATTGGGTCATTTATTTTTCTGGAATTGAGCTGCAGGAGTTGCTTGTATATTTTTGAGATTAATCCTTCGTCTATTGCTTTGTTTGCTATTATTTTCTCCCAATCTGAGGGCTGTCTTTTCACCTTGCTTATAGTTTCCTTTGTTGTGCAAAAGCTTTTAAGTTTCATTAGGTCCCATTTGTTTATTTTTGCTTTTGTTTCCAATATTCTGGGAGGTGGGTCATAGAGGATCCTGCTGTGATTTATGTCGGAGAGTGTTTTGCCTATGTTCTCCTCTAGGAGTTTTATAGTTTCTGGTCTTACATTTAGATCTTTAATCCATTTTAAGTTTATTTTTGTGTATGGTGTTAGAAAGTGTTTTCGTTTCATTCTTTTACAAGTGGTTGACCAGTTTTCCCATCACCACTTGTTAAAGAGGTTGCCTTTTTTCCATTGTATATTCTTGCCTCCTTTATTGAAGATAAGGTGTCCATAGGTACGTGGATTTAAAAAAAACAAACAAACAGGTTAAGCATCTGATACACCCTCAATGTTCTGCTCAGAACAAGTCTAAATGTCCTAACTATTGAAACTGCTTTCCACTGGTGACACAGTTTTACTTTGCTTCTGTCCCAGGTGCCCAGGACTGAATTCAGTATTTCAGGCAGGAAGTGACAAGTGCTCTGTGAAAGGGACCTTGTTCTGGGGAAGCCTTCCTCATGCCACCGCCCCCCCCCCCCCCTTTTTTAATAATAGCTTTGCATGTGTGCGCGCATGCTGTCACTTTGGTCGTGTCCCACTCTTTGTGACCCTGTGGACTGTAGCCCCCAGGCTCCTCTGTCCATGGGATTCTCCAGGCAAGAATACTGAAGTGGAATGCCATGCCCTCCTCCAGGGGATCCTCCCGACCCAAGAATCAAACCTGAGTCTCTTACGTCTCTAACATCGACAGGAGGGTTTTTTTTTTTATTAACTACTAGTGCCACCTGGGAAGCCCAATAACACCTTTATTAAGGTATAATTTATATATCACAAAACTTGTGCTTTTAAAGTGCAAAATTCAGTATTTTTTTGTGGTTTTTATTATGTCTACAGAGTTATGCAGTTGCTATTGTTCAGTCGCTAAGTCATGTCTGACGCTTTGTGACCCCATGAACTGCAGCACACCAGGCTTCCCTGTCCTTCACTATCCCCTGGAGCTTGCTCAAACTCATGTCCATTGGGTCAGTGATGCCATCCAACCATCCCATCCTCTGTCACCCCCTTCTTCTCCTGCCTTCAACCTTTCCCACATCAGGGTCTTTTCCAATGAGTCAGCTCTTTGCATTAGGTGGCCAAAGTATTAGAGTTTCAGCTTCAGCATCAGTCCTTCCAATGAATATTCAGGGTTGATTTCCTTTAGGATGGACTCCTTGATCTCCTTGCAGTCCAAGGGACTCTCAAGAGTCTTCTCCCACTTCCAGAACATCTGCATCATCCCCCAAAGAAACCTCATACCTATCAGCAGTCTCTGCTTATTTCCCACCTTCTGGCAACCACTGATCTGTTGCCTGTATATACTTGTCTTTCTGGACATTTCACATAAATGGGCCGATGGGTGTGAAATCACTTTGATTTGCCTTACCCTAGTGACTAATGATGCTGAACAAGATGTGACATTTTGTGACTGGCTTCTTTGACTTAGTGTTTTACTTTCATGTTTATATTTTCAAGCTTCATCCGTGTTGTAACCTGTATCAGTACTTCATTGCTTTCTATTGCTGAATAATATTCGATTGTATGGATACATCACATTTTCTTTATCCATTCATCAGTTGATGGACTTCGTGTTCTTTTTAACTTGGGGATATAATGAATAATGTTTTCATGAATATAAAAATAAAAGACATACAAGTGTTTGTGCATGTGTTTTAATTCTCTTTGGTGTATACTTAGGAGTGGAATTGCCAGGTCATACAGTAATTCCATGGTTAACCTTCTGCAGAGCTGACAGAATGTTTTCCACAGTGGCTGCACCATTTTATAATTCTACCAGTAAAATATGAAGGTTCCAATTACTCCACATCCTTTCCAACACTTGTTGTTATCTCTTTGATAACAGCCATCATAGTGGGTACAAAATCACTTTGACTTGCCTTGCCCTAGTGATTACTGATGTCAAATATCTTAACACGTGCTCATTTTCCATTTGCATATCTTTCTTAAAAAGTGTCTATTTAAGTTTTTTTTTTTTTAATTGAGTTGTCTTTTTATATTGAGTTGTCTTTTTATATTGAGTTGTTAGAGCTTTTCTAAATTCTGGATATTAGATCAGTATCAGGTATATGATTTGAAAATATTTTCTCCCATTCTGTGGACTTAGTGTTTAACTTTGATGAAGGCCAATGTATCTAATTTTCTTTTGTCACTTGTGTTTTTGTTGTCATACTTAAGAAACCGTTGCCTAACTCAAGGTTATGGACTTTACCTCTATGTTTTCTTCTAAGAGTTTCATAGTTTTACCTCTTACATTTGATCTTTAACCATTCTGAGTTTAAATTTTTTAATATGATTGAGGTATGGGTCTAACTTCATTCTTCTGCATGTAGACACTTTGTCTTAGCATGATTTGTTGAAAACACAATCCTTGAATTATCTTGGCCCCCTTGTGGCAAATCAACCGACCATAATGGGGGACACATTTATAGTAATGATATTGGCCATTTTCTCTTCATACTATTGACTCACACTGAGTTTATCGTACACAAACTCCTGTAAGTGTTTCATAGGTGTTGCTCTTAAGCCAAGCTTCCGCCATCCTTCTCTTGTGCAGGTGGAAATGGGGGCCCAGATAAGAGACTTCATCTTTATTGCTCTTAAATGTCACCTTGTCAGTTCAGCTGGTCATTCCACTAAGCTGACAGCTTTGGGATATGGAGCCTGATGTCCCTCCCAGGTTTATATCATCTATATCATCAGTTATTCAGCTCAGTCATGGAATATTTAATAAAGTTCTTATCAGGCAACTGGTCTATGTTGGCGAAGAAGACAAGAACCCACCCTCATGGAAGAGGCACAGAGAAGGCAGATAATACAGAAGTAAGCTAACAAACAAGATAATGTCAAATAGTGAGCTTCTTCAGTAATGGATCATTTAGGGAGGATGCATGCATGAGTGCTCAGTCGTGTCCAGCTCTTTGCGAACCCATGGACTGTAGCCCTCCAGCCTCCTCTCTCCATGGGGTTCTACAAGCAAGAATACTGGAGTGGGTTGACACTTCCCACTCCAGGGGATCTTCCTGACCCAGGGGTCGAATCTGTGTCTCCTGCATTGGCAGGCGGATTCTTAACCAATTTCACCACCTGGGAAGCCTGGATCATTTAGGGAAATCTCTTTCATTTACAATTGCTTTGGGTTACAATTATGTTTCCACTATCATCTTAGAAGCCAATTATGTCTAAATGTCATTGCTCAAGGTTCATTGCAGAAAGTCATATACTTTGCGAAGGGCCTTCCTTTCATCTGATGCAGACATGAAGGAGAACTCACCCTCTCTGGTGCCACTCAGAGGGGCACTTGGTAGGGATGGCTGGGCCAAGAGCCTCACTCGGCAGAGTCGGGCTTCAGATTCTAGAAGAATACTCTGCAATCCTAAAATGACTCCTGCAACCCGTTATTATTAGAGAAGGCCTGATAACTCCACTGCCACTTTTTCCTGGATAAATAATTTCTGTCTGGAGTTTTGGTCCAAATTGTTTCACTGGCAGCCACAACAGCACATGCATGTTCTTCCTCTCTGTCAAAAAAGTCACTTTGTGGGAAGTCTGTAGTCAATAGAGAATGACCTTTGACTTCAGAGTCCTACTGCAGCTGATGCAAATGAGAGGCACTGGGGGGGAAAACCTTTTCCTAAACCTCTATCCCCTCTGAGACGAAAGTCTATCAACCCTAAAGGAAAGCAACTTTGTTGCTAGAGCTGAAAACAATGCCTGACAAATCCATCAAATTGTGGTTGAACAAAGGAGGGAGTCAAGGAAAATTTCTGCACAGTTCAAAAGTTTGGCCTCTTCTGTAGGTTCTTGTTCATGGGATATTTTTAAAAATTAATTTTTATTGGAGTGTAGTTGATTTACAATGTTGTACTGTCTGTACCTTAAGGTGAATCAGTTATGCATACATTTACATATATATAAAATCTATCTATCTATCTATCTATATAGAATCTAAAAAAGTAGAGATATATATGTATATATATATAGGTTATGCTAGTGGTAAAGAATCCACCTGTCAATGCAGGAGACATAAGAGACATGGGTTCTATCCCTGAGTTGGAAAGATCCCCTGGAGGAGGGCATGGTAACCCACTCCAGTATTCCTCCCTAGAGAATCCCATGGACTGAGGAGCCTGCTGGGCTACAGCCTAGGGTTGAAAAGAGTGGGATATGACAGAAGCGACTTAGCATGCATGCATATATTTCCCATATAGGTCATTACAGAGTATTGAGTAGAGTTCCCTGTGCTATACAGTAGGATTTTTAAAAAACTTTATTTTGTATTGGGGTATAGCCAGTTAACAATGTTGTGACAGTTTCAGGTGAATAGTGAAGGGATTCCGCCGTACATATACATAAATCCATTCTCCCCCCAAACTCTCCTCAGTAGGTTCTTATTAATTATCTATTATATATATATAATGGTGTGTATATGTCAATCCCAATCTCCCAGTTTATCCTTCCCTCACCCTTTCCCCCTTGTTTTCTATATCTGTGACTCTATTTCTACTTTGTAAATAAGTTCATTTGCATCATTTTTTAAGATTCCACATGTAAGTGATACCATATGATATTTGTCTTTCTCTGTCTGACTTACTTCACTCAATATAACAATCTTTAGGTCCATCTATGTAGGGGCAAATAGCATTATTCTGTTCTTTTTCATGGCTGAGTAGTGTTCCATTGTGTATAGGCACCACATCTTTATCCATTCCTCTGCTGATGAGCATTTAGGTTGCTTCCATGTCCTGGCTATTGTGAATAGTGCTACAATGAACACTGGGGTGCATATATCTTTTTAAATTATGGTTTTCTCTGGATATATGCCCAGAAATGAGATTACTGGATCATATGGTATCTCTATGTTTAGTTTTTTAAGGAACTTCCACACTGTTTTCCATAGAGACTGTACCAATTTACATTCCTACCAACAGTGTAGGAGGGTTCCCATGAGACTGTTTTAAAGTTCACTGAGCATCAAGCTTTTTTTTTTTTCCCCTAATTTCGTTTTTAAATTCCTTCTTGGTTAATGGACCACTGACTACTCCCAAGGGGCTAAGAGGATATTAGTGATTGTCTGGGAGCTCTTGGTATCTTTAGACAATCTCTTTCCATGAAATTATTGGATGCTGTTAATGATCTCCTCTGGTCTCCTCTGGGTACCTTTGATCTTTTTCTTCCTGGCTTCACATATTTACATCAGCAGTTTTCTGCAAGAAAGGAGGGCTCTAGAACTGTGTTTCTCTTATCAACCACTGGTTTCCATTTGATGGATGTCGCCTCATAAAGCACAATTGTGAATAACATACAGTTCCCATTCGAGGTCACATAAAGGGGATGGTGAGAGGAGGCTGAGAGGGCCGGTTCTGTGATATTTCAGTAAGTATATATTTTAACACAAAACCTCTCTATTACCACTGATCTTTCTTTTCTGCCATTTTGCCTCCATGCACACAAGGAGCAGTCAGATTTAATATTCATCAATTCAACAGACTCCATGGAAACAATAGTGATTTGTAAGATGAAAAAGAATTACGGATGCATGCTGATCATATTTCTTGGCTGCAAAGCCCCATATTCTGACTCATCAAATTAAATTACTCATTAAAATACAGGCCAAAAAAGTATACCCTGCATTCAGGTACTCTTGTCTATCAGATAAAACAGAGAATGAGATAATATCATGAAAGAATAATTCACTCCCCTGCTCTCTTGGGCAGAAGTGCAGCACACATTTCTGGGATCGCTATTAATTTATGAAGGCCACACAAGATGTGAATTAAATTGCCCCTGTCCTTTGTTTTCAATAATGTCTAAGGTGCATATTTTTATACTCCTCAAAGTGGACATTTTATTCTTTTTCTCATGAGAGGGGCACTGAGACCCCGTTGCGGCTTCAGAATGGGCTCCTGAGGGCACCGCATTTGGGGACAATATCCCCAGGCAATAACTCACTTAGGGTGGTAACTCTGGTGTTTGAGTTAGGGTGGTGCACTCCTTGGCCCTCTATACTGTGCCTTCAGGCTTCTGTTTTGGGGGATGCAGGGTGACAGGGGGGTATGAGGCCCAGGGAAGGGGTGAGGGCAGAGGTTCCGGAGAGGTTCCACCTTCCAGAGAGGTTCCCCACTTTCCAGTGGCAGAAGACTCTCACCTTATAAAGCCTGGTCTACAGAAACTATAAAACTCTTAGAGGAAAACACAGGCAGAACACTCTCTGACATAAATCGCAGTAAGATCCTCTATGACCCACCTCCCATAGTAGTGGAAATAAAAACAAAAATAGACAAATGGGACCTAATTAAACTTAAAAGCTTTTGCACAACAAAGGAAACTAAAAGCAAGGTGAAAAGGCAGCCTTCAGATTGGGAGAAAATAATAGCAAATGACACAACTGACAAAGAATTAATCTCCAAAATACACAAGCAGCTCATGCAGCTCAATACCAGAAAAATAAACAACCCAATTAAAAACTGGGCCAAAGAACTAAACACATTTCTCCAAAGAAGACATACAGATGGCTAACAAACACATGAAAAGATGATCAACGTCACTCCTTATCAGAGAAGTGCAAATCAAAACCACAATGAGGTACCATCTCATGCCGGTCAGAAAGGCTGCCATCAAGAAGTCTACAAAAAATAAATGCTGGAGAGGGTGTGGAGAAAAGGGGACCCTCTTACACTGTTGGTGGGAATGCAAACTAGTACAGCCACTATGGAGAACAGTGTGGAGAGTCCTCAAAAAACTGGAAATAGAACTGCCATATGACCCAGCAATCCCACTGCTGGGCATACACACTGAAGAAACCAGAATTGAAAGAGACACGTGTACCCCAATGTTTATCACAGCACTGTTTACAATAGTTAGGACATGGAAGCAACCTAGATGTCCATCGGCAAATGAATGGATAAGGAAGTTGTGGTACATATACACAATGGAGTATTACTCAGCTATAAAAAAGAACACATTTGAGTCAGCTCTAATGAGGTGGATGAAACTGGAGCCTATTATACAGAGTGAAATAAGTCAGAAGGAGAAACACCAATACAGTATATTAATGCATATATATGGAATTTAGACAGATGGTAATGATGATCCTATATATGAGACAGTAAAAGAGACACAGATGTAAAGAACAGACTTTTGAAGTCTGTGAGAGAAGGCAAGAGAGGGATGATTTGAGAGAATAGCGCTGACACATGTATATTACCATATGTAAAATAGATGACCAGTGCAAGCTCAATGCATGAAGCAGGGCACTCAAAACTGGTGCTCTGGGACAACTCGGAAGGATGGGGGGGAGGGGGTTTCAGGATAGGGGGACACATGTACACCCATGACTGATTCACATCAATGTATGGCAAAAACCACCACAGTGCTGTAAAGTAATTAGCCTCCAATTAAAATAAATAAATTAATTTTAAAAATAAATAAAGAAAAAAAAAATTGGTCTAATTCTGTATCCCCCTTACCCTACACACATTAGACCTCCTTGTCCAGATGTCCAGCTCCATCCCAAACTAATTAAATCAGAATCTCTAGGGTGGGCCTGGGGCACTGATAGTTTTAAAACTTCCTAGGAGACTCTGATGAATGGCCTATGTTAAGATTTGCTGAGTCTGATTCTGAGGTTAACAGGTGAGGAATCCCTCGTGACAAGGGCCTGGGGACTTCTACCAGCTCCTTTCAAAGGACTTTCTTGATATCACTTAATTTCTTTCCTCTTTATTACATATACCAGGAATAGAGTATTAAACCAAATTTCATACATATTAGAATTAATGGGAGTTTAAGGCTTCCCAGGTGGTGCTAGTGGTAAAGAAGCCACCTGCCAATGCAGGAGACTGAAAGACTTAGGTTTGATCCCTAAGTTGGGAAGATCCCCTAGAGGAGGGCATGGCAACCCACTCCAGTATTCTTGCCTGGAGAATCCCATGGACAGAGGAGCCTGGTGGGCTACAGTCCATAGGGTCGCAAAGAGTCAGACACAACTGAAGCGACTTGGCATGCATGCATAAACTCCAAAGGACTTGTTGGTGTTTGTAGGTCAGAAAACAGGACTGTCTCCAACGCTTAACAGGACCCATCTCCTTCTGCCCATTCTGCTTTCTAAAATACTTCTTTCCCTTGACAGGGTCAAAGGAAATCAGATCACTTAAGAAGAAGTCAGTGACTCACAGAAAACATCTTAGTGCATCTGAGACCCTCTAGCCTTGGCTCACTCAAAGACGTCTTAGCCTTCCAGCTCTGGAGCCAGAGTAATCAAGAAGACCTTGAGCATCCTTAAACACTGCAGCTGATCCTGATTACTCAGAGGAAACTAACTACATCAGGACTTGATCCACAGGAGTTTTAGAATAGACACCTAACTACACGTACAGAAAACTCATTCATTTTGAGTCATTTAGTCTCTTTATGTTCATGTGTGTTAGTCACTCAGTCGTGTCCAACACTCTGCGTGGACTGTGGCCCACCAGACTCCTCTGTCCATGGGATTTTCCAGGCAATAATACTGGAGTGAGTTGCTATTTCCTCCTCCCGGAGATCTTCCCAACCCAGGGATCGGACCTGAGTCTCCCACATTGCAGGCAGATTCTTTACTGTCTGAGCCACTAGGGAAGCCCTATTTTTGTTCATAACTTAACAATTTTAAGCAAAAGAGCTACATTTTGGGTCCTGGTCTCAATAAAAGATTGCACATTTATTCCTTAAATCTGAAAAGAAGAACTCAAGAGTCTATTCAAAGTGGGATTACAATATTCATCAGCTTTATCTACTGAGGGAGCTTTATATTAAATTCTACATGGTAGGCATGTGCTGTCAAGAACAATATCTAAGAGCCAGATCAGCAAGATTTGTTACTGCTATTATTCACTGTCAGCTTCTTCTGCTAGTTTGGTTTATCTGCCTCAGGGAAAACTAAGAAAAGCCAATTAAAACACTGCTTAAACTTTATCACACTTCCATTTGTAAGTTGCAAAGGCATTCCATACTCTTTAAATAGCTCTAGTAGTTAAAGCTTCTCTGAATACTTTGAGGTAATGTAAAAGCCCTCTTGGTAGGAAAAAGTTTAAGTAGAAAACATATATCTGAAATATCTTAAGTCCAACCACAGTCCAATTCTCACCTTCAAGTGAGAAGTGGAAGTGTTTGTTGCTCAATCATGTCTGACTCTTTGCGACCTCACAGACTGTAGCCTGTCCATGGAGATCTCCAGGCAAGAATACTAGAGTGGATTGACATGCCCTCCTCCAGGGGGTCTTCCCGACCCAGGAATCAAACCTGGATCTCCTGCATTGCAGGCAGATTCTTTACTGTCTGAGCCATCAGGGAAGAAAAGAACAGAGCTAACCTTGCACATAAATGTTGAAGTGCGCACAGGTGAATTTTTCTAGGAGGACACTTCAGAGCATCCACAAAGTTGCCATCCCCTAGAGATTTTTCATTCACTTATTAAACTCAGTGTTGTCCATAATGTTCTCAATGGAGTTCACTTTACCTGGAGTACACAACCCCTCAGCTTGGCTAATCCATATCCTACCTGCTCTTTAAGTTCTCTCAAATTCCATGTTCTCCAGAAAGTGAAAACTAATTTCCCCAGCTAACATCAATTACCCTCTATATTATGTCCCCCAACACTTTGAAATTCTATTATATCATTGTGGTAGTTGACATCATTCTTCCCAGTCCCTCACTTTCCCCTGAATCCATGCCCTTTTTGAACTGACACTTTTCTATTCTCTAGAGCAGCGGTCCCCAACCTTTTTGGCACCAGGGACAGGTTTTGTGGAAGATCATTTTTCCGTGGACCAAGGGGGTGGGGATGGTTTGGGGATGATTCAAGTGCATTACATTTATTGTGCACTTTATTTCTATTATTACATCAGCTCCCCCTCAGATCATCAGGCATTAGTTCCTGAAGCATGGGGACTCCTGCTCTAGAGGCTGAGCATTCTTCCTCACCCCATTGTTTTGGGTGTGCCAGTTCTGACCTTAGGCTTCAAGGCGGGGGCATTGCAGGTTTCTGTTCTCCCCTGTGGCCATTTCACCATCACTGTGAGAACATGCTTTGGCTAGCTTGCTGGTCCAAAGAGGAGGAGAGTCATATGGATCAAACCTGAACCCAGCCCTACCAAATCCAGCCTAGATCAATTGACCCCCGACCAGCCTATATGAGTGAGTGAGGATATATAACTGTGGGTTGGTATGCTCTTTCATATTTTTGTGACAGAAGCTAATGGATATAATTTTTGTACAGTATTGTATTTTAGCTTTTCATATACACAGGTCTGTTCCTTCCAGTAAGCAGAAGCCACACTCTTCATCTTTGTATTCTTTAGCGACTTAGTTTCTTTCACTGAGTGGGTATTCTATACATTGCCATTGGTTTCAATCAGATAATAAAAGATTTTTTCAAGGTTTAAAATCAACAGAGGGAGCTCTTGGCTAGTGATGTCTTGATTATCATCAAAGACTACCTCGTGTGCTCTGGATGGCGGTACCAAAACAATTTGACAAGCTTCCATGGAATGCTTCCAGGAAAGATCAAAGTAACAATAACTACTGATTAGTACACAAATAACTCCTAGTTGCTAGGCCAATAATGGCAGGGTTACTCTTTTCACAATGTGACATAGGTCAATTATCACAAAGCTTTAAGGAGATGGGACAAAGGAACCATGACTTGTCTTGTAAATAGCAGATTTGGGGGTCTTTGACATGTGCTCAAAGAGGTTTCCAGTTTCCACAAACCTCTGAGGCTTTTTTCTTCCTTTTCACCAAGCATTTTGGCTAGTTCGTGGCTGTTTAACTCAAAAGAGGTTTGTTTACCACTTTGTTTTTAGGAGCTACATTAGGAGCCGAGGGCTGGGAGAAAGCAGGTCACTGACAGAAGTATTGATAGGTTACCGAGTACATGAGCAATGAGCCAACTCCAGTTGGAGAACTGGGTCTGCCTTCCGGCCTAGAGTGGCTTCCATAGAACAGATTGTTTCAGGAAATCTCTTAGTTTACATGACATGGAAGGAACCATTACTGATGGGATGCAGTCATTGGTCTCATATTCTATACATGCTGTCTCCTTTCATCCTCACAGTAATACCATGGGAAAAGGGAAGAACTTTAAAGATGCTCATTGATCCGAGGCTGCATGTGTATTCGGAGAAGGCAATGTCACCCCACTCCAGTCCTCTTGCCTGGAAAATTCCATGGACGGAGGAGCCTGGTAGGCTGCAGTCCATGGGGTTGCACAGAGTCAGACACAACTGAAGCAGCTTAGCTGCAGCAGCATAGGTATTAATTGATAAAGCTCAGGTTTACTTTCAAGTCTGTCTGTCTGCCACTCAAACTCAAGCTCTTCCTAGGACACCAGTGTCCTCTATTGGTGATCCCTGGTGCCTTCTTCCATCAGCAGATGTGACTTCCTTGGGTATCAGCTTCAGCCCAGGTTGCATCTGGGGTTGTCGAGCCCCCTTCAAGGAGATGTATATTTCTATGTCCCACATCCACTGGAAGTCAGTCCTAAGGCTTTCAGCCCCAGCTGCCAAGCCACTTCTATTTTCTGTCCTTTTTCCTTCCTTCTCTCAAAGTTTCAGTCAAGGTCACACAGGTTATGAGAGAACTCCTGAACTTTCTTTTTATACATGTTTGTACATGAAAGCAAAAATTGCAAGCGAAAGCTGCTCAATCGTGTCCGACTCTTTGCAACCCCCTGGACTATACAGTCTATGGAATTCTCCAGGCCAGAATACTGGAGTGGGTAGCCTTTCCCTTTTCCAGGGGAATCTTCCCAACCTAGGGATCGAACCCAGGTCTCTTGCACTGCAGTCGAATTCTTTACAAGCTGAGCCACAAGGGAAGCCCAAGAATACTACAGTGGGTAGCCTATCCCGTCTCCAGCAGATCTTCCAGACCCAGGAACGGAACCGGGATCTCCTACATTGCAGGCAGATTCTGTACCAACTGAGCTATCAGGAAGTGCTAAAGTATGAAGTGAATTTTCAAGACTAGTTAATAGAGTAGTCTCTGCGTTGTGGCCACAAGAACTTCCTATATAAATTTCCTCCTGTATTATTCCACAATGTTCAATGTTAGTAACTCAGCATGGAGAAGCCTAAGTATCTGGGAAGGAAAGGAGTCGTTCTCCTGCTGCCTATGGTCTTTTCCTTTCAACCATACCTAGCGGCAGCAGTTAGTCGCTCAGTTGTGTCCAACTCTTTGTGACCCAATGGGCTGAAGCCCACCAGGCTCCTCTGTCCAAGGAATTCTCCAGGCAAGAACACTGGAGTGGGTTGCCATTCCCTTCTCCAGGGGATCTTCCCGACCCAGGGATTGAACCCAGGTTTCCTGCATTGCAGGTAGATTTTTTGCTGTCTGAGCCACCAGTGGCCAAAGCCATAAGGGAAGTGGGAACCCAGCAGAAAGTTCATCTCATTTCCCTCAGTGGTAATGTAGGAAATAGAAGGACAGTTCCCATTAGCCCCACTTTCTCATCAAGAAGGGAAAACTTAAAAGCTGGTAAGAAAGCCCTGCAATTATCCATTCAAAGGTTAACCAGCTATTGCCCTTTGTTGAATCTCATCAATCTCAGTCAACCAGCTTACCATCAAGGGAGTTAGTGAAGTCATCAGTCCACCAACCTGGCAATCAGAAGCTCCTGGGCCAGGCAGAGAGGTCAGGCATTTACAACACAAAGGCTGATATTAGATGCCACCTCATCTTCTAGGCTCTGCCAGGGCATCTTTCACAAAGTACATACACTGCCCCACTTGTGTCACTTTTCAAATTTGATTTTGGATTCAGTTGCTCACACCTTCTTCTCAACTATAAGCTCTGTGAGGGACAAAGCATTTTGTATTTTGCTCCTATTCTACTGGACATGGAACAACAGACTGGTTCCAAATCAGGAAAGGAGTACATCAAGACTGTATATCGTCACCCTGCTTATTTAACTTATATGTAGAGTACATCATGCAAAATGCCAGGCTGGATGAAACATAAGCTGGAATCAGGATTGCCAGGAGAAATATCAATAACCTCAGATATGCAGATGACACCACCCTTATGGCAGAAAGCAAAGAAGAACTAAAGCACCTCTTGGTGAAAGTGAAAGAGGAGAGTGAAAAAGCTGGCTTAAAACTCAACATTCAAAAAACTAAGATCATGGCATCTAGTCCCATCACTTCATGGCAAATAGATGGGGAAACAAAGGAAACAGTGACAGACTTTATTTTCTTGAGTTCCAAAATCACTTCAGGTGGTGACTGCAGCCATGAAATTAAAAGATGCTTGCTCCTTGGAAGAAAAGCTATGACCAACCTAGGCAGCATATTAAAAAGCAGAGACATTACTTTGCCAACAAAGGTCTGTCTAGTCAAAGCTATGGTTTTACCAGTAGTCATGTATGGATGCGAGAGTTGGATTATAAAGAAAGCTGAGAGCTGAAGAATTGATGCTTTTGAACTGTGGTGTTGGAGAAGATTCTGGAGAGTCCCTTGGACTGCAAGGAGATCAAATCAGTCAATCCTAAAGGAAATCAGTCCTGAATATTCATTGGAAGGACTGATGCTGCAGCTGAAACTCCCAATACTTTGGCTACCTGATGCGAAGAACTGACTCATTTGAAAAGACCCTGATGCTGGGGAAGATTGAAGGCAGGAGGAGAAGGGGATGACAGAGGATGAGATGGTTGGATGACATCACCAACATGATGAACATGAGTTTGATTAAGCTCTGGGAGTTGGTGATGGACAGGGAAAACTGGCGTGCTGCAGTCCATGGGGTTGCACAGTGTCGAGACACGACTAAACGATTGAACTGAACTGAACTGAACACAGAGTCTGGCCTGTAGGTATTGCTTGAACAGAGATTTGCAAATTAAATGTTAAATTTTGAGAAAGCTAAATTTACTTTGGAATGATGTGACTTTAAGGAAATAGAAAGAGGAAGAAACTTGATGTTCCTTAATATAAAAAGGAAGGATATATGCAAATGTTACAGTCTGAATATCTTAGATGGGCTAAATAAAAGTGGGGAGTTAGGGAAGAATGGAAGGTTCAATAGCAGAGGATAGAACAGCTCAAGGATACTTAGTATTAGAAGTTGCACTGGGGTTTGTCTGTTAAATTAAAATATATTGATATTTACAGTGTTCACAATTCTCTGTGATGTACCTAAAGGGATTCTGAGAACTTTTTAAAAGGCACACTATAATGAGAGAAATACATGCCATTTTTGGCAAAAATTAGGAGAACTTGTTCAGAGCTGCAGAAAACACTTTAATATTCATTTTCACCAGGTATACAATGATTTATTATGTTTTTGTAACCAAACTGGCTAAGCAGCTTTTGAACACTAAGAGGTGCATTGCATCATTCCTGACTTGCTGTTTCTAAAATAATAACCATAGCTTATTATTTAACATTTATAGTCCTGCAGAAAACCTCTTAACATGCTTGCCTGATCAGTTAATCAAAGAAACTTATTAAAGAAGAAAATTATAAAAAAGCTATAGGAGTGTAGTGTTAGTCACTCAGTCGTGTCCAACTCTTTGCGATCCCATGGACTGTAGCCTCCCAGGCTCCTCTGTTCATGGAATTCTCCAGGCAAGAATACTGGAGTGGATTGCTATTCCCTTCTCCAAAAATGCTATATATGGGCCTTATAAATTCTATTTTTAATTCAAAATCATGATCTTTGAGTAGAGGTTTACTTATTAAGAATATAGACTCTGGAGCAAGAGTGCTTGGTTGTGTCATTATTAGATGTGTGATCTCTAGCAGTTACTGTCTCTTCATCTCTGTTTCCTCATCTGTAAAATGGGAATGAAAAGCTATCTACCTCATGGGGTTGTTGTGAGGATTAACTAATGAATACAAACAAATTAGTTAGGTAGGACCATTCCTGGCAAATGGGAACTGTGTTAATTAACCTCTAATAAGTGTTAATTATTGTTGCATAAATCATGCATTGTATAAAATAATTAGTTGTGATTGAAAGTGAAACAAGAATTTAAAGACATTTACCAAGCAAGATAAGTGCCTAACTCAAAGATTTTTCCAGTCTCGTATAATGTTTTATAGCATCTAGCATGTGATTAATTGTTAAAGCAATTTGCCTTTTTCAAAGCAATTAACTTAGTTTTTAATAGAAATGACCTGTTACTACACTCCTTCACTTGTATACACATCTTCTAACAACTGGTCTGAGAATATATTTGCTATCAGACAGGGGGAGTTCTTTCTGTCTGTATCCCAAAGCACCTTGTCCCACTTTATCAAAAAAGGCAACTTTTCATCTATCTGTAAATTACTCTTCCCTGGTAGCTCAACTGGTAAAGATCCACCTGCAATGCAGGGGACCCTGGTTTGATTCCTGGGTTGAAAAGTTTTCCTGGAGAAGCAATAGGCAACACACTCCCGTATTCTTGCCTGGAGAATCCCCATGGACAGAGGAGCCTGGCGGGCTACAGTCCATAGGGTTGCAAATGGTTGGACACGACTGAGTGACTAAGCACAGCACAGCACATAAATTATTCTAGTGCAGTAAGATCTCCAGGGTGGCAACTGGAGTCAATTAGAAAAATTAGTGTTGGTGTCAGAAAAAATGAATGACTCTGAGTATTGGATTTTAAAAGTTCTTTGCAATTTAAGTGGTTTCCAATTCTTTGGTTTCAAGAGAACTGAAGGAGAATCTAATCAAGTCAGATCATTAAAAAGTTTTTGATGACTCAGTACTGTGATATTTGGCATTTATCTCTCTTGAAAGCAATTTCATTAATTGAGTGACTCTGATATAATGGGCTTCCCAGGTGGCTCAGTGGTAAAGAATCCGTCTGCCAATGCAGGAGACACAGGTCTGATTCCTGGGTCAGGAAGATCTCCTGGAGGAGGTCATGGCAACCCACTCCAGTATTCTTGCCTGGAAAATCCCATGGACAGAGGAGCCAAGTGGGCTACAGTCCATGGGGTCACAAAGAATTGGACATGACTATGACTGAGCATGCACGCACAATATAATGAAACTCTCTCTTCCTATTTACCTGTCTATGTGTACAAATTTTTTTTCAGTGCTCACATTAAAAATGAAAAATGGGAATAAAAATGCTGCTGAATAGTGTCTCATTCTCATAATATATAATATTTTCCACAGACAGATAATTAACTTAAAAATCCTATATCTCATTAGAGATGTGGTTTTAATAAAACTGTACTTTATATTCACTTGTTTATCAAAATTTTAGTGTGTTGTGTTGGTCAAATGAGTACTACTAATAATTTTAAATATAGCTTACACCAGAAAAAATGTTAAGTACTCAGAAACATATGGTCATAGGAAATGCAAAATATTTTAATTTAAATTTATAAATATATTTTTCTTGCAGAGAAGTATGGTGGGATGACCAATAAAAATCTTTAAAGCATAAATATATTAGGATAAAGTTCTGTGCACAAAGTGGAATGGATACTGAACTAAAAGGAAAAGGAACAAGTAGAATTTATGCCAGTTAAAAGTTTGTGTATTATAAAAAATGGATGATGGTAGGTATTAAGTCTCTATGGTATTTAGATTCCATTAGATACTTTAGAAGTGATGTTACAGCTTTTTTCATCAAAATATCAATATTATTATTTAAATTACTATTAAATTACTACTTAAATCTACAATGTAAAATTTAAGATGTCAACTTTAAAATGTGTGAGGGAGTGCATGGTTTTCAAAATTCTCTGAATTTTGCTCAGAAATCATGAACAAAAAGTCTCCAATACCCTCATCTAGAGAGTAGCCTGACAGTTTTGAGTTTAAGCTTCAAATGAAAAACACTGGTTAGTCCAGTGCTGTGATAAGTCACTTCAGTCATGTAAGTCACTTCAGACTCTTTGTGACCCCATAGGCTGTAGCCTGCTCCTCTGTCCATGGAATTCTCTAGGCAAGAATTCTAGAGTGTGTTGCCATTTCCTTCTCCAGGGCATCTTACCAACCCAGGGATCGAACCCGTGTCTCTTATGTCTCCTGTACTGGGCACTGGTAGGCAGGTTCTTTACCACTAGTGCCTCCAGGAAGTCAGTTAACAGACATTCTATTGTTCTAAGGTTTCAAAAACCTTTATCATAGCTTAGTTATTAATGAGGGAAATGGTATTTGGTGGTGACTCACACCCCGGCTCTTATCAGCTTCAATTCCAAAGCTATTACAAGCCTTTAGGTAGAAACCTATTATCTTTATGCATGTACATAAAAATAGAACTGCTTTGAAGAGTCTTAAAAGTGATTGCTTTTAAATAATATTTTATCATCATCAATAATTATCTTGTGATTTTGGAATTTCATTTTTTTTCTCTTCCATCTATGCAAATTACTTTGTAGACTGTATTCAATTGGTCTTTAACAAACCTGATGAAATAGGTAGTAGGTGATCAGAAAGGGGTTAAGTGATCTTTCTTTAGGAAGTCAGAGATAGTGTCAACAGTAAATCAAATCAAATGATTGACTCTCCCTTTTTATAAAAACATTCTGGATGTAGAACTGCAAGGCGATATTAATGACTCGTTATTCCCTTTCCAGGCTGATGCTAGGTTTGGGCTCACTCAATCATTGCTGGGAGAAATATCAATAACTTCAGATACACAGATGACACCACCCTCATGGCGAGGGTGAACTCAAAGAAGAACTAAAGAGCCTCTTGATGAAAGTGAAAGAGGAGAGTGAAAAAGTTGACTTAAAACTCAACATTCAAAAAACTAAGATCATGGCATCTGGTCCCATCACATCATGGCAAATAGATGGGGAAACAATGGAAACAGTGACAGACTTTATTTTCTTGAGCTCCAAAATCACTGCAGGTGGTGACTGCAGCCATGAAATTTTTGTGTGTTTTTTTTTGCAGCCATGAAATTAAAAGACGCTTGCTCCTTGGAAGAAAAGCTATGACCAACCTTGGCAGCATGTTAAAAAGCAGAGACATTACTTTGCCAACAAAGGTCTGTCTAGTCAAAGCTATGGTTTTTCCAGTAGTCATGTATGGATATGAGAGTCAGACTATAAAGAAACCTGAGCGCTGAAGAATTGATGCTTTTGAACTGTGGTGTTGGAGAAGACTCTTGAGACTACAAGGAGATCCAACCAGTCAATCCTAAAGGAAATGAGTCCTGAATCTTCATTGGAACACCTGATGTTGAAGCTGAAACACCAATACTTTCACCACCTGATGCGAAGAACTGACTCATTGGAAAAGACCCTGATTCTGGGAAATATGAGAAGGGGACGACAGAGGATGAGATGACTGGATGGCATCACTGACTTGATGGACATGAGTTTGAGTGAGCTCTAGGAGTTGGTGATGGACAGGGAAGCCTGGTGTGCTGCAGGCCACGGGGTCACAAAGAGTCAGACACGACTGAGCGACTGAAATGAACTGAACCATCTGCAGATACATAAATACGACCAATATGTATCTGCAAAACGGCATTTTCCAGGCCCCCTTCTGATTCAATTTTATACTTGCACTCTTTGCTGGCTTCATCTATTATCATGGCTTTAACTCTCAATGATTCCCCCAATGACTCTCTGATGATTCCCCCAAATGTCTTCCTGTCCAGACCTTCTAAAACCGTCCTCCTCCTGTGCTCCGATGCAGTGGTCCCCAACCTTTTCGGCACCAGGGATCCGTTTCATGGAAGACAATTCTTCCACCAACCAGAGTGGGAGCATGAAGGGATGTTCACTTCATTAGCATAATGCTCAGGATGACCCATGAGCATTGTATTTATCGTCCACTTCTGTCATTATTACATCAGCTCCACCTCAGATCATCAGGCATTAGATCCCAGAGGTTGGGCACCCCTTGCCTAATGGAATCTTGTCCAGACGGCTGTAGAACCCATAAACCTGGGAGCTCTCCAGGCCTTGTTCCCTTCTCCCCCGACCCTCAGTCTTGAACTCATACCCAATCAATCCAAATTTTTACTGGTTTTACTTCAGAAACAACCCTAAAATGTTTCTCTCATTTTGATGTTTCATCACCACTGCTTAATACCAGCCCTGGTCCATCCTCCCCAAACAATAGACACTTAACTGGTCTCCCTGGTCTCCACTTCACTTATCCCATTATCCACAATGCCATTCAAGCAACCTCTTCAGAAGTTAAATGAAATTGCCCCATTCCAGACCTGAAAATTTCTGATGTCTCTCCAATGTTAATCATTTGAATTCACATTTCTAAGTGTGCTTTATGAAGCCCTTCATCGTCTGTCCACTGTCTGCTTTTAGAATGACACTGCCCAGCTCGCATTTCTGGTCATTCCAATCTTCTTGCTTTTCCCTGAGTACACCATGTTCCCTTCATTCACTCACGCAACTATTTATCAAGTGCTCCCTCTGTGCCCATCTCAAGTCAAGCATGGGGTCATATCAGTGCAGACAAGATCAAGTTCCTATCCTTATAGAGACCGCATTCTGGGTTTTTTTAGTCCATTCTTTTGTACTTGACAAGCTTTCTTCCTGGAGTGCTCATTTTCTACCCTTCACCTGTCTAGCAAGCTCATACCTTACTCTAGGACTCAGTCTGTTCATGAAAAAATCTTGGAAGGCTTCCTGGAAACTCTCATTCACATCTACCCATTGGATATTGCTTCTTCAGGAAAGGAACTCTGGGGAAACATAGGCTTTCCTTGTACACAGTTGCATGCTCAGGGCCTAGAACACTGCCTGGCATGTATTGAGCTTTTAATAACTATTTATCAAACACATCAGACCTACCAAAATACCTACCTAGTTATGTGTTTCTACTTTGACACCATGAGTTATGTGTTTCTACTCTGACAACATGTGAGCTCCTAACGATCAGAAACTTATCTAATTCATTCTTTACCTCCACTGCTTATCACAGTGAGTGGTACATGGTTAGGAATGAATAACGGTGAATATAGGCCATACAAGTTTATATGGAGAAAACAAAACAAACCCAAAAGCAGTGAGAAAAATACTATGAGGGGTTAATGTTATCCAACCCCTGGAGTGGAAAGAGAGAGTGAGGTGTAAATGCTAAATCTTAGAACTCTAGGCATAAGACACAGTGTTTGTGTATGAAGTGGCAACACATATGACCAGTTAAAAAAATACTAGGGTGTTTTTGTATGTAATTGGAGGTTCCAGCAAAATTCTGTGGTAGCAGAGTGTAGAGAAGGCACTCAGGAAGGCTTCTGGGAGGAAAAGCCAGCCCTTGAAAAGTTTCTTTAGGTTAGCACCATCAGATAAAACCCAGGACTCTCAGTTAAATTTGAATTTCACATAAACAGTGAATAACATTCTTGAATTAGTACAGTATGTCGCATGCAATATCAGGGAAATGCTTATACTAAAAATGTACTCATTGTGTGTCTGAGATTCAAAATTAACTGGGCCTTTTGTAATCTTATGTACTAAATTCAGCAACTCCACCTCAGATATGCGGCATAGCTTGAGAAGAGCAGGGGTGGAAACACATAGAGAATGGCCAGTTGTCTGACACAGCTGGAGTCTCAGGTATATGGGGGATGAGGGAACAAAAAAGTTATGGGGATACTGCTAAGGAAGGAATGAGGCCAGGCCAGAAAGCCTTGGAGTGACCTTGACTTGTCAAAGAAGGATATGATGTCATGATGGGAACTTATGCTCAGAAGTGAGAGACTATATCCTTCATGAAAAATAGAGTGTACATAAGTTTTTTGTGGACATAATCCATGCCTCCCTGGAGACTTACTGTAACACTGATTATATGAATTTAAATACATCAGGATCCGCACAGGGCTTTCCCTTAAATGGGAAAAGATGTATTTTCTGAAAGTTAAATTAAATGTTTACATTTAACCAAGAACAGCTATTGGCAAACTGAATGCTAAAAATTTTTCTAAATAAATTTCTACTGTACAGTGATTTACAGACATTAAATTAAGAGGAAACAAGCTAATGAAAATGCAGCAAAAAGAATAAATTATGATCTTATTTATACACTAAGTGCCAGTTTAAGTAAGATTTAAAGTCATGTTTAGATAATGAGCACATCAAAATATTGGTTATCTGAATCACAAACACAAAACTAATGACTAAAAAATTAACACACATTTATTATTTGTCATTCTAGTCAGTACAGAATCTCTTACTTTAAGACAAATCATTCAGATTAACAATTGACAAAAACAAATTAGTAATCTGTTTTGGTCCTACTGCATAAATATCAATATTTGTGTTTACTAATGTTTGAAATTTAGCTCTGAAAAAGCCAAGAATCCACATATTTAGAAACCCCTTAAAAAGTCTAAGCATATTTTATGTGATTTTTTTTTTAAGGTATAAAAAGACGTTTTTGAACAACTGGGGAAATTTGAATAAGGACTGGACATTACATGATAATAAGGAACTATTTTAACATTGTAGGGTTAAATTAAAAATAAAATCCTTTTCAGTTAAAGTATTACACACTCAAGTATTACAGGTGTGCGTGTGTTCAGTCGCCTCCGACTCTTTGCAACCCCATGAACTGTAGCTGCCAGGCTCCTCTGACCATAGGAGTTCCCAGGCAAGAACAGTGGAGTGGATTGCCATTTCCTCCTCCAGGGGATCTTCCTGAACCAGGGATTGAACCCGAGTCTCCTGCGTCTCCTGCACTGTAGGCAGATTCTTTACCACCAAGCCACTGGGGTCTTCCTTACACACACACACTCAAGTACTACAGGTACAATGATTTAATACTTGGGATTTACCCTTAAAATACTCCTTGAAAAGAAAGGGTGGAGAATAAGTGAAACAAAGCTGCCAAAATGTTGATAATTGTTGAAGTGGCGTGATAGGTATATGGGGGGTTCAGTATTTGATTCTATTTCGGTGTATACTTGAAAATTTCTATAATGAAAGGTTTCTCCTGCAGTGAATGGTCAATAAAGCAGTTGAGCATATATATATTTTATTAATGATCACTCACATGGATTGAGCACATTCCATGAACCAGGCACCGTGCTTAGTGATTATCAGGCAATAGTCATTTAATGTCTGCAGCACTCTTTTGATCTAGGCTTGACTATTATCCCCATTTTAGAGGTAGAGAAATTGAGGCTTGGAGAGGTGACAATTCTCACCATCCTAAAGATACCATATGTGTCTGTGTTGAGATCCAGGCTCAGGATCTCTGAAGCTAAAGTCTGTATGTTTAATCCCTCTTTATACAGTCAGGTAGATTAGCAGGAATGTAAATAAACTCACAATATATGTAAGAAGGAAAAGAATGTGGGAAATGGTTCCCATATTTCTCTCTTGCCCCAGCCACGGCTCAGGACCAGATTCGTGATCCTCTGAGATCTAGCAGAAGACCTGGGTTCGATCCATGGGTCAGGAGGATCCCCTGGAGAAGGAAACAACAACCCACTCCAGTATTCTTACCTGGGAAATCCCGTGGACAGAGGAACCTGACCGGCTACAGTCCACGGGGTCGCAAAGAGTCGGGACCCGACTGAGCGACTAACAGGCACACAACACAGATTCAGCCTGGGTTCAGCCACAGACCAAGCTGTTGTTTGAAGCTTTTAGGGGAAAGGCTGATGGAGACAAAGAGGTGAAGCAAAGACAACCAACACAAGTCTCTTCTCGTTGACAACAGTTCTGCAACCGTGTTTTTGTTTTTTTAATACAAAATAACAACAATGCACGGTTTGCCTTTATTGTGTGCCCTCCGGTGCCTGGCTATATTCTGCAGGACTTCACCTCCGGTTTAAAGCATTCGTCTCGCAGCGCCTCTCCGGCGCAGGCGGCAGGAGGTGGGTGGAGGGGGCCGCGGGGAGAGGCGGCAGGGGGACGCACATCCTACATGTAAGGGGCCCGCGCAGCTGCAGCCCTGCGAGACCCCGCCCCATGAGCTCATCCCCTGGCAGTGCAAATTAGGATGACATAATGCTTCTGGAAAGCTCCTGCAGCCCACCGCAGTGGGAGCGCTCTTGCTTTTCCCGAGCACAGGAAAAATTAGCATCGGTATTTCTAGCTGTTCCTGAGGAAATGGCATTTTATTCAGAGGTGTCGAGGGACACCAAACACCCTGCCTGCGTTAGGATCAGCTTCTGTGGCAAAGGAAGACAGAGCTTATCAGTATAAATAAGTCACTGATTAGACTAGGAAGGTAAGCGGCATTCTTCAAAAATAGACTCCGATTAAAATGGCAAGAGGTAGCCTTCCAGTTTCTTCAAAGTTATTTTAGCCAAAGAGTATTAAAAAAAAAAAAAAAAAGACAACACCATAGGAAAAATATTAAGTAATAGTAACAATCATTACCATTTATTTAGCTCTTGCTGTATGCTAGGAACTATGTTAAATGTTTCACATATTTTATCTAATTTAATCCCGTGTGTGTTGGGGGGGGGGGGGGGCTCAGTCATCTCCAACTCTGCAATCCCATGGACTGTAGCCCGCTAGGTTTCTCTATCCATTAGTTTCTCCAGGCAAGAATACTGCAGTGGGTAGCCGTTCTCTTCTCCAGAGGATCTTTCTTGACCCAGGGATCAAACCCAGGTCTCCTGCATTGCAGGCAGATTCTTTAGTGTCTGAGCCACGAGGGAAGCCCTATTACAAACTTACTAAGTAGGCATAACCCCCCCACCCCACCCCAACACACACTTTAAAAATAACAAAGCTGAGGCCTGGAGAGGTAGGTAATTTCCCAAGGTCAGGAAGCAGCAATTGGCAAAGCCCAGGGATTCGAGTCCAAAGCCGGCATCTTTAATCACTGTGCTGCCCTGCTCTGGAGGCCCTGGGACAGGCCTGTGCACGGTGATGTGTAATAACAACTCAACAAAATATAGACGCGAGAACTGTTTCCATCAAGAACTCACAGGCCAAAGCTTGGCATGCTTGGCATGCCTTACCTGCCATGCTTGGCATTTCTCATCTCATTAGAAACCCCATCTGGTAAAGGGGTGAGGAGGGTAGAGTACTGTTTATTAAGAACCTAAATGGAGTTTCCCTGGTGGCTCGGTGGTAAAGAATCCACCTGCCAATGCAGGAGACGTTGGTTTGATCCCTGGGTCAGGAAGATCCCCTGGAGAAGGGAATGGCTACCCACTCCACTATTCTTGCCTGGAGAATCCTCTGGGGAAAGGAGACTGGCAGGCTACAGTCCATGGGTTTGCAAACAGTTGGATACAACTTATTGACTAAACCACCACCACCTTCCCACATAGTTTGTCCTCTGCATTTCTTCCATCTGTATCCTTTATCTGTTTATTTTTATATACATTTTTAAAAAATATTCTTTTCCATTATGGTTTATTACAGGATACTGAAGATAGTTCTCTGTGCCATGCAGTAGGACCTTGCTGCTTATCCATCCCATATATAAAAGCCTACGTCTGCTACCCCTAGCCTTCCACTTCATCCCTCCCTCATGTCTCCCCTGATCCTTTTATTATAAACCAGCAAAGAGTAGGTAACTTTTCGCTGATGCTGTGAACTACTCTAGCAAATTAGTTGAACCAGAGGAAGGGGTTGTAGGAACCTCTGGTGTGTAGCTAACTGGCCAGAATCCGGGCTTCCTCAGGGGCTCAGCGGTAAAGAATTTACCTGCAATGCAGGAGACACGCGTTTGATCCCTGGGTCAGGAAAATTCCCCTGGAGGAGGGCATGGTAACCCACTCCCGTAGTATTCTGCCCTGGAAAATCCCATGGACAGAGCAGCCTAGCAGGCTACAGTTCATGGGGTTGCCAAAGAGTCAGACATGACTGAGGGACTTGGCACGCACCATAGTTAAACCTAGACTTGTGATTGGTGTTGGCAGTAGGGGGCAGTCTTGTAGGGCTGGGCTCCTTGCCCCATTTCAGATGCCAGTGGAGGAGAAGAAACAGTAGAGAGAGAAGGTGGGATGAAAGCTACCAAAAGGGGAGGAAATGCGATGTGGCATGATGGTTATGTGTGGGGTTCTGGAGTCTGGGGGATTTAACTTTGGGTACAAACTCTGGGTGGCCTTGTGCAATAGACTCAATGGGTTTGAGTCTCAGTTTTCTCATCTGGAAAATGCAGGTGATAATACACTCCTCATGGTGTCATTGTGAAGATCACCTTTGTGGTAACTGAAATCTTGTGTCCTCTTGGCTCACAGAGAGTAACCATGTTTCATTGGATTAAGTGAGAACTGATCACTTTTCTGTGAATTTGGGGGGAAGATTTTCACACCAGAAACCCTTTCACTCCCAGCCCACTGTCTTTTAAGCATTTTGGTTCTAACAGGGGTTGCAGTTGGGGAAGCACCACACAGTTGGCAGATAACTGAGCACTTCCACTCAATTGTAGCGCTGATCACTGATCAGAAATGCAATCACGGTCCTGGGGGATTCCAATTGGGCAGAGAATCTATTCTCTATGTGTGAGATTTCATTAATCTGGGCTTATTAGGTATAATGAAATCTCACCCGTGGAGAAGAGATTTTGATTACTACTAGAAACCCCTGGAGCCAGGATCAAATTTTTGATTAGCTCTACTACAGAGAATCACCTGAATGGCAACTTATTATCTGTGCCTAATATATCTGTCTGTAAAATTACATGCCCAGTTGTTAACACTTATTAAGCTAATAAGGCAGCGTGATTTTAATAGCATCAAAATCTATGCCTTAAGATGCCTGAAACAGAACACTCCTGGGGAGATGCACTAAGAAAGGAACTTTAAGCTTCAGTCACATGGCAAGGAAGTAGACTAAAAAAATGCAATTCCTATGAAAGCAATTTTTGTCTTATGGTTAAAAGGAGAAGTACACATACTTCCAGAAAATATTGTTTGTATACTTCATGACTGTATCTGAAATCAGGCTGTATTGGTTTATCAATCTTTCATAATAGTTATAGATTTAGCTAACTGTGGTTCCAGATGATAAAGCATAATACCTACCAACAGTAAAAAATATGTTTTAATTTCTAATTAAAAGAAATACCAGGCTGGATGAAGCACAAACTGGAATCAAAATTGCCAGGAGAAATATCAGTAACCTCAGATACACAGATGATACCATCCTTATGGCAGAAAGTGAAGAGGAACTAAACAACCTCTTGATGAAAGTGAAAGAGGAGAGTGAAAAAGTTGGCTTAAAACTCAACATTCAGAAAACTAAGACCATGGCATCTGGTCCCATCACTTCATGGCAAATAGACAGGGAAACAATGGAAAAAGTGAGAGACTTTATTTTCTTGGGCTCCAAAATCACTGCAGATGGTGATTGCAGCCATGAAATTAAAAGATGCTTGCTTCTTGGAAGAAAAGCTATGATCAACCTAGACAGCATATTAAAAAGCAGACATTACTTTGCCAACAAAGGTCTGTCTAGTCAAAGCTATGGTTTTTCCAGTAGTCATGTATGGATGCGAGAGTTGGACCATAAAGAAAGCTGAGCACCAAAGAATTGATGCTTTTGAGCTTTGGTGTTGGAGAAGACTCTTGAGAGTCCCTTGGACTGCAAGGAAGTCAAACTAGTCAATCCTAAAGGAAATCAGTCCTGAATATTCACTGGAAGGACTGATGTTGAAGCTGAAACTCCAATACTTTGGCTACCTGATGCGAAGAACTGACTCGCTGTGAAAGATCCTGATGCTGGGAAAGATTGAAGGCAGGAGGAGAAGCGGATGACAGAGGATGAGATGGTTGGATGACATTGCCGACTCAATGGACATGAGTGTGAGCAAGCTCTAGAAGTTGGTGATGGACAGGGAAACCTGGCATGCTGCAGTCCACAGGGTCGCAAAGAGTCAGACATGACTGAGCGACTGAACTGAACTGAAAAGGTTAGATTTCTTTTCTCCAACTGTGGGAGCATCTCCTTCCCCACCATTTTAAACTGGATGTTTGCAAACATGAATTCTGACCTTTGCTCTGGTACAGTGAAGCTGGTGTTTTATACTAGGGGGAAGTTACTCTTTGTAATGAAACCGAAGACCCTCAAACAACATGAGTTGAATTTATTACAAATTGGGAAATGAAAGGTGTGATAAGGATGTCTCATGTGCCCAAGTTTTTATTAAACTTTGAAGAAACACATAGAAACATATAATTTGATGAGTGAGACGTTTTTAAGATATTTACTTTAAGTACTCTCATATTTGGATAAAAATAAGTTCATCTGAGAATTTTTTTGAATGAAAGAGAGGCCAGTCTAAGACATAATGGGTTAAATACTATCTGTTTAAAGTTGCTCCTTATGACAGCCACCGAGTTATTAGTTGCAGCTGAATGGCCATCTGCCCCTACCTGTGATGAACAAGAACCAGATTCTATCTCAAAATGGACAGCATCCTCTAAATAGACAATCCATACCAACATTTTGGGAGCTTTATGCTATTCAATTTATATTGTTAAATTCTTGTCATTACTTTAAATATCTGTCACTTAAAAACAACTAGTAGAAGCAAAATTGGCAGTTTTTCTTTACACAAAAGAGTCAAGTATGAATCAAGTTAAGTCTCATTGATATAGCACGGTGAAGCAATGGTGTTTGTGGTTATTCATACACTCAATTACCAGTGCTACATGGTCGATTTCTAATGAACTGGATTAAATGATGATGTATTGAACCCCCAAATATAACAAATACATCATAATGTAAAAAGACCTCTTCATGGATCACAGCCTTGTCATGCCGAAGGGGCTGTGTAACTCAATGAAGCTATGAGCCATGATGTGCAGGGCTACCTAAGATAGACAGGTCATAGTGAAGAGTTCTGACAATGTGGTCCACTGGAGAAGGAAATGGCAACCCACTCCAGTACTGTTGCCTGGAGAATCCCATGGACAGTACGAAAAAGCAAAAAGATATGAGGCCAGAAAATGAGCATACCTTCCACCCCCTGTAGGAAGATCAAATTGCCAACATTCCTTGGATCATGGAGAAAGCAAGGGAGTTCCAAAAAAAAAAAAAAATCTACTTCTGCTTCATTGACTATGCTAAAGCCTTTGACTGTATGGATCACAACAAACTGTGGAAAATTCTTGAAGAGATGGGAAAACCAGACCACCTTACCTGCCTTCTGAGAAACCTGTATGCTAGTCAAGAAGCAACAATTAGAACCAGACATGGAACAACAGACTGGTTCAAAATTGGGAAAGGAGTATGACAGGGCTGTATTTTGTCACTCTGCTTATTTAACTTCTATGCAGAGTACATCATGTGAAATGCTGGGCTGGATGAATGACAAGCTGAAATCAACACTGCTGGGGAAAATATCAACCTCAGATATGCAGATGATACCACTTTAATGACAGAAAGTGTAGAGGTAAAGAGCCTCTTGATGAAGGTGAAAGAGGAGAGTGAAAAAGCTGGCTTGAAACTCAACATTCAGAAAAATTAAGATTAAGATCATGGTATTCGGTCCCATCTCTCCATGGCAAATAGAAGGGGGAAAAGTGGAAGCAGTGACAGATTTTCTTTTCCTGGGCTCCAACATCACTGTGAATGGTGACTATAGCCATGAAATTAAAAGACGCTTGCTCCTTGGAAGAAAAGCTATGATAAATCTTGACAGTATATTAAAAAGCAGATAAATCACTTTGCCCACATAAGTCTGCATAGTCAAAGCTATGGTTTTTCTAGTAGTCATGTACAGATTTTGTGAGAGCTGGATCATAAAGAAGACTGAGCACCAAAGAATTGATGCTTTTGATTGTGGTGCTGGAGAAGACTCTTGAGTCCTTTGGACTGCAAGGAGATCAAACCAGTCAATTCTAAAGGAAATCAGCCTTGAATATTCATTGGAAGGACTGATGCTGAAGCTGAAGCTCCAGTACTTTGCCTGCCTGAGGTGAAGAGCCAAAAAGACTCTGAAATGACTCACTGGAAAAGACTCCAATGCTGGGAAAGATTGAAGGCAAAAGAAGGGGGCGACAGAGAAAGAGATGGTTAGCTATCATCACCAACTCAATGGATATGAATTTTAGCAAACACCAGGAGATAGTGGACGACAGAGGAGCCTGGTGTGCTGCAGTCCATGATGTTGCAAAGAGCTGGACATGACTTAACAACAACAATGTTAAAAGAAATATTCTGATGATATTTCAAAACTTCAGAGTCATTTTTACAAATTTCAAATGTCACTGCTTTCTATATGTGTGAAAGTACCAGTTAGTAATAACTGAATACTAGACATCTAGATAACATCAAGTTAAAGAGAGCTTTATTCTTTGTTACACTGCACATTTTCCCTTTACATACTTTGGGCTGATCCAAAACCTAGTTACAAAGGACTAGGAACAGTTGAATGAATGAAACACAAACAATATCAAAATTGCACATCACATTAAGGAAGGACTTTTCCAAAATTACAAAAATGAACAACCCCATTCAAACCAGCAACAATGTTTTCAAACAGAGGCTAAAAATATTAAGTAAGCAAAGACCGATTATATGTACACATAGTGCAGGAGAGACAATGATTTTGTAATTTTATCCTGCTTGGAACTCATAGGGCTTCTGGAATTTGTACCTTGAAATCTTTCAACAGTTTTAGCAGAATCACAGTTGTCTCTTCAAATACTGCTTCTGCCTTAATCTCTTGCCTCTGAAAATCCAGTTACATATGATATCCACACCCCCACTTCTGGATTTTCTATCCTTCTGTTTATGCTGTTCTGTGATTCTCTTTCCCTGTTTACGAATTCCTCTACTGTGTCTACTCATGGCAGCCATTATCAGGTGAGCTCCCTGACCTCAATAACCCTTACCATCTAGTTTTCACACCATGAGTAGCTTCCTTTTACGTTAGAGCAGGGTTGATTTGTATGACTGGATAGGTATGACAGAATATCATAGGGTCTACAGAAGTGGTGGTGTGAGACTTCTGAGGCTAGGTCATCAAAAGCATTGTACCTTCTGCCTTATGCTCTTGGATTTCCAGCCCTGAGGAAAACCAGCCACCATGTTATAAGGACACTCAAGCAGCTCCCTAGAGAAGCCCACACTGAAAGGAACCAACTTCCCATCCATGTGAGTGAACCCCGTTTAGATGGTTCCAACCCCAGTTAAGTTTTTAGATGACTGTCCCCCAGCCAATTATCTGATGGCAACTTTATGAAGGACTTTGGGCAATAATCAGCCAAATTAGCCATTCCTGAATTTTTGACTCACAGAAACTATGAGAAAGATTACGTGATTATTGCTGCCTTAAGTTACTAAGTCTTGGGATGATTTGTTACATGGCAATAATTAGCTAATCCACCCATCAATCAAGTTTTAAAATTCAGATCTTGGATATTTCAGGTGGCTCATTTTGAGAGTTTCTCGTTCTTGTCTAAAATTTCCAGTCTTTAAAAAAATCTCACAGAACATATTACGAATATTTTTTGGAAGTCTGTTTGTACTAAATTATGTGGAGCCCCATGTTTCCATTACCTGTTGTTTTTCTTGTTTTTTTCATCCATACTGTTTGCTTTCCTCATGAGCCTATTATTAAAATAGTGGACATGGTATATGAAAATTTGTAGAAATAATATGAGATCTTGATAACATTCTCTTCCTTGAGAGAGATTTTACTTTGCTATCAACAGGTTTAGAAGCCAGCAATCTGAGATCATCTTGATTCAATTTCAAGGATTAAAAATGACTTAAAATTGAGTTTCCGGCTCTGAGAGGATAGTCTATTTACAGTTTAACTTCTGGTGGGTAGATATTTAGTGTCTCAGTTCAAAGTCTGGTATATTTACCAGCCTCACCTCAGCTTTGGTGGTTTCTGGAGTCCAGTTTTATTCATCGAGTCCATGAGGCTGTTAGGAGTCCCGTTCAGTTTCTCAGCCTTTCAGTTACTCAGCATTTCAGTTATGTTTTCTGGGGTCAGCAGACATCTGAGAGAAAAAGTGGCCCCTCATGGCAGGCTCTCTCCTCTAGATTTTCTTATTTCCCACATTTTCCCCATAATTCTGCCTGGTTAGATCTCTCATGTCTCCAAGCAAGTCCAAGTGAGTATATTTCATCCAGGTTTTATTGCTCTCAGTAGGAGGATTGGCCAAAATTTTGACCGTTACAAGAAGTGGAAGTTTTCACATTGTTTTATTAGCTAATCTAGAATACCTCAGACAATAAAAACAAAATATGTACTTTCTTTTTTTTTTTTTGGGGGGCTAAGGGCCTAATGGCATCACTTTTTCAAACCACTTTACATAGTATAGGAATAAGTATTCTTTAAATAAAGTTGTAAACATTTACTACAAGTCAGCCCGTCAGAAGAGTATAAAAAAACTCCTATTGATAGAAATAAACTCTTTCTAGAGAATGTCAAGCCAGTTCCTCCAAGGACAAATCACTAGACAGGCAGGCTGTTGCTCCTCACATTTAGCCTTCAGAAAACGGCACTGGTCTAGCTCTGTGGAGAACCTGGCAATCATGTTGTGAGACACTCAGCACTGTGGAGAGGCCTACAGGCCACTGAGAATATTCCCCACCCATTTCTGGGTTGTTTGATACTGTCATTACACCAGAAAGCATAAAAGTTAGTTACTGAGAAAATAAAAGAAAGAAATATTTCAGACATGTAAAGAAATCTTATTTTTATAGTAATATGACTATTAATAACAATTACACTTCCTGTAAGGGTCAAAATTTAGACCAACTCTCCTACTTAGACTATTAGATCAAACAAGATAAACTAGAACTTAAAACATTTTTGATTAGGAATGGAGGAAACAAATTTCTACACCTAACAAGGTCATTTTAAAAGGAATATTTTAAGTTTGTATTGTAGACAAAACCTTTTTACTGCTGAAATACAGTTTATCTGAAAGAGAAAGCTGAACATTTAATGAAGATGTCTTTGCAAGTTTTATCATGTATCCCAATTGAATTACAGGATTTTATAAGAACTACAGGACTACAGAATCACACTCTTGGTTTATTGATTTGGGACGTGAATGTTCAAAGTAGGTCTTTTTTTTAACTTTTTATTTTTATACTGGAGTAAAATCGATTTACAATGTTGTGTTAGTTTCAGGTGTATAGCACAGTGATTCAGTTGTACACACACATGGAGTTATCTTTTTCAAATCCTTTTTCCATTTAGGTTGTTACATAATATTGAGCAGAGTTCGCTGTGCTGTATAGTAGCTTCTTGGTTTTCTATTTTTAAATATAACAGTGTGTACATGACCATCCCAAACTCTCTGACTATCCTTTCCCTCTCTTTCCTGCCCCCTCCCAACCATAAGTTCTGTTCTCTAAATCTATGAGTCTGTTTCTGTTTTGTAAATAAGTTCATTTGTATCATTTTTTAAAGATGCTGCATGTAAGGGCTATCCTGTGATATTTCTCTTACCTTCTCTGACTTACTTCAATCAGTATGACAATCTCGAGGTCCATCCACATTGCTGCAAATGGCATTATTTCATTCTTTTTAATAGCTAAGTAATAAAATAGAAGTATAGATAAATGGAATGGGATAGAAAGCCCAGAAATAAACTCATGTACCTATGATGAATTAATCTATAGCAAAGGAGGCAAGAATATACAATAGAGAAAAGACAGTTTTTTGAATAAATGATGCTGGGAAATCTGGACAGTTACAGGTAAAAAAATGAAATCAGAACATTTTTTAACATCATACATAAAAATAAACTCAAAATGGATTAAAGACTTAAATTTGAGATTGGATACTATAAAACTCTTAGAGGAAAACATAGGCAGACCATTCTCTGACATAAATCACAGCAATATCTTTTTTTTTTTAATCCATCTTCCAGAGTAATGAAAATAAAAACAAAAATAAACAAATGGGACCTGCTTAAACTCAAAACATTTTGCACAGCAAAGGAAACCATGAATAAAACAAAAAGACAATTCTCAGAATGGGAGAAAATACTTGCAAATGAAGCAACTGACAAGAGATGAATCTCCAAAATATACAAACAGTGCATGCGGCTCTGTATCCAAAAAATGAACAACCCAATCAAAAAACGGGCGGAAAACTTAAATAGGCTTTTCTCCAAAGAAGACATACAGATGGCCAAGAGGTACATGAAAAGATGCTCAACATCACTAATTATTAGAGAAAAGCAAATAGAAACTACAATGAGGTATCACCTCACACCAGTCAGAAAGTCTATTATCAAAAAATCCACAATTAATGCTGGAGAGGGTGTGGAGAAAAGGCCAACCTTCCTGCACTGTTGGTGAGAATGTCAATTAGTACAGCCATTATGGAAAAGAGTATGGAGATGCCTTAAAATAGAACTAAAATAAAACACTAAAAACAGAACTACACTATGATCCTGCAATCCCATTCCTGGAGATTGGAGAAAAACATGGTCTGAAAGGATATATGCACCCCAATGTTCATTACAGCACTGTTTACGATAGCCAAGACATGGAAGCAACCTAGATGTCCATCGGCAGAGAAATGGATGGAGATGTGGTACAAAGTAGGTTATTTGTTGACAGAAAGCCCAGTGTTTTTATCTCCATCACTATCTATTGATGGCGATTGGCCACATGAAGCTGGCCCTCAGATTGAGATGCATCCGCTAAAGGGAGACTACACATCTACTAATAAATAATCATCCAGTTTCTTTATTCATCTCTACCATGTCTGAGATTTGTCTCTCTCTAATTTTCTACTCTTTCTACATCATCCTGCAAATTGCTTGCTCCTCCTACCCTTTCTCCTAAACAGCCCCTGCCCATTTCAAACTGTTCAAGAATCTTCAATGATTTTCTGGGTACTTACCCGGATCTTCAACATTATCTGGTCTTGGTCTCCTTATTCTTTTTCAAATAAACCTCTACTTTATATGTCAGTCATTTCACTACTCCCCACATGATGCTTAGTTTTGCTTTTGTGATTCTTTTCCAGCTTAGATGCTCTCCTTTCTCCTTATTTATTCAAACCATATTCAAGATTGGGTCATTGAATACCAAGGACCTAGCACTCTTATTTATTAGAATCAAATACTACTTTTACCTACATATCTTTTCTATCAAATCTGATCCATGCTTGTAATTCTTTTCATTGAAATTATTTAAAATGCAAAAACTTGAAGTACATTATATGCCAACCTTCATTTTATCAATGGTATTTGCAAACCTGCTGAGTCAGAGGCAAAACCGTCATAGTATTCTAAAGTGCCACTCACAAAATCTTCATTCAACAAATGCCTTTAAATACATTCTACTTAGTGTCCAAATCTAAGTAAGTCTTTCATTGGACCATAATGAGACTGCTTAGCTCAGAATTATCATTTGATTTACTCCTTTGCCAATAAGTTACCCAGATGACAAAATAAAAAGGTCAAAACTCATTTTGATAGAGACCTAATGCCTGGTGGATTATTTCCTTCCTTGGGTTATGCAAGGGGATGAAATGACAGACTCTGCTATGTTAATTATAGATTTCCTATTTCATGGCTCCATATTTTCAGTATGAAATATGCAGACCTTTTTTTTTTGTCAACTAAAGGATATTTAAACAAGTTTGCAATTAATTTTTTCCTAGATGCCTTAAGCAAATCACTCTCTTAGATTCACGTTCAGCAAATGCTTCTTTGATACTTATGCTTGACAGAGAGAAAGAAAATATAAACAGGAAAGAAGGAATTCCAGTTCAGCATATTAACCAAGGAAAACATTAACTGTCCTTCAGAATACAGTCCACAAATAGTCTGTTTCACTGCCGCAAGGTCAACAGAATTATCCTGTGGTCTCTCTGCCTAGCTGATAAACTCTTAGTTAAAGATTGCTTCATTCCTTTCAAAGGAGGCTGGTATAAGGTAATATGCTATTTCAGTGGACAACTTTAAATTTTCTCTTTGTTTGCAATACATTTTCCTTAATGTATAAAGCCTATTTTGATGAATTAGCAAGAAATAGCACTTTATGCTCCTAAAGTCAGAGGTCTTAGAATTTAGTAACCCTTATTTAAATATTAGTGTTTCTATAGCAGTGGTCATTTACCCTGTCTGTCCATGAAAATTACTATGGGAGTTTTTAAAACATTGATTTTTGAGCCCACCCCAGAATTCTTTATTTAATTAATCTAGCCTAAGGCTATAGGCCTTAAGGCTATTTTGTTTGCGGTTTTTCTGATGCTGTGGTTTTTGTTTTTTTAATTTAATGTGCAATAATCGTTAAGAATCACTATTCCAAGTGGAGAGCAAATGGGAGGACCAGAATAACTGGGTAAGAGAAATAAGTTTTGAAACAACTAAAAAAAAAAAAGGCAGGGGGGGTTTCCTTGGTGGTTCAGTGGTAAAGAAGCTGCCTGCCAATGCAGGAGATGCAGGTTCAATCCCTGGGTTGGGAAGATCCTTTGGAGAAGGAAATGGCTACCCACTCCAGTATTCTTGCCTGGAGAAGCCCATGGACAGAGGAGTCTGGCAGGTCTCCATCCATGGGGTCCCAAAAGAGTTGGACATGACTTAGCGACTAAATAACAATAAAAATAAAAACTATAATATATTCAGTACTTATATATGTATACCAGACAGCATGCTAAGCATGTTTCATATTGCATCAGTTATCTATTGCTGCATAACAAATGACCCTAAAGCTTAATGGCTTAAACAAGTGTAGTCTCGTGGTTTCTGTGATCAGAAATTTGGGAGTTACTTAGCTTGGTGTTCTGGTTCAAGGTTTCCCTTGAGTTTGTAGGCAAGATACAAGCCAGGACAGCAATCATCTGAAAGCTTGACTGAGGCTAGACAGACCTCTCACAGAAAGGGTCAATGGCAAGGGGGGAGGCAGGAACAGGTAGTTCTTTGCTGACTGCGGGCAGGAGCGCTCAGCTCTTTACCATGCGGGCCTCTTCACTCAGCTGCTAGAGTGACTTCACAACACGGCAGCTGGCTTCTTCCCAGAGTGACTCCAGAGAGAGCACGGAGGAAGTCATTTGCCTTTTATGACCTCGTCTTGGAAATTATATATCATCAATTGTGCCACATTTTATTCACTAGAAGTGAATCACTAAACACCGTCCACTCTAGGGAAAGGCAGTCAAGTGCCATCTTTTGGTAGTAGGAGTATCCAAGAATTTGTGGAGAGAGAGAGATATATATATATACACATATATGTATACACACACACACACATATATTTAAATAAAGACAAATGTATTAGGTTACAGTTCTGGAAGTCAGAAGTTCAAAGCGGATCATCAGGACTGCATTCCTCCTGGAGATGCTGGGGGAGAAACTGGCTCCTTTCCTTTTCCAGCTTCTGGAGGGAGCCGGCACTCCTTGGCTTATGGCCCCTCCCTCCAGTGAAGCATCTTCCAGTCTCTCTCTATTGCTATTGTCACACTGGCTTTTGACCGACCCTCCCCTCCCCTCTTATAAGGATCTTTATGACTACCTTGAAGTTGAAACTGAATGTCGTACCCAGATATTTCAGAATTGCCTGACAACTCAATATTCTTAAATTAACACATCTTTAAAGTCTCCTTTTCAATGTAAGGTAACATATTTCACATGTTTTAAGGATTAACACATGGACATTTTGGGGGGACCATTATTCTGCCACACTGTCTAAGCTGCTGGGTATAGACACCTTCCAAAATCCATTCCATCTGAGTAAACATGCCAAAATATTTGTAAGTTGTGTTATACAACTAAAACTGAATACAAAAATGTATTCTCATTGTAAAATATGCAAATACTATCATAAAATTGATTTTACTTCACCATCACATTTAATTTCCTTCCCTCTAGGTGACTATTATTATAAATGAGCACCATCTATGTTATGAAGTCTATCTACATATTTGCATAAAATAAATGGACATATATATTTTTTAATTAACTCTTTATTTGGAATAATTTTTCAAATAGATTTATTGAAGAGTTGTATAAAACAATACAGAAGGGGACTTCCCTGGTGGTACAGTGGTTAAGACTTCACACTTTCACTGCAGGGGGTTCAGGTTCAATTCCTGATCAGGGAACTAGATCCCACATGCCTCAATTAAAGATCTTGAGTGCCACAAATTAAGACTTAGCACAATCAAAAAAATGACAAGTATCAAAAAAACAATACAGAGATTTCCTGTATACCCCTAGCTTCATTTTCCCCTAATGTTATCTCACATTACTCTGATATGTTTGTCAAAGTTAAGCCAAAACTAGAACATTATTATTAACTAAACTCCAGACTTTATTCAAATTTCCCAACTTTTTTCATTACTATTCTTTTTTTCTCTTCCAAGATCCATCCAGGATACTACGTTGCATTTAGTTGCCATATTTCCTCTACTGTGTGATGATTTCCAATTTTTCCAAGTTTTTCAAGACTTCAGTTGGTTTTAAGGAGTGCTGGTCATTTATTTTATAAAATGTCCCTCAATTTTGGTTTGTCTGATGTATTTTCTCATGATTAGACTGTGGTTATGTGTTTAGGGAGGGATTACCAACAGAGGTAAAGTGCTTCTCTCATTACCCTGCTGCAGAAGGGAGATCTTATCAACATGATGTTTCTCTCATTATATTTATCTTGACCTTTTACCCTTTAGTGATATCTACCACGCTTCTCCACTATAAATTTAATATTTTTCCTTTTCCAGACTCTTTTCTTTAGAAGTGAATCACTAAGTCTGGTTCATACTGAAAATGAAGGGAGTTAATATCTACCTCCAGGAGGAGGGTATCTACCTAAATTATAAAGGATTTTCCGTAGGGAACATTTGAGTGGACATGTTATTTGAGAGCTGCACACATATAGTCTATCATTTGGTTTTTACAATGACCCCAGAGGACCATTGCTATTCCTACTTTATAGATAAGAAATCTATACTTCAAAAAAGTCAAGTGATATGCCAGAGGTGACACAGCCAGTAAACCCTGGCTTTTAATGTGAGGTTGGTTTGATACCAGAGTCTATATTCTTTTACTGAGCCCCTTGACCTTTGTAGTATTAAGAACCTGTTGTTGGTACTATTCAAATGTATTTTTAATATTCTACAAAATTCTCAAGACCTTGTTAGAAAAGGCAGTACAGGGCTTGTGCTCAGCTGCTGTCAAGTCTGACTCTTGGCAACCCCTTGGACTATAGCCTGCCAGGCTCCTTTGCCCATGAACTTTTCCAGGCAAGAATACTGGAGTGGGTTGCCATTTCCTCTTCCAGTGGATCTTCCCAACACAGGGAATCAAACCTGAGTCTCCTGTGTCTCCTGCATTGGAAGGCAGATTCTTTACCACTGAGCCACCTGGGAAACCCAATTCAGGGCTTGCTTGCTTCTATCTTGTTGTGTACTGTTTCCCTGATGTATGTCTGGCTTTCCAATCAGACTTTGAAAACAGGGACAAGTTTTATACACTCTGCCTCCTCTGAACACCTAATACACAGGTACTTGGAAAATACTTCTTGCCTGAAAAGAAAGTGACTCCCTTTTCTCACAGTTTCCCATACTGTCTTGAGCATCTACCAGGGGACATCTAAACTTACAGTGGTTGATCCCTTCATGCTCAGACCCAGGGCTTAGCCCCAAGATATGACAGGTTCACACCAGAATAACAGGCTAGAACTGCAGGAAAAGCAAGGAATGTTGAGATTTTCCCTCTTTCTACTCTAATGTGCAATTAAGGATCTAATGAGAACAGATACCAATTTGGATTATTTAACAAATGCTCAGCCCAGAAATCCATCAGGCTATGAGTACAGTTTTTGGATTTCTAAAGTAGTGCATTGTTTTCATCCCACCAAAGATTAGGAATCATATTTCTGGGTCATACGTAACAAGTCATTTTCTCCAGATCTTGGGTTATTTGGGAGCCTTGATTCCAGGAAAACCATTAGTCTTTCTGTCAACCTTTCTTCCATGGCAGGTATCCATGTGGCTCAGGTGGGTGTCCCAAGCGTGTGCCTACTAAGTTGCTTCAGTCATGTCCGACTCTCTGTGACCCTATAGGCTATAGCCCACCAGGCTCCTCCATCCATGGGATTCTCCAGGCAAGAATACTGGAGTGGGGGTCATGACCTCCTCTAGGGGATCTTCCCGACTCAGGGATTGAATCCATGTCTCTTATATCTCCTGCATAGGCAGTATTCTTTACCATTAGTGCCATCTGGGAAGCCCACACTTGGGTTTAGTTGAATCACTCTGTCTCCCTGGGATACAGAAGCAAACCTTTCCTCTGGAGAGGAAGGCAGCAAAGTTCCAATCTTCTTTCCCCATCCTTCCTGGCCTTGTCCTATTTGCTGTGTAGTTGGACAAACAGAAGCAGTCCAAGGGAAGGGGCTAGCTCTGGATAAGCACATTTGTCAACATGCTAACAAATTTACGGAGAGTTAACAAAGTTCTCCAATGAAAGATAATAGTGCATCAGATCAGTTACATTGCAAAACATTTTCCTTCTCTTTCAGCCTTTTAGCAAGAAAGTATGTTCAGAAACCATGTCTGGTTTCTCTCTCTCCATTCAAAGCACTGTCTCCTGGAGCAGCCGTAAAGGAGAAGAAGGTTGTTTCCTCACCTACCTCTAGCCTTAAGAGACTCTCAGGTCTAGATCCTTTACTCACAGACTCCAGAGAAAAAGAAAAAGCCTCCTCACCAACCAGTGCAGGGCATAAAGACTCGGCAACATTTACAAATATGCTTAAGGCTGTGTCTCTATGATGGTAGTGAGTAAATATCCTTACATGTCTTAGTAAGTAAATATGAACTAAAATATAAATGTGTTCTGGAAAGAGAAAAACATGGGCGTGGGGATGTTCAGAAAAGCAGGTAGTTTTCAGAGCTAACGTAGCTACTTTTCCAGCTGTGAGGCACCATTGTGCACCTTCTCCATTCCCACCTGATCTCTGAGGGCTCCTGGGAACTCAGTCCAGAAGTCAGCCCGGAGTCCCCTCTCCAGCCCGGAATCCTCTCTCCAGCACATCACTGTCAGCACAGTAACTCTGCCACCTACTACCCACGTGACCTTCCCTGGTGAAACAATCTCTCTAACCTTGACCCTGCCACCTACTACCCACGTGACCTTCCCTGGTGAAACAATCTCTCTAATCTTGATCCTGCCACCTACTACCCACATGACCTTCCCTGGTGAAACAATCTCTCTAATCTTGACCCTGCCACCTACTACCGACATGATCTTTACCAGGTGAATCAATCACTCTGAATCTCTGAATCACTCTAAATACTCAAAGAGTTATCAGTGCCTAGCTGCATAAGGTCACATGAGCGTAAATGAGTTAACTAATTAGTGTAACATGCTTTTAGCACAGTGGATGGTTCAGTCTGTGATGGCTTTTATAATTATTGAAATGTCCATTCCTAATGATCTTAAGACTTCAGGATAGTGAAATGTGGCTCTAAATTAAGGGGAAAAGTTAGGAATTTTCATGACAAAATCAGTGAGTGGCTTCCAGGTGGCAGGATAGGGAGATCTTTCTAGACTTGAAATGAGGCTAGTCTAATTTGAGGTGTGTTGTGAGTGTAAAACAAATGCCAGATTCTGATGACTTATTTTGAAAAAAAAAAACATCTAAAATTATTAATAATTTAAAAGTATTGATTACATGTTGAAATGATACTGTTTCAGACATGTTGGGTTAGATAAAATATAACTTATTAAAGTTAATATCACTTGCTCCTTTTCATTTTTTAAAAATGTGACTATGAGAAAACTTAAAATGACATATGTGTCTTGCAATATATTATTTTTTTGCACTGTGCCATTCTAGAACACTGAAGTAGCACTGAGAGAAATACTCCATTGGATTACACCCTAGGCCATGAAAGAGTTAATGCGTCTCCCCAAGATACTGCTTGAAAGTTACCCAGTTACAATGGAGCATGAAGCCAAATATGTCACAAACTGCTAATCACATCATTAAATATAGTTTCCCCTACTGCATTGTGTAATCACTTATGAGCAAACAGCTTAGGGACTTTCAAATTACAGAAAATTTCAAATAGCCATTTAAGAAATGTTCTTGTCATCCCTGCTACATTTGTCTTGATCTAATCTGGCTGCAATTTAATGCATGGCATTTTTATCACAATCCACAAATGCACTCAACTAGCACAAATACACTTATTTATGCACAGAGCCAGGGAAAGGGTTATCTATGCTTAAAATAATGTGCTTAACTAATGAACTGTCCCTTTAATTGTTGGGGAGGCCAGAGGTAATGGGCAGACACACATGAACTAAACCAATACTAAATCTTCACACAGTTAATTACATGGTTTACATGAACCAGAGGATAAACAGATGCATCTCTGTTTTTTATGGATCCTCAAAACTCAGCACTAGTTCCTAAACTTTTAACTTACCCCTTGTGGTAGTAAATTGCTATAAAAAGGAATCAAAACAATATAAAAGAAACAAAAAGAAACTACCCCTGTATGCACTGATGAACTCTCTTTTAAAGAAATCTACAGTCAATCATTTAAGAAAAACATTTACAATTGAAATGGTCAATTTTTAAAATGTGTAAGTAAATTTAGAATGAAAATTGTGTGTGTGTTTTTAAGAGGAGAACCATCTCTTCCACTCCTATCACATCATGTAACATTTTCCTAAAATATACTTTAAGTATAGGTATCATCCTCTCAACATACTTAATATAAAAAATTTAAAATTCCCAAATTCATAATTAAGGAACTAAATAATTTTACCTCTTTTGAGCCCCTGTGGAATTAAGCAGTGTTACATTATATTTTTCATGGCACCCTTTACTTCTTCAATGTTATTATCTATTATATTAAACTTTAAAGATAATCAAGATTAAAAAAATTTCAATTCAAGGAATCCCTTGAGCACAGAGGGAAATTCCTTAGATACGGTTGATAAGGAGGTGGCAATTATGCAGCTCAGTTCTAGCACCAGAAAAATGTTCTAGAGAAATCTAACTACAGATGGGCATAACAGCTTCCAGGAGAAGTAACGCTCTGTGTTAATAATGTCTGGTATCTTAATGTATTGGCCACCCACTTCAGCCAAAGTTTATTTGAATAGGGGAGATACCCTAAACTTACACTAAATAGAATACTCTAAAAAATTTATATGCAATTTTGCTAGAAAGCATGTATATCATAACAGGAAGGATTCCTATACATTTAAGTGTTTCCATTAAAAAAAAAAAAAAGTACTTTGCAAACTTTGCCAGTCCTCTTTCTGGGCCTGGCCAAATTCCACAGATCAGATTACAGCTGAAAAAACACCATACTTCAAAATGAAGTGGAACACGAGCTTGGAACTAAGCAGATTCTAAAGACAGACAGAGTGTATGAAACAGGAACAAGCAGGCCCTTTGGAAGGATAAGGAAAACATCAAAATCGTCTCAAGTACTCTTAGCTGATTAAATATATTTCTGCCAAGGGAAAGTAGATTTAATTTCCTAGTACAACTCAGACTTTCTCAGGACTCTTGTGAGGACTGCAAAATGGTGCAATCGTTCTGCAGAACTGTGTGACAGTTTCTTATAAAATTAAACAAATATCTACTCTATACCTCTAGGTGTTTACCCAAGAGAAACGTAACCTCACACAGGACTGTTCTAAGGGCTGTTGGAAAGATTAAATGAGATCGTGTGTGTGAAAGTGCACACAGAAGTCGTGCACGTGGTAGGATCTTATGAAATAATACTTTCAATCTCCTTTCATGTATTTGGATATAACAGCATATAGGATTTCAGCAGGGCAGACTCTCATTTATATCCTGGTTCTGCTATTCACCTGTCATATCCATTCATCCAACCTTTTTTGAGTACATACTGTGTGCCAAGCACGCTTCTAGATGTTGCGGATACCATATTGAATGTGATAGCTCCAGTCTTAACTCTCATGGGGTTTACATTCTAGTGCCCTGGGCAGGATGATTAAGTTTTCTTCACTTTCCTTTCCACCTCCATAATTCAATTCAGTTCAGCACCTTTGACGGACTGAGCTGGAGGACAGAGGAATCAACTAGATACAATCCGTGCTTTCAAGTATTTTACAAACAGTGGAGGCAACAGACAATGGAAGCAAATTCAATGGTGAATTTTGGCAGTAGGTGGTATGAGAGGGGTAAGGACTCAGTGCTATGGGGGATGGGCTCTGAACTCTGCTTGCTGGCAAGGAGACTGGTCACAGGAGTGAACCAGTGAAGGCTTCCTGGAGGAAGAGCATTGAAGTGAAATCTGTAGAGTAAACCAGGCAAAACCTACTCACAAATTCACCATATTATCAGAAAGATAAAATGAGAATATAGTTGTAGAGGCACTAATCAGTCCATAAAGTCCTTTATAATTAAAAGCAGGTCTATTTCCACTTTTAGAGCAATAGTATTAAGATGGAAAATTGGTGGGTAGTCTTGAATCCAGTTCATATTCTCTCTGACAGTATGCTTTCTTCCTAACACATGTGCTTAATCTGGGCTTCCCACATCTACCTCCTGGGATCCCAACACTTCGAGCTTTCTGCTTGAAGGGAGGGGGTCATTGAAAAAATTGTAATCATACGGGGCCAATTTTGACTTCCAGTCAAGTTTCTGGATTTGCTAAATTTACAGTCTGTGGTATAGCTCTGTGGTTGGCCACACTGGCCTCTAGCCATGAAACAGGCTTTTGCAACAAAGCAAGATTCTTGCTCTTCAGAAACCCATTGAGTACTTAATAATTTGTGTTTTTCAATTTAATTGAAAGGCTCTGTTTATGGGACTCAAATACAGTTTATATCATAAATAATCAGAACTTTAAAGCCATACAAAAAGCACCAACTCTGCTGGAAAACTTTTGATCTGTGCTTGATGCTTTGTTTTATATGCTACATACACCTCTGGGAAAAAAAAAAGGAAGTAGGAAGTGGGACTGGGGACACTTGTGCAGAAAATTCCTGCTTCCAACTACTGAGGAATTAAAATGAACTTGGAAAAGGATGTCATTAGAGAAATGTAGACTACGTTCAGTACATCCTCAGTTCATGGTGTGACAGGCTGACTGAAGGCCTTCATGATTGCATTAGCAATTAGGATGGAAGTCACTCCAACTACACGAAACTTAAACCATTTCAGTAACTTTAAAAAATATTTAAAACCCCTCATCTTCCTCTTGGGAGGTTGTGATAGTTAATAAAGCAATAATTCTTTCAATGACAAGGGTTTATGTGATATTATAATTCAATGTTTGAGATGTTTTCTGGATTTTCAGGGGGGAAAAAAATGAATTATGATAAAAGATGCCCCTCCCTCAAATAATGGCAAGTAGATACTCAGAAACCAAATCAGTGGTATATCCAATAAAAGTGGGCCCTATGCAAAGTTTAATAGAACCCTCTCCTTAACTAGGGTACACTTGAGCCCTCTCATGTGAGTAGGGAAAGTATTATGATGCAAGATGAAGGAAAGATTTTTTTATTTTGGGGGAAGGACAAGCTGAAACCAAGAAAGGTGCCCAAGGGATCTGAGTCAAGTCCATCAGCCAGTCCTGCCAGCCCTGGCATCAATGCCTTATACTCATACGCAATCAGACTTCTGACTTCAGAGTTCTCACTCTGCCCTGGAAGAATCTCACAGGCTTCCCTCATAGTCTGATGACCCAAACCAATGATTTAGCAACATCCTCTCCTTTTTTAAACCACTATATAAAAACAGTGAAGGACAGGGAGGCCTGGTGTGCTGCAGTCCATGGGATTGCTAAGAGTCGGACACAACTTAGCTACTGAACAACAGCATATAAAAACAAACATCTTAGATGAGTGGAAATAGATGAGGAATGGGCAATGATGGTGGGAAATAGCAGGAGAAAAAGCAACTTGCTTTTGGGTGGGAAGAGGAACGAGCCGGAGAAAGTTCTGGAAAGAAGACTGACTGGAACAAGGGAGACTTGGCTTAGAATCAGAAAAGACAGCACATTTTGGAAACAAAGAAGAGGAAGTTAGCTAGTTTGAAGATGTCTTCAAGTTCTAAGCCTCCAGGAGCCATGTCAGGCCTGGAGAACAGAGAGGAGTACAGAATTTCACCTCAACCATTGTTTATTTAACAAATACATATTCAGCACTTAACTGTCTAATCATTGTTTTTGGTGCTGGGGATTCAGCAATGAACCAACAGAAACAAAACCCCTTGTTCTCATGGAACTTAGGTTCCCTGGGCAGGTCTAAAGCAGCTGGATATCCAGGTTCCTCTTCCAATGTGAGTGAGGGTGCTTTTGAAATTAAGCAGGACCCTATGGTCCTTGCCCCCTGCCCATGTCCTCCGCCTGCCTTTCGCCTGTGGAAAACTTTAGTCAAAGAATAAGTTTAATCAGAGAAGTGAGAAATGCTGAAACAAAGGAAAACAGTCTAAGAAGACTAAACAATAATAGTACAGTCATTAAGCATAGTCAAGGACCTTTAGTTCTTTCTCAAGGGCTACAGATAATATTCTGAGCCATATCCTGTGAGCTGTCTTAAAGATACTGAAACACCAGGTGGAGAAGTTAACTACATTAACAGATGACCAGACTATACCCAGGGCATGAGCTGCCACAATTTTAAGAACTGACTGCAAAAAATGGGAACAAATGGACCCTAGAACTGAAGACTGACTGTAACTAAAACAATGAAGATGGTGCTGGTCAGACCACAAATGACCAACTCAAAGATGACTGTTAGAGATCATGTAGCCTCCTACCACACTGTCTATAAAAGCTCTCACCCACTGCTTGTCAGGTGGGGGAGAGTCAGCCTTTAGACAGATGTCCACTACCCTCCCCACCACCCCTAGATGGCAGCATCTGAAGTAAAGCCAACTTTCCTTTCCACCAACCTGGTCTGTTTATTGGCTTTTGAGCAGTGAGCAGCCAGACCCCCTACACATACCTTTCGGCAATACTTTCAGACCCTCCACCCATAAAAGAGTTCCACCTTCTAATTCCTAAGGCCTGTTCCATTTTCAGCTCAGTTCAGTTCAGTTCAGTCGCTCAGTCGTGTCCAACTCTTTGCAATCCCATGAATCGCAGCACGCCAGGCCTCCCTGTCCATCACCAATTCCCGGAGATTACTCAAACTCATGTCCATCCAGTCAGTGATGCCATCCTGCCATCTCATCCTCTGTCATCCCCTTCTCCTCCTGCCCCCAATCCTTCCCAGCATTAGGGTCTTTCCAATGAGTCAACTCTTCACATGAGGTAGCCAAAGTATTGGAGTTTCAACGTCAGCATCAGTCCTTCCAATGAACACCCAGGACTGATCTCCTTTAGGATGGGCTGGTTGGATCTCCTTGCAGTCCAAGGGACTCTCAAGAATCTTCTCCAACACCATAGTTCAAAAGCATCAGTTCTTCAGCACTCAGCTTTCTTCACAGTCCAACTCTCACATCCATACATGACCACTGGAAAAACCATAGCCTTGACAAGACGGACCTTTGTTGACAAAGTAATGTCTCTGCTTTTTAATATGCTATTTAGGTTGGTCATAACTTTTCTTCCAAGGAGTAAGCATCGTCTAATTTTGTGGCTGCAATCACCATCTGCAGTGATTTTGGAGCCCAAAAAAATAGAGTCTGACACTGTTTCCACTGCTTCCCCATCTATTTGCCACGAAGTGATGCGACCGGATGCCATGATCTTAGTTTTCTAAGGCAACTTTTTCACTCTCCTCTTTCACTTTCATCAAGAGGCTTTTTAGTTCCTCTTCACTTTCTGCCATAAGGGTGGTGTCATCTGCATATCTGAGGTTATTGATATTTCTCCTGGCAATCTTGGTTCCAGCTTGTGCTTCTTCCAGCCCAGCATTTCTCATGATGTACTCTGCATATAAGTTAAATAAGCAGGGTGACAATATACAGCCTTGACATACTCCTTTTCCTATTTGGAACCAGTCTGTTGTTCCATGTCCAGTTCTATCTGTGGCTTCCTGACCTGCATATAGGTTTCTCAAGAGGCAGGTCAGGTGGTCTGGTATTCACATCTCTTTCAGAATTTTCCACAGTTTATTGTGATCCACACAGTCAAAGGCTTTGGCATAGTCAATAAAGCAGAAATAAATGTTTTTCTGGAACTCTCTTGCTTTTTCAATGATCCAGCGGATGTTGGCAATTTGATCTCTGGTTCCTCTGCCTTTTCTAAAACCAGCTTGAACATCTGGAAGTTCACGGTTCATGTATTGCTGAAACCTGGCTTGGAGAATTTTGAGCATTACTTTACTAGTGTGTGAGATGAGTGCAATTGTGCGGTAGTTTGAGCATTCTTTGGCATTGCCTTTCTTTGTGCCATTTTAACCATCTTCAAATGACCAACAGCCTTTACCCTCCTAGTAGATTATAATCCCTTTATAATCCCTTTGACTTGAAAACCGTATCTCTTATTTTATATTTAAAGCACAGAAGGAAACATAGAGCCTGGATCACTTAACACATGTGCAGTTAGCGTTCAGCAAATATCGTCTGAGGGAAACAGTTCCTGAAGAGAGCAGCAAGAAGCAAGCCCCTGGGACCTTGCCCCAGGGTGTCAGTCACCGTTGAAGGATGGACTTGTCCTCCATCCCTTCTTCCTTCCTGCTTTCCTGACGTGACTTTTCAAGCTGGATTTGGTCTGTTTGGGTTTTGTGAGGTGTGCAGATCTTCTCTTGCCAGGGCTGTGCCAACTTCTTCTAGGTGGAGGTACTCACAAAACTTCTTTAAGCTTTGGCCTGAAGTTAGTGCCCAGCAAGCTTCTACTCAATATCCTTCAAGTGGATCAAGAATTCTTCCTGGGTGGGCAAGGAAGCTGAGGCCAGGAGTTTAGAGGATGCTTTCCCACTATGCCCTTAGTCCTCCCCAACACACCCCTCAGGCAGCTGCAACACTGCTCAGGGTTGGTCCAGGAAATCATCCCTTGGGATCACTCAGATCCACCCAGTTTACACTTAGAAGAAGCAATGATCACCAAGTGGTAGAATTAGGGGCCAGCTATCATTCCTCACTCTCACTGACTTGGGGTGGTCAGCGGGGGTCTCCTCCTGTTCTCAGGCACCATTCAGGAAACATCTGTCCAACAGAGACAATGTAAGCTGCTTATGTCATTTCAAATCTTCTAGTAGCCACATTAAAAAAAAGGAAAGGAGGAATTAACTTTAATCATGCCTCTTATTTAGCATAACATATGTAAAATATTGTCATTGCGATTACATTGCAATGACAACTGTGATTACATTGTCAACATGTAATCAACATAAAAGTTACTGAGATATTTTCATCATTTTTTTTCCTTACAAAGTCTTCAGAACCCACTGTGTATTTTAAACTTGGAGCACACAGCTACCTCTTAAAACTCAACATCCACAGAGGCCCATGCGACTAGAGTGGAGAACTCAGCTCAGAGGAGTTCTGTGAACTCTCTCAGGGCATCCTGTTTGAAGACAAATCTTTTCGCATTAATGTCAATTTAGGAAAAATAAAATGTTTAGAATAAAGTGGAAACAGTGACAGACTTTATTTTCTTGGGCCCCAAAATCACTGTGGACGGTGACTGCAGCCATGAAATTAAAAGACACTTGCTCCCTGGAAGAAAAGCTATGACAAATCTAGACAACATGTTAAAAAGCAGAGACATTACTTTGCCGACAAAGGTCCTTATAGTCAAAGCTATGGTTTTTCCGGTATTCATGTACGGATGTGAGAGCTGGACCATAAAGAAGGCTGAGCACTGAAGAATTGATGCTTTGAATTGTTGTGCTGGAAAAGACTCTGAGAACCCCTTGGACTGCAAGGAGATTAAATCAGTCAATCCTAAAGGAAATCATCCCTGAATATTCCTTGGAAGTACTGATGCTAAAGCTCAGACTGATACTTTGGCCACCTGATGTGAAGAGCTGACTCATTAGAAAAGACCCTGATTCTTGGAAAGATTGAAGGCAGGAGAAGGGTGACAGAGGATGAGATGGTTGGATGGTAACATCAACTAAATGGACATGAGTTTGAGCAAACTCTGGAAGATACTGAAGGACAGGGAAGCCTATCATGCTGAAGTCCATGGGGAAGCAGAGAGTTGGACATGACTGAGCAATTGAATAACAACAAAATGTTTACAAAATAATAGCTCTAATAAATTTTGTGTGGAAAAACTTTATTTTTGCAATATTGACTACTAATTTATTTTAGCCAAAGAATGCTATTGTGAAACTTTTGCTCCTTATCAGCCACTAAAATCTGAACATCTGGACACAGTGGAAAAATTATGTGGCAAAGCTGAGGAAGTTTTTAGACTTTCAGCCGGCTCCTCACCGCTGGGGGCATTCTGCCCTGACCAAAGAATGATTCCATGGGTCTGTCCCCTGCTTCTTCCTGGGTCTTTGCTTAGAGTGGCAAGACAAGAGACCTATGAAGAGGCATAGAAATAGATTGCATCTTTGTTTCCAACATGTGGGCCCTGATATTTCTGTAGTCTGCCTGGACACTAACAACTGTCCCTCAGATGAATAATGTTTGCTTCCAAGGTGGTAAAGATTCTGCCTGCCAATGCAGGAGACATAAGAGATATAGGTTTGATCCCTTGGTTGGGAAGATCCCCTGGAGGAGGAAATGGCAACCCACTCTAGTATTCTTGCTTGGAAAACCCCGTGGACAGAGAAGCCTGATAGGCTACAGTCCATGGGGTCACAAAGAGTTGGACACGACTGAGCACTCATGTACTGAATGATGCTTAATTTTCAGTAAAAATTAGTTATTGACTACTAAATATGAGGTGAACATGGTTTCTGGGGCTGCATGTTGTCTCCCACATATCTGTACTATTTCCCAAATCCAGATGGAAGATATTATAATGATAAGATAAAAATCCATGTAAAAGTATTAGTGAATTACTAGTAATTATTGATATCTCTCTCACATTTCCTATAATTAATGGAGCCTAAAAGTACATGTAAGTATTCATGAAACTGCCTGGTTCTAAAGTATGGCCTTTCGGCATCACAAATCACTCTTTATCGGTTGGTTGGCATTAGTTCACAGTTTTGCTCTAGTTCAAGTGGTCCAACTCATTGTCAGCTAGGGTTCTCCTGAGATGGGAACCTCCCCCTGCTTCTCTGTAACTGGGTTTTCTCTGATTAAGAAAACCTGGGTTCAGAACCAACTGTGTGCTGAGATTAATTGCTCAATACTAATACATTCAACATAGATGATTGCATTACATAACACGTACCAGCTACTTTGCAGTATTTCCTTAGGCATAATAAGCTTTTACCAGTAAAAACCAAATCAACATTAATCTGCAAAGCTGTCATTTTATGTCCACTGCCAAGAAAAAAAAAGAAGAAGAAAAACAGAGTGAGATAAAGTAAACCTTATCAAGGAAGTGGACCCAGTTGTCCAATCAGTGCTGTCCATCCCCTTCAGGCAATCTGATTCATATAAACTGAGGTTCCAAAGTATATTTTATTTAATTGCTGAGAGCAAGAGCTTGGTAGGCAGTTTTGAGCTAAGTTGTTTATTGTACTGACCTGCTCTGCTTTTGGGGAAAACTGAAAAGTGATCTTCTAAAGTTAGCATTTCCAAGCTGGTCTACTTTTTCTACGTGCTCTATTTCCTTTCAATTGCATCAAGAGGAAACAGGTAGGAAAGATGAAAAGTCACCCTTGCGAACAAGAGCAAAATAGTCAAGTTTCAAAGCTTCCTGGCAGATAGTAGCTAGCAACACCCTCTCATATTTCCAAGCAAACACAGGCGAAGCCACATTTTTTCCTACCTCCTGTAAACAACTGTGTTGAAACAAGGCATCTACAATGCCTTCACCCTGGTCTCTAAAAGCTGGCCGTTGTTACGTGTTTAATCACATATCTGAATCCTGAAGAGTAAAGAAGCCAGCTAGGTAGGGACTGTTTGATTTACACCTCTTGGCTGGAGACGTGAGTGCCAAGCCCCTGCCGGAGGGCAACTCAGCCAAAGCTGCCCCGTCCCCCTGAAGGGTGGTGGGGAGTATGCAGCACACACCAGTTGCGTTCATGAGGAAACCATCTTCCTGCCCACCCAGCACTATATTTAGAGCCATCTCTTGGTATGCAAACTTATATTTCTGGGCTTTCTGCCACTCAGACGGGGGGAGGCGGGGAAGGACCAGAAAAACTGGTTTGGTTCCAATGCTGAATGCAAACAATAAACGTTGAAAGTGGCCTTCCCCCCGGCTGCATGTCCGTGTCAAAATCACTCCTTTTTCAAAAGCAATGGGCACTGGATGTGGCTCTGCAGAATGCTTTTTTCTTTACGACCCTAATGAGGAAAATGTGTACTACTCTAAAGGAAGCAGTGAAGCAAATTCCTACGGAAAGGACAGATGATGTTTAACTTTTTAATGTAGTATCATCCAGGCTGGGGTTGTCAACTTCCCCAAAGATGTGTTAGCCCCTGAACAAAAGTGAAAAAGTGTTGGTCACCCAGTCATGTCCGACTCTTTGTGACCCCATGGAACTGCAGCCTACCAGGTTCCTCTGTCCATGGAATTCTCCAGGCAAGAATACTAGAGTGGGTTGCCAATCCCTTCTCCAGGGGATCTTCCCAACCCAGGGGTTGAACCTGGGTCTCCCACACTACAGGCAGATTCTTTACCATATGAGCCACCAAAAGTCACTTCCCAAAGCTAGCTCCAAAGCGGATCTAAAAAGAACATGCAATACTAAATTGTTTGGCCTCTCCAAGCCTCTAGTGAAGACCCAACAAGAAATACTCCCGATCATTCTGCCGTTTGGCCACAAGAACATCTGGCATTTGGGAACATCTGAGTTCTTTACCAGGAAGAGAATCAACATAGGAAGGGACCTTGATACACACCCACCCTGAGCCAGTAGCTACAAGTCTTACAAACACCAGTTCCAAACCATGGAGGGCCTGGACATATGAAAAATGAACAAGGCAAATGGCTCTCTTCAACCTAAGGGCCCTTCCCAACTTTTCTCTCCCAGTGTGTTTTTTTCTTACAGTCATATTTACTGAGTTAATTTCAGTAAGTCTTCCTGCTCAGTATCCTGCCATAGCACTCATTGCCTAGAAATATAGTAGTGGGACAGCCCATTTCGCCCATAAACATAGCTTGAGCAGCGCAGCCATTCCGTGGTTTGGGTATTTCCTCCTCATGGGCACATGTCATCAGCTCTAATGACTTTAACAACTATATTGAAGGAAAGAATAAAAATATTCTTTCTGCGGCCATTCCTCCAACCTAAAACTAATAATATGACAAAAAACTAAAACAGTATTAAACAAAACAAAGCCCTCCACAAAATTTCTTGAAAATAGTAAATGATATGCATGCAAAATGGAGTCACTGGACGTGAAGTATGAACACTTCTGAAAGTTACAGTTCTATATAAAACCTCTAAACGCCGGTGGCTCAGTCACAAAGAATCCGCCTGCAATGCAGGAGGCGTGGGTTCAATCTCTGGGCCAGGAAGATCATCTGGTGAAGAAAATGGCAACCCACTCTAGAATTCTTGCCTAAGAAATCCCAAGGACAGAGGAGCCTGGTCAGCTACAGTCCACAGGGGTTGCAAAAGAGTCAGACACAATTTAGCAACTAAACACCACCACTACCAAATGGACAAATACAAAGGAAGCTGACTAGCAGTCAAACAAAAAAACACTCTCAGTGTTTTGGGGACTTCAGGACTGTTCACAAGGCCTCCTTCTTCTAGGCCCAGGTGGAATTCAAGCCCTGCTCCCCTGAAGTTGGGCACAGCCACACAATTTGCTTGAGTGAGAAGAATGTGAGTACAAGTGACCAGTGTCACCTTTCTAATACTGGTGTTCACGTCTCTGTTCTCTTCTGGGCCAGATGCACCTCAGTTCTAGACGGATATGAAGCATAAGCCGGAAATAAACTTTTGTTGTTTGAATCCGATGAGATATGGGGGTTGCTTGTTACCATAGCAAACTAAGCCTAACTGATCAATACAGTAAATTAGTAAAGAATGAACAATAATTAGCAGAAGATAATTGCGTCACAGGTTCCTGTACTGAAAAGGCACCCAAGTCAATCCTTCCAGGGGCTCCCTCCCACCACAGCTTAATAATTGTAGCCAGTCAACTTCTAAGAACTGTGGTGTTGGAGAAGACCCTTGAGAGTCCGTTGGACAGCAAGGAGATCCAGCCAGTCCATCCTAAAGGAAATCAGTCCTGAATATTCATTGAAAGGACTGATGCTGAAGCTGAAACTCCAACACTTTGGCCACCTGATGTGAAGAACTGACTCGTTTGAAAAGACCCTGATGCTGGGAATGATTGAAGGCAGGAGAAGGGGAATACAGAGGATGAGATGGTTGGATGGCATCACCAACTCAATGAACATGAGCTTGAGTAAGCTCCAGAAGTTGGTGATGGAGAGGGAAGCCTGGCGTGCTACAGTCAATGGGGTCACAAAGAATCGGACATGACTGAGAGACTGAACTGAACTGAACTCAACTTCTAAGATATCTCTTAGCAGCTCTATTGAAACCCAAAGCAAATAAAATGTTCAAGAAAAAACAAAACAGAAAGGGTCCAGCTATGAAAACAGACATGACTGGAGAGAAACGAAGTGATCCCAGAATCTCTAAATCGAATGCTCTCAATCCTATGCGGGCCCGGCCCCAAAGATTCAATAGCTTCACTTGGTTTCAGTTAGAATCCAGGCATCTGTACTGCATGGTCTCCCTCTGTGGTTTCAGCGTGCAGCCCAGTTTAAGAACCATGGCTTCATGTGGCTGGGCTCTGTTATTTTCCAAAACTCAGTCCTGAGACATTAAATATTATAGGAAAAAAAGAAATGCCCCCCAAACAGTGTCCTTAACTGGCATGTTCATGTTACAAGAAATGAGTGTTTTCAAGTGCTGAGATTGTCAGTTTTCCCCTGGGCCAGCAGTAGAACATGTTCTCAATCCGTGGTTAGTGGGTCATTTTGTACTCTTAGCATTCCATCCTTGGAGTAGCTCTAATAGTAGCTCTAAAGAGGCAGTAGCTCTAATACCATAGTATGTGACATTCAACAGTCAGGGAGTCAGCTGTCCTATAGAACTCTAAATACAAGTTCAGTATGGATTCAGCATCAGGGCAAGAAGTCAGCTGGGCTAAGGGACACTACAGATGCATGGGATATGTCAGCAGAGAAAGTGTAGCTGAGGACCTGGAGTATCATCGGAGCCCCTCAAAGAACACATTTAGCTACAACAGAAGGCTAAGTCTTTTGGAGACCAGGAGAGACTATTCAAAAGAACTGTATCATCTCTCTTCCCCCTAAGAACATCCAGAGCCTCCCCATGAGGAGGTATTATTCTCATTTCCATTTTAGAAACCAGGCAATTGAGACTACAAGTTTAAGTGACCTGCCCACCATCACACGGCCATGAACATCACTGAGGAGTAAAGAGAACACAGGGGTTCACAATCAGCCCCATGGTGTGGAGTAGAGCTGAGACAGGTGGCTTATAACACTTCTCTACTGCTCTGCCCATTGGCACAATACCTATTTCCTAGGAACTTGGTATAACCGAGAGAGCATGTCTTCATGGTAGACCCATAATGCAGAATTTTGACAAAGACATCCCCGAATAATTATTTCTGTTCAAATGTATTTATTTTAAATTGAAATTTTGATAAAGTGTGGTATCAGTATACATAATTCACTCCCCTAAGGTTAAACATCATTTACTCAACCATCCATGAAGATTTTAGAACCTTCTGAATGTTTCCTACTGCATACATAAGGGGAGCAGGAAAGACACAATCACCACCCCCTCAGAGCTTACAGTCTGGCTAGACACACAGACAATTAAATAGCAAGAAAACTGTGCTAAGGGGTACGAAGGGACAAGTGTTATGAAGTCTTTCAAGGAGTCCATGGAGCCAAGGTGTCCATGGCTTTCCTAGTGGCTCAGATGGTAAAGCATCTGCCTGCAATGCAGGAGACCCAGGTTCGATATCTGGGTCAGGAAGATCCCCTGGAGAAGGAAATGGCAACCCACTCCAGTATTCTTGCCTGGAGAATTTCATGGACAGAGGAGCCTGGTGGGCTATAGTCCATGGAGTCGCAAGAGTCGGACACGACTGAGTGACTAACACACACACACACACACACACACACAGAATGGCCAGCTGTCCTTCTGAACATTTGAAAAGCACTGGGCTTTGCTTCTCATACACGCAGCCAATTTAACACATACCCTCTGTGTCCAGGCTTTGTGCTTCTCTGGTGCTGTCTTAGAGCTCTGCCTTTAAAGCAACTGATATCAATACCACGTCGCTTCAAATAGCTCTTCACTGTCATTGGAAGCATCGCCGGCTTCAAGCATAAAGGCCTTCCTTTGGTTTACTCTGGAGCAATTGCTCAGCCAGTCGCCAAGTCATCAGCTATCACAGGAGCAGGCAACCGAGTGGAGCTGCATTAAAAGCTGGCTTTCAACCTGTTGAGTTACTAAGCATAATTTGGGCCTTTATTCTACCTTCATTTAAGACAAGACTTGTGGGAAGCACGCTTCCCACCAAAAGCCCTTTGTCAAGTGTTACACTTATTAAGCTTTTTGGACAGAGTCATAGCTCTGAGACAGACATTTTGCCAATATCCCACTCCTTATCTGCAAAAATCAACACTGGCTTTGTAGATCTGGTCTGCAACTCAATTTCAGACATTAAAAAAGAAAACAACGTACAATGATTTGCTTTCAGAATTTCCAAGATTACCATTGCTAATGACAATGAAATAGCTAATATTTATTGGGCTCTTACTATTTGAAAAGCACCATTTGCTAGGTGTTTTATGCATGCTATCTCATTTAAACTTTATAAAAACCACATCAGATCAGTACTTGGACAATACATAAATTCTAAAGCACACATTTCCCTCACATTCTATGTTAGTAAATAGGGTACATCTTAGAATAAATCAAGTTATATCACAGTGTAAGACTCGCAGGTATCGAACAGACTTGTGGTTGCCTAGGAGGAGGAGGGTAGGAGACAGATGTATTGGGACTTTGGGGTTAACAGATGCAAACTATTATATATAGAATGGATAAACACCACAGTCCTACTGGATAGCACAGGAAGCTATATAGGATTAAACCATAATAGAAAAGAATATAAAAAAGAAAGTATCTACCTATATGTCTATAACTGAGTCACTTTGCTGCACGGCAGAAATGAATACAACATTATGAATCTACAATACTTCAGTTTTTAAAAGCTATATCTAGTTTAACTGGTAGCAATTTTTCTCTGTGAATTATACATCAAATAATGGTGCACTTTAAAATCCAGGGTGCCTCGGATGGAAAAGATTATGGCATTATTAGCTCCATTTCACAGATGAAGAAACCGAGGCTCTGAAAAATTTAAGTATCTGGCCCACCATCACATAGAAAATAAATGGCAGAACAAGGATGTGATCCCAGGTTTTTCTAGCTCTAAAGTTTGTGCTCTGGACTGGAACATTGTACTGCTTCAAGACAACCTTTAATAAACATTAATTCATTAAGCTCCTAGCATCTGATATGAGTTAGTCACCAAGTTGGGAATGCTGGAGGTACAGGGTAAGACACCTCTTCATAGCACTATTTAAGGACTGTGGGAATCTGAACAATGAATTAGAATGTTAAGCTTCATATACTTTTGATGGACTCCAGTGTAACACCAGATCTAAGCCTGGACTTTCTTTTGGAAGTCTTTTCAGGGTCATTTCCCTGCCCGCCCCCCCCACCCACCCTCACTGAGAGCTGATTTCATTAGCTAAATACCTTACTTCTAGCCTTACACTGGGTAAATATTATGTAAATCAACATTTTAGTATGACAGACAGATGCTGAGTTGCCCATCAGTGGTATTTCCCCGCTACTATTCACACCTTGTGTAATGTCATCCCCATGAGTGTGGGCAGGACCTGTGACTTACTTGTAACCAATTGTCATTGCTCGGTTGCTCAGTCAAGTCTAATTCTTTGTGATCCCATGGACTGCAGCATGCTAGGCCTCTCTGTCCCTCACCATTTCCCGAAGTCTGCCCAAGTTCATGTCCATTGCATCAGTGATGCCATCCAGCCATCTAATCCTCTGACACCCTCTTCTCCTTCTGCCTCAATCTTTCCCAGCATCAGAGACTTTTCCAATGAGTCAGTGGTATATATCAGATGACCAAAATACTGGCTTTTGAGCTTCAGCATCAGTCTTTCCAACAAGTAGTCAGGGTTTATTTCCCTTAAGATCGACTGGTTTGATCTTCTTGCTGTCCAAGAGACTCTCAGGAGTCCTCTCCAGCACCACAGTTTGAAGTCATCAATTCTTCAGCACTCCACCTTTTTTACGGTCCAGCTCTCACAACCGTACACAACCACTGGGAAGACCATAGCCTTGAGTATATGGATTTTTGTCAGCAGAGTAATGTCTCTGCTTTTCAACACACTGTCTATGTTTGTCATAGCTTTCCTGCCAAGAAGCAAACGTCTCTAAGTTTCATGGCTGCAGTCACCATCCACAGTGATTTTAGAGGCCAAGAAGAGGAACTCTGTCACTACTTCCACCTTTTCACCTTCTATTTGCCATGAAATAAGGGGGTCAGGTGCCATGATCTTAGTTTTTTTAATATTCAGTTTTAAGCCAGCTGTTTCATTCTCCTCCTTCACTCTCTTCAAGAGGCTCTTTAGTTCCTCTTCATTTTCTGCCATTAGAGTGATATCATCCACATAGCTGAGAAAGTTGATTGTTCTCCTGCCTCTCTTGATTCCAGCTTGTAAGTCATCCAGCCCGGCATTTCTCATGATGTGCTCCAGTATTTAGTTTAAACAAACAGGGTGACAGCAGACAGCCCTGTCATATTCCTTTCTCAATCTTGAACTAATCAGTTGTTCCATATAGGATTCTAACTGTTGCTTCTCGACCTACATACAGATTTCTTAGGAAACAGTAAGATATGGTCTGGTATTCCCATCTCATTAAGAGGTTTTCACAGTTTATTATGATCCACACAGTCAAAGGCCTTAGCATAAGTGATGAAACAGAGCTAGATGTTTTTCTGGAATTTCCTAGCTTTCTCCATGATCCCGTGAATGTTGGCAATTTGATCTCTGGTTCCTCTTCCTTTTCTAAACCCAGCTTGGACATCTAGAAGTTCTTGGTTCACATAATGCTGAAGCCTAGCATGCAAGATTTTAAGCATGACCTCACTAGTGTGGGAGATGAGTGCAGTTGTCTGATTGTTAGCACATTGTTTAGTACTACCCTTCTTGGGAATTGGGATAAGGATTGACTTTTTCCAGTCCTGTGGCCACTGCTTCCAGATTTGCTGACATATTGAATACAACACCTTGATAACATCACCCTTTAGGATCTTGAATAGTTCTGTGGCAATAGAATATGGCAAAAGTGATGGGTTGTCACTTTTGTGATTAGGCTACATGACTGTGAATTCTATCTCACTAGCAGACTCTCCATCTTACTGCCTTTGGTGAAGCAAGTTGCAGAGACCCACATGGCAAGAAGTTGAGAGATGCCTCTAGACAACAGTCAGCTAGGAACTGCGACCCACAGTCCAGCAATCTTCAAGGAAGTGAATCCTGCAGATATCCATACAGATGAGCTTGAGAGAAGACTCCCTCCCCAACTGAGCCTCTAGATGAGACCTCAGCCCTGGCTGAAAACTTAAATGCAGAGAGACTGATGAGACAGACTTGGAGCTAAGCTGTGCCCAGATTCCTGACCTACAGAAACTATGAAATAAAAAAATGTGTTATTTTGCACTGCCAAATCTGTCATAATTTGTTATGCAGTAATAGCTGAGTGCTGAAGAATTGATTCTTTCAAACTGGTGCTTCAGAAGATTCTGTGAGTCCCTTGGACAGCAAGGAGATCAAACCTGTCAATCCTAAAGGAAATTAACTCTGAATACTCACTGGAAGGACTGATGCTGAAGGTGAAGCTCCAATACTTTGGCCACCTGATGCAAAGAGCCGACTCATTGGAAAAGAGCTTGATGCTGAGAAAGATTGAAGACAGGAGGAGAATGGGCCAACAGAGGGTGAAATGGTTGGATGGCATTATAGACTCAATGGACATGAGTTTGGCAAACTCTGGGAGATAGTGGAGGGAAGCCTGGCATGTTGCAGTCCATGGGGTCACAAAGAACTGGATATAACTTAGCTACTGAACAACAACAATAGCTAATATACTTGGTGAAAAGGCAAATTTCTTTGCCATGGACCTTTATGATGTTCTCAAATAGTTGATACCACAAAATTTCGATTGTGATTTCAGTCTCTTGGTTACATAAAAAAATATATATATATCAGCTGCCACTTACTAAGCATTCTCTGAGTGCCAAGTAAGTTCTAGCATGGTATTAGCGAACCAAGGGCCACAATTACCAAGCAATAGCTCATTAGTGCAGTTAACTGCATATATAAGAAATATTACAAAAAAAAAAAAGAAATATTACATATTCATTTCACAATTAAAAAAAAATGTTCGTGGACTTTATCATTTTTATTGTCTATTCCCCTTCTTTTGGTAAATGTAATCTTTCCTTCTAGAAAATGCTTCTTCCTCTAATTCTAGTCACGTTCTTCTTATCTAACCCACTCACTGCTCAGTGACTGATCCAAGCTTGGGCACCTCATCACACAAGGCTGGGCTAACAAGCATCTTTCTCTAACCCTTCTTGAGTCCTACTGCTGTGAGAGCCCAACGTTGAATTCTCAATGGCCATGCTCCCTGCAATTTGCAGGAAGACATTCTGCAGGAGGAGAGAACAGCCTGATACTCAGAAAGAAGCAGAGACAGACAGGAAGAGCCTGCTTCCTTCCAGTCCTTGCTGATGGAGTCCCCAAAGTCCAGCTGTGCCCCTGCCCTTTCTCCAGGTCACAGAAATCTAACTGTAAACTTACTCTGAGATCCCAGCCAGCATCCATCAAAATTCAGTCACTTTCACTGAAAGAGACTCAGGTAACACATGGACGAAGATTTTTCACTGTTTTAGACTATCCTTTCCTGATCTATGTTACTGACGTTTTGAAATATCTGGGCCCCTCATGTTTGTTTAAAAATAACTGTTCTATTACTGAATTACACCACACCCAGCTGATGGCTGCACCACAGAATGTTAAAGTGGGAGAGACATTAGGGGTTATATGGTCTGACTCTCATTCAAAAAAGAGGAAACTGAATCTAGGAAGGTGAAGCTACTTTCTTTCTGAGATTAAAGTGAGTTTGTGCCACAATTTCCTAAAACTTGACCTTTTGTACCCATTCCAGTGAGTTTTGTCTATCATACAGCTTTATTTTGAAGAATTTATAGAGGCTTAACTTAAAAGAGTTTGATTTTTGTAATAAAGCTCCTTCAAAAACCTCTCATCTCTCAAAGACTTGTAATTAACTTGGCTAATTAATAAATAACATAAAAATTAAGAACTGTTAATTTGACTTCACCCATAAAAGCACTTATTCCTGATTCTAGCCACATGCGAAACAAATGGTCACCAGTTTTCAAATGATTTAAAAATAAGGAACTCCGTTTTTACTAATCTATATTCTGGTTTACTTTAAGCATTTTATTTTGGACTGAGTAGTATTTGCTACACAAATAAGAATAATTAAATTTATTTAATAATCAATAATGCTCTTTCATTTTCTAATTCTGTATGATTTTTTCAATCACAAAATAATACATATTGAAGGAAATATGAAAAGGCAGAAAGAAAACAATGACCTATGACATGTCTGAATTTGATATAAGCAATGACCTTGAATTATGTAATTCTTAGGCTAGTTTTTATAAACTTTTTAATACGGAGTAGTTAAAATCCAATGTCCCAAAGAAACAGATGTTAATATGTTAATCAATACCCTGGGTGTTCACTCATAACCATGTTTAGAAAGAAATTGTCCCACTTCCCTCTACTCAGCTTTTTTGCTGCTTTCAAAATTGCCCTCCTCAAGCCTGTGTCATTAAATCACACTTCCTATAGGTTCCTTTGCTTGCAGCACAAATGTTAAGAATCCAGGTCTACTAAACACCTTGAGCTTTAGAAAATACTAAAGTGGCTTCTCTGAGGTTTTCTTGGACCATTTGGCTGACTTGAAGTCTCTAGAACAACCCAAATACACAGATATCTTTGGAATAGATACACCATGCCAAAGCAAGCAGAGATTGTGGCCAAAGGGCATGTGTGTTGCAACACAAGCTTTGAGTGTAGATTATGTAGCAGCTGCAAGACAGAGTGAAGAGAAAATATTGTCTTTGAAACACTTTTCAGAAACATTCAACAAGACTGAAAACAAGCAGAGGGTAAGGGTGATTAGAAGTGAAGTCTTTAATGCTGAGAAACAAGCCCATAGTACAAAGCCAACAGACTTCTCCTTTTTGGATTCCTTAAAAACAGAAAGTTTTCTATTGTATGTCCTTTTAAGTATATCACCCATAAGTCATCACCCCCAAGAATAAATAAAAAGGCAAATCACGAAAACTTCGGCTACTTCCACTGTGAGTTGGACTTAGTGTAAACCACTGTAATTCACACTTCTCTTAGCTCTCCATGCAGATGTCCTATCCATCATGAAAAAGAATCTGTATTTACCAGCAGTAAGCCATGTTCTTTTTTATTTCTGTTTGCTAGATGGAGATCTTGGATTTATTCTGAGCCAACTATTTACTAATTCTCATTGGATCTCTTAAGCCAATATAATATCCTTGTTGAAGAGACTAGGGAATAACCTGAGGCTCAGTTCTCTTTTTAATTTTAACTGGATGATGAAAGGTTGATATCAGAAAATAAGAGTATATAGTAATACACACTGTCCAACTCTGTTTTGTCCAGCTCATACTGGCTCATGAAGGGTGATCATTAACACCACTTCTGGACTCTGTGTGTAGTTAGACACTGTGAATTGATTGAAAATGACCAAGTAGAAGTATTTACACCAGAGAAATCAGCAAATGATGTGAATCAGCTTTTTTTTTTCCTTCTGGAGAGTTAATTATTAAACATTTACCAAAAAAACCATTCATCCATCCATCCAACAAATTTTTATTGAAATCTAATATGTGCAAGCTAGACCTTGTGATAAAATTTGAGGGTACAAAGACAGTCTGGACAAAGACAATGTCCCCTTCTCCTCCTGCCTTCAACTTCCCCAGCATCAGAGTCTTTCCTGTATTATGACTGATTTTCCATTGAAACCTGGACATTTGTGTACGATGTATGCGATGTAGACGCGGGACGCCATTTAGGCCTCCTGTTTTAACTGACTTTCCTTGACATGCCTCTGGCAGGGAAGGTGGGGAGGTCCTGTCCGGCTACTGCATAGTGGAGGAAGACGTCCAGGTACCCTACCTGGGTCTCCTGACAGCCAAGGTAGGGGGCTCCTGCTGGTTGGTGGGGGAGTTCCAGTTCTCCGCATGGTCTCCACTGAGGGGGCTTCATTACTGCCTGGCGGGGATGAAAATCTAGGCTTCCTACTTGGCCCTTTCTGGAACACCCCAGTGGGTAACTTTTTTTTTTTCATCCCACTCATAGCTTCACAAGGGTGGAGATCTAGGCCCTCCGCTATGCTGTGGATGGGGCTGAGCCCATGGTTTTTCCTGTGGTGTTTGGTTGAAGTAGAATGGTTATTGTCTAAAAGTTTTCTGTCTTCTGAGGTTGCCCCTTTCCTGTCTTTAGACTAACAGACAGCAAGCAGGCTTTTCTGTTGTTAGAGTTTTTTTTGTCTGTGCCATTGGTATTTCCTGACTCCCAGTTTCTTCAACAACAAGTCTGGGATATATGAAGCAAAAAACTCAGCCCCATGTTGTTCCTCTGATCCTGAGGTTTCTAGCCAGTCTACCTTCTCTCCATTTTTCACCTTTATATTTGTTTCATATAAAATGTCCAGAATTTTTAGTTGTTCTTAGGGGAAGGAAATACAGAAAAGTATATTTACTCCATCTTCTGGAAAACTTGTCTTCCACTTCGCTATTTTTTAACTACCTTGTCATCTGAGAGATTAAAAAAAAAAAATCAGTTGATATTCTTGCCATAATTATAAAACATCAAATTCTTGCTTAGATTAACTGCAAGGAATTTACTGCTAATGTGTAGAGAAGATTATGGATTTTGTGATATTTGTTTCATTCCCTGTTTACATGACATAGAATAGTTTTTAAATTAGAATATCAACTTTTCTATCTACAGTAGGATAAAAAGCATGGCTGTCCTCTAAGTCTATGTTTCTAAATTTGTAATAATGGCATCTGAGAGGCCATGGAAAGTGTTTGAAGGTAAAATAATTATAAAGTTGCTTTCAACAAGTTATTTTTCACTGTTTATAGAGTAGATATACTCCATTTTATGGGTAGACCTGTGAGCTCTGTACACAGTTGGGACCAAATCTATGGTAGGCAAAATTTTAGAATAGTAACCTTTAGTTAGTGGAATATCCCAAATATATCATTCTCTGGGAATATCTTCCCTCAGTCTGCTTGTTGATTTACTCACGGTGTGGTAAAAATGATAGGGTAGAAAAATGAGAAAATTATATAGCAAGTACAACAATAAAATACAGTTATTTAAATACTTATCTTTCTGGACAATTCTAGAGAAAAATGGCAAGTGATGAAATTTTGCTCTAAGACATAGATAAATGCTGCCTTTCATAGGAGACTTCACTGAACTATTTTTCTTCCTTGATGGAGGAAAAAAAGATATACTATAAGGAGATAAACTTTGGTAAGATGAGTAGATTTTTATCTTAATGATAAAGAGTCTCTCAGAAAGTTGGCTTTAAGTATATCATTTGTATTATGCATGTAATTTTTCAACATTTTAAAACTTCACATTTCAAAGGAATATTTTTCATGCAATTGCCATAATCATTATTTTAATAGGTGCACAATATTCCTTTGGGCATTATATCATAATTCATTAAATAGTCCATTATTGCTAAACAGTTAACTCACTTGTAACATTTCACTTGTATAAATAATGAGTGATATGTTTTTGTACATAGTTTTCACCCTACCTACTATTTTGGATTATTTTTTTAAGCTAGAGCCTGTGAAACAGAATTACTGAATCGACAGTATGATGATTCTTATGACTCATAACAGGAACCACTAAATTATTTCCCAAAGGACTTGTATGCTTTTATAATGACATCAACAACATCAGAGAACAGGAGCTTAGCATCCTCTCCAGCAAGTCACTGTTACTGAAAAAAAGAAAGTGACTTTAAGGTTGAAATACTAATTGCTTAATTTTAATGATTGAGTTAGCAGTTGTTTACTAGTTTTATTTCTTTTATGAAATATCTGTGGTTGACCTTTGCCATTCATCTTCTCAGATTTGGGGATTATTTTAAATCAATTCGAATGAATTCCTTATAGTAATCAAAATATTAACCTACAGATTATTCTCATATTTTTAATGTGATAAGGTTTTCATTGCTATAGAGTTAAAATTTCCGATTCTTTGTGATTTGTTCAGTTTATTCTAGGTTTAGAATGTCATTCACTATAATTCTGTTTTTCTTTTCCTTTTTAAACCTATGTATATTTTAAACTTTTTATCCAATATAATCTAGCTCAGTGTTTGTTTTGAGCGGATGGGCAAAGTTGATATTTTTTTGAAAACTGCTAAGAATTTATCTCACTATGATTTCATGAATAATCCTACCCTTCACTATTGATTTATCATGTGAGAAATTTTTAGTTATGCCAAGTCTTTTGACTGTCTATTTCAGCTCACTGACCCTTCTTTAACCTTGTGCCATTACTGTTTTAAACACTGCAGGAATATAGAACACAGCACGCAGTCAATGACTACTTGTTCAGTGAGTACAGAATCTGGCAGGGTTACTAACCCTCATTCTAATTTTCTAGAATTTTCCTTAGCATTGTCTCTCATGTGTGTTACTCTCTGCCCCCACATTTTTTTTTTTGACCAATTTAAAATCAACAAAGAAGCTAAAAGAGGGCTACAATTAATACCTATATACTCATCACCTTGATTCAATTACTAACTTTATTTTCTCTATACATATTTGCATACAAAGCACAGACATACAAACTTATTAATTTTTTGAACTCTTTGAAAGTGACCTGAAGACATCATATCTCATTTCTAGATATTTCAGTGTACATCTCTTATGAACACGGCCATTCTCCTTTATAACCACAATACATTATCACAGCCATTATTATTACCCAGTTTAAATTTCCTCAATTCTCCCACAATTAACTTTATCAGTTCAGTTCAGTTGCTCAGTCATGTCCAACTCTTTGTGACCCCATGGATTGCAGCACGCCAGGCTTCCCTGTCCATCAGCAACTCCCGGAGCTTGCTCAAACTCATGTCCATAGAGTCGGTGATGTCATCAAAGCATCTCATCCTCTGTCATCCCCTTCTCTTCCTGCCCTCAATCTTTCCCTGCCTCAATCTTTCCCAATAGAAAAGACCCAATCAGGTTCTTTTCTAATAAGTCAGTTCTTCGAATCAGGTGGGCAAAGTATTGGAGTTTTCACTTTAGCATCAGTTCTTCCAATGAATATTTAGGACTGACTTCTTTAGGATTGACTTGTTTGATCTCTTTGCAGTCCAAGGGACTCAAGAGTCTTTTCCAACACCACAGTTCAAAAGCATCAATTCTTCGGGGCTCAGCTTTCTTTACGGTCCAACTCTCACATCCATACATAACTACTAGAAAAAACCATAGCTTTGACTAGACGGACATTTGTTGGCAAAGTAACGTCTCTGCTTTTTAATATGCTGTCTAGGCTTGTCATAGCTTTTCTTCCAAGAAGCAAATGTCTTTTAATTTCATGGCTGCAGTCACCATCTGCAGTGGTTTCGGAGCCCAAGAAAATAAAGTCTGTCACTGTTTCCATTGTTTCCCCATCTATTTGCCATGAAGTGATGGGACTGGATGCCACGATCTGCTTTTTGAATATTGAATTTTAAGCCACCTTTATATATATATAAATTAACTTTATAGCTTAAAACAAACAAAAAAGATCTAAGAATCACTCATTACATTTAGTTGATGTTATGTCTCTGACCTCTTTTAATACAGGTCATCTGACCACCTTCTCTTTCTCTTTGTCTCACTCTCTGCCCCTCCTCTCCTCTCCTCTCCCTCTTTCTTCCCCTCCTCATCCACCTTCTTGTTCTTTCTCTCTCTCACTCTCACTCCTTGTCTCCATCACTCTCTGTTTCTTCCTCTCTTTTTCACTTTCATGGCATGACATTTTCAAAGGTCCAGGCCAGCTGTTTCACAGAATATTTTAAAATTTGTATATCTCTGAGAGTTTCCTTACTTGTGTATTATTTTAAATACATTTGAATTCTTTTAAGCTTCAGTCTCATGTTTCTCTCTTCACATGTAATTCTACCATCAGAATCCTATTGGAATTTTGATCAGTACTACAAAATATAAATAAAATTGTTCAAGTAGTCCAGAGAAAATTGTACTGGATTTTACAACAAATTTATTAAGAATGGACATTTTTATATTATTTAAAAGAGTGTGTATTTCTTTAAGTCATCTTCTCTTATAACTCAAAATTTTGAAAAATTCTTCATATAGAACATATACTTAGAAATATTATTTTGTAACAGTTACACTATTTTGCAATTGAAAAACTTTTTTGAGAATTTTTTAAAGTTACATTTCCAACTAGAGGGTGATTGCTTTTTTTAAATTGGTCTTATTTGTAGGCAGTTTACTAAACTCTTAAATTCCTTCTACTAATATCTTAATATTTAAATTTTTCTAGTATGTGATCAAAGTACCTGTATATAGTAATAATTTTTATGCCTTTTTTCTCAGCATTTATACATATTATCCTACTAATGTGACCAAAATGTTCTAAAACAGTATTAAATATGAAGATGATAGTGACCATTCTTCTCTTAAAGACACTGAAAAAGATGCTTCTAAAAGAATTCCAAAAATGTTTTTAACAAAAACAGGCTTATTGAAAACCAGGAACTATAATTACTGAATAGTCATATAAGTATTTTAATTTATAACTCATTTGATGGAATACATTTTTGTATTTTTATTGTTTAAAGGTTAGTTTTGGATGCTCTTCATACATCTATTTTAGCCCCAATCCAGCATATTATCTTTTTCAAAGAAACTTTAAAATAAAAGTAATGCATTAACCAAGAAAATAGAAAGTATTTCCTGTTACTTTGTGTCTATAATCAGAAGGATGTACTTACAGACAAAACCCAGGGTGCAGTCAAGTTGCTTATAAAACAAACATTAGCAGTTGCCATCTCTACTTCCACCCCTGCTCCACTCCAGCCCTATTCACCCATCAACATTGCTTCTCCAGAATCCCACACAAGCCATCTCACCTCTCTTCCTTCCATCACCATTTTTTCTCCCTTAGAAAGACCATGTACAAGCCACGTTTTCCCTTTTCAACACTCACAGAACATCAAAATCATCACAAGAGACTTATTCAGGGCATGAGAGTCTTCGCCCACGCTCAGCTTCCCCAGGCTGAATCTCATTCCTACGTGTCTCATGAAAATCACTCTTTACTTCACTAGGACAAGTACCAAGAAGACTGCACTAAGAAATAAAGTGAAATGAGACTTAATATAACTTCAGTTCTTTGAACCTGCCTGTAGACACTCACAAATCTCCACCTATATTCTTACTCTATGTATTCCTCTAATTAAGCTTGCTTTTCTTTCCTTATCAGCATCAAGAGTAAGAAAGCTCATCTTATTGACTTTTTCTGTTATCTTGCTTTGGTTGAATGAAAGGTATTGAACTGGCTCAGCTTCGGTTATCAGCAGGGCTTAGGGACACCACACGATCACCTGAGTGGTATAGTCGGGGCAGAGGGGAACAGATGTGGAGATGGATGAGGGACAAATAGGAGAAGCTGGGGTTCTGGAAAGTCCATGACAAAAGCAGCAGCTCTGGGGAAGGGTCAACATCACCAGTCAAATCCAAGTGAGAGCCAGGGCAACACCAAGACCAATGGCAGCTGCAGATAATACAGTGGGGGCAGTAGAGCATCCCTGGGAGCAGGACGTGGGTACAGCTAATTGCCTGGAGGTCATAAGTGAAAGTGAAAGTCACTCAGTTGTGTCCGACTCTTTGCAACCCCATGGACTATACAGTTCATGGAATTCTCCAGGCCAGGATACTGGAGTGGGTATAGCCTTTCCCTTCTCCAGGGGATCTTCCCAACCCAGGGATTGAACCCAGGTCTCCTGCATTGTAGGCGGATTCTTTACCAGCTGAGTCACAAGGGAAGCCCAAGAATACTGGAGTGGGTAGCCTATCCCTTCTCCAGTGGATCTTTCTGACCCAGGAATCAAACTGGGGTCTCCTGCATTGCAGGTGGATTCTTTACCAGCTGAGCTATCAGGGAAGCCCCTCTTGAAGTCAAAATAGAGTATTATACGGGGAGTACAGTCGTACCTAGAAAAATGCATCTATAAAGCTGCACAGGGAGGAATGAGGGGAGGCCAGGGTCTGGAGCTTAGACGCTGGGGATGGACGGCCTGGGTTGGAATCCTGGATCTCATTTTGTTATCTGTTCGATCTCAGCATCTTCTTAACTTCTCTAGTGCTTTGGTTTCCCTTATCCAGAAAATGGTGATAACAAATCTCATAGAGCTGTAGAGACTAAATGAATCAACATCCGAAAAGTGTTTGGAACCGTATCTGGTATATAGTAAATGTTATAGGTACATTAGTGTTTATTTATAAAATCATTATTATAATTATTCTTCAGAGTTTCCAGATTGAATGAGAAACCCCGCATGCCAGACCTGGATGTAAACTGTGCAAAGGAAACTACCATCTGAGGGTCCCTAAAATCTAGACAGCTTTAGTTTTCAGCCAAAAGACTTCCCAAATCCCAGAACAAAGAGAGAGTTTGAGAGAAAGATGAAAATTATCTACTTGGCTGTTCTGCCCTGGTTTCTGAGGATGAGATTCTTGCCAGGTGGCAACATGCTCCCTGGGGATAGGTAGGGTGGGCAAAGAGGGACAAGTAGTATGCTTTTAAGGATACATTTTATTGTCAATGTATTACATTTTGGCTACATTGTGGGTTAAAGTGGCTTTGTTGTTTTTGTTTCTTTTTTGAATTATCCTTAGAAGTGAGTTTAATAACTTTGCTTCCATGAGGAATATATACATTAAATTCCACAATAAATGACTCATAAAGAAGGAAAATCTATTTGTTGGTGAACTTATGCATGTCTGGAAGAAGTTTATTAACATCTAAAAGGGCCTGCAATAGGATTGCTCAGTAAAATCCCAAAGAACTTCCAAAGAGCAAAATCCTGTGGGACCAGAAAGCCTGACATAAGAACCCAACATCAGGTTAATCAGGTCCCTGCTGTACAAACTGCAGTCTCTGAACAGGGGCAGACTGATCGTGGCAATCCAACTGTATTGCCAAGTTCTATAATTATAGCAACTCCTCCAAAATGTGTTTAAAATATGGTTTTAAGCCAGAGCTCTGCCCACATTCCTTTACTACTTCTGATCAAGATACCCAGAATTGATATTTTGAAGAACATACCTTCAATCCTCTGTAGAACCATGTTCATCAACGAGGCTAAAAGCCTTAAAACCAGCCACCTTCTAAACTCACCCAGCCTCAGAAGTCTGCCTTCAAGGCACCCCCTGAGGCCACCAAGAATGTCCTCTGCCCGGAACCCATGCCCTACAGAAGAGCTTGTCAGATCATGAAGTAAGTGCAGTCTTCTGGGGCCATATTTAGTAGGAGTTGCTACAAGGGCACTCTTCCTTAGGATTGTCACTATAGTCTGAAAAGAAATCTATAAATTACCAGTGACTAGCAGGTATCATGGAGAAGGCAATGGCACCCCACTCCAGTACTCTTGCCTGGAAAATCCCATGGACAGAGGAACCTGGTAGGCTGCAGTCCATGGGGTCGCTAAGAGTCAGACATGACTGAGAGACTTCACTTTCACTTTTCACTTTCATGCATTGGAGAAGGAAATGGCAACCCACTGCAGCGTTCTTGCCTGGAGAATCCCAGGGATGGGGGAGCCTGGTGGGCTGCCGTCTATGGGGTCACACAGAGTCGGACATGACTGAAGTGACTTAGCAGCAGCAGCAGGTATCATAGGCCCATGGCTCCTTTCCTTTTCCTAGGTACTTGCTCCCATCAAAGGACTTCATGAAAGTTCTTTCTCCGTGGTTACTTCAGGCTATTTGGTGTTTGGCTACAAACTAGGTTGTAAGATAGAACTCACCAAAAAATGAAAATCATATTTAACCACCAATTATCCATTTGGTGGCTCAGATGGTAAAGAATCTGCCTGCAATGTAGGAGACCTGAGTTCAGACCCTGGGTCAGGAAGATCTCCTAGAGGAGCACAAGGCAACCCACTTCTAGTATTCTGGTCTGGAGAATCCCATGGACAGAGGAACCTGGTAGACTACAGTCCATGAAGTTGCAAGGAGTCATACACTGCTGAGACATTTTCACTTTCTCTATCCATTTGATGAAGAGAAACAGAGTCAAAAACATTGTGACAGAATTTCTAAGAATACTCATATCCAGCAAAAGACAGAAATTTGGTTTACTTATACTGGTTCTTGCTAAAAACATGTCATACCTAGAGAAGGGTTCCAAACAGAAAACCTCAGGTCACTGTTTCTGGTTTCAGGTTTGAATTGGATCAGTTAAATTCTATACACATGTTTTCAGTACCTACCTAAGGCAGTCCTTGTGTTGGCATCAGGAAATAGAGATAAGACAATAATGACAGCTAAATTTTACATGCTTAGTGTATTCCAGGTACTTTACATGCATTTTCTCATTTAATCCTTAAAATCCCAGAAAGGAGTTATTATTAGTATTGTCCGTATTTATCATGAAAAAACTATAGCAAGGAGACATTAAACAATCTGCTGAAGGATACATAGTACTAAGTGCCTGGAGGTCTACTAGGCAGTCTGACTCCGAGCCTTAGGTCTCAACCACTGAGCAATACTGTATCTCACAGTCCCTGACCTGAGGAGTTTAATCTAGAGGAAGTTTACATCTAAGGCCATGATAATGCAAGTACAGACATTATGACACGAGGTAAGGTAAGGTAAATACCATAAAAGGTGCAGATGGTTCTGAGACTCATATCCAGTGGGAAGAAGTGGTAAAGCTCTCAAGGGGAAACGGAACCTCAGAAGGGCTTCGAAAGATGCTTAGGTCCTAAGTGATGCAAGAGTGGGGATGATGATGGAGGAAGAGCCAGTCCCCTGGTCTTCCAGGAGGAAGGAACAGTGTGGATGAGTTCAGGAAGAGGACAGAAGTGGGGAGGGTGACAGCACAGTGTGAATAGCACAGTGTGGCTGGAAGGCAAGGGACACATAAGGAGGAAGAGTGAGAATGAAACAGAAAACACCACTGGCAACATGACTGCAGAAACTCCTAATTCCAGGCTCAGAAATGGATCCAGAATTTGTAAAGACCAGGTGGTAAAGAACCCACCTGCCAGTGCAGGAGACATAGAGACATGGGTTCAATCCCATAGGTTGGGAAGATTCTCTGGAGAAGGGAGTGGCAATCCACTCCAGTATTCTTGCCTGGAGAACCCAATGGACACAGGAGCCTGGTAGGCTGCAGTCCACAGGGTCGCAAAGAGTTGGACATGACCGAAGTGACTTGGCACACACGCAGGACACCATCATAAATCTCTGTGTCAGGAATTCCTGTTGACAGAATGGAATCATAACAATACTGGAGAGGGAGCGATGGAATCTTGAAGACTCAGAAACTGAATGGACAATGGCATCTGTACTGAGTTGAATGGTGGCATTCCAAGAGGTCCATCCATTCCTAATCTCTGACTTTAATTTGGGAAAAAATGTCTTTGTAGATAAAATCAAGTTGAGGATCTTGAGATGAGATCATCCTGGATTATCTGTGTGGGCCCTCTATCCGATGATAAGCAGCCTTACGAGAGAAAGACAGAGTAAGATTTGAGGAAGAGAGGAAAGCCATAGAGAAGAAGAGGAGGCAATGTGACCATGAAGGCAGAGATTGGAGTGACGAGGCCTCAAGTTAAAGAATGCCAACAGCTACCAGACCCAGCAAGATGCAAAGAAGGAACTCCTCCCTTAGGCCTCCCAGAGAGAACACAGCTTTTCTGGATTTGGGATTTCTGGCTTCTAGAACTGTGGGTGAATACCTTTCTGTCGTTTTAACCAATTTGCCGTGATTTGTTATGGCAGCCTTAGGAAATGAATATAAACATTCTTACTAAAAGATAGACAAGTCTGGATGAGAGCTGATTTTGAGAAGTGCTTAGAAACTGATCGATATAATTTATGCAGTTTCAAGAAAAATTATGGCCCATAGGATAAGGGAGTAAGATGGGCAGAAAAAGAAGGGTAGCATTTCATCCTTCCATGTATCTGGCTCATTATCTCTAGTTTTGTCTTCAGCGTTTGTCTAGGTGTGCACTACACTAGCTTGGGCCCCATCTCCAGGTTCTGATCCCTTTGGTGTGGGGTGGGCTCAGGAAAACAGTTTCAAAAACATCCCAGTGAATCTGATGCAAGTGATCCTTTAACACGTGTGTGCTAAAGTCACTTCAGTCATGTCTAAATCTTTGTGACCCCCACGGACTGCAACCCACCAGGCTCCCCCGTCCATGGAATTTTCTAGGCAACAATACTGGAGTGCGTTGCCATTTCCTCCTCCAGGAGATCTTCCTGATGCAGGGATCGAACCTGCCTCTCTTGTGTCTCCTGCATTGGCAGGTGGGTTCCTTACCAGTAGCACCACCAAACTTTATCTATGAAGGACTAGATAATATTTTAGGATTCATGGGTTGTAAAGTCTCTTGCAAGTACCTGGATCTGCTCTTATGTCACAGAAGCAGCCATTGACAATATGTAGCAAATGAAAGGGACTGCATTCCAATAAATTTTTATTTTGCATACTGAAATTTGAATTTCACAAATTTTCATGTGTCATGCAACATTATTCTTAAAATTATTTTTTTACCCTCAACCATTTAACAATCTACAAAAACAGGTGGTAAGCCAGATTTGGTCCACAGGCCATGGTTTGCCAATCCAAGATTTAACATGCTGCAGTTGGCAAATTGCAGCTTTAAATGTTAGAGCTGCGGTTTTTCTAGCCAGTGGCATGCCATGAAGCAGCAGGAGAGAGAGGAGTGGTGAACATCTGATGCACCAGGATCAGCCTCAGCCTGCTGGCTGCCTCTGCTAACGCAGCAGCCATGACGTGCACCCACCCTGCAAGAGGGCGCCACTCAGGGGAACATGATCCCCCAGGCATACCATGGACTTCAAAATAGATGGAAGGCCATTGTGCTGGAGCAGTGATGGGCAAACCTGGTGTATAGGCCAGAACCTATATGAGAAAACTTGGTTTCCACTGGTTTCATTCCAGTTCTTTCTTTCCCCCTGAAAAGTATCTCAGAGAATAAAAGGGAGTGGGAGGAATGATAAAGATGCTTTCAAATTCACTCTAACTTTTAAGTCTCTGAAAAAATTTCAATTTGTTAAATACAATTAGCAATGGATGACTTTTAGTATACTTTACCTGGGTGCTTCCCAGGTGGTGCCAGAGGTAAAGAAACTACCTGCTAACACAGGAGATGTAAGAGATGTATCTCTGGGTTGGGAAGATCTCCTGGAAGAGGAAATGGCAACCCACTCCAGTATTCTTGCCTGAAGAATCCCATGGACAGAGGAGCCTGGCAGGCTAGAGTCCATGGGGTCACAAAGAGTTGGACACGACTGAAGCGACTTAGCAGCATGTATACTTCACAATGGCAGGTCAAAGTGTGACCTCACACACACACACACACACACACACACACACACACACAAATAGTACAGAATTTCTACTTTGTTAGAGAAGACAGGTTGTCTTCTCCATTGCTGGGCAGTCCTCATTGCTGTCTCCTCCTTGTTCCCCTGTCTTGAGTTAGCCCAGATGGGATAGATTTTTTTGCAAGCTTCCTCTATCTGGGTCATAGACATAAGCAAGTACACATAACAGAAATCCATGACTGAACCAAGATTCAATAAGATCTCAACAGGCTGGAAAATAATAAGATGAAATTTAACTAGGACAAATGTAATTGTCTGCATTTACATTTAAAGAGATTCAATTATAAAAGCACAAGTTGCAGGAGAGACTTTCTGAGCAGCTGTGTGATGTACCAGTTCACAGGATAAAGGCCTCAGGGATGTTTTTAACTACAGTCTCAACAAGAACTACTGAGATAGGGCTGCTAAAGTCCTTAATGCAATTTTTGGCTGCATTAAAGCGATGACAATGTCCAGATGAACACAAGAGTCCACTGTACTCTGAAATAATCAGATGACACATAGAGTCTTTGGCAATTCTGGGCACTAGGTTTTAAGAGGAACATTAAAATAAAATAGTAGGAAAGGTATTTAGTAATAGGAATGTAAGCAGAGGAGGAAGAAAAGAATAAGAGAGAGACTGAAAAATACATTACATTGAGAATATTCAAAGGGGTTGGAGCTGTCAGTGGAGTCTTTGAGGAAGTACTTGGAAATATTTGGCAACGAAGGGAATGTTACATTTTGAAAGTTAAACTACACAATCTAAGCATAAAGGGTGAAGGCCATAAAGGTATAAAGTCTAGACGCTCGGACTCCTGGATAGCAGAGCTGAAGGTACTGGATAGAACAAAATGTGTGCTCCGGCAGAGGTATGGATGTCTATCAAAAGGCAGCAACAAAAGTGAGTCACAGAAGCAGATACTCGTCTTGCCCATCCTCCACTGCACAGGGAGAGAAGGCCTGTCCATCCAAGAAAGATGAGCGCACTCTATTACTGGAGCTTGAAGTCATTTCACAATTTATTACCTATGTTTTTAATAGAATGTACTTAATTTTGCATGTGTATGCTCAGTTGTGTCCAACTCTCTGTGACCCTATGGACTGTAGCCCACCAGGCTCCTCTGTCCCTGGAGATTCTCCAGGCAAGAATACTGGAGTGGGCTGCCATTTCCTTCTCCAGGGCACAATGTAAGTCATACAACATAAGTCTCTTCTTGTTCTTACTCCATGTTCTATCAACCTGGTTAACCCTGGGATAATCTGACCTCCATTCAGCTTGCCTACCAGGAGAGGATGTAATTTAAATTATTTCAAAAAACAGTACACTTAATTTTTTTGAATGGTTTTAGATTCACAGCAAAAGTGAGTGAAAAATCAGAGTGTTCCCACATATGGACAACCCCATCCACTACAGGCATCCTCCACTACAGTGGACCATTTGCTCCAATCAATGAACCAACAATGACACATCATTATTACCCAAAGTCCATAGTTTATTTTAGGGTTCACTCTTGGCCTCGTACATTCCATGGCTTTCCACAACTGCATGACTGCCTGTATCCATCCTTGTAGTATCACAGAGTACAGTTCACTCTGAAAACCCTCTGTGCTTCGCCTATTCATCCCTCCCTTATCCCTGGAAAACCACTGCTCTTCTTACTCTCCCCACAGTTTTGCCTTTTCCAAAATGTCCTGTGGTTGGAATCATACAGAATGTAGCCTTTTCAGACTGGTTTCTTTTGCTTAGTAATATGCATTTCTGTTTCCTCCATGTCTTATCATGGCTTGAGAGCTCATTTCTTTTCAGTGCTGAAAAATATTCCATTGTCTGGATGAATCCCAGTTTCTTTATCCATTCACCTACTGGGTGACATTTTGGCTCCTTCCAAGTTTTGGAAATTATGAATAAAGCTGCTATAAACATCTGTGTGCATCTTTTTGTGTGAACACAAGTTTTAAACTCCTTTGGGTAAATACCAAGGAGTGCGTCTGCTGGTTCACATGGTGAGAGTATGTTTAGTTCTGTAAGAAACTGCCAGGCTGTCTTCTAAAGCGGCTGTATCATTTTGCATTCCCAGCAGTGAATGAGAGTTCCTGTTGCTCCACATCCCTGCCAGCACTTGATGTCACCAGTGTCCCAGATTTGGGCCATTCTAATAGGTGTGTGGTGGTATCCCATAGTTTATTACAAAATTAATTTGCAATTTCCCAATGATATATGATGCTGAACATCTTTTCATATGCTTATTTTCCATCTATGTATCTTTAGTGAGATGTCAGCGAAGGTCTTCTGCTTGTTTTTAAATTAGGTTGTTTGTTTTCTTATCATTGAGTTTTAAAGGTTCCTCGTAAATTTTGGACAGAAGTCCTTTATCAGATGTGTCTTTGGCAAATATTTTCTCCCAGTCCGTGACTTGTCTTCTCATTCTTTTCTCATTGTCTTTCACAGAACTTTTCCATTTGAATGAGGCCCAGCTTATCAATTACTTATATATTGTGCCTTTAGTGCTGTATCTAAAAATGCATCACACACCTAAGGTCTTCCAGGTTTTCTCCTGGGAATCTTTTACTATTTTTTTTCAAATAAATTTTACTTTTTAGAACAGTTTGAGATTTACAGAAAAACTGTAAAGACAGTACAGAGTTCCTCTAAACCCCCTCATCGAGTTTCCCTGATTACAAACTACTTACATTAGTATGATACTTCTGAAACAATTAATAAACTAGCATTGTTGCTGCTGCTGCTTAGCCACTTCAGTCATGTCTGACTCTGTGCTACTCTATGGACTGAAGCCCACCAGGCTCTTCTGTCCACGGGATTCTCCAGGCAAGAGTACTGGAGAGGGTTGCCATGTCCTCCTCCAGGGGACTTTCCAAACCAGGGATCGAACCCAGATCTCCTGCACTGCAGGCAGATTCTCTACCACTGAGCCACCAGGGAAGCCCATCTGGTATTGATACATTATTATTTACTGAAGTCCATAATTTTTATTAGGATTTCCTTAATCTGTCTAATGTCCTTTCTCTGTTACGGATTGATCTAGGATACCAACACTAAATACAGTCAATATATCTCCTTAGGCTTCTCTTGGATATGACAGTTTCTCAGACTTTCCTTGTTTTTGATAACTTACAGTTTAAAGGACTATAGGTCAAGTGTCATAAAAACACCCTCATTTGGGATTTGGATGATGTTTTTTGCATGATTATATTGAAGTCTGTGGTTTGGGGAAGAAGACCACAGAAGTAAACTGTCCTTTTCATCACATCATATCAAGGGTACGCAGTAATAATAGGACTTACCACCACTGATAACCTACATGAACTATATTTGTTAGTCTTCTCCACCAGTTATCGTTTTTTCCTCCTTTCTATACCATACTCTTTAGAAGGAGGTCACCTTCTGAGTAGCTTATACTGACAAAGCAGAGGATTATATTATGCACTATGTCCTTGAGGTGGGAATATTTGTATGAATCCTTTGGAATTCTTCTGCCAAGAAATTTATTTAATTTCTCCCCTATAATTCATCAATTTTATACATATATGTGTATATATACATATATATATTTCATTGTTTACATTGTTTCTGCTTTGGACACTGGAAGCGCTTTCTGTCAAATCTGGGCTCGCTGATGTGCACCCAGCAATGTAGCTTTTTTGTTTGTTTGACTTCTGCTTTGTTCTGCCTTGCTTTCTGGCATGATGAGGTTCTCCAGGCTCATCCTGTGTATTTCCTGCCAAAGTCCTGGCATCAGTCACTTCTCCGACCCTCGGTTCCGAAAACCAAGATCTGAGCGTGAGGTGCACTTGTTGCTGCCTCTTGAGCATCTCAGCTGACAGAAGGAGATATATGTGTGTCTACTCACCCATGTAAACGGACATGTTTATAAATTCTGCCTCTGCACTTAAACCCTCTTCTCATATGAGCTGCCGAGTTGCTGAGTTGCACATAATTATCTGGCCAACTCCAAAGAGCTTCCACTTTGGTGTCTGCCTGAAGCCTACTGGCGTTTACTTGGAAAAAAAAAATGCCCTGCTACAATGTCACACACTACTCCTCCTTTGCCTCAAACACCCATAGGGGTTTTTAGTCTGGAGAAGAAAATATTTAGAAATATTTTAATAGTTGCATTCAAATATGTGAATGTTTCATAAAAGAGAGATAATTTGGGGTTGCTCCATAGGGAAGAGCCAGAACCAACCATTAAATTTTACGGAAGACAATCTGAAGTTAATGTTAAGGAAAAAAATATGTAAAAATCAGAATGTTACTTTAAAAAGGAACGAACTGGTTTTGAAAAGTCATCAACACTGTATAAATAGATGTGCTCTGGGACTGGATCATCATCAGCTTGTCCTGGAGGTTATGATGGAGACCCTTGTACTGGGCATAAATTGGACTCATTGAGAACCATGAGTCTTAAACCAAGAGCTGCTTTTATAAAAATGGTCTTAAATTCTAAGACCATAATCTAACCCGCCAAGACTGAGATTTATTATCAATAAATGAATAAATATGACTCCTGATTATTATTATATTAAAAAACCTATATTTTAATAAGTCTCTTTTAGTTGTTAAATATGGAACTAAAATATACTAAAGAAAAGAAGAGGTTTATTTTTATTGAATAAGTATGAGTGAAGTAGAGGTGGATAGTATACACTTTAATTGCTAAGATTACAGCAAATATTTGAACCATTGCAATAACCTCATGCAGAGAAAAGATTTCAAGCGCTATTTTACATCTGCTGTGAGCTGTGTGCTAGTTCATCTGATGAGATGTTTCTGGGATAACATCCAAGGAAATCAGGCAATTCTGAACACCTTTTTCAGAAACGCTGCCAGATTTTTTTTTTCTCTTTACCTTTCCTTTTCCTTAAAAATTATGCATATGGGAGCACAGATAGGTGCAGGCACACACATACACTTTCACTCTCTTTAAATAAGTGATAAAGATCTATCATGTCACCAACACATCACCAGAAACCCAGATGTTCATACTCAGGAAAAGAATAACACAAGCCCTACAATAGTTAGAAGATGAAAGTGCTTCCTAAGTGAAGCTTTCAAAAACCACAGCCATGGCATCATGTAGAGGGTAATTGTATTTACACAGACAGCTAGCTATGCTCTTATCAACTATGCAGGATGAAGTCATCAGAAATTTAAATGAAAAAAAGAAGTACTTCAACTGAGTCAATGAGAATGGCTGACTCATCTAATTTTCCTCAGTTAAAAAGAAATATTTAACAGCAAGGCAAATTTTTATTACCTTGTGTTCATCCCTTCCCAGTATATTTTCTGGTGACAACAATTACAACTCAGTACTATTCTCCATCTCCCCAAATTCTGGGATCTGAGATCCACCATGGAGCTTTGACTGAAAATGACCCATAGGTGACACCAGTATGTTGTAAAGAGAGAAGACAAAATTATAAAGAAATGTATTTCTTTAAAAAACGACCTTTCATAAAATCTTAACTACAATATATTTTCCATCTAAAAAATGCCCACTGTGCTGAGAGGGGAGAAACAGTTTCTTTGCCATATTGTAGCCATAGTGATTCAGCAGGTTCCTGTTTTCCCATATTAGTGGGATTTCAAGAATATTTGCAAATCTCAAAATCAAAACACCAGGCAGCACGAAATTATGACACATTTTATTTTTATTAAAAAAATTACATGCATGACAAGAATCAGAATTTTGTACAAATGCAGTGACATGATTTTTAAAAAGTGTTGGATTAAGTATGTGAATACTTCTAAAAACATAGAAAAAAGGAAAATCAGTACAGTAAAACTCCACTCAGTTGAACCCAACACATTTATAATTTATAAAAATCTAGCAAATGCCAGTTTTGAGTTAACAACTCTTTTTTTGCTTATATTTTCTTTTGTTTTCCTTTTTTAAAAATTGACTTTTAATGAGGGAATAATTGCTTTATGAGTTAGTAACTCTTTTTAAGATGATAAAATTCTTAAATTTTAGCAACAAATTATGATAGAAAAAGTAAAACGATGAACTAGAATGGTAGACACTGCTAGTTGCCAATTCTACAACCAATCTCCCTTTCTTTCTTATTACCAGGATGTTTGGTTTATTTGAGATGGCAATGTTCCCAGCTAAAAAATGACATTTCCCAAGTTGTAGAAGTGGCCAAGTGACAATTCTGTCCAGTGAGATGTAACTGGAAGGCACAAGGTAGGCTTCGGGAAAGGTAAATTCTGGGAAAGCTCTTCAAAAGGGCAAACTCAACTTGTTACCATTTACTCTTTATCCTTCCTCCTATCTCTGCTTGGAAAAAAAGGTCAACGTTGGAAGCTAAAGAAGGAATCTTGAATCTATGTGGATGACAGTCATGCATGAAGGAAGGTAGAGAGTGAAGTCAAGAAGCATGGGCTTCCTGTGACATCCTGGATGTTATTACATAAACTATGCATATAATAACATAGTTATTATATAAACTATGCAGTGGTTCTTAAAAGATGTCTTGTTACATGAAGGAGGAAAAAAGCTAACTTGTTTAAGCCACTCTTAATAAGGTTTCTACGACATGTTGCCAAACCAATTTTAACTATAAAAATAATGTTGAGCACCCTTAAGTAATTTAAAAACACCCACTTGAAAATAGCTAATAGACTAACCACTACCCAACTGTTCTCACAGCAGATCTCCTGAGGACCTCTACTCTGAAATATGACTGAGCCTGAATAAATATGTGCTCCATCAAGTAATGTACTGTTTTCATCAAGAATACTTTAAAATTAAAATCATCATTGTTTGAGGGATAATGTACGCCGAAGTGTTCAAGTAAAATAAATACTGTTATGTGTACAGTAATTGGTTTCAGTTATTGAGCTTTCCTATACACAATGGCACAATGCTAAGCCCAAGGGAAAACATCAGTAAACATACTCCAAAAACACTCATTAGGAAGAAACCAGAATGATTCGGTGAAAGAAAATGCTGTCTCTCACAGCATTTTTGATGAGAGTTTTAAAGTGAGGAGATGACTAAAAACTGGCCTAAATTTGTGGGGAGTTATGCAGGGGGTACCTCAACATGTGCTTCTGAGAGGGTCTCAGTGTAACTGTGAAAGGCTCTGGTGGGACGGGAACTAACTCTTGATTCTCATGACTAATTTGAGTTATCACACTTAGATTGGTATATCAACAAACAATATATATTGCAGACTTAGATGAAGTCTTGTTATGGGCTAAATTAAATTGCTTGTTAAAGATGGTGAACACCAAGAATAGTCCAAGGATCATAAATACTAACCAAAACAAAGCCCTGTGGTTCAGGTTCAACAATTAATATGGATGAATCAAAAAAAGTAAGTGTCCCCAAGGCTTCTGCCATTCTCCCTAGGTTGTGCTTCTGTTTGATGGGGACAAAGATTATCAGACTCAACAAAGGTTGTCAAGAAGAAAGTTAGAGGAAGGGTAGATCATCTCAAATGTGTTATTTGTATGTTAAAGACAACATGTCAATCAACAGACATTTAGTGATAAGTGTGCACTTCAGCATCCGGTCAGAGAACAAAGGTAAACAAGGTGGGGAAAAATTCCGTGTGGGACTGTGTGGAGCTGGTTATAAATGCGGTAACATTGCTGGCGTGTTGTATCAGCCAGAAGCTGTCATCCTCACTCCTGAGTGCTTATCTCGGTGGGAATACAGAACAAAAACAAAGCCTGAGTCCCATCCAAGAGTTCAGGTTTCAGTTGTTCCAGGACCCAGTCCAGATAAAATATTATTTGAGAAACACCTCAGGTGATGTTGCTGTCAGCCAGGGTTGAAATTCCTGGACTGGAATGATAGGGGATGGGTCTTGAGTTGGACCTTGAGGGTGGACAGCACAATAGATCAGTGGGGAGAAGGAAGATGAGTATCCTAGAGTCTACTAGATCTAACAGATCTAATCTAACAGAATCTAATAGATCCTGGTATCTATTTCCTACCCTAGGAAATAGAAAAGGGATGGAGGAAGGGATAACCAAGGACAAAAGACAGTGATGAATAGTGGAGACAGCATGTTAGAAAGTTCTAGAAAATAAAAAACACATACATATGAGGCATATATACGTAAGATCGGACCAGTTCACAAACATTTTTCAAAACAGGGGTAGGAAGTGGGAAATTCTGGGCAAGGAAGTGACCAGGTAAGGAGAACAGTAGGTCAAGAAGCATAATGGATTAGGGCCAATGCTGAGAAACAGGAGCAGGAAGAGCAGCTAAAGGCAGATGCAGGAGTCCCAGGTGGAATGAGAGGTGCAGGCCTGAGAAGGTCAAGCTAGGCAGAGTGGACAGCCGGGAGGAAAAGCAGCTCTGGGGGCATGGAGCCGAGAGGATATTGGAGGATACTGGGGACATCAAAGGAAAAGGGCGAGGAACAAAATGACAAGAGGTGATACTGAAGGAGCTACAGACAACTAAGAAAGAAGTAACCACAACTCCAAGCTGAGAGAGCCTTGTGAAAGGGAGAAAAGAAGCTGTACACGGCAAGCCCCCTGTGTCAGAGGGGAGAGAGAGTGAATGAAGAAGCAGAGCCCCCACAGTATTCAAAGATGCAGTAGAAGCTTAGCATAGTTTAGTTGCTAAGTTGTGTCCAACTCTTTGTGATCCCATGGACACAGGGGAACCTGCTAGGGATTGCCCAGGCAAGAATACTGGAGTGGGTTGCCATTTCCTACTCCAGGGGATCTTCCCTACCCAGGGGTCAAACCTGTGTCTCCTGCACTGGCAGGTAATTCTTTACCACTGAGTCACCTGGGAAGTCCATTATGAGCTTGGGGGAGGGAAACTCTGGCCAAGAATTACAGGTTGACGTGGGGCTGGTTTGCTAAATGCATCAGTTCATGGAGAGTGAAAAACAATTGTTCTGCTCAATGTATTCAGGTGAAATGAAATTAAAGTGAGAATCCGGAATGTAAAAGAATTTATTTTCCATGTGCAAACTTACTTGCACTTTGGGGTAAGGGGGTAATTAACAAGGACCTCCTGTTCTTGCTCTGCACTCAAGAGAGAGGAGTGTGTACAGGGGTGAAGTGGGATGATGGTGTGTCACTAGCTAAAGCAGTCCTTGTCCCTAGGGAAACTGAAGCAGGAAAAAAAAAAAAGGATTGCAGAATCTTCCCAGAAAACAGTAAAGAAATTTCCGTCTCCAGTCAGAGCAGGTGATAAGTTCAGGATCCGGAGTTACAAACGATCAGAGGCAAGGTCCATCACAGCTGCAGGAAATGAGCTGGGTGGTGGGGCTGGGGGGAATTTGGTGGCCCACCCAGGGGCATTCTTAGTGGGGAGGTGACCACTGAATCTCACCCACGGGAGCCCATGGCTTATCGCTCTTATTAGGAGACTGACTTGTCGGCATACATAGCTCACTGAACTCCCCTACACTGAAAGCGACGCCTACTTACACCTCCAAAACCCTTCGTGACCCTGTGCAGGGAGAATCGGCTGAGGCTGTCACTGCTGAGACTTTTCTGTGTGCTGTGAGTGACCTGGCCTGGCAGTACTGTCAGCAAGAGCGTAGGGGGCAGCCAGGAAGGGAAGTAGCTGTCGCCAGGAGGAAGAGAGGACCAAGCAGGTGATGCATTTGGTTGGAGAGGTTAAGTCTGAGGCATGTCCAGGACATCCAGGTAGGCATAGCTGAAGGTGGCTGCACTATTGGAGCAGAACCCAGGAGACGGCCTGGCTGGACTTCTGCTTGGAAATTCACTCACAGTGGGGTGTGCCTGTCCCACGAGTGGGTGGAGCTTCCTACAGGCACAGCACACTGTCAGCCCTCAAACATCAGCTGAAAGACTGGAGAAAGGAAAACGGGTCTTCAGACTGAGCCTTCAGGCACATCTTATGGGGGGAAGGGGAGTAGAAAGAAGAGTAAAGAAAAGAGATAAAAAGGAGACGGTCAATGGGCAAGAATACTAGAGAGTTCAACACCGCAAAAGTCAAGGGGAGAGATTCAAAGGAGTCCCATTTTTTTCACTTATTAGACTGATAACAACTGTAAACAGAGAGAACTGCTCAGTTTTTTGGAGAGTTCAATTGCTGTTGGGGATGCAAGCTTCAACAACTTCTGCAAAGCGATTTGGCAATAGACATCAAAACTTCCCCCAAAGTACACATAGCTTTTGATCAAGAATTTTTTCCCTTGCGTTTATCAGTTGGAAATATGAATGAATATGCATGAGGCTTAGCTACAAGATAGTTAATATGGCTGGAATGCTCTAAGATGAATCCCAGTGATCCCTGCCTCCTGGTAGTCAGTCACACCCTTGTAAAATACCTTCCGCTTGACTGTGGTCTGTGCTAGTGACTTGCTTCTAACAAACAGAAGGCACTTGTTTGGGTTATGATTAGGTGGCATAAGATTGTGCTTTTGTCTTGCCGTACTCTCCCCGGTATAATAAGCGCATGCTATCATTTTGACATGTCCAGGACGAAAAAGGATTTCTCTTGCTGGCTTTGCTGAAACAAACTGGCATGCTGGGGAGACCCATACGGTAAGGACTGGAGAGCCACCACCAGTCCACACCAGCTGTGAACTGAGGCCCTCACCTCAGCAGCCTTGGAAGAAGTGAACTGTGCAACGGTCATATGAGCCTAGAAGGGCATGTGTCCTTGACTGAGTCTTCAGATGAAATCCAGTTCCAGCTAACACCTTAACTGTACATGTGTAAGACTTCCTGAAGCAGAGGACTTAGCTAAGCCACGGCCAGATTTTTGATCCACAGAAACTGTGTGTTCTCTTAAACCAATAGGTTTGCAGGTAATTTTTTATACAATAATATGCAACCGAGTTAACTACAGTGCTATGTCTAATAAGAAATAAATGGAAACAAACTAAAATGGCCAGGTAATGATTGAAGTAAAAAGTATACAGACATGATATAATCCACCCATTAAAGTTATGCTATAGACAAATATAGATAAATATTTGTGGAATATGCAGTGTATTCATTACAATACATATTTTAAAGTTTAAAATACTCTGTGCTATAAAAACATTATTTGAAATATGTCTTTTTATAAGCAAATATAAAAGGGTGAGTAGAATTATACACAGAAAGGTGCTAACAGTAGTTATCACCAAATCATTGCATTAAGTGTATTTTGGGTTTTTTGGTTTTATTTCTTCTGCTGATCTATACTCACAAATTGTTTAAAATGACTATATACTGCATGATAATAAAAAAGCACAATTAAATGCATGAGTAAAAGAACAACAACAACATAGAATACCATAAGAAATTAAGGAGGTATCATTCATTTTTTTTATCAGTTGCCTTCTATGTGCCAGGATGAAAACTGAGAAGAGTTACATGATTTAATTTGACAGGAAAGAATGTGGAAATGAAAGTGTCTGTCACTCAGTCATGTCCGACTCTGTGACTCCATGGACTGTAGCTCACCAGGCTTCTTTGTCCACAGGATTCTCCAGGCAAGAATACTGGAGTGGGTTGCCATTCCCTTCTCTAGGGGATCTTCCTAGCCCAGGGATCAAACCCAGGTCTCCTGCACTGCAGGAAGATTCTTTACTATCTAAACCACCAGAGAAGTCCCATGCAGGAAAGGAACAACTGGTTAACTACGACAACATGGCATTGCCTCTTCATCAGTGGAAGAAGGGTAAGTGATTCGCTCTGACTGGCTAAATGCACCTGATAGTATACAATATAGATAAAGAAAGGAAAGAATTTCAAAGACTGTTACAAAGACATCATAATTGTTACACATGGATAGGATTAATAGCCAACATCTGAAATTGATGCATGATACAAAAAATAAGAAAATTGAAATCAATTAGACAAAATAGAGGTAAAAAAATTACAAAAATAAGAGGGACTGAGAAGAGTAAACACAAATAGATAATATGTGTACACAGGACAGAGGAAGTGAAAGGTATTACTGCTAAGGAAATCTTTTTCTTTTATTTTTTAATTGAAGGATAATTGCTTTACAGAATTTTGCTGTTTTCTGTCAGACCTCACCGTGAATCAGCCGCAGACATACATATGTCCCCACCCTTTTGAAGCTCCCTCCCTTCTCCTCCCCATCCCGCCCCTCTAGGGTGCTGCAGAGCCCTGTTTGAGTTTCCTGAGCCACACAGCAAATTCCTGTTGGCTATGTATTTCACATGGTCATGTAAGTTTCCATGTTACTCTTTCCATATATCTCACCCTCTCCTCCTCTCTCCCCGTGTCCATAAGTCTATTCTCCATGTCTGTTTCTCCACTGTTGCCCTATAAATAAATTCTTCAGTACCATTCTTCTAGATTCCATATATATGCATTAGAATACAGTATTCTCCTTCTGACTCACTTCACTCTATATAATAGGTTCTAGGTTCATCCACCTCATTAGAACTGACTCAAATGTGTTCCCTTTCATGGCTGAGTAATATTCCATTGTGTATATATACCACAACTTCTTTATCCATTCATCTGTCGATGGACATCTAGGTTGCTTCCATGTTCTAGCTATTGTAAACAGTGCTGCAATGAACAATGGTGCTGGGAAAACTGAACACTTACATTTAAAAGAATGATATTAGAACACTTCCTAACACCATACACAAAGATAAACTCAAAATGGGTTAAAGACCTAAATGTAAGACCAGAAACTATAAAATTCTTAGAGGAAAACATAGGCAGAAGACTCAATGACATAAATCAAAACAAGATCCTCTATGACTCACCTCCTAGAGTAACAGAAATAAAAACAAAAGTAACCAAGTGGGATCTGATTAAACTTAAAAGCTTTTGCACAGTAAAGGAAACTATAAGCAAGGTGAAAAGACAACCCTCAGAATGGGAGAAAATAATAGCAAATGAAACAACTGACAAAGGACTAATTTCCAAAATATACAGGCAGCTCATACAACTCAATGCCAGAAAAACACACAACCCAATCAAAAAGTGGGAAAAAGACCTAAACAGACATTTCTCCAAAGAAGATATACAGATGGCTAACAAACACATGAAAAGATGCTGAACATCACTCATTATTAGAGAAATGCAAATCAAAACTACAATGTGATATTACCTCACACCAGTCAGAATGGCCCTCATCAAAAAGTCTACAAACAATAAATGCTAGAGAGAGTGTGGAGAAAAGGGAACACTATTGCACTGTTGGTGGGAATGTAAATTGATACAGCCACTATGGAAGACAGTAAGGAAATCTTAATATTGTTTTTATGTTTTGTTTTGTTTTTTTTGGCCTGGCTATCTCTTTCTTTAGTATACAGATCATTTTAGGGCAGAAACGAGTTTCTTCAATTCTATTGACCTTATGAAGAAACATACCCGTACGGTAATCAACCAGTTTGATTCTAATGATAATTATGTAAGAAAAATATTAGATCAAGTTAACTATCAAAGGAAACTATCGTTCATTTTGTTGCTCTATATTTCAAAAAGACTACCCAATATAAAAACATTCTTTAGAAGACAAATCAACTATCTGGAGAAGCAAGATATGCTGAAAAAAGCCAAAAAGTTTTTTTTTTTTGCATTAAAAATATTGAAGTATAGTTGATTTACAATGTTTCAGGTATATAGCAAGGTGACTTAGTTATACATACATATATATACATTGGTGTATATATATATTTTTCAGATTATTTTCCCATATAGCTTATTATAAGATATTGAATACCGTTCCCTGTGCTACACAGTAGGTCCTTGTTATCTATTTTATATACAGTACTGTGTATTCAATAATCCCAAACTCCTAATATATACCTTCACCTCTTTCCCCTTTGGTAACCATACGTTTGTTCTCTATGTCAGTAAGTCTATTTCTATTTTGTAAATAAGTTCATTTGTATATATATATTTTTTTTAGATTTCACATATAAGTGATATAATATTTGTCTTTCTCTGTCTGTCTTACTTTACTTGTACGATAATCTCTAGGTCAAGCCATGCTGCGGCACATGGCACTAATTTATTCTTTTTTAATAGCTGAGTATAAAAATTTATTTTAATTTTCCAACATGTCTCCCTTATCCCCAGGGAGAAAGCTATCAACATGAAGCAACAGCTCCTAGATCAAGGAACTCAAACAGTAAAACTACCAAGGTCTTTGCAGACATGTGCAGAGTTACTTACAAATTCTGCTTTTGTTTGGACACACACAAAGCTGTGTCTGGGTACAAACCAACAAATGGATGCTAAAAAGCTTTGAATAAGTGAACCACTGGTGGTAAATGTATAAAATGATGAAACTGAAACTAAACTTGGAGGCTCTGAGTTAGGATTATTTTCCCTGCCTGGTCTCTATGGTTCAATGAGAAGAATTCAAAGGAACTTTTTTCAAGCAAGTTTATAAAAACACATCTGAGGAGCCACAGCATAAATGTTTGGTACATGAAGCCCCAGGTGGCGCTAGTGGTAAAGATCTTGCCTGCCAATACAGGAGAGGTAAGAGACATGGGTTTGATCCTTTGGTCTGGAAGATCCCCTGGAGAAGCAAATGGCAATGCACTCCAGTATTCTTGCCTGGAGAATCCCATGCACAGAGGAGCCTGGAGGGCTACAGTCCACAGGGTCACAGAGTCAGACACAACTGAAGCGATTGAGCACGCACACAACCACACACATGGAGCATCGCGTGGGGATAGAACCACAGAGGGTGAACACAGAACTGAGAAAGCCTGCATTCAAAACCAGAAAATGAATGACATCTTACTTCCTGGATGCAGAGAGGATCCAGCTGTCTCTCCCCCAACCCTCAACACACATGGAGAACCTACATGAATAGCAGCAGAGATAATCAGCTGGGACAGCCAAGAAACGCCAGCACCCCAAAATGTAGACAATTCAAATGAATGACCCTTGGGTTTCTGAATGGAACTTTTTCTTTCTAAAAAATGTTGTTCATTCTGTTTAAATGGCACAGTATAAAAATGGCACTGTAACTTGTAATTTCAAGATATAAAATGTGAAACAGAAAACAAGGGGTTATAAATCAGCAGGAGACCAATTAAAATACTTAGACTGTCATTCAAAAACATTCCACAGAATGTAATAAAATGAGTGGGTGGTTGGTTCTATTTTAATAACTGAAGGCTGCAGGAAGATTTTATTTCTTCAAACTATCAGCCAAATATATCCAGGACTGGCTGGAACATGGAAAACACAGTTTCACATTATGTTAAGCTAAAAAATAAAATGTCTCAGAAGACTGCATCTGAACAGTGTTCTGATTCACAGCAAGGCTCACTTGAGGATAAGCCACCCTTTATATGCAGTATTTTGTGCAGTTAATCTCATAATCAAATTGTATTCAGCTGTTATTCTACAATTTTGTCATAAACATAAAAGCAATCAATGTTTCGCAATGAGGGTGGGCTGATATTTGGGGCACGAGAATTCTTCATTGTGGTGGACTATTTTGCACAACTAAAACTGCCTCTGAGACATTTCCAAAATGAAGCAGGGCAAAGACTAACAGAATTTTGTCAAGAGAACACACTGGTCATAGAAAACATCCTCTTCCAACAACAAAGAGATGACTCTACACACGGACATCACCAGATGGTCCATACCAAAATCAGACTAGTTATATTCTTTGTAGCCAAAGATGGAGAAGCTCTATACAGTTAGCAAAAAAAAGACTGGGAGCTGACTGTGGCTCAGATCATGAACTCCTTATTGCCAAATCCAGACTTGAAGAAAGTAGGGAAAACCACTAGGCCAATCAGGTATGACCTAAATCAAATCCCTTATGATTATACAGAGGAAGTAACAGAAAGATTCAAGCGATTAGATGTGATAGAGTGCCTGAAGAACTATGGGTGGAGGTTTGTAACACTGTACAGCAGGAAGTGATCAAAACCCACCCAAAGGAAAAGAAATGCAAAAAGGCAAAATGGTTGTCTAAGGAGGCCTTACAAATAACTGAGAAAAGACAAGAAGCAAAAGGCAAAGGAGAAAAGGAAAGATATACCCATCTGAATGCAGAGTTCCAAAGAATAGCAAGGAGAGATGAGAAAGCCTACCTAAGTGAACAATGCAAAGAAATACAGGAAAACAATAAAATGGGAAAGACTAGAGATCTCTTCAAGAAAATTGGAGATATCAAGGGCACATTTCATGCAAGGATGGGCATGATAAAGGACAGAAATTGTAAGAATCTAACAGAAGCAGAAGATATTAAGAGGAGGTGGCAAGAATACACTGAAAAACTATACAAAAAAGTCTTAATAACCCAGATCACCACAATGGTATGGTCACTCATGTAGAGCCAGACATCCTGGAGTCAAGTAGGCCTTAGAAAGCATTAATACGAACAAAGCTAGTGAAGGTGATGGAATTCCAGTTGAACTATTTCAAATACTTAAAGATGATGCTGTTAAAGTGCTGCACTCAGTATGTCAGCAAATTTGGAAAACTCAGCAGTGGCCACAGGACTGGCAAAGGTCAGTTTTCATTTCAATCCCAAAGAAGGACAATGCCATAGAATGTTCAAACTACTGCACAATTGTGCTCATTTCACATGCTAGCAAAATTATGCTCCAAATCCTTCAAGCTAGGCTTCAGCTGTACGTGAACTGAGAAAGCTGTATATTGTCACTTACATGCAGAGTACATCATGTGAAATGCTGGGCTGGATGAATCACACACTGGAAGTAAGACTGCTGGAAGAAATATCAACAGCCTCAGATGTGCAGATGATACCACTCTAATGGCAGAAAAATGAAGAGGACTTAAAGAGCCTCTTAACAAGGGTGAAAGAGGAGAGTGAAAAAGCTGGCTTAAAACTCAACATTCAAAAAACTAGCATCATGGCATCTAGTTCCATCACTTCATGGCAAATAGAAGGAGGAGAGGTGGAAACAGTGACAGATTCTATTTTGGGGGGCTCCAAAATCACTGCCAACAGCCATGAAGCCATGAAATTAAAAGACACTTGCTCCTTGGAAGGAAAACTATGACAAACCTAGACAGCATATCAAAAAGCAGAGACATCACTTTGCTGACAAAGTTGATACAGTCAAAGCTATAGTTTTTCCAGTAGTCATGTATGGATGTAAGAGTTGGACCATAAAGAAGGCTGAGCACTGAAGAATAGATGCTTTCAAATTGTGGTGCTGGAGAACTCTTGAGAACCCCTTGGATTGCAAGATCAAACCAGTCCATCCTAAAGGAAATCAATCCAGAATATTCACTGAAAGGACTGACGTCAAAGCTGAAGCTCCAGTACTTTGGCCACCTGATGCCAAGAGCCAACTCACTGGAAAAGACCCTGATGCTGGGAAAGACTGAAGGCAAACAGAAAAGGGAGCAGCAGAGGATGAGATGGCGGGATGGCATCACTGACTCAGCGAACATGAGTCTGAGCGAGCTCCGGGTGGCGGTGAAGGACAGGGAGGCCTGGGTGCTGCAGGCCACGGGGTCACAAGGAGTCGGGCATGACTTAGTAGCTGAACAACAGCACCAAGAGGTCACTAATGTTTTAAATTGCCTACAATTTAAATATGAAAAACAACCTCTCACCTGTGACCATGATGTCATAAAAGAAAAGCCACTCTAACACCAAAAAGTGTAGAACCACACAAAGAACAGCCCGTTAGACTGAAGACTTCATCCTGGCCCAGTGTGTGGAGGCTCCAATATACCGCTTGATTATTTTACCAATTTCTTATTTGTGATCCCCACTGCAGGCATTCAGTCAGTGACTACTAGGTTTATTAGGGCTTTTAAAAATGCTCTTGGGGGAAAACATTGATATTCCTTATGATTTGCATAGCTCTATTCTATTAAGAAAGAATTTTTGAATAGAAATATGATTTTCAAACTATGATACCAAAAAGGAGAAAAGAAATCAACACCCCTGTTACTCTGCCCTATCCCAGTTGAAGGTTAATTCTGATAAGATTTAAGTCATAGATTGAATTCACCTCATCTATGAATAGAAGGAACAGCATTATATTCAGTCATACATGGCATTATAGAAAGATCTTACAGCAAGACTAGTCATTTCATAGGAGGCCATGGGGAGTTATGATTTTAGAAAGACTCTCCCACTAACCAGAAAAAAAGTGCCTTCAGGCTAAGGAATTTGCTCAGTGAAATACACAAAGTGAAAATGCAAATATACCAGGCTGTCATTACATGTTAAGCAAAAAAAAAAAAAAGCTACAGGGACGTAACTATCAGTAGTGTGATTAAACTGTAAACATTAAATAGTTCACCACTGAAATAAGTAAGTTCAGTTCAGTTCAGTCGCTCAGTCATGTCCGACTCTTTGCGATCTCATGGACTGCAGCACACCAGGCCTCCCTGTCCATCACCAACTCCCAGGAAATACGTAAAGCCTAGGTATATAAAACTTCATTCTTCCTCAACAGACTAGTTGCCTGCTGTGGAAGTTTCAAGCTTGGGGGACTACCTTGTCATTTAACGAAACGATCATGATTGCCTTCGAAGCAGTCATCCCATGCTTTTCCTCGGCACTTCTGGCTTTTGATGCTGCAGCTCTGGAGAACATGAAGAACAAAGAGGAACTGGGAATTCCCTGCTCTCTGAGAAGACACTGCTCTGTGTTCCTGTGTCCACAGCCTGAGACCAACACTAACTCAACAGCAGGGTCTTTAATGAAATCATGGGGGACCCAGCCTTGATCTAACATGCCCTCTTAAATAACACAGGGAAGGTTTCCTGGGAGCAATTTCAGTCAACTCAGGGAAAGAAAGCCCCCAAGAGTCAAGGAATGAACTTTAAAACTAGAGTTTGGGATTAACATAAACACACTGCATGCATGCTAAGCCACTTCAGTCATGTCCACCTCCCTGCAAGCCTATGGACTGTAGCCCACCAGGCTCCCCTGTCCATGGGATTCTCCAGGCAAAAACACTGGAGTGGATTACCATGCCCTCCTCAACATTAACACACTACTAGATATAAAATAGATAACCAACAAGGACCTCCTGTATAGCACAGGGAACCATACTCAATATTTTGTAGTAACCTATAAGAAAAAAGAGGGCTTCTCACGTGGCTCAGTGGTAAAGAATCTGCCTGCCAATGCAAGGAGACACAGGAGACACAGGTTCATCCCCCGGGTTGAGAAGATCCCCTGTTAAAGGAAATGGCAACCCACTCCAGTATTCTTGCCTAAAGAATCCCATGGACAGAGGAGTCTGATGGGCTACAGTCCACACGGTCACAGAGTTGGACACTACTGAGCACACACACATGGATAAGAAAAAGGAATCTGAAAGAGAATAGGTTGGATGTATATGTATTATTGAATCACTTTGCTGCACACCTTAAACTAAAACAACATTATAAATCAACTATACTTCAATTTTTTAAAAAAGTAGCTACTCCATCTTTCTTCCTATAGGATGACTAATTTTTGTTTCTTTCTCACTAAGTTTGAAAATTTTTCTTCATTTGTTTTTCATGTCCAAGGGTAAAGGAAAAAGAGAGCAAAGATAAAGGGTTCTATCCATTGCATTAAACATCCATTTTCCCAAATGATCATAATTCTGACTAGAGTAACAGTGGACTTTTTAATATTCCCTAGAACGGTCAGATTTACCTGAAATCATCGCCTGCCTTTGACTTTCAGCTTTCCCCCTTTACTCTAGGATTCTCGCTGGGCTCCTGCACATCTCCACGCAGCAATGCATCACACTGGTTGCACTGATCACCCCCTAAGCTGCCACCTGCTATCACCTCCCACCTTTGATCCTTTGCCATCATCAGTGGAGCCTTCAAACAGCACTGCTGTGTTCTCACTGCAAAAACAAGTGCACTCCTCAGTGGAAAAATACCGCATTCCAGCTTGGTAAAGCAGGTGGTGTGTTTCAGAGGATGGAGCAGAAAGTAGTGTCTCTTCCTTTCAAACACGAAGGAAGATTATTAGCACATCCGCAAATAAAGTCCTGCTCGATGAATTTTAAGTGCTGCCTCACAAATGAAAATGTGGCAAAATCTGAAAACTCAGCTTTTAGCGAGAGTGCTTCAGTCCATTTTACAATCCCAAATTCTGGACTTTCTTTTAAACCAATCTTCCTATCTTTCAAATAATATGGAAAGATTTTCAAGATGCTCATACTTCTTTTTGCTCTGTGAGACAGAAAACCCTGACACTGGCTTAATACAATGACCATCACACCCAGCATTACTCTGGCACACACAGGGCAGATGCCTGACGTGTCTTAGAGGTATTATCCGGATGAAATAGCCTGTTTCATTGCTATCCCAGGAAAGCAGAAGAAAAGGCTTGTGTTTTCGCTTTATTTGGGTAATTAGAATTTATATAATTAAATTACTCAGAGTCTGGGAAACAAAAAGAAAGCAGTGATCATATTTGGATTTTGAAGTTTCAGCTATAGGCTCAGAAAAACTTAGTTTTCTTTTTTTTTTTTTTTTCCATTTCTAGAGGTTTTTCCCCCTCTATTAAGGCTGGTTCCTCTGCAGCCAAATAGGACACATGGAGTTTCAATAACGTGAAGACAAAACCCAATAACCATGAGTGGGAACTGTCCCTCTGCCACTGACAGAACTTTATAAATGCAGGGAATTCTGCCCAGTTTTGATTGGGGCTAATAAAGAAGACACACCAAGCAAAGAGATGTCCTTCATGGCAAACACCTCAGCACTGGGAAAGTACTAGATGTGACAACTGCTGTCCTGGGTCACGCTGTCATCAGACTGACGCCATAGACACACAAATCGTTTTTCATTTTTGCACACAGTTTCACCACACACAATGAAGCAATGGCTGAAGCAGAAGTTACTTTTTTTTTTTTTTTGCCACAGATGCTGGAGCACGCTTGCAAACTGGTGGATTCACATTTGAGATCAAAGGAAGCCAACATCAGACTCAATCAGCTCAGCTGGGCATGATTTCGAAGGAAGTGTAAGCAGCTTTATGACTCCAACATAATAATGTCTCCCTCTATTTACAAGGGTGGTAAGCAGAAGGACTGATTCAGTACATACAGAAAATTCTGAGTCTGGAAACATCAAACATATTAATGAAAAGCTGTGGAAACCTGTTCCTTCTGGACGTGGTGCCCTGGCCCCCTCCTGCTCGTCCAGAGGGTACGCACTAACCTTGTCTCTGGGCGACACATTCAGGTGGCACCAGCGGGGGCTGCTCCGTCACCGCTACATGGAGTTTCTCATGACGTGATGAATGAAGCAGGGACTCCTCACGGCCAAGGATAAAAGCTCATTTAATCAGATTCCTACAGAACACCAACTCACTGGAGAAACGTGTGTGGTTTTCCTTTTTTTAATTGAAACATATTAGTGGATGTATGTTAGTTTTAGGTGTACTCTTTAATGATTTGATATTTGTATATATTATGAAATGATCACCATAGTAAGTCTAGTAACTATCTGTCCCCACACAATGTTATTATATTGAATAGTATTACTGAGCATATTTCTTATGCTGTACAGTACATCCCTGAAGATTATTTATTTTATAACTGGAGGATTGTCCTTCTTAATCCCCTTCACCTATTTTCCTTACTCTCCCAACCCTCCTTTCTGGCAACCAGAGATTTTTTTCTCTGTATCTATGAGTTTATATTTTGTTTTGATGCACATATATGTGAGATTATGTGTATTTGCCTTTGTCGGACATTTCACTTAGTGTAATAACATCTAGATCCATCCACATTGTCACAAAAGGCAAAACTTCATTTTTTTTAATGGCTAATGAAATTCCATTGTGCATATATGCCACATCTTCTTTATCCATTCACCCACCAATGTACACTTAGGTTGCTTTCATATATTTGGCTATCAGAAACAATGCTGCAGTAATGGAATGCATATTATCTTTTCAAAGAGTGCTTTCTTTCTTTTGGGTAAGTACCCGTAAGTGGGATTGCTGGATCATATGGTAGTTCTATTTTTAATTTTTTGAGGCATCTCCATGCTATTTTCCATAGTAGCTGCACCAACTTACATTCCCACCAACAGTGCACATGGGTCCCCCTTTCTCCACATTCTCACCAACACTTGTTCTTTCTTGTCTTTTTGATGACAGTTATTCTGACAGGTGTGAGGTGATATCTCATTGTGGTTTCAATTTGCATTTCTCTAGTGATTAATGATGTTGTATATCTTTTCATGTGCCTGTTGGTCATCTGCACATCCTCTGCCCATTTTTTAACTAGGTTGTTTGGGTTTTTTTGTTGATACTGAGTTGTATGAGCTCTTTGTATATTTTAGATATTAACTCCTTATCAGTTATATTGTTTGCAAACATCTCCCATTCAGTAGGTGGACTTTTTGTTTTGTTGAGAGTTTCCTTTGCTATCCAAAACTTTTTCAGCTTTATGTAATCACATTTGTTTATTTTTACTTTTGTTTCACTTGCCTGAGGACACAGATCCAAAAAAAATATTATGACCACTGATGTTAAAGAGCATACTGCCTGTTTTTTTCTAGAAGTTTTATGATTTCAGGTTTTAGATTTAAGTCTTTAATCCATGTTATTTTTTTCTACATAGTGTAAAAAAGTAGTCCAGTTTGATTCTTTTGCACGTAGCTGTCCAGTTTTCCCAATATCATTATTGAAAAGGCTGTCTTTTCCCCATTGTAGATCCTTACTGCCTTTGTCACAGATAAATTATCCATAGAGTATGGACAACCCAGAGTTTTTTTCTGGGTTCTCTGTTCCATTCCATTGGACTATGTGTCTGTTTTTATGCCAGTACTATACCTGGTTTGTTTTTTGTTTTTGTTTTTTTGTGTGTGTTTTAAAAAATTCATTTTTTTTATTGAAGTATAGTTTTTTCTTTTAAGGTTCTTATTAGTTATCTATTTTAGACATAGTAGCAATACTGTGTATATGTCAATTCCGATCTCCCAATTCATCCCACCCTGCCTTTCCCCTTGGTATCCACACATTTGTTCTCTATGTCTATGTCTCTATTTCTGCTTTGTAAATAAGATCATCTATACTTATTTTTTCAGATTCCACATATATGCATTAATATGTGGTATTTGTTTTTCTCTGACAGGTCTGAGAAAATATGTGAAGTATAGTTGATTTACAATGTTGTGTTAATTTCAGGTGTATAGTAAAGTGATTGGCCTATACTCATTCTTTTTCAGATTCTTTTCCTATAAGGTTCTTATAAAATATTGAGTATAGTTCCCTGTGCTATATAATAGCCTTGTTGATAACCTATTTTACATCTAGTAGTGTGTATATGTTATTCCCCAAATCTTAATTTATCCCTTTCCCCACCTTTCCCTTTGGTATCCAAAAGTTTGTTTTCTATGTCTGTGAGTCTGTTTCTATTTTGCAAATAATTTTATTTGTATCATTGATTTTTAGATTCCCCATATAAGTGATATCATATTTGTCTTTCTCTGACTTCACTTATATGATAATCTCTAGGTCCATCCATGTGGCTGCAAATAGCATTATTTCATTCGTTTTTATGGTTGAGTAGCATTCCATCGTATATATACACCACATCTTCTTTATCCATTCATCTGGCAATGCACATTTAGGTTGTCTCCATACCTTGGCTATTCTAAATAGTGCTGGTATGAACATTTCAGCATATGTATCTTTTCAAATTAAGGTTTCCTCAGGATATACGACCAGGAGTGGGATTGTAGGATCATAAAATAGCTCTCTACTTTTAGTTTTTTGAGGAAACTCCATACTGTTCTCCATGGTGGCTGTACCGATTACATTCCCACCAATCATGTAGGAGGGTTCCCTTTTCCCCACATTCTGTCTAGCAATTTACTATTTGCAGCCTTATTGATGATGGCCATTCTGACTGGCATAAGATGACACGGCACTGCAGTTTTGATCTGCATCTCTCTGATAATTCCTGATGTTGAGCATCCTTTCCTGCGGCACTTGGCCATGTTACCATACTGTTCTGATTACTATAGCTTTGTAGTATACTTTGATATCAGGTTCACGATGCCGTCAGCTTTCTTCGTTCTCAAAATCACTTTGGTATTCAGGGTCTTTTGTGTTTCCATACAAGTTTTTTATTTGTTCTAATTCTCTGAAAAATGTCATTATTATTTTCATAGGAATTGTATTGAATCTATAGATTGTCTTGGAAAGTATGGTCATTTTAGCAATATTAATTCTTTCAATTCATGAGTAAAGTATATCTTTCCAATGTTTGTGTCTTCTTCAATGTCTTTCCTCAATATCTTTTAGTTTTCCAAGTACAAGTCTTTCACCTCCTTGGTTAGATTTATTCCTACATATTTTATTCCTTCTGATGCAATTATACACGGGAGTTTTTCATTTCTCTTTTGGTAGCTCATTGTTACTGTACAGAAACAGAATAGATTTCTGAAACTTTATTATTGAATTCATATATTAGTTCTAATGGGGTTTTTTTTTTTTTTTTGGTGTTGTCATTAAGTTTTTCTATATATAGTATTATGTTATCTGCAAACAGTGACAGTTTTACTTCTTTTACAATTCAAATTCCTCACTTCTTTTTCTTCTCTGATTACCATGGCTAGGATTTCCAATACAATGCTGAATAAAAGTGTTCAGAGTGGACATTCTTATCTTGTTCCTGTTCTTAAAGGAAGTTCTTCCAGCTTTCCACCACTGAATATGATGTTGGTTGTATGTTTGTCATGCTATTGTTGTTCAGTCAGTCAGTTGTGACTGACTCTTTGTGACCCCATGGACATGCCAGTCTTACCTGTCCTTTGCCATCTCCCGGAGTTTGCTCAAACTCATGTCCATTGAGTCATCTGTCATATATGGACTTTATTATGTTGAGGTATGTTTCCTAATACCCAGTTTGTTGAGAGTTTTTAATCATAAATGGATGTTGAATTCTGTCAAAATTTTTTCTGTATTTATGAATGAGTTTTATTATTCAATTTGTTAATGTGGTGTGTCACACTGATTGATTTATGGATACTGAATCATTCTTGCATACCTAGGATAAATCCCACTTGATCATAAGCATGAAAAAACTGAAAGTGTTAGTCTCTCAATCATATCCAAGTCTTTGCAATCCCATGACTAGCCAGGAGTAGCCAGGCTCCTAGAATTTTTTCAGGCAAGAACACTGGAGTGTGTAGCCATTCCCTTCTCCAGATGATCTTCCTGACCCAGGGATAGAAGGTGGGTCTCCTACACTGCAGGCAGATTCTTTACTGTCTGAGTCTCCAGGGAATGTAGTCCTGAATTTGGTTTGCTAATATGTTGAGGATTTAAGCCTTCCTCAGTGATCAACGCAAAGAAATAGAGGAAAACAATAGAACAGGCAAGACTAGAGATCTCTTCAAGACAATTCGAGATACCAAGGGAACATTTCATGCAAAGATGGGCACAATAAAGGACAGAAATTGTATGGACCTAACAGAAGCAGAAGATTTTATGAAGAGGTGGCAAGAATACACTGAAGAACTATCCAAAAAAGATCTTCATGAGCCAGATAACCACAATGGTGTGATCACCCACCTAGAGCCAGACATCCTAGAATGTGAAGTCAAGTGGGCCTTAGGAAGCATCACTATGAACAAAGCTAGTGGAGGTGATGGAATTCCAGTTGAGCTATTTCAAATCCTAAAAGATGATGTTATCAAAGGGCTGCACTCAATATGCCAGCAAATTTGGAAAACTCAGCAGTGGCCACAGGACTGGAAAAGGTCAGTTTTCACTCCAATCCCAAAGAAAGGCAATGCCAAAGGATGTTCAAACTACTGTACAATTGCACTCATTAACATGCTAGCAAACTAATGTTCAAAATTCTCAAGGTAGACCTCAATAGTATGTGAACCAACAACTTCTAGATGTTCAAGTTTGATTTAGAAAAGGCAGAGGAACCAGAGATCAAATTGCCAACATCCATTGCATCATAGGAAAGGCAAGAGAGTTCTAGAAAAACATCTGCTTTATTGACTACACCAAAGCCTCTGATTGTGTGGATCACAACAAACTGGAAAATTCTTAAAAAGTTGGAAATACCAGACCACCTGACCTGCCTCTTGAGAAATCTGTATGCAGGTCAAGAAGCAACAGTTAGAACTGGACATGGAACAACAGACTGGTTCCAAATAGGGAAAGGAGTACGTCAGGCTGTATATTGTCACCCTGCTTATTTAACTTATATGCAGAGTACATCATGCAAAATGCCAGGCTGGATAAAGCACAAGCTGGAATCAAGATTGCCGGGAGAAATATCAATAACCTCAGATATGCACATGACACCACCCTTATGGCAGACAGTGAAGAAGAACTAAAGAGCCTCTTGATGAAAGTAAAAGAGGAGAGTGAAAAAGTTGGCTTAAAACTCAACATTCAGAAAACTAAGATCATGGCATTTGGTCCCATAACTTCATGGCAAATACATGGGGAAACAATGGAAATAGTGTCAGACTTTATTTTCTTGGGCTCCAAAATCACTGCAGATGGTGACTGTAAGCCATTAAGACACTTGCTCCTTGGAAGAAAAGTTATGACCAACCTAGACAGCATATTAAAAAGCAGAGGCATTACTTTGCCTACAAAGGTCCCTGTAGCCAAAGTTATGGTTTTTCCCGTAGTCATGTAAGGATGTGAGAGTTGGATTATAAAGAAAGCTAAGCACCAAAGAATTGATGCTTTTGAATGGTGGTGTTGGAGAAGACTCTTGAGAGTCCCTCGGACTGCAAGGAGATCCAACCATTCCATCCTAAAGGAGATCAGTCCTGGGTGTTCACTGGAAGGACTGATGTTGAAGCTGAAACTCCAATACTTTGGCCACCTGATGGGAAGAACTAACTTATTGGAAAAGACCCTAATGCTGGGAAAAGATTGAAAGCAGGAGAAGGGGACAACAGAGGATGAGATGGTTGGATGGCATCACCAACTCGATGGACATGAGTTTGAGCAAGCTCCAGGAGTTGGTGTTAGACAGGTAAGCCTGGCATGCTGCAGTCCACCGGGTCACAAATAGTCAGACACTACTGAGCAACTGAACTGAACTGAACTTCTCATTTATTTTGAATAAATCAGGGACATTCATTTCTTGTGGTGTCCTTGTCTGGTTTGGTATACAGGTGATGCAGGCCTTGTAGAATGAGTTCTGGAGCATTTCTTCTCCGCAATTTTTTAAAGAGTTTAAGAAGGATAGACGCTAACTCCTTAAATATTTGGTAGAATTCACCTATGAAACCACTTGGTTCTGGACTTTCATTTGCTGGGATTTTAAAATCACTGACTCAATTTAATTACTGGTAATTATTCTGCTCATACTTTATATTTCCTACTGATTCAATCCTGGGAAACTAAGTTTTTAGGAATTTATCCACTTCTAGTTCATCCATTTTATTCATAGTAATCTCTTATGATCCTTCGGATTTCTGTGGTGACAGTTGTAACTTCTTTTTCATTTTTGATTATGTGGGCCATTTCTCATTTTTTCTTTGATGAGTCTGACCAAAGGTTTATCAATTTTCTTTATCTTTTCAAAGAATCAGCTCTTAGTTTCATTGACCTTTTCTATTTATTTTTCAGCCTCTATTTCATCCATTTCTACTTCAATCTTTATGATTTCTTTCCTTCTACTAACTTTGGGTTTTGTTTATATTTTTCTAATTCCTATAGGTGTAAGATTAGAGTGTTTCTTTGAGATTTTCCATAGGTAGGTTTGTATCACTGTAAATTTCCCTTAGAACTCTTTTTACTGCCTCCCACGGATTATAGATTGTTATGTATCCATTTTCGTTTTCTCCAATCCTCTTACATTTTCAAATCCTCTTTGATTTCTTCAGTGACCCATTGGTTGTTTAGTAGCATACTGTAAACATGTGAAAAAGCCTTCATGTGTTTGTGTTTTTGCAGTTTTCTCCTTGCAATTGATTTCTAGTTTCATGCTGCTATAGTTGAAAGAGATGCTTAATATGGTGTCAAAGTTCTCAGATTTACTGAGACTTGTTTTTGTGGTCTATCCTAGAAAAAACAGTGTGCTTTTGCAATAATGAGAAAGAAAGCTTACTTAATTCTATACAGGATAGACCCTGGTACAGCATACTATACATTAAGAGGACACTCAATAAACTTCTAAGTGGTTATCCAAACAGTTGACTCTTGAACAATGCAAGGTTTGGGGCACCAACATCTGTGCAGTTGAAAATTCATGTATAACATTATAGTCAGCCATCAATATGTGTGGTTCCACATTTATGGATTCAACCAACCACCAATTGTGTAGTACTTTAGTACATATTTATTGGAAAAAAAAAAAACCCGTGTATAAGTGTATCCATGCATTTCAAACCCATGCTATGTTGTTTAAGGTCAACTGTAATTGATTTTAATAAAAGTTCTCCAATAGGCAATGAACCAATGTTTTCAGAGGAGAAAGTGTGAGCAACAGAATGTGCTTGTGAGAGAGTCATTTCCTAGGCAGGTTGATAAGAAGTCTAGGGGTCCCCAAGGAGAGAGAGGTCTGGGATATTCAAGGAGGAAGAAAGGACAAATTTTTTTACTTTTTTTCCTCTACATTCCTTAGGATTATATAACAATAATGTATCCTGCCTGAGGACAGTCTTTGGATTAAACCCTCTGGCTAATTCTGTTATCTTAAAACATAAATTATGGGAGTAGGTCTGGTCTTTACAAGGATGTATCCTGCCTGAGGACGATCTTTGGATTAAACCTTCTGGCCAACTCTGTTATCTTAAAATGTAAATTATGGGAGTAGGTCTGGTGAGGTCTTTACAACCTCCAGACATTCTTTGGATTCATTGGAGAGTATATAACTCCATTGCTAACACTAGCAAAGGGGGTACTCTTTTGCCCCCTTCTGATGCCTATGTCAGAAGCTTTCTCTATCTCCTTTATACTTTAATAAAACTTTATTACACAAAAGCTCTGAGCAATCCAGCCTCGTCTCTGGCCCCAGATTGAATTCATCTCCTCTGGAGGCCAAGAATCCCGCGTCTCATCGTTCAGCAACAACCTTTCACTTGTTTAGCTTATAAATATATCAGCTCTGCTTATTGGTCTTTTTGTTTTTATAGAGAAATAGTTGAAGTATAAAAAGTGTAAAGATATATATAATATACCACTGACTGATATACCGAGGAGCACGATGACCCTTTTGCATATTCATTACTTAGTTACAAAAAACTGTTGACGATTTATTTTAGCAAACTAACACTTTGAAATCTTGAGTTGAATATATTCATATTTTTGAAATGGGTTTTTACTTCTTTTTAACCTTAGGATATTGCTGAGTCTTCTAGCTTTGAAGGAGATAATAAAGACCCAAACCTTCTTGGTTTCTATTATCCAGTCTGATTAGATCTATGGGAAGCACAGCCTATTTCACAAGATTTGGACAGTGTTCAGAGAAGGGAAACTCCCTGGCTAGCTCGAGAGAAGCTGAGACACAGCCAGAAAGTAAACCATCCAAGGGGAAGAAGCATGGACAGTGCCTGACCCTGGACACATGGGAGAAGGTCAAAGGACTTCCTAAAGATCAAAAAGCAGCAGAACCCCAAATTCCTCCCTCCTAAACACCAGTTCTATTTTTAAAACTACTTTATCTCTAATATAGAAACATGCTCTTCAAGAATTTCCTTATTCCTTAAAATTATATTTTTCCCCAAAGTGATCTGAAAGTGACAGCAGACTTGTTTTTTACTTTATTTTGTTTACATTGCCTACAGAGAAAGGGACAGTTATTAATTGAATGTGAAGATGAATTTGAGACAACATATTGGTGGAAAATCACAAAAATTCATTACTTCTCAAGTTTTCAGCAGTTTCTCTGCAAATGCAAATGTTAATTTTCACTCTGTGTCATTATCTGTAGATATGTGGAAAATATGACTGCATAGTTTACTCGTTAGGGATGAATCAAAACAGACAAATAAAGCTTGTTTTAGCTCTGAAAAATAAACATGTGCGGGAACACAATTTTTAAATACAGCTTTCCCCAACCTTTTCGGGGGGGGAAAATATAGCTTTCAGCTTTCTGTGAAGATTACAAAGCACAATACAGGCTAAATGCCATGCTCCCCATGCCTCTAACCCTCCTTATAAATGTGGCGCAGCTGTCTGGCACTTTCACCAGTGATAGCTCTGTGTGATCATTAACACTACCTGCTTAGTATTTGTGAAATTACATTGTATGTGCAAAGAATTGAGGTGATATTTTGAAACCCACATGGTTAATACATTTACCAATTTGTGGTTAGAGAGCATGGTTTTTCCAAAAACAGTATTTAAGATTCAAAGTTGTGCTTTATTCAGTGGCTTTGCACAACTTGGTACAGTGGTCACATTCAAGTAACCTCAAAGATTAGAGTTATCCTGATGAAATCAATCCCAGGGAACAAAAATGCTAAGTTTGAAGCTCCAAGACTTTGGCCACCTGATGTGAAAATCTGACTCATTGTAAAAGACCCTGAAGCTGGGAAAGACTGAGAGCAGGAGGAGAAGGGGCAACAGAGGATGAGATGGTTGGATGGCATCACTTATTCAAAGGATAGGAGTTTGAGCAAACTCCGGGAGATGGTGAAGGACAGGGAAGCCTGGCGTGCAGCAGTCCATGGGTTTACAAAGGGCCGGACACGACTTAGCAACTGAACAACAATGTGATTTGATGAAATCTCATGTTCTGAAGATGAAGGCAACATTTTATTTATTTTCTAGTACGTGGTCACACATTGGATATAGAAAATAGCAGATAACCTTATGATATGTTATCCTTAGAAAGGGGCAGAGAAATTAGGCAAATCTATCAAGTGACTGAAACTGATTTAGGAAAGTGACTGAAAGTGATGATTTAGGAAAGGGGAGTGCATGCACTCCATTAAAGAAGCAAATGTTTGTCAAATCTGGTCAAAACAAACCCTGAGCTGAGGAGAGTCATCAAAATCTTTTCTTCATTTAGAGATTAAACTCTATGAGCAGCTCTTGCCTCAAGAAAAGCCAATATATGAATATCAAGATGTGGAGAAATGATAGTTATGTTAAAATAAAATAAACTAGTAAGCACATCTAGTAATGTGTTTACATTATGACTGTGCTTTGCTTCAGTTGGTCTATATGCTATTCTTCATAAATACATTTATTATTCATATGACTTTTGCTCAGCGTACAGGCCTTTGTTACTATAGTTTTATTGTTAAAGGTAATTTGGATTTAACATGTTTAAAACCAAACCCCTTTCCTCCATCTAATCTATTTTCTCTTGTATTACTTCTGAATTACTTTTTTTTTTTTTTAAACAGCATCACCAACCACTTTATTCATCCAGATATGCACAACACAGTTTCTGGAACCATCCCGAGTACTTACTTAAGCTTCCCATCTGCTTTATTTCCCCAAGTTCTGTAGAGTCTGCGCTTCACACTCTTGAACATAGCCCTCTGCTGTGATGCTTCTGTCCTAGTTAAAGGTTCCACAGTGATCTCTTTCAGATTTCTACATCTGCCTCTTATTCTTTCTGCCTTCAGTGTCAGAACTTACACAGATGTCCTCCCTACCTTCTCATCTCCACAGATACCAGACGACTTTTCTGAAATGTCAGTCTATCACTCGAATAACTTAACAGATAAAAATCAAATTCTGAAAGTATTTCAAGTCAAGCCTAACTCTCCAGCCTAACCCCTTATCCCTCTTCCACCCAGAAATCTACATATAGGAGGGGAAAAAACAGGTCAATATTTAAAAGAAGAATAATTAATAGCTTTAAGTTGGAAACAAAGTAAACCATTTGTTCTTTGGAGTCTTTCTAAAAAATGATATATTTGTTGTATTTTCTACTTTACCAGTAGTATGCATTCATTAACTATTTTGTTACTATATTAAAAAAAAACATAAGAAATGCAATAAGTGGGACAAACCAGGTCCAAGCCTAAAGTCTTGACTTGGCCTGTTAGAACTGGTAACAGCTGCTACCGTAGGGAATGTCAGAGTATCTGGTAACAACTAAAGAGCCATTTTCAAACTCTGGAAATGAAACTGCTTTCATATTTTAAAAAAAGCCAGAACTGTGGCTTTATCAATTTAACCTTTCTTTTATTTGGATGGAATTTAAATATGCTCATAGTAATTATAATTGTACAAAAACATTAATTATTCACAACTGGAAAGGAAGGGACATATCTTGGATCTGTGCTGCAGATTTTTTTCTAACTAAATATTCCCTGATCCACAGACGCTGAAATTCTCTCCTTACATGGGCTACTGCTGCGTCGCTCACTAACCCTTAAGAAACACTGTGGTAGAAGGCTACTGTTCCACTGCATCGCTGTGAGTGAGGCATTTTCTTCATGTGTGTCGGAGCAAGAAAAAAAGAGAAACCCCTGTCTTAGGGATAAAGGATAAGCTGGACTGAAAGGTATAATAACCAATGATTTACTCTGAACATGCAAAGTCCAATAGTCATCACAACCTCTGTAGCTACTGATCATTTGAAATGTGCCCAGCCCAAACTGAGCGGTGTTGTAAGAGTAAAATATGCATTGCATTTTTTAGACTTAATATGCAAAAAAGAATGTAAAAATCTCACTGTTGTTTAGTTGCTAAGTCATGTCCCACTATTTGCAACTCCATGAACTGTACTTCTGTTCATGGAATTTTCCAGGTAAGAATATTGGAGTGGATTGCTATTTGTTTCTCCAGGGGATCTTCCTGACCCAGGGGTTGAACTTGTGTCTCCTTCACTGGCAGGCAGATTCTTTATTGCTGAGCCACCAGGGAAGTAACACTTTATATTGATTAAAGGGAGATAATGATATTTGGGATATGTTCAGTTAAATAATACATAGTATTGAAATTATTTTCACCTGTTTCTTTATCCTGCTTTTAATGTAACTATTAGAAATTTTTAAATTACATATGTAGCTCATATGAAAACTCTATTGTACAATGCTGCTCAGACATGATTTGTTTTAAATAAATGACCAACATCTTGTTTAATTATTATTTGCTGTTCTGTAATTAAAGCAGAATACAGAATTTATACTGGCAGGAGGAAGTAGGGAGTGGGAGGTAGTGGGAATCCAATTGTTTCTACTCCCTCCTTTAAATTTTGAACAGAAGTAGGGAGGGGTAAAAAAAGATGTGTAAAATCTAAACCTAATCCAATTTTTCAGAGGCAACCAGTGGCATCAGAAAAGCAGAATAATGGCACTCGTAAGCATTCTGGAATATTCCCATTTACCCAACCTGTGCAACAAAGTCAGCGGTCCACTCAGTACAACAAAGCTACCGGTCCACTAAAAGCTTTGGTATTAAATTTTCTCCATTTTGATGCTAGAAATTATTTTCACAGAAGAGCATTTATTAATTATCTAAGGACTCCCTGGAGGTGATGCCTGCAAATGCTTGAATGTCACACTTCTTAAAAAACTGAAGTAGAGTTGATTTACAATACTGTGTCAGTTTCATGTGTTCAGCACAGTTATTTCATTTTTTTTTTTGCATGATAGGTTATTAAGAAATACAATAATCTTATAATTAACCTTATAATCTTGGGTATAATTCCCTGAGCCATACAGTAAATCCTTGTTGCATATCTCTTTTATATATAGTAGTTTTTATCTGTTAATCCCATACCCCTAATTTTTCCTTCCTCTCCACTCTCCCCTTTGATAACCATACATTTATTTTCTATGTCTGTGAATCCATTCCTTGTTTGTATATAGATTCATTTGTATCATTTTTTTAGATTCCACATATAAATGATATCATATAATTGTGTCTTTCTCTGACTTATTTCAGTAAGCAAAATACTCCCTAGGTTACACTTCCAGTATTTTACTCAGTACTGCCCAACTGATGCAGAGAGAATATCCTTCATTAATAGCAAAGGGACTTAAATTACTTATCATTTAAAAATCCACATTAATATGCAAAATTCAAAATTCACAATGAAGTTATAAACAGGTGGCACATTCTAATTTGCCACTAATGTGGTACTTATAATAAAGAGATATAACACAAAATGACTGTAAATGAGTGAAAAGACCCTGATGCTGGGAAAGACCAGAGCAAGAAGAGAGGGGGGACGACAGAGGATGAGATGATTGAATGGCATCACTGACTCAATGGACATGAGTTTGAGCAAACTCTGGGAGATGGTGGAGGATAGGGAAACCTGGCATGCTGCAGTTCATGGGGTCGCAAAGCGTCAGATATGACTTAGCAACTGAGCAACAACAAATGCCATGTTTAAAGTCAACACAAAAAGTGTGCAAAGTTGTCTCACACATACACAATCTGAGCCAAACTTATATCACAAAACACAAGCTTTCCTAAGTTATCACTAAGAAAATATTGCCAGTCAATGTCATCAGAGTCAGCACAGGAAAGAACCACTGTTTTAGAATTGCTGGTTCCTGACACCTTATTAACAACTTTCATAATTTCATAGATAATTATGAGTAGAGTTGTAGCATACGTGCATTTAGATCATAGAAATTCAGCTATAAGCATTTGGCAGGAGGAGAGAACCTTAAAAAAACACAACAGACAGAAGTCCTACCATTCGGTTCAATGAGATTTTGCGTAGGAAGGGAGAGAATAATTGCCTTTTTTTCAGCTGGTTTCTGATCTCAAGTCTTTCATGGAGGGTGCTGGTCTCACTGGTGATCAAAGACATTGTAAATAATTACTTTGTTTCTACTTAATCTTGATTTATTTGTTGACTTTAAATCCCCAGCAAGATGTGACTTGATGGTGTCCTGATAGCACCTGATAGTGTTTCATTTAGTCCTGATGTCAATTATGTGGGTTCCTAGCAACTTCCTGTCTCTGTCCTCTATCCACATTATTGTACCTGTGCTTTGGGAAGATCATTTTGGCTGCTGTGTAAGAAACAGACTGCAGCAAGAACAGGAACAACAGTTATTTGCTGACCTGAATTACTGAAAGGATAGGAAGGGATGCAAGTGGATACAGCTTTCCTGGAAAAGATGGTCTTAAAAGCTACTTTGTAGAGATTGCTTTGGTTCTTAACAATTACATAGCATTAGTCTTTCTCCAACATAGGCAGGTACATTTATATTGCCCTCCCAAGATACTTTGTTAAAAAGAATATGTTCAGTGAGATTCTTCGAGACCTTTAACAGTTTACTTCTTTTCAGTAGTTTCATGCTGGTTACAGTTTGTGACCGGAAGTGTTTTTATTACATTTAAACATTAAACAGTTGCTCCAGAAACTGGTATGCGTCTGGTGATTCAGAAATAATGATTGCAATCTTGCCTTCTCTCTTACTTCATTCCAGGTTAGACATAAAAGACTTTTCTATCAGTCATACACAGGACATGAAAGACAAAGAAGAAAATGTGGGGAACACCACTGACAGTCCAAATTAGTTCACAAGTTTCCATGTACACATAAGATATTGCTTGTAGCTCAGATCCTTTCCTAACTTTGAACTCAAAGGTTAACAAGCTTCTGAAGTTCTTTTTCAATGATACATAATTCCCAGAGAGGCATTCTATGAGGAGAAGATGACTTCATTTTACCCAGCAAGTGATATATCTGACATCACTATATTTTAAAACCCTGCAAAACAAACAGGGCCGTATGGCTCCATTTTTTTTCCAACAGCAATCTAACAATCTGGAGGATTCTAATAAACTGCTGTTAGGTCTAGGAATATTTGGGGCCAAAATTTTCTTTGTTTCCCTCGTTATAACTAGTTTGCTAATAGATTTCTTTAGCTTTAGAGTTATAATTAGAAGACAGTTACTACTTTGCATAATCACATTGTAATTGTTATTTGGGTGAAATCCAACCAATTTAAGCATCAGTACTTCCAAAAAAACAATGTCTGGCAAAAAGAATAACAAATGCCATGCTCTAATGGGTCCAGGTTATCTAATAATGTTTGCCTAATGGTTTAGTCTTTTTTTTTTTAAGAGGCTCAACAGCAAGTAACATTAGAAATCAATGTATTTTAAGGCATCACAGTTGTAACTGGCAATATGTTAATGTTCTCTGATAAACACTAATGATGATAGTAAGAAACAAAAATTCACATGGGGTCAGAAACCTAGCCACCTTAGATCTGTCATTTGTTAAATTTGTGTTCCAGTGGCTGAATTTATTTCTAGTGCCTGGAGAATTTCCAAACACACACATCTCTTGCTTCAAAACCCAAGAAGCTCAGTGGTAGGCCCCAGTTCTATAGAATGAATGAATACAACTATGTTTCTAGCTGCCCACCCTCGTATCCACTTTTTAAGTTGATTATTCAGCCTTTCTAGAAACTTCATAACTCTTTCAGGAAATTCCATCCTTTGTTCAGCCAGCTCTTTGCTGTTGCTTACAACCAAGAAACCTCACGTCTACTTCAAAAATATACATGCGTCTTCCCACTTCATGTCAGCTGTCATTACTCTAGTCCAAACTCCCATGACATCTCTTCTGTACTAAAGCAGCAGCTTCCTGACTAGTCTTGCTCCATTCTTGTCCCTCTCCCACCCAATCTATGCATGCTAAGTCACTTCAGTTGTGTCCGACGCCGTGACCCCACGGACTGTAGCCCACCAGGCTCCTCTGTCCATGGGATTCTCCAGGTAAGGATACTAGAGTGGGTTGCCATGTCCTCCTCCAGGGGATCTTCCCGATCCAGCGATTGAACCTGCGTCTCTTATGTCTCCTGCATTGGCAGGCGGGTTCTTTACTGCTAGCACCACCTGGGAACCCAGTCTATATGTAACATGATCTAATGTGATCACACCTAAATACAAAAGGAACATTAACCATTCTTTTCTTATCAACCTAAATATATACTTTAAAAATCTTTACCTCAATCAATATAGCTCCACGTGATTTGGCTCCTGCCTGCCTCTCCAACCTCATCTCTGGCCGCTCTCCCCAATTCTCTGTGCTTCAGCCACATAGGCCTTCCTTCTTACCTTAGAGTTTTCATGAATATTCTCCTCTCCCTGGAACACCTTCCTCCCTAGTCAATATAACTCTTTCTCATTCTTTAGGTGTCAGCTAAAACGTAGTTTCCTTAAAGAGAGCTTTCCTTATGCTTCAATATAAGGCTTCTTACTTATGGACTTCATAATGTCCTGTACATTTAATAGATTGAATGTCCTGGACATTATAAATTATATAATTTATAATTATATATTTATATTTGTATTATTTATAATATCTCTCTCCTCAATTCTATGAGAGCAGGAAATATATTTAATTTACTCTACCTTGGATTTCAGTATCTGGTACATAAAAATCCACTTAACTAATAAATATGTTGAATAAATTAAAGAAATGCATATTACTCAGTGAAAGAAGCCAATCTGAAAAGGCTGCATATTGAGATTATTCCAACTACAGACATTCTGAAAAAGACAGCTATGGACACAGTAAAAAGATGACTGGCTTCCAGGAGTTCAGGGTAGGGAAGGTATCAATAAGCAGAATATGGAGTATATTTTAGGCAGCAAAAAAATAAACCCTCTGTATGATACTAAAATGAGGGAAACATGTCCTTATACATTTAATGCACAACACAAACATGTATAGAAGTAAAATTTAGGACAAAAATAATGACAGATGGAAGGGTGCAATGTGTGTGTGGGGACACAGGGTATGTGAGAAATCTCTGTAACTTCCTTTCAATCTTGTTGTGAACCTAGAACTGCTCTGAAAAATAATAAAATCTTTTAAAAAATAAGGTATTGAGGAACAAATCCAAAAGAAAATGAAATAGAATGTATAACTTTATAATCAAGCTAAATGAATTAAACAAAAGGTAGGAAAAAGAAAACATAGTAAATCATCGTTTAAAAAAATTAAGTTGCCAAAATTATCAGTAATTACAATGAATCACATATCAGTAATTATAATGAATGAAATGAGTTAAATATCCTATTTTAAGAATATGCTGTATACTTCTGTGTTCTGGATTGTTTTTCCAACTACAAATAATAAGATGAAAAATGTATCTCTTTACTTTTTAAAAATAAACCTAATTATAACAATCCAATTTTAAAAAAGAAACAACTGAACAAAATTTGGGAAGTACATATAAAGAAGTGATTTCCCAGGAGGCTCAGAGGTAAAGAATCCACCTGCCAATGTGAGATCGGTTCAATCCCTGGGTCAGAAAGATCTCCTGGAGAAGGAAATGGCAACCCACTCCAGTATTCTTGCCAGGGAAATCCTACGGACAGAGGAGGCTGGCGAGCTATAGTCCATGGGGTCACAAGAACTGGACACAATTTAGAGACTAAACAACAACAATATAAAGAAGTGCTTCAAAGGAGTCATAGCATATAACTTATAGTTGTAAAGAAGAAAAGTCTATAGTTAACAATCTAAAACTCTACCTTAAGAAACTAGAAAAAGAGGAGGAATTTAAACTCAAAATAAGCAGAAAGAAAGAAATGATAAAAAATAAATCAGTGAAATAGAGAATGGATAAACAACAAAGTCAATATATGCAAAAGCTGGCTCTTTGAGAATTGCCATAAAAGTGATAAACTGCTAGTAGACTGGTTAAAAAAAAGATAACACACTGACCAATGTCGGAAATGAGAGAGGGAACATTCCTGTAGATTCTCAACATTTTTTTAAAAGGCAATATTCTGAACAGCTACATGCTAACAAATTTAACAATTTATATGTCATGGATAAATTCTTTGAAAGACACAAATTACCAAAATTGACTCAAAAAGAAACGGGAAACCTGAATAGCACTACAGTTGACCCTGGAACAATGTGAGGGTTAATCTGCATATAATTTATAGTCGGCCTTCTGTATCCATGATCCCTCCACATCTGCAGATCCAACCGAGGACCATGTAGTATTATAATATTTACCACTGAAAAAGATCTACATTTAAGTGCAGTTCAAACCTGTGTTGTTCAAGGGTGAACTACATATCAATCTTATAAATTGAATCTGTAATTTAAAAAACACTTCCATAAAGAAAACTCCAGGTCCAGTTGGTTTTACCAGTAGACCTACCTTTTAAGGAAAAAATACCAGTCCTAAAACAAATTCAGAAAACAAAGAGGGGGAAACACTTCCTAAACCATTTTATGAGGCCATCATTAAATTGATATCAGAACCACACAACAATCTCCAAGAAAATAAAATGATAGGTCAGTGGGTGGAAATGAATGAATCTTTAACAGATTTTTAGCATAAATTATGAATTCCAGGTCTCTTAATATATAAAATGGTCTAATGAAAATTTTCCGTAGAGTAAGTTCTGTAGAATTGCAAACTGGCACCAAACTATGTGACAGTGGGAAGTCTAATTCTTGTCCTACAAACTTAGGAAAAAAATAAAACCACAGCTCTTCACATTCAAATTTCATGTCATTCATTTTACCTGTGAGTCAACCAAATAACAGATATGAATTGAAGGGCTTGTCAGGTTCAGGTCATGATAAGACATTTCATAGTGAACTCCCAGTTAAAGGAATTAATCCTAAAGAATTTAGCATGTATTTTATATGAAAAAATTAGACAAGCAAATAATTCCAAGTAGTTAAGCAGAGGTAATGAACATATGAAAAGTTTCAATTAAAAGTTAATGGAAAGAAAGAGGCCTATAATTTTACAAAGTTTGACAAATTTGATAGCAGAATAGAAAAATAGGTAGTTTTTTAAGAGCAGAGACTTATGATTTCATATAAAAAGAAATGAAATTCTAATTACAGGCAGTGAATAGGTAGAAAAGGAATATTTATTCCTTTTCCAAAGATACTATTTTTCTAGTTAGCTGTCAGAAACCACTTGCACAAATGCAGACCTTCTACCAACAACTGCTTATGAAGTTTCATTATAGATGGTTTTTGGTAACAAAATATATTTCACACATTAAAAATTAGCAAGCTTTCATGCAACAGCATTTCCTTTCTTTTCTCCACTCAACAAATATTTACTGAGCCCTTAATATATAATTAAACATGGTCCTAGTGCTAGAAATGCAGCATAAACAAGATGGACTAAAATCACAGCCGACATGGAATTTACTTTCTATCTGAGATACATGAGAGGCCAGAAAATAAGTTAAGTTCTAGCATGTATATTCTACTACTATTCCACTGTCACTCTGCCATAATATTATCCTCTGATTCAGTGCTGTTGAATGCGGTTTAAGTAGAATTACAATGTGATAAAAGCCTTTTGATATTGCAGATAAGCCCTCTTGGCCCAGTTCTAAGCTAGATCTGTCTTAAAAGGATTACCATGATATAAACCAGGAATCACCAAACTTTTCCTGTAATGAGTCACATATAAATATTTTAGGCTCCACAGGCCACCTATGATCTATACTCCATATTCTTCATTTTTTTAATCCTTTAAAAATGTAAAACTGTTCTTATCTGGCACGGAATTCTCCAGGCCAGAATACTGGAGTGAGTAGCCGTTCACCTTCTTCAGGGGATCTCCCCAACCCAGGGATCAAACCCATGTCTCCTGCATTGCAGGTGGATTCTTTACCATCTGACCCACCAGGGCAGCCCTCTTATCTGGCAGGCCAAACAAAAACGGGCCAGGGGCCAAATCTAATCTGCAGCCACAACTCTCCAACTCTTGACCAAAGGATCTCAATATCCTTGCTTGTAAGTGGCTATGCTCAGTCCTACACTTTGTATTTCTTTAAAATTTTTTTTTATATTTTTTCTCTTGCTGTTTGTTGTTTATTTGCCAAAATCTAATAAAACATGCTTTTCTAGAGCTACAGTAGTTCGACTGCTATAGCCTCAAAGTCAGCTCTGAAGAACAGAACCACCTGCTCCATTTCACATAAGCAACAGAAAGATGTTCTCAGCAGAAAAGCCTTCTATGTCTGCGTACTTTAGAGAAATCCAGCAGAGACAGTACCTGCTCTCCACTGACTTCCTGGGGCAGACACATACAAGGTCTAATGGTCCCTTACCTTGCTGGAGGAACATCAATATTGGAAGAAACAACTTTTCGTTTTTGCTCAAGGAGACAGATGGAGCGAGTGTTTTCTTTTTCATGGTCAAGTGCTCGGTTGGCTTTTTTGGTGTCTGCTGTTTTCGCATCTTCCTCCATGGCCAAGGGAAACAAATGTTGATGGGACATTTTTTTACTAGAGTCACGTTTTAAGTCCTCTGTTTGAAACGTGAAGTTCATTTCCCGCTTAATGCTCCCCACCTGTGAAACAAAACACAAAAATTCTCACTCACCCAGCTTTACATGACTATGTAAAAAAAATATCAGTTTTACATGACTATGTGCAGATGGCCAGAAGACAGACCACAGACACTGCTGTCCCTGTTCATCTTGAAGATTTTTTAATTTAAATGGGGGAAATCTAACATGGAAATAAAATAACTGACTTTACAAAGTAAGGTACAGTTGATGTGCTGCCTGTCATAACGCAAGCAACAAGCATCATGAGCACATGAGAAGCCTTTCAGATGGACAAACATTTTGAAGACTTGAAAGCATGAGGCTTCTAAAAAAAATGAGAATTTAAAACATCATTGTTTTCTCTTCTACAACTGAGAAAACTCAAATAAATAAGTTCTTAAATATTTCATGCTGGTTATGCTTAACAGAGGTTCAGTCCCTGGGTTGGGAAGATCCCCTGGAGGAGGGCATGGCAACCCACTCCAGTATTCTTGCCTGGAGAATCCCATGGACAGAGGAGCCTGGCGGGCCACAGCCCATAGTGCTGCAAAGAGTCAGACACCACTGAGTGACTAAGCGCAGCACATGCCTAACAGAAGAGAGCTACACATATAAAAAAATCAAGTCTTAAATCTTTGATTATGAATAATGACCTTAACCCCACTCTTTACCTCATGAAAAATGTTTTTTTTTAATTATCTATAGCAGTTTTGATCTTAAGGAAATCCCTTTATTAGTATGACAATTAAAAAGTCATAACACTGGAACTTCCCTGGAGGTTCAGTGGTTAAGAAGCCACCTTCCAATGCAGGGGACGTGGGTTCGATGCCTAGTTGAAGAACTAGGGCCCCACATGTCACAGGGCAAATAAGCACCCACATGCTGCAACTATGGAGCCCACAAGCTCTGGGGCTCATGTACCACAACTGGTGTGCCCATATGCTGCAAAAGTCATAATAATCTTTATCATTTTTGACTAAATGCAATGTTTAAGACAAATGTAAATTTAAATGTCAAAGGAATTATATCTGGTGATTTCAGAGTTTAGAATTGTGATGGATGAAAAAGGAGACTAAAGTTAAAAAAAGCAGATTTTGTATTTTGTAAGATGACTGGCACTGTTCATGAAGTTTAGAGTGACCCTGTTAAGCCCTGGGCTTCCCAGGTGGCTCAGCTGGTAAAGAATCGGCCTGCAAATCAGGAGACCTGGGTTCAATCCCTGGGTTGGGAAGATCTCCTGGAGAAGGGAATGGCTACCCACTCCAGTATCCTGGCCTGGAGAATTCCAGGACTGTATAGTCCATGGGGTCGCAGAGTGGGACACAACTGAGCAACTTTCACTTTTTACTTTGTTAAAGTTCTAAGTGTACAAAGAAGAGCTGGACTATCTGTCAACCCAGAGCCTCACTAATCAGTGAAGAATGTTTCAAAATGTGCGTGTCTATGAGACATTTCACAGGTCAGAGTCACTCTCTCATGAAGTCCATGTGTAGAGTCAGTAAACCTTCACTCACCCACTTAAATAGAAAGTATGCTCTTTTGTCTCTTTTTGATTTTAGGTAGGAGGAACAGCACAAAGAATATGATCAAGTAGATTTAGAATTTATAGAGCTAAAGCCACAAATATAGGGGAGTTTTCAGAATGAAATGAAAGTATGTGTGTTCAGTGAAGCAGAGACTGGCAAAATATGGTGTGAATGGCTAGAAATTCTCAGACTACGAGAAAACTTGAAGCTCTATGTTTGTTGGAGCCACAGAACCAGCTCTCATATGTATTCTCCTTGAGCCCAGGGGTGACTTGTGAGCCTCAGGATCACCGTGGCTGGAATGTATCTTTCATATGAACCCGGAGCCCTAAATTGAGCTCCCTGCTCTCGTTGGCCTGCACTTGTCAGGCAGAAGAGACTATCTTCCACGGTGTTCCGGCCACACTGAGGCTGTGCGTCACAGGACAATGTCAGTCACTTTGGTACATTTGCAACTCATTAAAAAGTTGCCATATTTCTTAGAATGTATTAATGAATGAACCAAAGTAAGAGTCCAAGAAAAATGAGTGCTTTTAAGAGCAGTTTCAATGACATCAATACTCAACAGAGAGGAATAAGAAACTATTTCATACTTCTAAAATTCAATACATTTTCAATAAAAATGTAGTTTGGAAAACTAATATAATTACAAATGTTTTAAATATCCATCACTAATCACTTTCAGTTCAACTTCTTCTGCCTGGAGGTGGAAGGGAGTAGGAGGCAGTTTTTTCACTTCTATAGCAGCTCATTCCCAACTATGTTACAAAAGGAATACGCCAAACATCAGCCACAAAAGATGAAAACAAAGGCCTGGCTTTGATGCTTATAAATAGTTTCTCCCTAAGTGTTAAGTATCACATTAATTAAATATTTAAGTAGTCATTAGTATTAAGTTGTAGCAATAATTGACATCCATACCTCCCCAGGGACCAATTCATCTGATTAAAAGAATTCAATCCAAAGAGAAGTGGGGTTGAGAGAGAATATTACAGGAAGGTTAGCTTTTAGCTTCAAAACTTTAGGCGAAAAAAACGGCATTTGAAACAAATTAATACAAAGTAAAATAAATTTCCTGTAGAAATGATAGTATAATTGTATATCATGCTCTTAGCTAAGACTTCATAATAAAGTAAGCTATGGTAATATTCAACAATGTAAGCTATAAATCTTCCATAATACATTCTAAACATAAAATTAATCTCTAAATGGTAATCAGGAAAGTTTAGCAATGTGATTAAATTCAAAGACTATTCAGCCCAGACTCCTTTTATAAAAGTGGAGTTAAAATGAGTTAGCTAAGATCAAAGAGGACAAAAAAAAATGCAGAGATGAGCAAGACATTTTTGATACTTTGAGTCATGTGTTCCACTGTTTGTAAGGCTGATGGAAGGAGCGGGTGACAGATGTAGATGTTCATTATATCTCTATGCTTTAAAGTTTACATATATATATATATGCTCTTTTTAATGTTCTTCCACTCATATCAGATACTACATTTTTTCAAATTTTAAAAGGAATAGTCACAGGGGAGAAGAGAGTAGAGAGAGAACATGAAGTCAAATCTTGAGACATGGGCTCAGAAATGGCCCAGAGAAATACGGTGGTGGCTGGAGAGGATGCTGAACCAGGGAGAAGGTTCTAAGACAGAAAGTAACAGAGCATGTCTGAATGCTGAGGCAGGATGGAAAGAAAGGGATGAGTGAGGGTTTGTAGGAGCACTAGAAGGGGGCAGGGCCAACATCTAGCCACCACACCACCAGCAGATCAGCAGAAGAAAGCAGCAAAAGGAAGATATAACCCCAATTCAATTTGAACCCCTATCAGATTAGCAGAGGAGAGCAGCTAAAGGAAGATAGGATCCCACTTACATGAGATTTCCAGAAAAGGCAAAGCTATAAAGACAGAAAGCAGACCGGTGGATTGCCTGGCGCTGGGGTTGATAAGGGAAACTGATTGCAGATGGACACCATAGAACTTTGTGCCGTGATGGACATGTTCTAGAACTAGACTGTACCGATTTGTACCATGCTATGAATTTATAAAAAAAAAAAAAAAAACCTGAACAGTATTCTTACAATGGGATGAACATTATGATATGTAAATTGTACCATAATTTACTGTTGATATAAAAAAAAAAAAAAGAAAAGAAAGAACCAAACCAGGAATAACTGGTGTAGAAAGTATATTTCCCAAGAACCCCCAGACCAGAAATTGGGAACCCATGCTGCAAACAGGCAGCCACGGAGTGCTATGACAACGCAGGCTGCTGCAAGTAGCTGTGCTAATATATCCTGTTCACAAGTAAGGCTGGCTAAAATCCAGTCCCTCCTCAAGCCAGGTCCCCAGGCCTCTTCACCCATAGAAGAGGGACATTTTTCTAATTCATTCATCTGGAGAAGAACTTTTTATCTATTTGCCCAAAGAGGGCACTCTTTCTTGTTTTTGTTCCCAATTTGCACAATGCCCTGGTGACAAAAGGAAACCTTTCTGGTGGTGTGGAGGGCCTGAGCCAAGTTAGCTTCCTTCCTTGAAGCTGATATCAATTAATGATGTGACTCATATGAGCTGATATTTTTAATAATAGAAAGCTAAGGAAATCTGAAAAATCTTTCGTATCATAGCTCACAAGGAGGCAAAGGGTTCAACAATACAAGATACCCAGAGAAAACAAAGAAACTCCCCAAATCTAGAAGAAAAACAGCAAAACTCTTAACTAGGAATTTTAAGAAGAAAACACAAGGCAGAGGTTTAGGAATAATCTTAGTCTAGATTTTTAAAAATTCGTCTCTTGCATGAGGGAGGATTAATCTGATTGTATCCCACAATGACGAGACTGTAAGTTGGAAGGCAGTACTATTTGATTCTGGTCTTCTAATTTCAAGATGGACATTGACAAACCGGAACAAACACAACAGGGTGATCAGGATGACAAAGGATCCTACTGGGAGGAACTGGGAATATTTCATCTAGAAGTCAGAAGGTTTAAGATTCACAGGTAGCAGTAGGGATAGTCACTCAGTCATGTCCAACTCTTTATGACTCCATGGGCTGTAGCCCGCCAGGCTCCTCTGTCCATGGGATTCTCCAGGCAAGAATACTGGAGTAGGTTGCCATTCCCTTTTCTAGGGGATCTTCCCAACTCAGGAGTGGAACCCGGTCTCCTGCATTGCATGTGGATTTTTCACCATCTGAGCCACCAGGGCAGGCCCACATAGCTTCTCTTAAATATGGGTAGAGCCCTCTTGAAGAAGAGGAATTTGAGTACCGTGTTTCTTTGGAATGAGGGTCAATGGCGCCCACTTCTGCTTCCAACTGACTCCATTTTGACCATACGGTTTACCCTCTCTTCCTCTTTTTTCTCACTCTTCCACCACATTGTGAATGAAACATTCTGTATCTATAAAGAAGACTGACTACTTTTCACCTGACTGATTTCATGAACTCATAATCTGTGAAGCAGGCATTATCTTAGAGACTATCTAGTCTCACTTCAATGTTTTCTTTTTCATTGTTCCTGTAGAGCCTGAGTGTACTTTTCATTTTTTTCAAACATTCATTTATTACAAAATATATGCTTGTTGTTAAAATTTCCATAAAAATGTGTGTAAAACAATATGGGGACAGCTTTATATTCCTCCCCTTTCTCCTCCCAACCCTGCCCAGTCAGGTCCAACCCCTAGAAAGAACAGCTTTTAACAATTTACTGCAAAGCCTCCACTTATTTAAAATGCATTAAATTCCTAACTGTGTATATGTCTGTTTGGGGTGTCTAAACATGAATGTACTGCATGTATCATTCTGCAACTTATTTTTTCACTTCACAATAAATCACAGGCATCGTTTCACGTTAGTAGTAAATGTACTATATTTAAGTTTTGAATACAGTAACATTTCGCAAGATCACATGGTTTAGCCTGTCTTTTCCTCCCAGACATTGAGGTACTTTTCAATTTTCCAGACATTGAGGTACTTTTCAATTTCTCATCATTAAACATAATGCCACAATAAATACCATTGTTGTATGTATCCATGTACCTCTATACACTTGTGCAAGTCATTTTTGTATGAAAAATTCCTGGAAGTTAGAATTGCTGAGTCAACCAACCAAAATTTTTCCTTATGGAGGGACAAACTGTGGGATATCCATACAGTGGACATACCACAATGTCACTAAAAAAGAAGAACATCAGAAAAAATCCATGATGTATTATGAGGAACACATTCGCTCGTGATTTACTAAGAGAAACAGGTAAGCTGCAGACTAATATATTAGGCAGGATTTCACTGCTCTTTGAAAGCAAAGTAGTTTGTTAAACAGTTACACACCTTATGGGCCAAGAAGGTTCTACCTCTTTCCTTATATAATTAGATACTGCATACACACACAGACAGACGCACAAACAAGTCAAAGCAGTGAGATTATGGGGACTTTTTAAACTTTTTTTAAGGTTTTCAAATTTAAAAAATTTAAACAAAGATACAATTTTATAGAGATTCACAAAAATTGTGAGGAATAATGCTCTTTGCTGGTCAACATATGAGGGAACTGGCACTCTCAATCGCTGTTGGTGGGAACATACATGTTGGAGGAGGCCAGCATGCAAAAGGCAATGAATTTAATGGTACATCCCTTTGATTCAGCAGTTCTATGTCTATGGAGAAAAAAATATCTAGAAAAGCACACAAGAAGGTTTAGCACAGAATTTCTTATATTACAAATATTATGGGGAATTAAATATGAACAAATAAAATGTATAGTTAAAAACAAAGACATATTTCTGTATTTATTGAAATGGAAAGACATTCAATATACTATTTGAAAAAAGGAAATCCAAATGAGTCTTATGTAATATAATCTTGGGGAGGAGGTATATATATATATATATATATATATATATATATATATATATATATGTAGAGAGAGAGAGAGAGAGAAACAATTCTGAAAGGACATTCCAAAATGTTAAGAATGGTTTTCCTTGGAAGCAGATTTACAGTCTAATTTTGCTTTTTACCCTGTTTGCAATTTTTACAATATTCATGTATAGCTTAGTATTTTAAAACCTATAAAGTTATTTCAAAAAAAATACACATTACTTTTATACAATTAAGTTTCTCAAGAATACAGCATTTACATAATAATTTTTTTTCTTCTACCAGCTTTCAGTTATTAGTATATATGCATATGCATGTGTGCATGCTCGGTCACTCAGTCATGTCCAACTCTTTGCAACACCATAGACTGTAGACTGCCAAGCTGCTTTTGTCCATGGAATTTTTCAGGCAAGAATACTGGAGTGGGTTGACATTTCCTCCTCCAGAGGATTTTCCCGACCCAGGGATCGAACTTGTGTCTCCTGGCGCTCCTCCATTGGCAAGCAGATTCTTTACCACTGAGTCACCTGGGAAGCCCATATTTGCCTATACTAAAGGGGAAAAATTAATTACTTCAAGCTATCCATCCAGTTGCACTATTACTTCCCTTGATCACCAGTACCTCTCAGCTATATCATACTACAATGATTACCACTGAATTCCTTCTTCCTACCCAACACAGAAGCCCTTCAACAGCACATCACAGACACACACTATATTCAGTGCAATTTCTTGCAAGAGAACAAAGCTTCAGTGTTCACTTATATGAGAATACTACCAATTACTAAGTTAACTAACAAATAAAATTCAAAATTTCTATTTTGATGAACAGCTTTTGTTTTCCTAGATAAAGATAAACTATATCTATAAATATGATATACTTGGGGAAATTGCAATTTTTTAAACAAGATGCTAACAGTATGTATTTCCATCTTGACTTTCTCTAAATGGTGTCCTTTGTAAACTGGACTAAAGCTCATTGGCTTTCTTCAATACAAAAACATCTGCTTTCCATAGGAGGACTCTAGCAGCACAACAAAAAAGAGAATGGCTTCTAGCATCAGCCCATTTACTCAATCAATCCTTCCTTCTGTCCACACTCAAGTGCATTCCAGGCTACCTTAAACCCAATACCCTCCCTATGAATATATGATAATAAGGTGCCAAAGTGCATGAGTCAATATTCACTCTCAGAAACTGTCCTCATTTACTCATCCCAACCGAATAAGATTTAAGGAATTGGCGTTGGAGATTAATTGGATTTCCAGGAATAATCTAAAGAAAGTCAACCCATTTGCCTTCTGGAACTTTCTGAATAGTAAGAAAGTAGTAGAGACATTTTAGAAAAGAGAATCACATTCAGGCCACAGCAAAATCCACTTTTGGGGAGCAAGCCACGGGAGACAAGGGAATGGACCACTTGACCAAGCAACTTTTTTCAACTGACTCTTCCATTCACCAGGCAAGCACACAGTCACAAATTTGACACATTATAAGAGAATTTTCCCTATTTCAGATTGTGCTTCCACACCTTAGTATTTATTTTTTTAACTTGCTTTAGAATACATAAATATGTATGTTTAGTGATTGATGACAATGACACATCAACCACAGTGTAGAGCATGTAATCAGACTCCCACATTTTAAAATATGCTACGAAAGAAGCAAAAGTTATATTAATAATAGGAACAATTGATTTTCAAATTAATTTAAAATATTGCAACTAAAGGTCATACTCAAAGAAAGACCAGACTCTTGAGTCAAGTGATAAAGACTGCGTCTAAAAATAGTCAACAGAACTCTGCTCATCACTTCAGATTAAATTCTTCACATTTCATGCTAGATACACAAGAAAATAAGTTGGACAGCAAATCTATCCAGTCCTAGTGATTAGTTGTAGTAGAAACAGTTTAAAAATAACTGCTTCCAATTGCTAGCCCTTTGATTATATTATTCCTTAAGCTCTCTGAAAAGAATGAAGTGGTTTTTTGACTGCTTTAACTTCAAGTTTATAATTTCTCAATACCAACACAGACTAACTGGCTGGTGAAAATCAGCCTGGTTTGGCAGTGTGATGATGGGTGAAAAGTAAAACAGAGTTGAGATCCTGTGATGGCAACCACAGCGCTACACCACTGTAGCCATCGATGTTATTAATGCCGGGATTCCTACAGGGACCTTCACCTCTAATATCTTGACAATTTAATGTTAAACAAACCATGACCTGGCATGCCTAATGACAGATTAGTCAGCCACACATTTAAGAAATTTATTGCAAAAACTTTTGGTGGAAGACAATTTGGCTGAAGTTTCAAACCTTCTATTAATAGTAACATCATGCAAGTGAGAACAAAGTATGTAAGTATTTAAAACACGCTTTCTGAAAAATTCCGAATAGAAATAACCATCCCTATGAAGTTCAATATTAAGGTCAAGCTGGGCTAAAGTCACCCACATATTTTTCCAAACAAATGTAAGGAGAAAGAGGAAACATCAGTATGGGTTGACCTCACTGGATTTAACTTTACTATAGAGAATTTTGAACTTCACACAGTAATTAGATATTCCACTTATTTTATATAAGTCAAAGTTTAATTCAACCAATCACACCCAGTTCAAGTGAAAACTCTGTGGCCTTTACCTTCAGAATATATCCAGAATCCAGTCACTTCTTACCACCTCCACAGTTACCATCTTGGTCAAGCCACCCTCATCTCTTGCCTGGATTGCTACAATAGTTTCTTCCCTGGATCCCCATCTTCTTTCTTGCCCTGCCTTTCCCACACCCCAGTTCCTTCTCAGTAGTAGTAGTAGCCACCTTATCCCACACAAACCAGAGTCAGATCATACGCTTCTTCAGCTGAGAACCTTCCAGGGACTCCCCATTTCATCCAGAATAAAATCCAAACTCCTTGCAATGGCCTCCCAGGCCCTGTTTGTTTTCCCTGCCCCTCGTCCCATACCCTTATTTTCTCCCTCTCCTCTTCTTTCCTCTATCCTTACCTCTCCCTCCCACACTTGCTGGCCTTGATCAGGCCAGGCACACCCCTGCCTCAGGCATTCTCACTGGCTGCCCCATCTTCCAGGAATGTTCTTCATACCTCCCACTGCTGGCTTCCTCACCCGTTCAGTCTTCATTCAAAAGTCTCTTTCTCAGTGAAGCCAACTCTGACCCCTCCTATTTAAATTTCAGTGCTCCTTACCCACTCCTCATCTCCCATAGTCTATTCTACTATTCTTCTACAGCACCTATAACGAAAGGTATAATTTACTATTTCTTATGTCTATTGTCCAGGATGTTTTTGTGTATTGATACTTCCAGTACCGAGAAGAGTATCTGAAACAGAGTGGGCCCTGAATAAGCATTTGGGGAACAAATAAATGAATGAATTTTCAGGTGATTATATGTGCTATATGGTAGCAACTACTAACAAAAGTCTAAGGAGGCTTGATGCCAAGTTGCTGGAGCTGCAAAGAGTAGAGTCATAGTCAAGAGAAATTTCCTAAGCTACCAAGAAAGAAATAGTGAATTGTGCTATAATTTGGAGAATAGGTGGAAAATAATTACAGGAGAGCTACTATATTAATCTTTTCTTTACCAAGTGTTCAGTTTCATTTCATGGAGGATTTTCTCTCCAGGCATACAGTCCTTATTTTATAATAAAATCTACAAAGCTCAGTCGGTAAAGAATCTGCCTGTGGTGCAGGAGATCCAGGTTCGATCCCTGGGTTGGAAAGATCCCTTGGAGAAGGAATGTCAACCCACTCCAGGATTCTTGCCTGGAGAATTTCATGGACAGGAGAGCCTGGCGTACAGTTCATGGGGTCGCAAAGAGTAAGACACAACTGAGTGACTCAACCACCAATAGGGTGGTTTTGCTTTTAAATTAAGGGACTCTGAACCTTTCTTCTACAAATATCACCCAGTTATATCAGGGCACACCTGTTGAGAGATGAGGCAGAATTTCAGAACCAAGTCACAGTTAAAGTTCTCTACTTCTCAGACTCCTTGGCAGGGGAGATTCTATAAGGGGCAGGACCCAGAGCAGCCTGGTCTCCAGGGAGGCCCAGGAATGCTTCCCCCTCCTGTCTGAGGCTCACAGCACAACCAGCCCACTTACTCTCTCTGTGAATTCTAACATCCACAGTCAAGAATAACAATGCTGATAATCACTGTCGTCTTTAATTTCTTCCACATTTGGCTCACAGAGACTATTTTTGCCAATGGGATTTGGGCCCCTCCGGAAGTATTTTCTTAGAAGTTTCTTTCTGAAGAAGAACAGGCAGCTGTGTTGCTGAGGGGCTGCTGACCTATAGAAGACTTGTCCACTCCAGCTGCTGTGACTATGTAGAGCCCAGAACTGAAACTCCTGCAGCCCCTGCCAGGAGGAGCTGGATCCCCAGACACAAGCTTCGCAGTCTCTGACCTCTTCTCACTGCAACTTCGCTCCAGGGGAATCTCACAGTCTCCATTCACGGGAACCTTCCTCAGCCCCTCACACAGAGAGGCTACCCCGGAAACTAATAGCACAGAGCCTTTTCCAAGTCCCTGCTGGGGCCCAAGCCCATGTCCCAGAATTCCTCTCTTCATTCCCACTGAGTGTCTCTGAGCAGCTCTTTCTCCACCTGGCCTGAATCCTAGGCACAAACACACACAGCAAACAAGAAGAGATTCTTGGCAATTCAAGGAGTGCATTAGAGTTCATTTTCTTCAGGGGTTACTGGTTTTTTTGCCATTGACCTGGGACCCAAACCACACGCTAAAATGTGATTTTTCTGACCAAACCACACATTTCTCCAAAGTGGTTAGAAAAGAACTTTTTGTTATCTTGGACAATGTAGTTCTGATACGTATAAATTAACCTTAGTGGCTCAGACAGTAAAGAATCTGCCTGCAACGTAGAAGACCAGGGTTTGAATCCTGGGTCAGGAAGATCCCCTGGAGAGGGGAATGGCAACCCACTCCAGTATCCTTGCCTGGAGAATCCCATGGACAGAGGAGCCTGGCGGGCTACAGTCCTTGGGGTCGCAAAGAGTCGGACAGGACTGAACGACTATCACTTTCACAAAGGGTGAATCAGTTTTCAAAAAGGACAACGCACAATTTCTCTGGGCACAGAGGACCAAGAAAATCCTTTCTTTCAGTAGCCTAGGCTGAGGGACCACAAACTGAGGTCCAGTAGCCGTGGAGGCTTGGAGTGATGGTGTGATCAGGCTGTTAAGGGCATGTGAGAAAGTAGAGGACACCAGGTTAGAGGGAGGAGGAAGGGGGTGCTGCTGGCTTTGGAGAGAAATAGAAACATGGGACGGGGGTGAGGGGGGCGGCTCAGAGAGACGAGGCGTCTGAGAGCTGCCAACACCCCTCCCCAGCCCGTCAGCATCCACACCCAAGCACACTGGTTGCAGGTTGTCTCTGCGCCTGCTCACCTGCCTCTCCCTTCTCATCACCAGAATCCCCACACCACCCACCCACCCTACCTTTCTTTTTTGCAAAAAAAAAAGATTTTTTTATTTTTAGTTTTTATTTTTTGTTTCTTTTTGTTTCAACTTCTTGCAACAAAAACAGTTGGACTAACTAACCCAATGCCTTGAATTCCTTTGGCAATAAGAACTATAAATACGGCTTCTCCAATTCATCAGTGGCTGTCACAGGCTAACACAACTTCTTCAATTTTTCAAGGCAGATTAAGAAGCCATTTTTAAGTAAAAAAGAATGCTGGTTGCTAAGGGTTCCTCCTGAAATAAACATTTTATTTAAATACAATTTGTCCTTCCTTTGAGCAGTAAACAGCAGGTGAAATTAAAAACTGAAGTTGAAAGCTAATGAATTCACATTTTAGCTTGAGTTGTGCTCTTAACTCACAGACAGCCAATTACTTCTACTAGCTGCACAGATGACTAAATAAAATCTGCTAATAAATGCAGCTAGAGTGTATTCAAGAAAGTAAACAGTACATACTAGAATAAATCTGTATATCTGCTTATCATAAATTTAATTCTTTAGAATAAAGGTCCAACAGGTATTTGGGAGAGTGGATGGGAATATGAGAGAGAAATGCCTCCCACTTCAACACAGTCCTTCACAAGAAGGTAGATGGCTCAACAGAAGAACTGGGCTGACCCAGGATAATGAGTGTAGCAGGATCTTAAGATAGAAAAGTGTGCTCGTGGGGTTTCAGTCTGGTCACGATCCTTCCTTCCTGCCTTGCTGCCTGTGGACTTTAGGCTTGCTTAGCCAGCTATAGTAAATATGCAAATATGTGTGTGCATGTATGTATCCATGCATGTATGTAGGAATGAATAAATAGAACACACACACACACCTCCTAGTGGTTCTGCTCCTGCTAGCACTCTGACTGATATAATATAAAACTTGGTATAAAGTAGTCATGCTCCCCCAGCCCTCTCCTCTAGTGTTCCAGATGCTAGTTAGAGGTGGAGAACAAGTTCTACTCAGTTTTGTGTCCCAGACACCTAATGTGTGCATACTTGGCACATTCAGGTGCTTGGTAAATGTTTACTTAATTAATGTAATTAGTGATGATAAGATGGCAATGGGACCAGCTTGTAAGAGCTGAAAGGAAGACTTGTAAATTCAGAAGACAAAATGATTCCATATTCACAATACTCTAAGGTATGCAGAAGACAGTAACAATAAAAATAGTAGTAATAGCAATAATACTAATGGCTATGCTTATGAAGCCTTTCCCTAGAGTAGGAAATGGCAAACCACTTTAGTATTCTTGCCTGGAAAGTTCCATGGACAGACAAGCCTGGTGGGCTAAAGTCCATGGGGTCACAAAGAGTGGGACACGACTGAGCGACTGAGTATGGTAAGCCCTTATTAAGTACTAGACATTGCATTAAAATTTCTTCATGGACATTATTGCACTCCAACCCAAAAAAAAACTCTAAGACGAGGATCTTATTATCTAAATTTGTTAAGGAAACTAAGGCACAGAGTGAGTCAGTTTGTCACTCAGTAGTGTCTGACTTTGAGACCCCATGGACTGTAGCCTGCCAGGCTCCTCCGTCTGTGGAATTCTCCAGGCAAGAATACTGGAGAGGGTTGCCGTTTTCTTCTCCAGGGGATCTTCACAACCCAGGGATCGAACCCAGATCTCCTGCACTGCAGGCAGATTCTTCACCAACAAAGCCACCAGGGAAACCCTAAAGCACAGAGAAATTATGTAACTGACTGAGGTGTCACAGATATTTCCCCTCATCTCTCTCTCCTCTCTTCTTGATACTTCCCATCAGCAATCAAGCATGCTCCACTACCCCTTATCTTTAAAAAAACAAAACAGAACAAAACCTTCTGACCTCTGATGCTGCTCAATTACAGTACCTCTACTATATTCCTGTCACAGTCAAGTTATCAATAGAGACATGTGCATGAGCTGCCTCCATTCCCTACCTACTGTTTACTCTTAAACTTATTGTCACTGATTTCTACTCACTCTGAAACAAACAAACAAACAAAAAAACCCATGCTTTTGCTAGAGTCACAGTGAACTATATATATATATATATATATTTCACTAAATTTAATAAATATACACTTTAAATTTTCCATTATTAATTTAATTTCCATTCTCTCAGTACTAAACACAATTAGCCTCCTTGAAGCTAACAACCAGCCTCTTCTCTCTTTATCTTCTTTTGACTTTATGATAGCAGGACCAGTTGCAATTCTTATTTGCAGAGCAAGACAACAGATTCTCTAAGAAGCCTGGAGGATCAGGCTGGGCTGCTGAACAAGACAACCACACAGAGCCAGGAGGAAGGTCCAAACACACCACAAGCCTGCACTAGCACATGTACACAGCGCTGCCTCCCACCACTCAAATCCCATGACAACAGGCACAGAAAGCTAGACTTCCACGACAGATGCCCCTGCAACTCTAGGAAACCGTGGCACTGTGTTTTGCCAGAAGATCAATTTTGCACACAGCGACCCCTCACTGCCTTCCTTGTGCCTCGTCACATGCCTCACGTGGGTACACTGCTTTGACAGAATCTAAGTCACACAGAATTCTAGCTGCAAGGTATTCCAGGAAGTTCCAGCCACAGAAGTACAGAAATATAATATAGGAAGGGGATGCAGAGGTATTAAATGAACCAATACACAATATTTCCCATGCCACCACCTGTTTCTGGACTTTTTTATTTTCTTCATTTTTTTAATTGGAGGATAATTGCTTTACAATATTGTGTTGGTTTCTGCCATACATCAACATGAACCAACCACAGGTACACACATGTCCCCTCCCTCTTGAACCTCCATCCCACCTCCCACCCCATCTCACCCTTCTAGGGTGTCACAGAGCACTGGGTTGAGCTCCCTGCATCAAACAGCAAAGTCCCACTGGCTATCCATTTTACATATGGACAAGTATATGTTTCCGTGCTATTCTCCCAATTTGTTCAACCTTGGACTTTTTTATTTTTTCCTTGCAGCCTCCTCTGTCTGCTACCCCCTGCTACATATTTTTAATCTATGTATTTTATTTCTATTGCCACCATCAATTTCTTTGGACTACGACAATAACTTCAGGCCTAATCTACCCATTTCTATCCTTAACTCCTCAGAATGTTATTGCGAGAATCAAATAAAAAGGTTTCATAACTTTAACATAGCATATAAAAATTAATGCTAATAAACTAGTGTTTTTAGTTATAACCATTAAATTAAAAAAAAAATCATTTAAGTAGGCAACTATCTATATGATTCAACTTGAAAGTGAAAGTAAGTCTTAGTCGCTCAGTCAGGTCTGACTCTTTGCAACCCCATGGACTAGAGCCCACCAGGCTTCTTCATGGGGTTCTCCAGGCAAGAATACTGGAGTGGGTTGCCATTTCCTTCTCCAGGGCATCTTTCCAACCCAGGGATTGAACCCATGTCTCCTGCATTGGCAGGCAAGTTCTTTGCCATCTGAGCCACCAGGGATAGTGCCATAAAGAGCCCTTGTCGAGATTACATTCCAATAGCTAAGAATCATGCCAGAAATTGTATCAACAGGGTTAAATCATATTTATATCGTTAACCCAGAATCCTTGGTTAAACTGTAAATATCCCAGGAAAAGGAGTCTATGTTTGCTGTGAAATCATATATTACTGGAATCAAATTCCAGCCCTGCCACTTGCTAGGTGGTTGACTGGGGAAAGTTTATTAACCTCTCTGCATTTCAAGGTCTTGTCCTCATCTATAAAATAGGGATGACAGGTTGGTAAGAAGGATCAAAGGGCAATATCCAGTGAAGTAACTGATGCATGGTGAATAGGCAATGAACTGTAACCCTTTCTCTCTGGCAGCACTTACTGAGAATTAGCTTGTGAGAGTAGTTCATATCCAGTTTGCTGATAAAGGAAAGAAAAAATGCTGTAGCAATCCGACATGCATCAAAGGGACCACAGACATACAGAAAGGAGGCTCTGCTGAAAAGAATGGGGCTCTGCTCAGAGAGAACGGATGGGTCACCAGGGGCAGCTAGAGGTACATAAGGCTTCTGGGGACCTTGAGTGATCATAAGGAAAATAAAAATAGCAATAAAACCAGGAAGGGATAAATAACGAAACCCACCTCTTTCTTAAAAGCTTTTGCCTGGAGTGAGCCCAATGGGTGTCATCAACATCTCTCACCATGGTCCAAATCATCCCGCTTCCTGAACTCTAACCTCACTCAAGAAAACATAGGAAATAGAATCCGCAGTGGAAGATGGGCAGGAAGCAGGAAGTGTTCAGTGACAGCACATCATTCCTTGTTTTGCTGTATATCCCAGAGCTTATTCAACAACAGTAACAATCGTCTTCACATCAGTGGGGTCCTGCATGAGTCTCCAAACCAGAGACAGAGGGCAGGCTGCAGACTGGGAAACATGCCAAACAGAGGTGAACCTTCTCACCTGCTGACATCTGCTTTCGTCTTCAACTCAAGAAATGAGCCAAGAGATAACACTGCTTTGGCTGTTGCTAAAATGCACCGGTAGCAGTTTACCACTGCAAATTGTGCAGAAGAAACTACGTTCCACCAATTTTTTTTAAATGTATTTAGCCTCTGGGTTAACTTTAATTTTTGATTTTCTGAAAACAGGAACTCTGTTCTGATATTACCTTTACTAATTTAGTAGGAATTTTGCATTAGTTTGATATTCTAGAATGGTGGCATCTAATTTACTGCTTTCAAAGACAGAATAGTTAGGAGGCTGGGATTCTGCAAGTCATTTAACAGGTTATGTATATTGAAATTCTCCTTATAAACACAACTATGTGGCCCTGACATCCCCAGTATAAGAAATGAAACTTGGCTGGCAGCCAAATAGCACTTATCACAGGACTCTACATAGACCAAATGACTCATATGTGTTTATGAACGTCAACGGGCACACGTTCAGTTTTTTAAAAGTTGAAGTCTTTTGTTCACACGATAGCTATTTAAGGGACATTCTATAAAAAGAAGGTAAAATATGAATAAGCCACAATTTATTCTCTAGCTCCAAAAGGCAAATAAGTTGTTTACAGCCAGAAGCATGTACAGTCTTCCAGGAAAACAGCAGACAAGTGATAGACACTATATAAACACCTTCTGCATCTCTGTGAAACACACAATTTTAAAGTATATGTTAATACATTAATTTCCAACTAAAATGTCTCTTTAATTTTCTTATTTAAAGATCATTTTCTTGCAACTCTTTATAAAAGAGGTTGTATAAAAAGATTTCAAGGGAGATAAAAATTCTAAAGCTTGAATATTTATTCAACCCACACATAAACCAATCTCTTTTTTTTAACCAGTGATAATAAGAAAGGTGTTTTAGTAGACCTTTGAAAAGAGTGTTTGCTTGAAAAGTAGGCATTCATTTAACAAATATTTTTACTAGGTATTGTAGGTATAAGGGTTAAAAGTGATAAATATATATACATATACTAAAAATGTACAAAAGTCCCTACATTCCTACTTGAGATCAGTGGAAAGGAGGGGCATAAATAAGTGAACTATACAAACTTGTGGCTCAGATGGTGAAGAATCTGCCTGCAATGCAGCAGACCTGGATTTGATCCCTAAGTCAGGAATGGCAACCCACTCCAGTATTCTTGCCTAGAGAATTCCATGGCCAGAGAAGCCTGGAGGGTTACAGTCTATGGGGCCTCAGGACAGTGACTGAGTGGAAGTGTTAACTTTCTATGAAAGTCAAAGTCGCTCAGTTGTGCCCGACTCTTTGCGACCCCATGGATGTCCATGGAATTCTCCAGGCCAGAATACTGGAGTGGGTAGTCGTTCCCTTCTCCAGGGGATCTTCCTAACCCAGGGATTGAACCCAGGTCTCCTGCATTGCAGTCAGATTCCTTACCAGATGAGCCACAAAGGAAGCCCAAGAATACTAGAGTGGGTAGCCTATCCCTTCTCCAGCGGATCTTCCAGACCCAGGAATTGAACGGGGGTCTCCTGCATTACAGGTGGATTCTTTACCAACTGAGCTATCAGGAAGCTATTAGGGAAGTATCCACTTCTATACTTCCTCACAAACATAAATAATATAACAACTGCAACAAATACTCCGATTTGAGAAGTATACAGAGAAACTCTGAGCACATGAAAGGGGGAAAGTCAGAGAGGTCTGAGAAGGAAATTCCGAGAAAGTATCTTTGTTGGTTTGGGCTGCCATATCAAGAATACCATCTACTAGATGGCTTAAACAACATTTATTCCTGACAGTCTGGAGGTTAAGTCCAAGGTCAACTCTCTGGCAGGTTTGGTGCCTGGTGAGGGCTGGCTTCCTGGCTCATAGACAGCTGTGTTCCCTGTGGCAGAGAGAGCGCGCGCAGTGGACTGTATGAGGACATCAGTGGGGCTCTACCCACCAAAGACCTCAACCAAATCCAGTTACCTCCCAAAGGTCCCATCTCCAATACCATCACAGGGGGTTTAGACTTCCACATATGAATTTGCAGCTGGGGCCGAGGGACACACACACTCAGTCCATAGCAGGAAGTGATGTTTGGAGTGAGGTCTGATGAGAGATGGTGCTATCTTGGTGAAGAGCAGTTAGGGAAGGAAAGCATAGCAAGTTCAAGAGCTTGAAAGAAAGCCAGTGAGGCTGGTGACCAGAGTAAAGTCTGTTACAGGGCATGAGATGAGGTCAAAGAGATAGAAGGGGCTAGATCATATGTTATGAGCTGAATTGTATCTCCCTACCCTCCTAAATTCATGTGCTGAAACTCTCATTCCTAGTACCTCAGCATGTACCTGTATTTGAAGATAGGGCCTTTAAATAGGTAATTAACACAAAATGAGGTCTTAGCTACTGCTGCTGCTGCTAAGTCACTTCAGTTGTGTCCGACTCTGTGCGACCCCATAGACAGCAGCCCACCAGGCTCCCCTGTCCCTGGGATTCTCCAGGCAAGAACACTGGAGTGGGTTGCCATTTCCTTCTCCAATGCACGAAAGTGAAAAGTGAAAGTGAAGTCGCTCAGTCGTGTCCAACTCTTGGCGACCCCATGGACTGCAGCCTACCAGGCTCCTCCGTCCATGGGATTTTCCAGGCAAGAGGACTGGAGTGGGTTGCCATCGCCTTCTCCTGAGGTCTTAGAGGTGGGCTCTAATCCAGTATGACTGGTGTCCTCATAAGAAAAGAGATTAGGACAGAGATAACACACAAACCAAGGGATGACCATGTGAGGACACAGAGAAAAGGTGACTATCTTCAACTTAAAGAGAGAGAGAATGCTGAAGATACCACACCTGGCCAGGACCTTGATCATTTTGAGGATTTTGAGGATTCAGAAGTGTGAGAATATAAATTTCCGTTGCCTGAGCAACAGAGTCCATAGTACTTATAGCAAAGTATGACAGCCTTAGCAAACTAAGGTTATACAAGGAATGGTAAAAAACTATGGTCTTAATGCTCAGATCATAGAATTCACAGATGGGGCTTTAACCGGGAAGAGGAAGGGTTATAGATCTGGTGTGCCATGTGTCTCTCTGCAGTGTCAAGGTGAACTGAAAGAGGCTGAGTGGATATAAGACACAGTAGGCTGAATGCTGTTGTTGTTTAGTTGCTAAGTCATGTCCAACTCTTTGTGACCCCATGAACTGCAGCATGCCTGGCTTCTCTGTCCATCATTATATCCCTGAGTTTGCTCAAACTCATGAGTCAGTGATGTCATCCAGCCATCTCATCCTCTGCTGTCCCCTTCTCCTTCTGCCCTCAATCTTTCCCAGCATCAGGGTCTTTTCCAAGGAGTCAGCTCTTTGCATCAGGTGGTCAAAGTTTTGGAGCTTCAGCTTCAGCATCAGTCCTTCCAATGAATATTCAGGGTTGATTTCCTTTAGGATTGACTGGTTTGATCTCCTTGCTGCCCAAGGGACTCTCCAGAGTCTTCTCCAGCATTATTCAGTAGGCTGAATAATGGCCTCCAAAGACATCCATGTCCTAATCCCAGGAACCTGACCTTAAATAGCAAAGTGACTCTGCAGATGTGACTAGGTTAAGTGATAGAGAGATTACCCTGAATTATCCAGATGAACCCTAAATGTAACCACAAGAGTCCTCATAAGAGGGAGGCAGAGGGAGATTTCACCATAGAGGAGAGGGGCATGTAACAACAGAAGCAGACAATGGAATAATATGCTTTGAAAATGGAGGAAGAGCCTACAAAACAAGAAACATAGAGGGGGCCATCAGAAGCCAGAGAAGGCAAGGAAATGGATTTGCCCCTAGAGTCTCCAGAAGAAACCACTCCTGCCAACACCTTGACTGTAGCCCAGTGAGTACCTGTGGATCTCTGACCTCCAAATCAGTAAGAGAATACACCTGTGTTGTAAACCAAATTCATGGTACAGTAACCTCTTACAGGGGCAACAGAACCCTAATACACGGGAAAATGAGCCAGGGGTCTGCAAGCAGTAGTCTAATGTAGAGATGCTTGGATAGTGATGGTGGGAAGAACTTGAGAAACAGGAAGTAAAATCAAAAAGAGTGGATGCTGGATTATGTTTGGGGGAAAAGGAAGGGGAGGGAGCCAGTGAGAAGCACTTGTACTCTTCCCTACCACAACCTTCAAATCCAGGCAGGGCAATGACTCTACCATCCCACTTTGGGAGTCATAAATCTGATAAGGCATTTAATGATTTGAAGGCAGGAAACAAAATCTGTTTTCCTGATTTATTAGGTTAGCAAAAAAAAAAAAAAAAGGTAGTTCTGGTTTTTCTGTGTCATAGAAAATCTTGAATGAACTTCTTTGGCCAACCCAATACTTCATCTTGGAGTTTAAATTTTAAGTCTAATATGCTATTAAAATTTTATGTGGGGACAATCAAACCCTTTAGTTTAAAAAGTACTTCTGAATGTGAACTATTTCTTGACTTTGATTTCAAGAAAGCCTGGAGCCCCTGAGGTGCTTACCATAAAGATTCACAAATGGAACGTATAGAGGACCTATTCTCTTCTAGTCGCTTATTATATATTTATGCTCTCCTCAATACACTTTCAGCCTCTTAAGGCCACTGAAACCTAATACACACAGAGGAACACACATTGCTTTGCAATATATAGCCCTACAGCACTCACACCACACCCTTCCTTGCTTTTGTAGTGATTCGGATCCCACGGAGCTCAGGGCAAACACAGTCATCAGCAGGGCCTTCTCGATGCCAGATCCATTGCAGGTCATTTCCTGCACTTGCACTTCAATTTCCTCACACCGGAAGCTGACCTTGCTGATAAGAAGAGTCTTGGCTACACTTAGGAAGTCCATGCACTTGATGATTAAAAGTGGTGCTGATGTGACCTGTACAGTTGCCCTCAATCACACTAACTGCCTAGCTTACATCAGAACAGAAAACAGCTAGTATCCTCCATTTTTCTGCATTCCTCTTTTAAAGGCAGGAGTATTCCACATATCTTAGAAACAAACTTCTACAAATATTATAGAGAATTTGGTAGAACCTCTCAGTGTTGAGAAAGGAACTATCAGTCTTAAAGACTGTGAGCTTTGCTGTAGTAAAGTGGTAAGACTATCCTCAGAACCATGAATTTAGACTTGGCTTTAAAGTAAGATTTTGAAGAAGAAGAGGCACACCCAAGTATCTTTAAACAGAGGAAGAACACAAAAAATCTGCAAAATTATGGCATTTGGGAGCCATTCATTCAGATGTTAATGACTCTGAGTGACATAAGAGTCTCCACATTAAAAGCACAGTATCTGATGTTCTTAAGTTGCTGTGTTCATCCTCAGTGGGGAGAGAAGTATGTGCTTTAATTTTAGAAGATTTTAATAAAAATTGCTCAAGTAAAATGGCTAAGTCCTCAACCTCTGTAACACCAGAAGTTATGTTGCACTATTCATTTATAGTAATACTAAACTAATGAAATAAAGAATCTCCTGTTGGTTTCTATATTGCTGGGTTTATGCAATGAATGTTCAAGATTTTGAAGGGCAGGTTGATGCTATCTTGGGTTGTTACCAGGAAATGCTGTTTGTGAATCATGCATGACTAAATCAGGCTTTTGGTTTTGCAGAGACTTGCATTCCTCTCTAGGATATCCGAGGTCATACTGATCTCACTGACGGACTCAATTCATTGACAATGACTTACATACTCTTCACTGGTGTTTTTTTAGCAGGTGCTCATGAGGGAAATATACATGTAGTTTCTAGCAGCAACTATTTATTTCCTAAGCAGGAACTTTTAAATATAATAGATATTTATCTTGGAGGCTACAAACTAAAAGACATTCCAGACTTACCGAGTAATCCAGCTCTTAAAGTAAAGAGACTTAATACACACACACACACACACACACACACACATTTAAGTCTTGATTCTTCTACTTTGAGAATATGGTTACCAGTACATTTTTAAAGGAATCAAGAGATCTTGGGGCTTTACTAGGGAACTGAATAGATTATCTAAATCAAGCAGTATGTCTTCCAGGAAAAGCTAACTATGGCACTGTCAGAACTCTCAAAGGAGGAGGCATTTTCTAGGCAAGTCTACTAAAGTGGTCCCGTTTGGGTTAGGAAGTTCTTTTGGTTGGACTTGGGCTCCCCTCATAGCTCAGATGGTAAAGAGTCTGCCTACAATGCAGGAGACCTGGGTTCAATCCCTGGGTTGGGAAGATCTCCTGGAGAAGGAAATGGCAACCCACTCTACTATTTTTTCATGGAGAATTCCATGGACAGAGAAGACTGGCAGGTTTTAGTCCATTGGGTCACAAAGAGTCAGACACAACTGAGCAACTAACACACACAACCTGGTTTCTACTCCAGAAAACTTAACTTGGTTTCCACTCATTCCATCTTCACTGCAGATAAAGAATAATTATTCACTGTCCTTTTAGATTTTCCAGAGCTAAAAGGATTCCAAATGTAGCTCACCAAGGTCACAGGATACAAGATGAACAATGCAAGAGACAATCACATTTCTATATATTGCAATACTTATAACAAACACATGGAAACTGAAATTTAAAACATAGTTACACTTACAATCACTCAAAATAAAATTAAACACTTAGGTATAAACCTAGCAAAAACATGCAGAGAATAATCTGTTTCCTGAAAATTCAAAAGACTTCAAAAAGTAGTTTATTTATAATGGTATGTTAGTTTCAGGTGTACGGCAAAGTGATTCAGTTATATATATTTAATATATTTATATAATAAAATGTTCATTTTCAAATCCTTTTCCCTTATAGGTTATGACAAAATATTGAGTACAGTTCCTTGTGCTATACAGTAGGTCCTTGCTGGTTATCTATTTTATACATAGCAATGTGTGTATGTTAATCACAAACTCCTAATTTAGCCCTCCCTCAAACCCCCTTGGTAACCATAAGATTATTTTCTATGTCTGTGGGTCTATTTCTACTTGATATATGAGTTCATTTTTTAAGATTCCACATATAAGTGATATATGATATTAATATTTGTGTTTCTCTGGCTTACTTCACCTAACATGATAATCTCTACAAATGGACATGCTAATTCTAAAATGTATATGGAAAGACATAGAGCCTAAAATAACTGAAACGATTTTGATAAAAAAGAATAAAGTGAGAGTAGTCACTCTACTGTGTATAAAGGTTTATTCTATAACTACTATACTCAAAACAGTGTGACATTTGCACATGGAGAGACACAGAGATCCACAGAACATAACACAGAGCCCAAACAAGACTCGTACAAACTCGCCCGACTGATTTCTACAAAGGTGAAGATGCAATTTAAAGGACGAAAGATAGCTTTCTAACAAACGGTGCAGAAGTGCCGCTCATCCATAAGCATAAACATGCATCCCTCAACTGACACCTCACAAATTTAACTCAAAACACATCACTGGTATGAATGTAAAATGACATAGTCACTACAGGAAAAACTATGGCAGGTTTTTACAAGACTAAACATACATGTTCTTCCTGTAATTGAACCAGCAACTCTACTTTTGGACATTAAGCCTAGAGAAACAAAACTTTATAAAAGTGTGCATTTTTGTACAAAATGTATATATGAATGTTCACAGTAGCTTTATTTATAACAGCCCAGAACAGGAAACAAACCAAATATTCTTCAATTAGTTAAACAAACTGTGATATATCCATACCATGGAATACCACTTGGTAATTAAAAGGAACAAACTACTGATACATGCAACAACTTGGGGTTTGTTCAAAACCTCAGAATCTTCCTGGGCGAAATCTGGAATTGGTCTCCATACATAGAGAGAAACGGAAGAAAGAGGCAGCCACTCCAAGTGGTGGGTGGTAATTTCAATAAGCAAGGGAATTTACATAGGAGGCTTGCCTTGGGCGGCTACCAGATGACTAAATCTCTGCACACCCACCAGAATCTTAACAGCTTATTCTTGTTGTTGTTCAGTCGCTAAGTCATGTCTGACTCTTTATGATCCCATAGACGGCAGTATGTCAGGCTTCCCTGTCCTTCACCATCTCCTGAAGTTAGCTCAAACTCATGTCCATTGAGTCAGTGATGCCATCCAACCACCTCATCCTTTGTTGCCCCCTTCTCCTCCTGCCAGCAATCTTTTCCATCATCAAGGTCTTTTTCAATGAGTCAGCTCTTCACATCAGGTGGCCGAAGTATTGGAGCTTCAGCTTCAGTCCTTCCGATGAATATTCAGGGTTGTCCAGAGGCTGTAACTGAGTTCAGTCATGATCTAATCTTGATGGTCTCAGCAACACCTTACTCTTCTAAGGCTGCTTAGAAACAGCTCCTACTGTGCAAATAGTGGGCAGAATGTACACTCCAAGGACAGGGGAGGGGTTGAGGAGCCTCCCGTTGCCCAGGTCCAACCCTTGGGTCACATCTTCTTGATGACCTCCTCCAACACTTGAGTGGCTCTCAAGGGAATTAGGATAAGGCAATGGCACCCCACTCCAGTACTTTTGCCTGGAAAATCCCATGGAGAGAGGAGCCTGGTAGGCTGCAGTCCATGGGGTTGCCAAGAGTTGGACACGACTGAGCGACTTCACTTTCACTTTTCACTTTCATGCATTGGAGAAGGAAATGGCAACCCACTCCAGTGTTCTTGCCTGGAGAATCCCAGGCACAGCGGAGCCTGGTGGGCTGCCGTCTATGGGGTCGCACAGAGTCGGACACGACTGAAGTGACTTAGCAGCAGCAGCAGCAGCAGCAGCAGAGGTAGGAAAGAGGTAGGTGTGGCTATACGAGGGCAACTTGGGGGACCCTTGTGCTGGGACTGCTCTGTACCTTCAATGTGACATTGGTCACGTGATGCACACATGTGACAGCATTGCACACACACAAGTGCATGTAAAACTGGTAAAATGTGAATAAGGTCAGTGAACTGTATCAATGTCAATTTCCTGGTTGTGATACTGTACTGGAGTTATGCAAGATGTTCTCACTGGAGGCAACTGGGTGAAGTATACACAGGATCTCTCTGTATTAATATTATTTCTTAGAACTGTGGGTGAATTTACAGTGATCTTCTTAAGCTTTTTCAAGTAAAGAAATGTAAAAAAGAAAAATATATAGTCTATGCCCATTTTACAGATGAATGAAGGAACAAGAAGTAAAGAAATTTACACAATATTACACTGTATTCTTTTAGTTAGGAGGTAGGTCAAAAATAAGACTTAGGCCTCTGAATTTCCACTATGCCACAAACCTTAACACAAATAATAAAATAAGCCATCACTACTGTCCCACCCCTACTGGGGGATTAAAATAATAAAGGTATCTTTAAGCAGCTAAAAATGTAGTTTAGATATACAGAATAATATTAAGGGAATAAGTGAGTACTACATTTAAATATTATATGGCTCTAATTTAAATATAATAAGAATACATATAATAAGAACTCAGAGAAAAAAGGTACAGACATTTGTCACACTATTCTACTGCAAATCTGAACAAATCCAAGGCAAGTAACCTCATTTATATATAACACACAGGAAAGAGACTTATTCAGATTTACCTCCAGCTATGTACGCTTAGAATACCGTGTTATGGGCAGAAGATGGACTGCCACAGATGTTAACCACAGGCTACTGGTTACCAGATATCCCTGCGCTACCCTGCCGCCACCCTCCTCGGTGGCAAGTCCAGCAACACAGAACATCCCAGAAAAGAAACACGCCCTTTCGGTCACAGAAATAATCCACATGCAACAAACGAATCCAGCCCATCTGAAGCAGAATTCATTACTTCTCTCAGACTCAAGATTTAAATTTATTACTATAACAATCTGTGGCCCAGAGATGAAGACAAAGGCGTTACCCTGTAACAGAACACTATAAAGAACGGAGGCGTGGTCCCCCTGCACAGGGCGCGGACTAAATTTGCACTGCAGTGAGTTCCAAAAATGACTTTTTAACACTGAAATTCTTTTTAAAAAAATTTTATTTATATATTTGGCTGTGTCAGGCCTTATTTGCAGCATGCACAACCTTTTAGTTGCAACATGCAGGGCATTAGCTGCAGTATGTGAACTCTTAGTTGAGGCTCCTGGGATCTCGTTTGCTAACTTGTTTAGTCGCTAAGTTGTGTCTGACTCTTTTGCGACCCCATGGACTGTAGCCCGCCAGGCTTCTCCGTCCATGGGATTTTCCGGGCAAGAACACTGGAGTGGGTTGCCATGCCCTTCACCAGGGGACCTTCCTGACCCAGGGATCAAACCCTCCTCTCCTGTGTCTCCTGCATTGGGAGGTGGAGTCTTTACCGCTGAGCCCCCTCCCCCTCCCCCGGTGGGGGGTGGGGGGCGGAGCCAGGGATCAAACTCAGCCGCCCGCATTGGAAGTGCGGAGTCAGCCATTGGACCACCAGAAAGTCCCCAATAATGATTTAGATTATGGTAATGATGTGGATTTTCAGCCTCTATTTACCTAGCTCTGAAGGTGATTAACTTTCAAGTTCTCAGGATGAAGATGAAAACTTTTATGATATTTTTGTTACCATTTTGAGAGCTTGTTATATAGCTTAAATGTTCACTGAAATACATTTCTTTTTAGAAATCCATTTTTCTTTCCCAATAAAAGATATGCTTTTATTGTACCATGAGTGGCACACCAGGATTCCATTCCGTTTGTTCTACTACGTTTCACATCAGTTTTTTCCGAAATATTTTTTTGAAAAAATTTTTTGCATTCATATTCAATGGTAACTAGGACTTTTCTCAAATTTTTTTGTAATTTTGCTGATTTTGTACCTTTATATTTGCTTTTCAGTCATGTAGTGGATAAAAATGCATTCTTAGAGACTGACTATTGTTGTGGCTTGCTTTTAAATTACAGCCCCATTATTTGTTTTATATAACATGCATGGCATGGACTTAAACTCAACAGAAAGTTGTCTTTTCTGGTGGTTTGCATTCTCTAAAATAGAAACTTCCCTGTTCACACTTTTTTTTTTTTTTTTTTTTTTTTTCAGAATCAATAGGCCATCACAATCTTTCCACAGCTTATTATTTCTGTATTTATATGAATACATCTTAAAAATCATGTACAACATGCACATGGGACAAAAGTACTTAAGCACCCCTCTCCCGCCCCCCCCCCCACAAAAAAATGTCCTTATAAAACTGAAATGCTTCTCACAGGATGGCATGTCACCAGCAAAGTCAGCAAAACCGATGATGTCTGGCACTAAGGCTGGCCGCCACCAGCCTGTCCTTGCACCAGCCTCCTTCCTGGCCCCTGGTCTCTGCATTTGCTCTGTGCTTCTCACTGTTGTTTTGTTTTGCTTTTTATCTAGGGGTGTCATTCTCCTCCTTCTCTACTTTACAATCTCTTTCTCAGGCTTTAGACTTCGTTCTAACATCATTTACCCCAAAGCCTTTATGAGCTCCCCTGAGCAGTTAACTTCCCCCTTTCTGTGTTCCCGGAACCCATCGGAGCTCATTACTGCAGAACTCAAAAGGCTGGGCTGTGAATGTCACAAACATGTCTGTTTCCCCCATTTGACAGAACACCTCAGGTGGGGACCATGGGAACGCGCCTGACACAGAACAGGTGACAAAGTGAGCAGGCTGGCTTCCTGATCGGCCCCGGCCCTCGGCCTGCTGGTTTGAGCTATTGTTTCATTTTCGGAAAACAGGGGCAAGTTTATTCTCATGATCTAGGGAAAAGGCATGAGCCAAGTACACAGGCTGGGACTTTTTATTTTTCCAGCTGACCCAGGCAGTGATCTCTCAGGACTCCCATTTAGAAGTAAGAGCTGAGACAGAAAATCCATGTTTGCTCAGAATCCTTTATTTTAGGAGCCCTGTGAGGGTAGGACTTGTTTTTCTGGTAGGTGAATCTAGAGGGCAATGCAAGTTGGAAAGCAATATCTAAGGAAAGAATCCAGTGTCCCTGGTCTTGAACACACACTCTGTTATAAGTCTGGTGTACTCTGGACACTAAGGTTAGAATATCATCTCTTGGATCTTTAAGATCTGCCCTTGAGAAGGAAGGGCAGGAAAACGACATGGAGCTTTGAGGACAAGAACCCTCAGACAACTGTTGAGGATGAATAAAGTCATTTGGGGGTGTACTTCCATGCGGTGTACACATAGTAAAAACAGTAAGTCTAACAATGATGGTGCAGCTATGCCACATAAATCAATTTTTAATATAGGAAGTTTCTACTGCTTTGACCAATAAACTTTAACCATTTTTGTTGTATGTTTCTTGGAAATGCATTAGTTACTTTCTTGTTTTTCTACTGAACAAACTTCCCTTGATGGTACAATGTCATAGAAAGACTATAAAAAACTGTAACATGGAGTCATATGCCCTCAGGAACTCCTTGCAACCATATTAAATGACTCTAGAGTTTTAAAACTATTTCATATGCTCACTTGCACAGTGTTTTAAATATAGATTCCATATGTTCCATCAACGTTAGTTATACGCCTGCTGCTCTTAGGACAGTGACTGTTAGTGGAGAGATGTACTGTCTTGCTACTTCCCAGGTTTTCACTGGCTGTGGGCCAAGAAACCTCACAGACTTCCCAGGTGGCTCAGTGGTAAAGAATCCGCCTGCCAACGCAGGATATGCAGAAGACTCAGGGTTGTCGGAGGAGGAAATGGCAATACACTCCAGTATTACTGCCAGGATAATCCCATGGACACAGGAGCCTGGTAGGTTACAGTCCATGGGGTCGCAAAGAGTCAGACATGACTGAAGTGCCTGAACACACACATGCAAGAAACCACATTTTTGGGGGCTGGATGTTAAGACTGAGTAAGGCAACAGGTTCGTGTTTCTCACTGGACTGAATATTCCTAGAAAATAACTAGTCATTGCTACCTTTGAGCCCCCAAAATGTCTAGCATGGTGCTTTTATACCATGGCCCTAAGCAAATGTTTTCTGATTTGAATTAAACAAGTATGAGCTGTGTTTTTTTTACATCTACTTCAGCTCCTCAAGCATTGTTAGCTTAATTTTTTTTTAAGGTAGGTTGCCAAGAACAGAATTTGCAAGATAAGTGATCTCCCTATAAATGATATTATTCTTGTGGTCCAGAAACATAAACACAGCAAGGTGAAGGATCAGTGTAATTCTAGATGATTATTAGTTCCTTCTTTTGTCTTATGGGGACTTTTGAATTATCAGGATAAGAACTGCTCCTATGATGTGAAAAAGTTACATAAAACCAAAGATTATTTTAGAAGTTTAGTGGAAAACAGACTTTAATGAGAAGGGAATGGAAGCAACGAGGATACTACAGGAATGAAGAGAGTGATTTTTAGGGAAGAAAAAAACATGGTAGAAAAAAATAAATATGATCTGGTAATAAATAAATAAGATACAGAGAAGGAAGGTGGTAGAGGAAAAACAGAGAATGTTTGTACAATGGCATGCTTATTCTTTCATTTTCCGAGCATATAAACATTTATTGAGCACCCACTCCTATTCCAATAAGTTTAGTGGGGTCTAGTACCACTAATAATGGAGAAAATCAGAATCAAAGAGTGGTTTCAGAGGAAGGGAAGACAATGATGGCTTGGAAGTTACTGGGAAACAAAATAAGTATCACTAGTTCAACATGGGTAAACAGAAGACTAAGGCAAGAATAAGTCACAGTTGAACATGTCAACATGAAAATCTACAAATATATGGCAGATGAGACAAATATGGGGAGAATCAGAAAGAAAGAATTCGAAGTCATTTATGAAGTCATCTTGAAATAGTCATTTAACCTCTAGCCAGGGTTGCCTTGTGATTTAATTGAAATGATAGTGACTGTCAAAAACATAAGAAATACAAAAGGTACTGTACGTGATATGTACTAAAGAGTACAAAGCACTATGGAGACGTAAGACACAATATATATTTCGACCACAAATGCAAGGGTAAAAAGAAGGACAAATGTATTCATTCCCAATAAATGTTTACTTTCAAAAGTAAAGTCTTCTCTCCCAAGTGAAATGCTCTGAGTCCTATCTTTTTCTCTGCACTTCCCAGCACCTTCCTGTTAATTCTGCTAACTTTGGAAAAAGGACAGAATGCTTAGCAAAGCACAGATGAGAGGGGCCTGCCTAAAAAGAGCTCTCCTTCGCAACTCACTGGGCACTATACAGCAAGAGAATATCCTTAGAGAAACTTACCTAACTTTGATGTTGACATCATAGTTTGAAAAACTAACTTCAAAACAAGGCTTTAAAATGGCAACATTGAAGTGGAATTTATTTAAATAGCTCCAATCCCATTTCTCTTCTTAGTAAACTAGAAGCATGAATACCATTTGCTACTTGATCCTGGCCGCTAAGCTTAAGTTTAAAATTCCACTCCCTTTGCTTGGAACAGAAATTTAAAAAAATAAAAAGGTCGAAGGCAAGAGGGGAATAGGTGTCAGCAAATATGAGCTTAGACTGGCTTTGCAACTTAGCAAATTATTAACCACTGCCCGGTTTCTACATTTGTAAACTAAAACCATAATATGAGTTTTACACTTCCACCATCCTTGCACTTGTCATTTCATATTATAATTATTTATTTGTTTGTCTCTTTCTCCCACTAAATTGAATGTTTCATGGGGACCACACCTTTCTTGTTAAATAGTATATTCTCTGCATTCAGCAAAAGGATTGTGCAGAGTAAACACAAAATGAATGCAATGTTTGGATAGTCTCAGAAAAAAGTAGTAACAGAGGAAATCTATTTAATTATTAACCCAGTCTCTTAATTGTCTTTTGATGGTCATACATATTTAAATTTTATAAAGTCTAATTAATTGTTTTTTCTTTTATATCTCAAAAGTCGTTGCCTACCTTGAGGTTGCAATGATTTTCTCTTCTATTTTCTTCAAGAAGCTTTATAAAGTTTTGGCTTTGATATTTATGTTTATGTTTCATTTTGGAATAATTTTTGGGTATGGTGTAAGGTAGGCGTAGAGATTTTATCTTTTCTTTCTAGGGCCATGAAAAGACTTCGCCACTGAATTTCTTCAGTGACTTTTAAACCATTTCTGTGTGGGTCTATATTTGGCCTCTCCTCTGTTGCATGAATCTACCTTTCTATCTTACAGTACACCTGTAGCACACTATTTGGATAACTCTCACTTTATAGCAAGCCCTGAAATCAAGCAGAGTAAGTATTGCAATTTTCTTCTTATGTTTGTTTCCATAAACATTTTCTATTAGCTTGTGAATTTCTACAAAAATTCCTGCTGAGAATTTCATTGGGATGGCATTGAATCTATAGATCAATATGTGGAGAATTGACATCTTAACCATATTGAATTCTCTAATTGAACATGGCATATCAATTCATTTGTTTAGGTCTTCTTTAATAACTCCCATCAATGTCTAGTAGATCTTGCATATGAAAGTAGTAGTGAAAGTCATTCAGTCCTGTCCAACTCTTTGCGATCCCACGGGCTATACAGTCCATGAAAGTCTCCAGGCCAGCATACTGGAGTGGGTAGCCTTTCCCTTCTCCAGGATCTTCCCAGCCCAGGGATCAAACCCAGGTCTCCCATATTGCAGGTGGATTCTTTACCAGCTGAGCCACAGAGGAAGCCCAGGAATACTGGAGTGGCTAGCCTATCCCTTCTCCAGTGGATATTCCTGACCCAGGAATTGAACTGGGGTCTCCTGCGCTGCAGATGGATTCTTTACCAACTGAGCTATCACTGGGATGGCACTGAATCTATAGATCAATATATGGAGAATTGGCATCTTAACCACATTGAATTTTCTAATTGAACATGGCATATCAATTCATTCGCTTAGGTCTTCTTTAATTACTCCCATCAATGTCTAGTAGATTTCACACATAATTTTTGCACAGTTTCATTAATTTTATTCCCAAGTGTTTAGATTTTGATGCCACCATAAACAGTTTTTTAAATTTCATTTTTCCAGTGCAGTACACACAACTAATTTTTGTAAACTGACCTTGTATACTAAGTTCACTGATTAGTTATGGTAGTTTTGTTAGGATTTTCTCTGAAGATGGATCATATCATCAACACATAGAAACAGTCTTATTTTCTCTTTTTCCCTAATCTCTATGCCTTGCACTTATTTTTCTTCACTTACCACTGGTTAAACCTCCAGCACTATGTTGAATAAAGGAATTAGCACACACATCTTTGTCTTGTTCCTCATAGTGGTGGAGGAAATTATCTTTTGCTATTAAGTGTTAAGATGTTACAGGTTTCTTATATATGCTGTTTATCAATTTGAGACTTTCCATCCTTATTTGTTGAGAGGTTTTTCTTTTTTAAATCATGAATAGGTGTTGAATTTTGTTTTCTCTGCATCTATTAACATAATCATGTGACTTTTTCCTTCCTATCTAATATAGTAAATTATACCAATTGATTTTCAAGTATTTAACCAAAATTACATTTATGAAAGGAAAAAAAAAAACTTTGGTCATAACCTATTTTCCATTTCTATATGACTAGATTTGATTTGCTAACCTTTTGTTTAATATTTTTGTGACATGTATAATAAGAAAGACTAACATGTTATTTATTTATGTTATTGTATGTTTTTAGTATTAGAGTTATATTGACCCCATAAAATTTATTGGGAATATTCAATCTTTTTCTTTTTTGGTAAAGGCTTTTATAAAACTGAAAGTGAAAGTGTAGCCACTCAGTCATGTCCAACTCTTTGCGACCCCATGGACTGTAGCCCACCAGACTCCTCTGTCCATGAGATTCTCCAGGCGAGAATACTGGAGTGGGTTGCCATTCCCTTCTCCAGAGGATCTTCCCAACCCAGAGACTGAACCCGGATGTCCCACATTGCAGGCAGATTCTTTACCATCTGAGCCACCAGGAAATTGTACCTTTGTAAGATTAGTATTGCATATCTCTTCCTTAAATATTTGACAGATTTCACTAGTAAAGCATTCAGGTCTGGAGTTTTCCATGTGCAAAGGTTCTCAATTATAAATTCCATTTCTTTAACAGATGGTAGGTTATTCAAACATCCTGTTACTTTTAGTGGTCAGTTTTGTTAATTTGTGTTTTTCAAGGAATTTACCCATTTCATCCAAGCTGTCAAATGTATTGGCATAAAGTCCTCTACTAACATCAAGTAATATGTCATAATTATTCTTTTAAAGTCTGTAGCTCCGTATGACACCCTGTCTTTCATTCTGGATTGTGCTTTCCCTCTGTGCAAAATCTTTACAAAACTAGGAATTTATCAATTTGATCTGCTCAAAGAATCAGCTCTTGGCTTCATAGATTTTCTCTATTGTTTTCTACTTATTTCACTGATTTCCTACCATATCTTGTTTCTTCCCTCTTCTTTTTCTAGCTTCTTTGGATGGAAGATTAGATCACTGATTTAAAGCAATATATTTCCCTCTAAGCAGTGATTTAAGTTCTGCAAACTTTGATAGGATACATTTTAATTTTAAATTAAAGTTCTTTTCTAATTACCATTGTGATTTCTTCTTTCTTCCAAGTGATTATTTAGAAGAATACTGATTGATTTTCACATATTTTGGGATTTTCTAGTTTTTTTAATTGATTTCCAAATTTAATTCCATTGTGGTCAAAGAATATACTCTGTTCGATTTCAAGCCTTTGAAATTTACTGAGACTTGGCTTTGCCCCCAGGATATACTGTATCTTTGTAAATATTTATCATACAATTAAAGGCAGTATTTATATTTCAGTTATTCAGTGTGGGGGATCTATAAATGTTAATTAGGTTAAATTGGTTGACAGTACTGTTCAAACAGTCTATAGTCTTACATTTTTTTGCTATCAACCATCAATAAATGAGAATTAAATTATTCAGCTATACTTGTAGATTTGTCTATTCCTCTCTCTTTGATTCTATAGACTTTTGCTTCATATATTTTGAAGCTATATTAGGTGTATAAATATTTAGGATTTTATGTCTTCTTAATAAACTGACCCTTAGCAGAGACATTACTTTTCCAACAAAGGTCCATCTAGTCAAAGCTATGGTTTTTCCGATAGTCATGTATGGATGTGAGAGTTGAACTATAAAGAAAGCTAAGTGCTGAAGAATTGATGCCTTTGAACTGTGGTGCTGGAGAAGACTCTTGAGAGCCCCTTGGACTGCAAGGAGATCCAACCAGTCCATCCTAAAGGAAATCAGTCCTGAATATTCATTGGAAGGTCTGATGCTGAAACTCCAATACTTTGGCCACCTGATGCGAAGAGCCAACTCCTTGGAAAAGACCCTGATGCTGGGAAAGAGTGAAGGCAGGAGGAGAAGGGGACAACAGAGGACAAGATGGTTGGATGGCATTACTGACTCAAGGGACATGAGTTTGAGCAAGCTCTGGGAGTTGGTGATTGACAGGGAAGCCTGGTGTGCTGCAGTTCTTGGGGTTGCAAAGAGTCAGACATGACTGAGTGACTGAACTGAACTAACATAATAAGATATTCTTTTTATCTCTGATCACAGGTTCTAGGCTCTAGGGCTAGAAAGTGGCCTGGATAGGACAGCTGTTTTCCTGTTGAAAAGACATGCACACCCCACGCTCAAGTAAGAAGATAAAACATAAGACCAGGTTAATAGGCTCAAGAAGCTACTACTTCGTGCGACAGGACTCTCTCCAGGCAGGGCAGGGCTGTTTCCCTGTCTTGTCTTTCCCATGACCCACTGTTGGTACAGGGTGCTAGGAACAATCACAAGCCACGGGAGATGCTAGCAGGAAAGACAAAAGGGGAGGGATTGGGGTAGTATCTGAAGGCCGGCTGCCTCAGGCACGGTTCATTCCCCTGCCGTTCTGATCTATTACACATTTATTTGCTCATAACTGCAACTTGGGTCCGGCTTCCCTCAGGGTGCTGACAGCACTAGCTATGCAGGAATGACATTCACTGTGTACTGAGGCTTGTCTTCATTTTTCTTAATATAACTCTTCTTTGTATCTTTGAATACATTACTCTGAGAGGCCCTCATGTGCACACCATGCTCTCAGGTGTAGGAGGAATCTCAGGGATAAATAAGTCAGTAGCTCCAGGTGTGGAGAGCAGGACCAACTTTAAAGACCAGCTCTGACTTACCTCTCAGATGTATGACTGGAAGTCAGCCCTGAACAGGAAGTGACACAGAGGTTAGAATAAGTCAGAGTTGGCAAATCGGTGTGAGTGAAAACAAAAAGGCTTGTGTGTGTGTGTGCGTGTGTGTATGTATATGTGTGTGTGTGTGTTTTTAAGAATTCCTGACCAAATATTTAATCCTGGGACACTGATTCACTTTCCATATGAGATCTTACCTTCTGCTGGATCAGGCTGTCTACATTACCCAAAAGTGGGTGTAGGATATGTGTGTGTGTGCACAGCCACACTCACGCTTGCAGTATAAAGATCTCAAGATAGTGTTAGGGAAGCAAAATTTTAAGAATGAAACCTCTGTACTCTCCCATGCTGCCTGGGAGGCATGCCTGGAACAAAATTAGAATCCTTAACCTTTCAAAACTCTGTACTTTTGTATGGCTCCCAGATGATCCTCTAAACAAGAGCTTCTTTGTGATTCCAGGGCCAGTGTCCCCTGCTGCAGTGGAAACAACAGTGCCAGGGTAGCTAATGGAGAAAGGACAAATTAGGAGATCAGCACAGACCTACCGCACCGACCACTGTGTGCTAAAAGATGCCAAATGAAATAGGACACAATGAACAAGGCATATCACCCTGGATGCTAGTTCCCTCCAGTTTCTGGGTTTATATGAGCTTTGCAGGACTTCACAAGTTACCATTTGGTGTGATCTATTTTGTGTGATATTTTATGTGATCCAGTTTGTATAAGTATAATATGCTGGCATTTCTCACGTTGTTTGAGCGTGTTTATTGTTTACAAATTTCTTTATGTATTGAAAGAAAAATAATCAAAGCATTTTTGTGAAAAGATTCTGCACCAGGCAAGATGTGACCTGTGAGGTTGGTGCCACTTTTCACAAAGCGGAGTTCCTCACCCATTCTCTCATTCTTCTCCATCCCTTACTTCCTATTTCGGACAAGTTTTTTTACCCTGAAAACTTGACTCCGTCCCACCTTTAGCCAAAACAAACAATAAGACTCTAAATCCTAAAAGATCTGCATAAAACCTCAACAAACTAGGAACTATCTACCCCCTCTTTCCAATGCCAGAAAGGGGCTTCCACATAGAAACTCAGAGTGGGAGACTGAGAAAGGAAAGAAAGTCTGCCCAATTCATTCAGGGACTTTTCTGCTGATGCCAAGAATCTGATGTTAAAGTAGACATAGGATTACCTAGTAGGATGTAGACTGGATGTAATTCAACTCCATGTTCACTGCTAGAAACCAAGTTTTATCTGGAATTGACAAGAAAGAGAGTGGGGAAGGAAAGTGAGGGCCAGTCTGTGTGCTGTCTCTGATTCCTTCCCCGCTTTTTTTCTGAGCTGTAGGAGACTGGACTCCCTTGAGCTGCGGTGACCCCCTCACTGGGGTATATTCATCAAACGGGTGATTTTGCTGTACTGGCTTTTCTCTTCTCTTCCTCCTCTTCTTGTTTTCTAATATATGTTAACCCTCATCTCCCTCCTGCCTGCTTTCCTTCCTGAAAAAGCACAAGGAATGAATAATGACTTATTGACACTGAAAAACAAAACCAAATGAGTATGCTGCTGCTAAGTCACTTCAGTCGTGTCCGACTCTGTGCGACCCCACAGACAGCAGCCCACCAGGCTCCCCCGTCCCTGGGATTCTCCAGGCAAGAACACTGGAGTGGGTTGTCATTTCCTTCTCCAATGTGTGAAAAGTGAAAGTGAAGTCGTCCAGTCGTGTCCGACTCTTAGCGACCCCATGGACTGCAGCCTACCAGGCTTCTCCATCCATGGGATTTTCCAGGCAAGAGTACTGGAGTGGGGTGCCATTGCCTTCTCCGTCAAATGAGTATAGGTGCATATAAAGGAGAACGGAGTCGTGACTGCTGATGGCTACAGTGTTTCTTTAGGGCTTCCCTGGTGGCTCCGATGGTAAAGAATCCACCTGCAGTGCAGGAGACCAGGGTTTGATCCCTGAGTTGGGAAGATTCCCTAGAGAAGGGAATGGCTACTCACTCTAGTATTCTTTTGGGGGGTGACAAAATGTTCCAAAATTAGGTTGTGGTTGATGGCTGACCAACTCTGCGACAATACTAGAAAGTACTGACTTGTGTACTTTAAAAGGAAGCATTATATGGTCTATACCGTATTATAGGTATACCGTATTATACCGTAATAAAGGTATTGAGAGAGAAACAGACAGAGGAAGCATTACAACTGAAGTGTTCCAGAGCTCCTCACTCCTAGGCACCTTCCCTTCTCTACCCGCACTCTCTCCCTAGAGGTGTTCTCACCGTTCCCTCACTGTAAATATTGTCCACATACCCATGACTTTTGATGTCCATCCCTGCTTGTCTTCTCCACCTACCTCCTGTCTACCTGACATCTTCACACGGGGGTCTAACAGGCATCTCACACTTAACACAGTTAAGACCTTTAACACAGTTAAGGGTGAACTGTTGATTCACCCTTTCTAGCCCAAATCTTCTCTTCCTCCATGCATTCTAAGTTCAGCAATGAACCACCATCCACAAAGTTTACTGTCTGTCTCTCCAGCTAGAATGTGAATAGAAACCCTTCCCAAGTCTTTTTTCTTCTGAGTCCTTGAAGCTGACAAAGAGTATAGCTGTTGAATGAATAACCATGGGATTGAATGAAGTAGTAACCCCCCCACCCTGCAAATTTCTTTAAACAATCAAACCATTAACTTGTCACTGAATTTAAACAAGATCTTCAAGATATCTCAATTTTAACACATAAAAAATAGGCATAGTTTACAAACAATGAAAACTACATCATTTCTATTATGGTTTTTAAAGTATAAAGAATTTTCTCTAATAACCTCTGTGCTAGATTTCAAGAAAATTTCAAGTGACAAAATCAATACAGAGAGTTGAGAGACCTATTTGAATAGAAATCTCTTTTAGAATAAGAATAAAGAGCTGAAAAATATTGCTGTCACCCAACAGATGGCTAAGAGCGCATTTTCAGAACCTCTTAAATACCCACCAAGTACTCACGTAATGGGAAATCCAAATAGCAGTCACTGTTCTCTTTCCATAAACCCTATCTTGGATCATTTCAAACCTTCCAGTGGCTCCTCCATATTATCAACCTCCTCTTTCCCACCTAAGATGATACAGTGTTCAGTGCTTACATAGGCCCAAGGGTCCATTTTCCTCCTTTTTCTGAGACAAGTTTTATTGCAAGTAATATCCGATGGAAAAGATTGTTTTTCCTTCAGTTACTCTTCACATTTTCATTTTCATAAGTCCTAATAGCAAGATCAAACCAGTCAATCCTAAAGGAAATCAACCCAGAAAATTCATTTGAAGGACTGATGCTGAAGCTCCCATACTTAAGCCACCTAATGCAAAGAGCCAACCCACTGGAAAAGACCCTGATGGTGGGAAAGATTGAAGGCAGGAGGAGAAGGGGACAACAGAGGATGAGATGGTTGGATGGCATCACCGACTCAATGGACATGAGTCTGGGAAAACTCCGGGAGTTGGTGAAAGACAGGGAAATTTGGCGTGCTGCTGTCCATGGGGTCGAAAAGAGTCAGACACAACTCAGTCATTGAAGAACTAAAGATCCTTAGGCTAACATTTTGACTATTTTTCTAAGTTTGTTAAACTAGTTCTGAGTTTTAAGTATATGAACTTACTAATTGAAAACACTGTCAAAAGCTTACATTAAAAAACAGAATTGTTAAGCTCAATTTTGGATCCTAACACAAACTGATACAAATTAGTGGTTTGTTCTTCAGCAGGCACTTGTAGGTGAGTTTTAAAGCATAAACAAGCTAAGTGAAAGTGTTTATGACAACCTATGAAACTGTATTTCATGTTGTTTTAATTTAAAATTTATTCCAAAATAAAGTCCTTCTCTCCTTAAATTTCCATTGTTGCTTAGGTAACAATTCCAATTATTTTTTAAATCTGTTGGCCCCAAATGTTTTCTGAAGTGTTTGACAAATATGTCATTTGGTAAAAAAAATTCTATATGTATGTGTATATACACATACATATTGTCCACAAAAACTGCCCCATTGTTCTCCAATACATTTTTCACATCTATAAAATGGAAATAATAAAATCTACCTTCCAAGATTACCAAGGTAGCTATGACTTGTTGTTGTTCAGTTGCTCAGTCCTGTCTGACTCTTTGCAACCCCACGGACTGTAGCACACCAGGCCTCCCTGTCCATCAACATTTCCCAGAGCTTGCTCAAACTCATGTCCATCCAGTCGGTGATGCCATCCAACCATCTTGTCCTCTGTCATCCCCTTCTCTTCCTGCCTTCAGTCTTTCCCAGTATCAGGGTCTTTTCCAATGAGTTAACTCTTTGTATCAGGTGGCCAAAGTACTGGAACTTCAGCTTCAGCATCAGTCCTTCCAATGACTATTCAGGAGTGATTTCCTTTAGGATGGACTGGTTGGATCTCCTTGCAGTCCAAGGGACTCTCAAGAGTCTGCTCCAACACCACAGTTCAAAAACATCAATTCTAAAGCACTCAGCTTTCTTTATAGTACAACTCTCACACCTATACATGACTCCTGGAAAACCCATAGCTTTGACTATACGGACCTCTGTCAGCAAAGTAATGTCTCTGCTTTTTAATATGTTGTCTAGGTTTGTCATAGGTTTTCTTCCAAGAGAGTGATGAGCATCCTCTATAAATTATAATGCATTAAATGCTGGGTAATATTGAAATATTGAACAATAGCCAATAAAGAGTGCAACATAGGGTACGGAGTTTTCATAAATGCTTAACCCCTTTATTTGCAGTAGTCATACTGCTATTGACAGAAAAGGTGTCAATCCTACTGAATGTATATGTTCCTTCTCATTTAAACAACTATGATACTTTCAATCTTGTGAAAACCATATTATTAAATACACCCGCCTTGGTATCAGCACTGTGTGATATTCTGCTCCCTGGGCACCTTGTAATTCTGTCATGATAGCACTTCCCACATTTCCTGTCTCCCCCACTGGACTCATCACAGAGCCTGATTTACCAAGAGAAGTAGGGTTTTCTATCAGGTTTTAAACTTCACACCAAGGAATGGTGTTCACAGATACACAAGTGAAAATTCACTACATAGAACACTCATTTTTTTTTTTTATAGTGAAGAAATTAGCAGCTTTATGAGGAAATATGTTTCAAAGCTTGCAAGACCCACTAACAATATTTTAACCTTGCTCTGTGACAATTTATTTCTCTAATAATGATATTTTAGGAATTTATCCCAAGCATAAGCCACTTATCCATGGATTTCCCATTTAGAAAAAATAATTTTAAATTGGAATTTCCCAAAATGCATCTGAAGGGAAAGGTGTTCTAGAAAAAAAAAGGCTCCAATAAATTTGTAAATGGTCCAATAAATATGTAAATGCCACAATCTATATTCACCTTCTTAGAAATTCAAAATGGCCCTTGTTATCTACAGCGAATAACTTACTCACAGGTATTTGGGTGTTATACTTCTCTTTCAATTTATTTTACATTTAAAACATTTTATAACTTACAAAAAAAAAAAATCTGTATCTTTCTTTTCAACTGAAATTCCCCTAAATTGTTCAATTAGAGTCCTTTTCTCCTCCTTCTAGATATCTTCCGATAGTGGAAGCAAGCAGTTACAAGCATTTAGAAGAATACGTTGAGCTTTGCATCCCCATTTACCCAAAGAACAAAGACTTTACCAAACAAAAGTACAACAGGTCGTAGACACTAATGCAGAGGTTTTCAGCCCCAAGCAAGTTAGAGGTGAGAGGTAACATCATTGGTATTTGTATCACAGGTCTCAGCGACACATAATTCAATGTGTGTTGTAAGACTTTCCCCTCCTGCACGGCTTGTAGCCAGGCTTTTTCCAAAATAAGAGCTATACCTCTGAACAGACTGACTGAACTTGAGAGCAGGAATGTTTTTGTCCTCTTTGCACAAGTAGATAAATGGCTCTCAGCTTCCTGAGATGAAAGGGAAGATTCAAGCTCACCACTGATACAATGGAACACTCAGAGTTCAGATGAACGAAGTCACTTCAGGAAGCAGCTCTCTGAAATACCTTGGGAGTGTGGAACAAGCAGGAGGCTCTAACAGTCAAAATGACTGTAGGATTTTGGGTCCTTGAACAAAGTTCTACAAAAGATTCTTTTCTGGAACCAAAAAGGAAATAAATTGCCATCCATCTCTAATTTCAGGAGGTCTCTGGTCATATTTAATAACAATAGGCAAATTTCTCTGGTGATCCAGTTGTTAAGATTCCGCCTGGGGACACGGGTTTGAACCCTAGTTGGGGAAGATTCCACACAGCATGGAGCAACTGAGGTCATGCACCACAATAAGAGAAGCCACCACAAGGAGTAGCCCCCTGCTTGCCGCAACTAGAGAAAGCCCAGACACAGCAACGAAGACCCACAGCAGCTAAAATATTTTTTTTTAACTTAAAAAAAAAATAACAATAGGCAAGGGCAAAACAGTATTATCCCAATTTTATTTGATAACACTGAAGCACTGAGACATCAAATTACTTGATGAGGCCATGCAACTAGCAGTGGAGAAGCCAGAATTGGAACCCAGAGCCTGTGTTACCTCATTTCCTGGTTTATGAGGAGGAAACAGTGGGGAGGGGGCAGAGGGCAAGGTCATCTGCTCTGACTCAGTCATGTTCCCTCTTGCCTTACTAATGAGCCCACATCACAGATCATACTAATGGACTAAAATTACCCTGCTTACATACAGGTTTTACTGCATGATATTTCAAGGCATGTATCCTTTAAAAAATTGGAGTTAATTTAAAATGTCAAAACACTTTTGACATTCACTTATTTTGACCATCCATCCCCAATTAGTCCTTCATCAGGAGACTTGACTTTCACTCAGCCTTCCAGTATGACAAGAACATAAGGAAAGCAAGTGTGTTACTGTTAAGTGTCGTGTGTAGCCTGGAAAACTCACACTCTTAGTACACATGGAGCTGTGGACAGGCAAAATCCTTATAATTCTTTGCATCTCAAAGCTCCATGGTCTTCTGCAAGATGAATGAACCCCTCCTGTAATGTTACTGCAGATGTGGTAACATTCTCTTACCTTAAAATTACAGACTCTCCTTCAAAACTCTAGTGTGTGTGTGGGTGTGTGTGCACTCAATAATCTCTTGACTCTTTGTGACCCCATGGACTGTAGACCACCAGACTCTTCTGTCCATGGAATTTTCCAGGAAAGAATACTGGAGTGGGTTGCCATGTCCTTCTCTAGGGATTGAACCCACATCTCTTGCACTGCCTGCATTGGCAGGCAGATTCTTTACCACTGCACCACCTGGAAAGGCCCTTGAAGCTCAAGAGTCGAGCCTATTTCCCCCATGTATAAATTTTAACTCCAGATTTTCCAAATAGTATCTTAAATGAAAAGTGAGAACTTAATCACTCTAATTCCACTACACAAATCCCAGAGTTATTACATTCTGTTCCAATTCATCCAGTAAATGAGAGCAACAGAAGTTATTTGTCAAATTTATGGTCTAAACTCATCCTTTGACTAATTACTCAGGAATCACCTCCTGTCCAAATCATATAATCTTCTTCATATAGATTGGCTACAAATGCTTTAGGATACATATCAAAATTTCATCCCAAACTGTAGTAGCCATGCAAGGTCTCTCAACAGATCTAATCTTGATCTTGGGGATAAAGAGGAAAAGAGGCTTTGAACCTCTTTATCGATAACTTGGCAGGAATCTGCCAGGCTGTGGGCTCCCCAGAAGTAGAAATCGGCCTTATCCATTCTTGTTTCCTACATGTATATCAGGAACATGGCATGCAATGGCGTCTAATAAACATCTCCTGAGGGAATGACCAGAAACCTGGAGAGCAAACCCAAAGAAAATCATCTTTATTTCAAAAAGAGATTCAACTATGCTGGAAGGTTGGTTACAAGTGCCTCTGAAAGTGTTACTCACTCACTCACTCATGTCTGACTCTTGTCGACCTCATGGGCTATAGCCCACCAGGCTCCTCTGTCCATGGAATTCTCCAGGCAAGAATACTGGAGTGGGTAGCCATTACCTACTCTAGTGGATCTTCCTGACCCGCAGATCAAACCCGGGTCTCCTGCACTGCAGGCAGATATTTTACTGTCTGAGCCACCCACCAGGGAAGCCCCAAGGGCCTCAGATATTTCAGAAAGTCTAATGGAAACCATGCGTTTACCTTAAAAGAGATGGGACAGGGCAATGAAAGGTCAGGTTTCCTCCGCATTAGCAGACATTGTATCAGGCCATGGTGCAAGACTGGCTGCTCCACGTAGACCAGAAGCTCTGACAGTGTATACTGGGGTGGCGAGGGACAGGCTCCCACACCTCTCCCCTCAGAGCCCCCCTGAGCGGAGAGGGCAGGGTAATGAGACCAGGACAGATTCACTAATGAACAGTGGCCAGGGGCTCTCAGAGGTCAAGGGCATCCTGACTGTATCTCTTGCTCCTTCTCACTAAGCTCAGGTGAGCAGATCCCAGGCAGGGCTGACTTCTCACCTTTCCTCCTCCTTTCCTAACCCTTGTGCTCTGGGACACTGCAGGCTTAACTGGTAAAATCTGGTAGAGGAGGGGAGGCACTGCTTAAGGGCTGAGTATAAACTGTTTTCTAGGCTGGTTTACCAGGTGCTCCACACCAGAAATTAAGGGAATTTGGTTCACAGTAAAATGGGGTTCATCTGCCATTTATTACCATCCACTGGAGGCTCAGTGGTAAAGAATCCGCCTGCCAATGCAGGAGACGTGGGTTCAATCCCTGGATCGGGAAGATCCACTAAAGAAGGGAATAGCAACCCGCTCCAGTATTCTTGCCTGAAAAATCCCATGGACAGAGAAGCCTGGTGGGCTACAGTCCATGGGGTTGCAAAGAGTTGGACACAGTTTAGTGAACAACAACAACAAACAGCAACAAGAAGTCATCCTCTGAGTACACAAGTGCCTTGGGAACTGCACAGAAGGGGGGCTGATACGAACAGGATTCACAGAGGGTCCTGCCCACCTCCCACAGCCACAAGTGAGACAACCTCTTCCTGATGTATTTTAGAAGGCAGAGTGTTCCAAGAATAGAAGTGGATAAACAGTGAGTGGTGGATCATTTCAGGAAACTGATTTTTCTAACTACAACTCCAAGGGAGTAAACGAGGTACAAACAGATCATTCCAGACACAAAGGACTACTAGGCAAGGAGGGTGATAACTTGGCTTTGGCAGACCAGGTGCTAATCCTGGCCCTGCCTAACTAGCTAGTCAGCCCTAACTGGACAAGGCATTTCTGATTTCCCAGCCCCAGTGTCCTGAGCAGTTGAAGGAGGGTGTTGGGTTACCAAATGATCTGTTTCACTTCCACGTCTGGCAGTCGACAATTCAGTGAATGACAACTTTGTCTGGTATCAGAGGCACATGCCTTCCCCTCGAGCCAACGCAGACCGTGTGCAACACATATACTTGTTAATAAATTGAAATTCAGTGCTGGCACACAGTCCCTGCCAAGGGCTTCGTAAAGTCATCTGATAGCCCAGAGATAGTCTGAGAGATATCCCTGCAGAGCCAGCACACATGAAGCAGATTCCTCTTGATTAACATTTATTAAGCACTGAAAGTGGACACTTTGACATATATCATCTCACTTAAATGCCAAAGAATTGATGCTTTCGTACTGTGGTACTGGAGAAAACTGTTGAGAGTCCCCTGGACAGCAAGGAGATCAAACCAGTCAATCCTAAAGGAAATCAGTCCTGAATATTCATTGGAAGGACTGATGCTGAAGCTGAAGCTCCAGTACTTTGGCCACCTGATGCAAGGAGCCAACTCATTGGAAAAGACCTTGATGCTGGGAAAGAATGAAGACAGGAGGAGAAGGGGATGACAGAGGATGAGATGGCTGGATGGCATCATTGTCTCAATGGACATGAGTTTCAGCAAACTTAGGGAGATAGTGAAGGACTGATGGGCTGCAGTCCATGGGGTCGCAAGGAGTCAGACCTTACTGAGTGACTGCTGCTGCTAAGTCACTTCAGTCGTGTCCGACTCTGTGTGACCCCATAGACGGCAGCCCACCAGGCTCCCCCGTCCCTGGGATTCTCCAGGCAAGAACACTGGAGTGGATTGCCATTTCCTTCTCCAGCGCATGAAAGTGAAAAGTGAAAGTGAAGTTGCTCAGTTGTGGCCGACTCTTAGCGACCTCAGGGACTGCAGCCTACCAGGCTCCTCCATCCATGGGATTTTCCAGGCAAGAGCACTGGAGTGGGGTGCCATTGCCTTCTCCTACTGAGTGACTAAACAACAACAATCTCACTTACAAACCTTTCTTCCCAATTTTTCAATAGATGAACTCTTAATAGAACTACCAGCAGTCTTCCAGGTCCAGGTTTCTCCTCGACTTATTATATAACAGTACATGATCAATCTCTTCAGATTCTCTGGCTCTCATTCCTCAGCTAACACACAGCATCACAGAGCAAAGTCTGGCCTTGTTATCTCAGCCCCCTACTGCTTTGCCTTCACTAAGTAACAACTTATACCAGGATCCTTCCTCCGACTGATCGAGTCCTTGTATTTTTTCTTTTATAAAAAATAAAGTTCTGGTTGAAGATATTTACCTGCTATTCATCATTCAAGGACCCAGGAGGTTAGTTTCTTTTGGTTCTGGGGGCTGTGTGGATCTTACCATTGCAGTCAATGTGAAACTTCTTTGATCAGAAATTGACAACTATGTAACACAAAGTTTCTCTTCTTGTCTCATTTAAAGCCCAACTTAGTGTCCATGACAGTAATCAAGCATCTCAGATACTTAGTATCTATTCCTCTAGTCCCTGAGTTGTAGCAAATCCTCAACAATGTAAATGGACATAAACATCGCAAACAAATAGGGAGAGATTAAAAGCACAGGCTCTGGATGTGAACCACAGCTCTGCTGTGACCAACAGCCTCAGGTGTGTTATTCCAGGTCCAAGTCGGTACATTCAGCTGGAGCAGGCGTGCGTGCATGCTCAGTCACTTCAGTCGTGTCCAACTCTTTTCGACCTATGGACTGTAGCCTGCCAGTCTCCTCTGTCCATGGGGATTCTCCAGGCAAGAATACTGGAGTGGACTGCCATGCCCTCCTCCAGGGGATCTTCCCTACCCAAGGACTAAACCTACGTCTCGTGCATTGCAGGTGGATTCTTTACTGCTGAGCCACTGGGGAAGCCCCCAGCTGGAGCATACCAATTCCCAAATCATAATTTCTCAGGAGAGCCTCCTTCATATAAAGTATTTAGCACACTTCCTGGTTTATAAGTATTCAGAAAATATTCATTAACATTATCTTGGAATCCAAACTGTCCTGCATTTCATTCCTATTCTTTTAATGATTTTATTGGTTCCCCTTTGTTTTCTCCAATCCACTGACCCCTAACTTTTTACCAGCCCATGGCCCCTTCCTGTCCTTACTTTTCTTAGGACCCATAGTCCATCATTATAGTCACAGCAGTATCAACTTCATCAACAATATAGTCTGTCTTTCCATTGCTCAACCACCTGGCTAAACTTCATCTCTGCCAAATATAGCTCTCTGCTTTGTCTCCAACAAGAGACATTAAAGTGTAAGGCTTAATGGTACTAGATGTGGAGTTGGACTGCCCAGGGCTCAAACCCCTGATCTGCCACCTAACACCTGTGTATTTTTAAGTAAACTGCTTATCACTTCTGTAAAATGAGGATGATATAATAATGCCTGACAGGGATATGTTATGAAGTTTCAATGAGACTGTACACTTAGACTTGCACTGTGCGTGCATGCTCAGTCATATCTGACTCTTTGAAAACCCACTGGACTATCTCCTGCAAGTCTCCCCTGTCCATGAAATTCTCCAGGCAAGAATACTGGAGTGAGTTGCCACACCCTCCTCTAGGGGATCTTCCCAATCCAGGGATTGAACTGATATCTCCTGTGTCTGCTGCATTGCAGGAAGATGACCTCTGAGCCACAGGGGAAGCCCAGATTTGTGCTAGCATAGTAATTAAATAACTTAACAAACATTAGCTTGGATTCTTTTTGTCATTATTATTCTGTGTCTGAACCAATGGAATGAAGCTGGGAAAATCACACACCCAGACAGAGTCCTTACTCTGTCCATGTAGAAGCACCAACATCAAGCAGATCCTTGATATTACCAGCTGCTCTATTTGATGTCTCTGGTTCATCTGTTCTCCTGCTCGCTCATAGCACTACATCCTGGCTTCAGCTCTTACTTCAAAGCTCCTTCAGTCTCAGCTGATGACCTTCCCTCCTGCTGCAGGGGGAAACAGAAGCCATCAGATGAGTACTACTTCATCTGACCACCATCCAATGCACAACCACCCACATCGGGACCCACTTTCCCTACCTTCTCTCTAACTCAATGGAAGAAGGGTCTTTGCTTCTGTCAAAGGCCAGTATCAATACTTGGCTTCCAGGTCCCCTTTTCCAAGGACCTTCCTCTTGCAGGTGTCCCTCTTTTCTCTGTATCTTCGGCTCCTCCCTAAGGCAACCCATAACAATCCTCACCTCTTGGTATTCATGCCCTTGCATATTTCCTCCCCTCAAGTGTGGGCAGGACCCATGTTTCACTTTTAAGCAATAGACTATGGCAATGATGATGGAGCACTGCTCCTGTGATTACAGTGCCTTATATGAGACTCCGCCTTACCACAGACAGGGGCTTAGATTCTCCTTGCTGACTTGATGAAGTAAGAGGCCATGCTGAGGAAATCATGCAACAAAGCAGTGCAGAAGTGGAGGTGGGGCTGAGGGAAAGGGGCTCCAGGAACTGAGGCCAGCCTACATAGGAATAGGCAGCAAGAAGCTGGATCCTTAGACCTGCAGATGAAAGGGAATGGATTCTTCTAACCAGAGGGAACTGAGAAGTGAATTCTTCCCCAGGCAAGCCTCCCAGTGAGAACACAGGCTACCCAACACTTTGACTACAGCACTGGGAGACTCAACAGCAGACCCAGCTAAGCCTGACCCTGACTCCTAACCCACAGATGTTGGGAGAATGCTTGTAAGCCAAAAAGCCTATGCTACAGTAAATCCCCTACATAGGAAGGAGTTCCATTCTGAGAGTGCTTTAGTAAGTCTAATTTGTTTGTAAGACCAACAATGTTAGCCTAGATACCCAACTAATACAATCGGCTCTACGCTGGGTTCAGTGTTTCTGTGGGCTCAGTCATGTTTGACCCTCTGCGGTCCCATGGACTGCAGCCCACCAGCCCCTCTGTTCATGGAAATTTCCAGGCAAGAACACTGGAGTGGGTTGCCATTTCCTACTCCAGGGATTGAACCTGTGTTTCTTGCATTGGCTGATGGGTTCTTTACCAGTGGCACCACTGGGAGACCTGGGAAACTGTACTCGATAGGTTTATAATACTTTTCACACAAATAATACATTTTAAAAAATAACAAAGACATAATTTTACAGTACCTTGAAAAGTACAGTAGTACAGTATAGCAGCTGGCACAAAAGGGCTGGCATCAAGTGAACAGGCAAGAAGAGCTGCTGACTGGGGGAGAGAGAGGAAGTGGGAGATGGCAGAGCTGAAGGATTATCAGCAATAGGAGATGGAGGGCAGGCTGCAATATCACATTGATGACATCAAGCGTGAGTGACACGCAGCTTGCCCTCCATCGGACAGTCCTGACGTAGACATTCTCTCTACCCAGTGATGTCTGGGTAGTGGCTCCTTTTTCTCATTTTCTTTGTCATCGATGACACAGCAGCACTGGATTGCATTCTGAACAACTGCTGCAACCTTCATGCCCTGCTCTACCTTTGAGTCCTGCAACTCAAAAACTAACAGGCCCTCCTCAGATAAAGAACATCTCCTTGCCATCTCCTGTGCTGTGACACTCATTGGTACTTCAGTAACTTCTGGAAGCATTTCCAGAACTTCCCAGGCAGCTACCATATCTGCACTCGCACTAGCTGCCTCACCACTTACTTTTACATCATGAAGGTTGGCTCTAGCCTTCAACCAATGACACCAGCCATAACTGGCATTAAAAGATGTGCCCTTTGATTCTTCACTGTGTTTCTTCAAGTCTTCATAAAGGCTTTTAGCTTTTTCTCAAGTCAGCAGTAAGCGGAGTGGGACTCTGATCCTGCATCCAAACACTGAGAAGTTTCTCCATCTCCATCACTTTTCTATGCTTCTTCAATATTATTGTGGGCATCACTGGCAGAGCAGACTTTACATGTTCCATGATCTTGTCCTTAGAGTTGTGCTGATGGCTGAGTGATTCATGTTATAGAATAATTGATATCTACCATCTTTTTGCCTCGCTCCACCCTCAATTATTTTCACTTTTGTTTCCATTGTTATTGCTTGGCCCTTCTTAGCAGTACCAGCTACATCACTGCTGCTTTTACACTTGCTTCTGGACATCCTGGGCTTGAAACAAAGACACTGTACTACTGTACTCTATACTGTACCATATAGCAATGCATACAGAAGCACAAACACTTGCAGAGGATGCACACAAGTGACAAAGTACGCCAGACACATGAACTAACTTACACGCTTGGACATGTGAATGCACGTTCGCATGTTTGAAAGTTTGCCACCTGAAGGTTAGTATGTAGGGGGCTTATTGTAGTTTGTTACACAGCAACAGAAAACAAACATACTTCCCATAGAGTAACAGACAATTCCTACTGTGCTACAGTCTCTACATTAGAGCCTACTGTGCATGTGTGCGTGCTAAGTCGCTTCAGTTGTGTCCAACTCTTCGCAACTGTTCGGACTGTAGCCCTCCAGGCTCCTCTGTCCACGGGATTCCCCAGGCAAGAATACTGGAGTGGGCTGCCATGCCCTCCTCCAGGGGATCTTCCTGACCTAGGGATTAAGCCCATGTCTTCCGTGATTCCTGCCTTGCAGGCTTACAGCAGAGTCTACTGTATCCTCTCTTAAAAAAATTCTAGACCATATGTTCTCCAGATTCTCCCCCTTCTCTCTACTTTCCTTTCTAGCAAAGGGCTTTTAAAAGAGTTTGAAAGAGTTTTTCACTGTGTTCTCAACTCTGCTCACTGCTCAGGCCACTCAGGTCACACCGCTGACTTTACATGCTTTGGATAAAGATACCAATGCATTGTGCATTATCTAATCCAAATGAACATGTCTCTGTCCTTGTCTTACTCAGTATCCCAGTGGTATTCAACACAGTTCATTACTCCCTACTTCTAGAACTATATCTTCTCCTGCCTTACTGTACTTTCTATTTTCTAGTTTTCCTCTGACTTGTTTGGTTGCTGCTTCTCAATTGTCATTGCTGGCTTCTCCCTCCATACCCAGACTTAAACAGTGCTGGCCCCAGAGTCTAGCACAAGACTGTCCTCCGGCTCGCTGCGCTTCCTTTCTTGTCCCCAGCTTTACAGGACATCAACACATCTCCCAACCCCAACCTCTCCTCTAAGCTCCACACCTTACAGCCATCTGCCTACTTGCAGTTCCCATGCCTATGTCTAAGCATCATCTCAGGCTTAACATGCCCCAAAGAGAATATTTGATTCTTCCCCTCACAAAAACCTGTTGTTCTCTAGTTTTCCAAATATCAGCAAATGGCACATCTAACCAACCTTTACACTGGGGTCTCATCCCCGATTCCCTTCTGTCTGTCAACCCCCCGCCCCCTGCCACCTAATCCATCAGCAAGTTATCGCAAATGGACCTTCACAATTGATCCTGAATTTGTCCCCTCGTGTCTAACACCACTCTGGTCCAAACTGCCTGGCCTCTCACATGCACTTCAACAATCACCTTCAAACTGGATCCCTGCCCCTCCCTGCTGCCTTCTATACCCTACACAGCATGACCCTATTAAAAATACAAACCATGTATCAACGTAGAGGGGTGGGATGGGGAGGGAGACGGGAGGGAGGTTTGGGAGGGAGAGGACATATGTATACCTATGGACGATTCATGTTGAGGTTTGACAGAAAGCAACAAAATTCTGTAAAGCAATTATCCTTGAATTAAAAAATTAATAAAAATATACAAACCACTTTGTACGCCTTTACTGCTTAAAACCTTGCAAATATTTTTTCTCCACTTTAAAAAGGCCCACCAAGCTCTATGTTGCTGGCCTGTAAGCTAGCTACCTGACATATCTCCTACCTACCAAGCTGCAGCCACACTCAGCCTTTTCTCCTTCCCACCTCAAGACTTTTGCAACTGTTATTCTGGAAGGATCTTCCCAAACTACACGTCTCAAATCTCAGATCAAATGTCCCCTCCTCAGGGAGGCCTTCTCTCTACTAGCTTTCTCCTCTTCCTCCTAGATGGTATCATTTCCCTTATGAGGGGATGCATCACAATCTCAAGCACCAGGCTTCTTTGTTTGTTTGGATGGTTGTTGCTCTGGTTTTTCTTGCAGGATGTGGGCATCTGAAAGGTGCTGTGTTCTAGAATAGTACCTGGCACATAGTAGGTGCTTAATAAATATGTGAATAAATGAATGCCTAAGTATATATAAAATATTGACATTCTTGGGCTTCCCAGGTGGGAAGAATCTGCACTGATAAAGAATCTGCCTGCAAAGTAGGAGAGGTGAGTTCAATCCCTGGGTCGGGAAGATCCCATGAGTATTCTTGCCTGGAGAATTCCAGGGACAGAGGAGCCTGACAGGCTACAGTTCATGGGGTGGCAAAGAGTTGGACATGACTTAGAGACTAAACAACAAATTGACATTCTTAAATGCATTAGAATAAAATGACCCTATTTTATTCATTAGAAAACCTCTTTAGATGCAGTGTCAAGATGACTTTAAAGCAGCAAAGATTATAAAATTATACCTCAAACTATTCAATATATAAATTCCTGAAAAGTTATGGGCAACCCAGAATGTTATAAAATAAGGCCCATTTAGAAAGAATTTAACAGAAATTTTCCTGGAGATGTGAAAATCTTTTTCTGATAATATGAATGATCACATTCTAGTTCTTTGGTTTTTATAAATTTGATTTTTTTTTTTCTATATTGGGTTTGCTTTGATCACAGGACATAAATTATAATTAATTTTTCCATCATAACTTGTGCAACAACTGTCCAAACTACAAGACATCTTTTCAGTATTTCTGGACAAAAATGGTAAGGAGTCACTACTCTTGTTACTTAATGTCACTGATGCCATGTGATTTAATTCCAAACCCAGCTATATCCTGTAGCCATACAATGCAGGCTTTTTATTAGACCATGGTAATGAGGGTGGTCATGGTCTGGATTCCAACAAGCAACTGTCAAAAACTATCATCCCAAATGACCACTTGCTGAAAATTTCTCACCCCCAGAGCTGGTACATCCAGGGTGGTCTAGGAAAGAAAGTTGTGCCCATGTCTACTCTGTGGCTCTTCAAATGCTAATATTTAACATTTCTTTGGAACTGCAATCCGCATGCTTTGAGGAGTAAGACTTTTTTTTCTGGTTCCTTTTTTTTAAAGTTTTTTTTTTTTTTAATAGTCTCTATCTATTAAGCTCATGTGTTTTTCTTCCTGAAATACCAATATCTTGTGAAAACTCCCATCAACAGTGTTATTCAGTGGATTTTAAGCACCACTCTTCAGAAAAATCACTCACTCCATTGCTTACCACTTGCTGCCCTCAAAACTTCTTAGCAACATACACTGTGTATGAACCTCAACGTGGTTTGCTTTATCCAATCACACGCCTGAAAGCCCAGCCAGTCAGTTGTGTAATAATAAACCCCTTATCTCCTGAAGATACACAAACGGAAAGATCTCTCAGTGCTTCAGGACACAAGGGACTTTGCTTGAATTCTCAGCTGAAACTCACGTCCAGGTTAAATGCCAAATGACCCCCACTTCCTCCGGTTTCCTTTTTTTTTTTTTTTTTTCTCATTTGCAATTTTGAGGAGGGGGCGGAAATACCACAAACGCTAAACAATGTCGAGTTTAAACGGGGGTGGGGAGTTGGAGGGTGGCAGGCACTGCCAAAAGCTGCCAGCAAAATGCTTGTAGAAACCCAGGGCTTGGTTTGTGTCCTGTCCTGGGCTTACCGGTTCCCTCACAGGCGCCGGTGATGGAAACTCACCCACAATTGTTCTTGGATGCAGAAGGGGTTGAGAGATTGACAAGAGAAGCAGTTTGCTAGTTTCCACGCGCTAGACTAGTCCTCGGAATAAGGGGAAGGGGGACCCTCGTGCTTCCCGGGGAGGAATATGACCTCACGGCCCCCTACCTCTCCCGTCCCCACCAGGCGCAGACCGGCTCCTACCTCGTCCCGCCTCCAAGTTCCCTCCCTCACCCGGGAGAAGCGTCCTTTGCCCGCAACCCACCCCGGACGAGCACGCCCGGCCGGCCGGCCCTGGAGGAAAGGGGGAGCGGCCGCCCGGGGAAGGTGTGGGGCCCGAGCGTTGAGCTTCATCAGTCCCCTCGCTCGGCCCGCGCGGCCGCCGGACACACCCCTCCCGGGCCGGCCTCTGCGGTCGCCGGTGCCGGCCGCAGCCGGCGCCGCGCCGGAGCCCGGGGCCCGTCCCCTCCCCGCGCCCGAGGGTCCCGCGCGCGCCCCCGCAGCCGGCTCGCACCTTCAAGGCGCCCCGGGCCGGGCCCTTGGGGAGCGCGCGGCCGGGGCCGAGGGCCACGAAGCGCTCGTCGCCGTCCTCGTCGTCGTCGTCGCCGTCCACCACCTCGACGACCACCTCCTCGTCCTCGTCCTCGTCGTCGTCATCCTCCTCCTCCGCGCCCCCTCGGGGCTTCGCCGGCGCCCGCCCGAGCCCCCTCCGCCGCCGGCTCCCGCCCTCTTCGTCCTCGTCTTCCTCCCCCAGAAGCAGCAGCACCGGAGACGAGGCGGCGGCGGCGGCCCCGGCGCGAGGGGGGTCGGTCCCGGCGTTGCGCGGCGGCGGCAGCGGCGGCCTCCAGCTCTCCGGGGCCGGGGCCGGGGCGGGCGGCGGGAGCCCAGGCAGCGCGCCTTCCCGGGCGGGCGCGGGCGCGGTGCCGGGCGGCTGCAGCGCGGCGCTGCCCCGGCGGCTGCCCAGGCTGGAGCGCTTGGCTAGACGCCGCGCCTGCATGCCTGCCCGCGGGCTGCCGGCCGCCGCTCCGAGCCGGAGAGTTGGTCACCTCCCCCTCCTCGTCCTCCTCCCTCTTCCTCCCCGGGCGGCCGCTGTGGTCGCGAGGCGCCCGGGCGCGCGGAGCTGCCGGGGGGCTGCGGGAGCCGCCTCCCCGGGGCCGCCGGCTGCCACTGGCTGCAGAGGCGCGGGCGCCGCCTTCGCTGGACCGGCCCGCGGGGACGCCGGCGGCTACGGCGGGGCGGCGCGGCGGCCGCGGGCGGGGGTGGGTGTGAGCGAGCGGCGCGCTGCCGCCTCCGCCGCCGCCGCCGCCCAGGAGCCGCGGGCCGCGCTGCGCTCCATGCGGCCGGCGGCCGGGCCCGCGCGCTCCGGGCCTACAGCTGCCGTTCCCCGGCGCGAGCTGTTTGTGTTGTGTGTTTTCCACCACCGCCCCCCTCTTCGCGAGCCGTTCCTCGCAGCCCTCCGGTCCCCCTCCCCCGTGCAGACAAAACCCGGACTGGATTTATTTCTCCAACCCGCAGCCTCCGAAAATCGGGTCCCTCAGACCAGTCGGCCCGGCGAGCCGCGGGGGCCCGCGCTAGCCCATGGCAGCTTATTCCCTTCGAAAGGAGGATCGACCGGGCTTCTACAAGTAAGGTTGGCGGTCCAAGTCAGACTTTTGAAGGAAGAGATTTGCCACAAGTCATTTGATGATCTTTACCGGGCAAGGCTTGACTACTCCTGAGCTTGTACGAAATCTCGAGGAAGGTGTACCAACCCGAGAATTGGGGTTAATTGCTAACCTGAATCATTTGGATTTTTGAGATGCTGTTTCTGGACATTGCCCGCCAATCTCTCCGGCTCCTTGAATACACCGTTCTAGGCCCTGTCTTTTGAGTTCTCTTGGCGCTGTGCTTTTTTTTTTTTTTTGCATTTTTTATTTCTGCGTTTTTTACCTTGAGTGCCTGATTTTAACAGCTAAATTGCAAGAAGCTTTTGGCTCTCACCATTCAATATGCAGACTGCTGGCGCTGTCCGGACCTTGAGAGAAGCAAACTGGGGCAAGGGTTCAAGATTACTTGAGTTTGTTGTTGTAAAAATTAATATGAAGTGAGATCAAGTGTGGAAACCAAGCACAGAACCAGTTTGCCACATGACATTGTCACTTTCTAAGGATTGTTAGGTGTGACAAAGAAAAGTCATTTGCTAGTGTTTGGGGTTAAGGTTGTATGGTAAGCCGCGTTGTTTACATTCAAATTATAAGCCAGCTCCACCTTTGTTGCTGAGGGCTCTGGAGGATCTCCAAACACTATGCCGGTGCCTTCAGAAGACCAGTGTAAAACGATGCCTTCGCCCAGCTCCGTTTCACGGTAATGACTGTAGATTTAACATCACATGCCCTGTTAGACTCTCGAAGGCTGCTCATTAAACGCTCACTTATGGTGTCTTCCAACTGTTGAACATTTCCACTGGGATGATGATGAAGATTCTAAAATGAACTTTTTGTTCTCCCTGAATCATATTAGCTTCCTGATAGACCTATTTCAGTAATGACATTCTCATTAGAATCATTCAGGCCCAAAATAGCGGTTATTTTATTCATTCCCTTCTCTACCTTATTCCTAGAGGCAGTTGCCCACAACTCCACTGGTCTTTCTGAAATGTCTCTGGAATCCACTCATTCCCAAGCTCCTACAGAATTTCATGACCATAAAAGTTAGCATTTCTAGCAAGCTTCCTATACCTATTTTCTCAATAACACACCTTCCCCTGACCCTCTCCAAATATAAGCACCAGATTCATCTTCCCCAAACTTCATTCAGATCAAGGCATTTTCTGGTGGAACTTCTCATGTCAATATTCCACTGGAGAATTCAGAGAGAGAGAGAAGGAAATGGTCTGAGCATTTTAAGAGATGGGTGTGCTTGATCAAAGCATCAAACAGCAGAGGCGTCAGCTAAGAAGTAAACTAATCAGTATTAGTGAGTGTGAAGAATGAAGGGTCACAGAAGTGATTTCATCCCAACTGCAAGAAATTTCCCTTGGTTGATTTGGAGAATGATTTTAGAGAAAGACAGCAGAGTCTTTCTCTGACCAGGAAGAATAAAAATCAGAGGCAAGGGGCTGGCTGACAGATACAAGGAGGGTGGTGGAGGGAAACAAAGGTGAGACAAGTGGGCTAGTGGGTAACCACGTGGTCTCAGGAGCTAGAATATCTGGGTCTGAATCCCAGCTCTGAGCTTAACAGCTATATGCCTCTACTCACCCTACCTCTGTGCCTCAGTTTCCTTATCTTTAAAACAGGGATAATAGTAGTGCCTACCCAATATGGCTTCCCAGGTGGCACTGCGGTAAGGAATCCACCTGCAATTCTGGAGACTACCTGCAAGGCAGGAGCTGCGGATTCAATCCCTGGGCCAGGAAGATCCCCTGGAGGAGGAAATGGCAACCCACTCCAGTACTCTTGCCTAGGAAATCCTACGGACAGAAGAACCTGGGGGGCTATAGTCCATGGGGTCACAAAGAATAGGACACAAGAGCACACACACAAACACATACACCCCTAATAGTTAAGTTGTTTTGTGGGATAATGAACTAATATGTATAACATCTAATATGTTATATATTAGATATATATACTAATATATATATATTAGATATATATACTAATATATCTAATATATTAGTATAACATATACTAATATGTATAACATATATAAGAACATCTATATAAGGGCTTCTTATAGTAAATGTATTCATGGTGGTGGATAAACAAGGTGTTTTGGGGGTACTGTCAAAGAATAACAAGGTAACTTTCCTTTAGCAAGTTCAGAACTGTCAGTAACTATAATAACCTGCCTTTAAAGTCCAGCTAGATCTTATCAAGGGGCTGTGGGCAGGCCAAAGATAAGCTTTTTATGTCTGAAACTGTCATAGATAATGGAGAGTATTTTCCTGACAACTGAGAGGAAAGACAGAGTAAAGTGAGTTTGTGATTGGTGTTCGTGGTTTAGTGGAAGAGGTACTAATTTACACCATTGTACCTTCTTTCAAAATTGCTACATGTGTTTTGAAATCAACTGTTCTTTCGCTCAGACCACCTTAATGGAGTCCACATATACGTGTTCCCTGGTCCCACTAGGCCCGAGATGCTCCCCTCGGAGTGGGAGAAAAAGACTGACTTTCGTGTACTGGGACTACTAAGTTGAGGTTAATGTTACAGAAGAGGTTTGTTCTCAGCTGGGCTTTGAGGGAAGAGAAGGATCTAGATGGACAGGGAGAGCAGTATTATCCAGGTAACTGCAGGCTACCGCAGACTAAGCTCATGAAATCAGAGCATATGCAGCAAGAAGTAAAATCAAATTACCTAATTCATCAGGAACCAAGAATTATGTCATAACATGGGCTCATGGCGCACTGCTCATGGCACTCATGGGCTCAGAAGTCAAGAACTATTAATATCTCATGATGCCAGACATGGGTGCCTGACAACTGCTCCCCTCTCCTCTATTCCTTAAACATAACACATTTTTACTTGTAATACTGGGAACACGTGCCATTGAGCATGAGGTGTGCCTCTTAAGTCATGGGATGCAGAAGGCATGTCTCCAGAGAGTCCGGTTTAACATGTCATCATTCATGCCACCATTCATTCAATATGTATTTATTGAGCTCTGCTAAATGCCATGCCTTCTTCTTGGCACCGGTGTGCAATAGCAAACAAAATAACCCTCACTGGAGAGGGAAAATAGATAACCATCAAGGAAAATAAGTGAACTCTATGATTTCATAGATGCCCTAAGTGCTACAGAGGAAAATAAAGCCCGGAGGTAAAGAGTGCTGGAAGTTTAAAAAAAGAAGTAAATATTTATACTTAATATTTATTTAATGTACTTAATTTCTTCTTATTATTTGTAGTTATTTTTAAAGTAATTTTTATTTGCATGTAGTTGCTTTACAGTGTTGTGTTGGCTTCTACTGTACAGTAACAAAACATGTACAGTAAAATGAATCAGCCATGCTCATACATATATCCCCTCCCTTTCGGACTTCCTTCCCATTCAAGTTACCACAGTGCATTAAGTCAAGTTCCCTGAGCTATACAGTAAGTTCTCATTAATTACCTATCTTACACATAGTAGTGTGTATCTGTCAATCCCAATCTCCCAGTTCATCCCACCCCCACCTCCTTTCCCCCTTGATATCCATATGTTTGTTCTCTGTGTCTGTATTTCTATTTCTGCTTTGCGAATAACACCATCTTTCTAAATAAGACCATTTTTCTAAATTCTACATATATGTGACACTTGTTTTTCTCTATTTATTGTAACGATCTATAATTATATTTATTAAAATTTATTATATATTTCTCAGGTAAGTATAGATTTCATATTATATTTAATATAAATAAAAATATTAAAACAAACTGAGAAACAGTACGGTCGTAATGTAAAAGTCGAATGCAGCGAGTGATTTCAAGCATTATAGTGAACTCTGTCTTTTTCCGTGGAACAGGATCAGTTCTCTTATGCATCCTGTAGGCTTTGTCTGAACAACTGGAGAAGGGCTGATGAGGAAGACAGATGATGGACTTAGGAGGAAGTGCTACCCCACAACCAAGGAGCAACTGGCTACCTCGTGCCTGGTTTCTTCTGATCCTAAATGATCCTTAAACCATTGAATTCTGAGTCCCAAAGATACTCAAAGCATTTTTTAAAAACATGTACTAAGAAATTGTACAAAGAAAATCAGGCTCAATTTAACATTTTGTTCAGTTTTTTTAAATCTAAGATTCAGAGAAAGAATAATCACACTCCCCAGATCACAAAGAACTGACTCATTGGAAAAGACCCCGATGCTGGGAAAGATTAAAGGCAAGAGGAGAAGGGGATGACAGAGGATGAGATGGTTGAATGGCATCACCAACTCGATGAATGTGAGTTTGAGCAAGCTCCAGGAGTTGGTGATGGACAGGGAAGCCTGGCGTGCTGTGGTCCATGGGACAGCAAAGAGTCGGACATCACTGAGCAACTGAACTGAACTGAACTGAGATCACAAAGTATAACCATAACCAGGACAGACATGTAACAAATGCTTACCCTCACATGAGAACTCGTTTCCGTCCTTGAGAACCTTAAATAGATGGATTCCTTGAGCATGGCAGCTCCTTTTAAAAATTACTTTAAAACTAAAAGTAAAAATCTGCCCTTTAAACAAGTTATAACAGTATGATTAAGTTAGTTTTTCCACACTTCTGGGAAACTTAAAAATGGTTTCAGATGATGACTGTCATCCCACCGTATGAAAAATAGATTAAGGTTAAGAGAATCACTCATCTATTACACCCTTCAGGCTAAAAGCCTATATAAATCAAGCATAAACCTCCACCCAGATAAATGTTTCTTCCATGAGCGATTAACTCAAACTCTCAACAACACAATGTACTTTCTACACAGTTCTTTAAAATATCTCCCAGAGACTTGGATCTTTTTTCAGTTTTTCAATATTATTATTTTTAGTGAGCATAAAACTGATAGAATTACTTTTTTTATGAGACACACATTTGCTGTTTTGGGGTGGGGTGGGGTGGTATGTAGGGGGTGGGTGGGTGTGTGTGTGTGTGTGTGTGTGTGTGTGTGGAGAGAGAGAGGGGTTTTGTTTGTTTCCTGATCATGTTAGTCATCTTACATTTGCACTTGAAAGGCAATAGAAAGAACACTGGACTGGGATCCCAGAGACATGGGTTTGAATCCTGATCTGAGGATTATTCACTGTATGACTAGTTATGTAATATGCTTAGTCACTCAGTCGTATCCAACTCTTTGCAACCCCATGGACTGTAGTCTCCCAGGCTCCTTTGTCCATGGGGATTCTCCAGGCAAGAATACTGGAGTGGGTAGCCATGCCCTCCTCCAGGGGATCTTCCTGACCCAGGTATTGAATCCAGGTTTCCTGCATTGCAGGCAGATTCTTTACCATCTGAGCCACCAACTGGTTAAGTCCCTTGATTTTGGCAGACTTCACAAAGTAGGATTAATGAGTTGTAGTCTTTAAGGTCTTTCAACTTTTGAGTACTATAATGGAAGATACGGACCTGAAGTATGTTTTAAGTTTAAGATTAAGCCAAATGCCCATTATTCAAATCCACAAGTGGCATCTAGTGTGTAAACCTACAAATGTATGTAGGATTTTTTTTATAGACAACTCCTCTAAGCCAATGTGTTGTGCTGTATCTTAGGACTGCCATCTCAGTTCTGATCACTCTCACCCTTAATTCCATAGCCCCTCCCTGCTTTGCTGGGAACCCAAAATCATGAAAGTGTGCAAACACTTGCTGCCATCTTATTTTACTAGTTATATCTTTGGTGGTAAGATGCCCTAATGACTACAAACCAAGTAGTTACTCCTTTACATTATTTGTATTAACATCTTTTCCCACAAAATGAAGATTGCCTCCACCCAAGATGTATATTTACTTCCTATTAATGATATTCTCATATCTCTGAAGTTTTGCTCTCATCTTTCTTTTCCTTTCGCTTTTTTTAAAAAGTCCAAGATACTTCTGGTACAAGTAACTGAAATCCCCATTTACCCAAAATGAAAAAGAAGGGAAGGGATTTATTCATTTGGGTAACTCAACCACATTTTAAAAATTAAAATTTTAAGACATTAAAAAGCAGAGGCATCACTTTGCTGACAAAGATCCATTTAATCAAAGTTATGGTTTTCCCAGTAGTCACGAATGGATATGTGAGTTGGACCACAGAGAAGGCTGAGAGCTGAAGAATTGATGCTTTTGAACTGTGATACTGGAGAAGACTCTGGAGAGTCCCTTGGACAGCAAGGAGATCAAACCAGTCAATCCTAAAAGAAATCAGTCCTGAACATTTGTTGGAAGGACTGATGAAGTTCCAGTACTTTGGCCGCCTGATGCAAAGAGCCGACTCATTGGAAAAGACCCTGATGCTGGGAAAGATTGAAGGCAAAAGGAAAAGAGGGTGACAGAGGAAGAGATTGTTAGATAGCATCACTGACTCAATGGACAGGAGATTGAGCAAACTCAGGGAGATAGTGAAGGACAGCGAAGCCTGGTGTGCTGCAGTTCATGGGGTCTCAGAGTCAGACATGACTGAGTGACTGGACAACAACAACTCAACCACAGATGAGCCTGGGTTTGGGGAAAATTAGATTCAGGGCTTACGTGGTATTTGGTTGTCTGTCTTTCTCTCTATGTGTTTGTGTGACTTGTTTCATTATCTGGCCAGCTAGAACCAGCTCATAGGCAGCTCTGACCATGCATCTGTCAGTCTTATAACCAGAAGCAAGGGCACTCTCTGCATCTGCAACTGTTAAAGAAATCCTAGCAAAAGACCCTGGAAGGCCCTCTGAGTTGTGAGTCTGTGTCTGTGGCCAAGGGTGGAATGCTGTGATTGGCGGCCTTCACTCTACAACGTGGTTAAAGGGGAAAAGGGTGATTACTGTCCTGAGCAGAAAAAGAACATAAGAGACCACTATATCTTATAAATATAACCAATACTATTTAAAATCTGAAACATGAAAATAGGTCAAGGGAAAAAAAACACATCTAATCTAATCTCCCTACCCGAAGACAACCACTGATATTGTTTTGGTGTGTTTATTTTAATTTGTTTTCTGTGAATGCTTTTTTTGTTTCATATTGCTTTTGCACCTGTTTTTACAATTTAAGCTTTCACTCACAGGTAGCAATATAACTTGTAGATGGATTATGAGCTAGAAGGAAAGAAGTCAGTCAGGAAAATATTACAAGAAAATGTGCATGAATATTTTTTATAAACCCTGGGGAATGACAGCCATTATAAACAGGATATCAGGTCAGAGCCATAGCAAAAGGCTGATAAATTTGACCACAAAAAAAGCCCCTTTAAACTTTATGGTAAAGGTACCATTAAAGAGTTTTAAAAGGCAAAAGATGGTTGACTTTCAACTTAAAATCATTGATTAATATGTAGCCAAATACAAATAATTCAACATTATTAAAGCAGTTATATACAATGCTCACCTACCAGACTGGTAGAAATGTTAAAGCTTTGAAAATATTCAGTGTGACATACAGTATGGATAAACAGGTCCTCATATACAATATATATCATAATTCTAAAATGCACTTGCCATTGGAAACCAGTGATTTCACTTCTGGCTGTGGATCCTAGAGAAACACTGATACATGAGCACAAAGGAGCACAGAGACAGTCCTTGTTGCAGTACTGGTTTTCATAGCAGAATATTGAAAGCAGCATAAATACTCATCAGAAAGAGAATGGTTTAAAAAGAAGCCTTTGACAACATAGGAACCACCATGAAGCAGCTAAAAAGAGTTAGGGAGATCACTGTATACCAAAAGGGAAAAGACTCAAAGTTTTTAAAGGAAAACGCAAGTTGTAAAATTTTGTTGATGCATGCTCTCATTTGCATTTAAAGCAAAACCCCACAGAGTATAATGTTCACGCTACATAGTGTGATTTCAGATGGGAAGGTGGACAGATCAATGGGAAACTGACTAAAGGTACTGCGCAAACTTGGGAGAGGCTAATGGGATTGAAGGAAAAGACAAAGGAGGTCTCTTACTTTCTATATTTTGGGTTTTTAAAAAACTTGAGTTTGTATTCAGATATTGCATGGATCAGGCTTCCCAAGTGGCTCAGTGGTAAAGAAACTCCCTGCCAAGCAGGAGACGTGGGTTTGATCCCTGGGCCAAGAAGATCCACTGGAGAAGGAAGTGACAACCCACTCCAGTATTCTTGCCTGGGAAATCCCAAGGACAGAGGAGCCTGGCAGGCTACATTCCATGGGGTTGCAAAAGAGTGAGACATGATTTAGTGACTAAATCACCACCATTATATCAATCACTTTAAAATAAAGTCAAAACTCTTCACAGAATTATTTTTTGTAAAATATTCTGTCCTGCCATTGTGCCATGATTTCACCATATCTTGCTATTTTCAAGGCCACTTCTGTACAGAAAGTGCTGGACATCTTCTGGATTCCTTCCTTGGGACCAGAGCCAGAAGTGGAATCAGTGGTCCCAGGCTGTGCACATTTTCCTGATAACATTTTACTAGACGGCTTTCTGGAGGAGTTACCGCAATGGACGTTCTGACAACCATGAGAAAGTGGCCCATTTCCTGCACTCTCCCATGCTTTGATCATATCATATCTCATTCTTTCCATCATTTTCCCGCTCTTTGCTGCTTTGATAAATGTTCCATCAAATCTCATTTTGTTTTAATTTCTTTCTTTGATCATTAATGAAGAAAAGTATTTCCCCATGTGTTCAAGTTTTATTTCCCCTTCTGCAAATTCTTTTCTTATCCTTTGCCCATATGCCTACAAGAGTCTGGGTTTTCCTCTCCACTGGTATGAGCTCTCCACATTAAAAGTCCTCTTGTCATAGCTTTTGCAGATACTTTTCTAACTTTGCTATTTCTTTTTAAATTTCTTCACATTTTCTTTCCCAAAGCTTTAGACTTACCTATGAGCCTTTCTTTTCCTTCCTTTGCTGATTTTATTTACAAATTCCTATCTCTGTTTTTCCCTGAGATTTGCACTAATAACATCTGCTAGACTTCATCCCTTATCATTTTCCTGCAATGCTTTTTACTTATTTATTTACCTATTTTTCCTGCAAGGCTTCATTTCAATTTTATTTATATGTTACCCAACATAATTTCCTTATACTGCAGAATATGCTATTATTTATTCTTAAATTTAAGTTTTCAGACTTGATTCTCATTTACTTAGTATTGATCACGTGCCTTCTTGTCTGTAGTTTACTAAATAACTCTCGATTAATAGTTCATTCAAATAAATATATTTTTAAGTTTAAATAATTCTCATCCAAACAATGATATCTGTAATAAATAATGTTTTCAAAAATACCAAAGTTAACCCTTTTAAAGTATTTAATATTAATACAAATATGAACATGCAGATAGTTCATCTGCCAGCACATCCTGTAAAAAAGGAATTGGTCTATAACTGTACTGTCCAATATGGTAGCCACTTGCCACAGGTAGCTCTGGAGCACTTGAAATGTGGCTAGTACAAATGAAGACCCTGAGGCTGGGAAAGACTGAAGGCGGGAGAAGGGGACAACAGAGGATGAGATGGTTAGATGGCATCACCGACTCAATGGACATGCATTTGAGCAAGCTCCAGGAGTTGGTGATGGACAGGGAAGCCTGGAGTGCTGCAGTCCATGGGGTTGCAAAGAGTCAGACATGACTGAGCAACTGAACTGAACTGAACAAATGAAGAACTAAATTTTTAATAGCATTTAACTTTCATGAAGTTAAATAGTCACAGGTAGCTAGTGGCTGTAGGACTGGACAGTGCAGGCTCAGACCTTCCAAGGATCATCTCTGACTTCCCAGATCCATTTTTAGGTGCACCTGACTGAGCTAATTAAAGAAACAGAAACTATACTCCTGATACTTTGCTGCAAATCCAAAATCAAAGCTACCGGAACTATGTTTTCTTATCTACCTGCCCAATTTTTGAAACCTAATGTTTTTTGATTATTAGCTTATATTTCACAATTCTCATTTATTACCTTCATCAGGCTTCCAATTGAGCTATTTTTCAGGTTTGAGGTTGATGAGATGTCAGAAGCACCCAATGTCTCCCCTCTGCCTCCAGAACTATTTTTACCTACCCCATTTTAGTTCCTATGTTTGTTATTTTATTCTGAAGCTATTCTAAAGGAAGAAGTACCTGAGTTAACCCCAGTAACCTATTATAAGAGTCTTGAAAGTCATAAAATATAATGAGACATTAACGCATGCTGATATAAATGCCCCTGGGATTTCTTAAAAGCTAGTTGTAAATTTCTTTTTGTTGACATTATTAAGCCTGAAAGAAAGAGAGACAGACAGAATTTTACAAACTGTCTGAAAATTCCTTGGAGCTCTATACCCTCAATACTAAGATCTAGAATTTCCCCTGAACCAGCATAGCTATAAAGACTGTCCATCTGGTCACATGCCTGGAGTGAAGGAGGGCAGGGGGTAAGGAGCAGCGACCTTGGTCATCTTCAGTTTCTTTCATTAGGGATGCAAAGACTATCTGCAAGTTTTTTCTATCATTTCTTTAAAAGCGATGGTGGTGCTGCATGGCCTCCAATGTATAAACCACTTCCCGTATGTAAACCCCACTAACCACAGAGCTACTGCGTCAGTCATGTCCGACTCTGTGTGACCCCGTAGATGGCAACCCGCCAGGCTCCCGTCCCTGGGATTCTCCAGGCAGGAACACTGGAGTGGGTTGTCCTACTAACCACACAGCCCAACTAAATCCATCTGTTTACCTAGTCACAGCCACCACTGCCACTGAATGATCTACTTCCACATGGCAGACAAGGCGGATTTCCAGGACCTTTGGCCTAGACTGAAATTTCAAATACAACCTGGTACAAATACTATTGTTTCTTGCTCCTTTCCAGAAGTTAAGGGAAGGGAAGAGAAGAAAGAAAAACAGAAAAGGAAGGAGGAAAAAAAAAAGGCAGGGACATGAAGGGTGAACAGCAAAAAATATGACTGTCTTGGATCTTTGATAATTTACTATGCTATATATACACATAAAAGATTTTCTTCTATTTATCCTAAGTGTGTCCTTCAGAAAACTAGGGCTAATTTCCCCTTATTCAATTCTCAGTAAAAAGAAAAAATTACTAGTTATGATCTTGGATATAAAAATAATGATCTTTACTATTTTTTAAAAATCTTTCCCAATTTTCAATATGGCATTTCAGCCACAATGCCAGTCATTTCCCCCATGCTGTCAGATGAAGTTTTTGTTTTTTGTTTTTTACTGCTTCTATATTATTCTACTGTTAGTGATATCATTTTCTTGTTAGCTTTAGACCTCTCTCTCATTCTCACTTCTTGTTCAATTTCCTG